>NC_138891.1:118316060-119516060 GCF_965194825.1 Balaenoptera physalus | reverse complement strand
CAGAGCATGGTATTTAATCTTGTTAAACTTGAGTATTTTCATATGTAAAATAGCCACTTTACTTCGTAGTTCCTTATGCTTTGTCTTTCTCCCATGTTGCCACTCATGCATTCAGTCAACCAACACTGTTTGAGAGACTACTACAGTTTATGCACTGAAAATACAAAAATGGAGAAGACATACCCACTCTTTCAAAATGATAGCAGTGTGGTAGAAAAAGCAGAGTTAAATAAAAAAAACTATATTATCCGTTGAGAAATGCAAAGATGAATATTCTGGGTAGGAGAGGGTAAGAGAGGAGGAAGCTCAGAATCATCCAACATGTTGTTTTTGAAGAGAAGGTAACTTGAGTACT
Source organism: Balaenoptera physalus (assembly GCF_965194825.1). Classification (NCBI taxonomy): domain Eukaryota; kingdom Metazoa; phylum Chordata; class Mammalia; order Artiodactyla; family Balaenopteridae; genus Balaenoptera; species Balaenoptera physalus. Next base: position 119,515,705 of record NC_138891.1, on the reverse strand, counting down.
GTCATGCAGATTTACTAAGAGATAGTTAGGATGCAAATTTTGGAAGAATCCTTTTGTGTGAAGAAAATTGCTAAACTCCACAGCCTGACCATTCTAAGCATTGTAACTGATCAATGAATCTTTTAGTTGGTTCTGCATTGTAAGATTTTACTTTCTAATAAATGAATTTATAGTTCCTGTAAATCATAGCTACACCCATTTCCCCACCACTTTTCCATGTTACTTATTTCACTGTGCTTTGCTATGAGACTCAACTGGCCAGTGTGAAGCTAACCTTGTTTTCCATAAGGTTAAGAAGACTTTTTTTTAGAGCCTTGAAATCCCTGGGAACTATTTTGCTAAACTCTGATTTAATCCATATATACTTACTGAGTGTTTATGTTTCATGCTTCTTTTTGTTAAGGGAATATTATTTTAAATACACACTCATTTTTTTGTGTATATACATATATTTGTGTATGTACGGAAGATACATCTTTTTCTTTAAAAAGAGAAAATAAGAAAGGTTATGTTTGGATAGGACTCTATAAACCCAATACCCAATATGTGATAGTGATGTCGAAAATGTTTTTCCTTTACAAATTCTACTGAAATGGCAAGACTTTCCTGAAACAACACTTAGTGTTTGTTTTTTAAACAAACCCTTGGGTTTACTTTGTAAAAACTCATGAATGTTTTTTTATTCAATCCATATCCTTTTCAGGGTTGTTCCATGCCAAAGGAAATATGATTATGGCAGCTCAGGAAGAGTTTTGGTATGCAGTAAGACACAATGGGTATACGCTGTGGAGGAGTCGAAAGGGAGAACAGGAAAATCTGAAAGGACACTCTTGAATGGGGGGCAAGTTATAACTCAAACCCTTGTCAAATGATAACTCAGACTTAAAATACCTCCACCTTCAGACCGATAACAATAACTTAAACTTAGCTCCAAATCTTCTGTAAAGAAACAAAACAAAAACAGCAACAACAAAACTAAGTCCTAAAAATTTTATAAAGCCCAGTGTTATTACTAAAGCTGGTATTGACAAAGCACTTAAATAGATCTATTCCCTGTGTGTTCACTTTTGTGGTTGAAATAGTTTTAAATGTGGTTTACTAGAAGAATTTCTCTCTCCTTGCCTTAAGTATTGACAGAGTTGGAAATAAAATATGTTTATGATGAAACCAATGAGAATGGAGCTCTTTGAAACCTGCTCCCCGCCCCCCGCCCCCCCCAGACTGCTGAATGCATCAAGGCTTAGAACTTGCCTGGATGTCAATGACAATACTGCATTTTGCAGAGTTACATAAAGTGGGTAAGGTTAGGAAAAGAGAGTGTTGTCAAGACTGGGTATTTAGGTTCCAAAGTTTTAAGGTAAACAAAAGACATAGAGTAAGTATCTTCTCCAAAATATATTAAAACCACTTAAGTCACATAGATTCACATTTTCCACCTTCTTTCTGGAAACCTAGCAACTAATAATTCTGAATTTCTTCATGTGTTTAATGTGAATACACACAGAGAACCGAATCTGAGTTGCCTCACACAGGTGACTATTTCAACAGCTCAATTGATGTAAACCAGTCAATTTTAATAATGGAATAAAATTCAATAAAATATTCACTTAATAAAAAAGTGAAAGACATTAGACTGAAGAGTCTTTGTTGCAATTTAAATAGCTTGTTACCTCTTGAAAACAGATTTGTGAGAGAAGGCAGGTGTTATTCACAATTTTTTTTGACTTTACAAGAAAATAAGTTTTAACAATGTAGGCTAACTCAAGTAAAGAACATTAAGAATACCTCTCTGTGTATGCATATTTGTTTCAGGCAAACTGTAAAGTTCACACCTTCTTTGGAACGTCCAGGTGGCCTAGCTAACGCCTGGCAAGTTTTCAAAGAATATCGGGTGACATGTTTTACTTTGGCTTTGTATGTGTCTTCTTTGTATGGGCCGAAGTTCAACCTTGGTCTTGGTGATTTGCAACAGATACCTCATCAGCCTGAGGTTCAGATTCAGCATGTGTGATACTAAATAGTAAATACCTAATATTTTTTGTCTCCAATTAATATATTATCAGTAATTATTTGCTCACAAAGGTTATCATCACATTCAATCAATTTCAGGAATGCAAACAAGTCTATCATTTGAATTTATTTTGGGGATCTGAATATGCATTACAGATGATAGAACATTCTATATGTAATTTGGAGTGGAAAATCACCTGAAATATTTTTTATGTTGAAAATCCATTAATCAGTTGAAATGTATAGATGTAATTTCATAGTTAAAACACTTAACTAATTATTTTTTTATTTTTATTTTTTTTAGTTGCTTTGTTTTTTTATACTGCAGGTTCTTATTAGGCATCAATTTTATACACATCAGTGTATACATGTCAATCCCAATCGCCCAATTCAGCACACCACCATCCCCACCCTACTGCAGTTTTCCCCCCTTGGTGTCCATATGTCTGTTTTCTACATCTGTGTCTCAACTTCTGCCCTGCAAACCAGCTCATCTGTACCATTTTTCTAGGTTCCACATACATGCGTTAATATACGATATTTGTTTTTCTCTTTCTGACTTACTTCACTCTGTATGACAGTCTCTAGATCCATCCACGTCTCAACAAATGACTCAATTTCATTCCTTTTTATGGCTGAGTAATATTCCATTGTATATATGTACCACATCTTCTTTATCCATTCGTCTGTTGATGGGCATTTAGGTTGCTTCCATGACCTGGCTATTGTAAATAGTGCTGCAATGAACATTCAGGTGCATATGTCTTTTAGAATTATGGTTTTCTCTGGGTATATGCCCAGTAGTGGGATTGCTGGGTAATATGGTAATTCTATTTTTAGTTTTTTAAGGAACATCCATATTGTTCTCCATAGTGGCTGTATCAATTTATATTCCCATCAACAGTGCAAGAGGGTTCCCTTTTCTCCACACCCTCTCCAGCATTTGTTGTTTGTAGATTTTCTGATGATGCTCATTCTAACAGGTGTGAGGTGATACCTCACTGTAGTTTTGATTTGCATTTCTCTAATAATTAGTGATGTTGAGCCTCTTTTCATGTGCTTCGTGGCCGTCAGTATGTCTTCTTTGGAGAAATGTCTATTTAGGTCTTCTGCCGATTTTTGATTGGGGTGTTTGTTTCTTTAATATTGAGCTGAATGAGCTGTTTATATATTTTGGAGATTAATCCTTTGTCCGTTGATTCATTTGCAAATATTTTCTCCCATTCTGAGGGTTGTCTTTTCGTCTTGTTTATGGTTTCCTTTGTTGTGCAAAAGCTTTGAAGTTTCATTAGGTCCCACTTGTTTATTTTTGTTTTTATTTCCATTACTCTAGGAGGTGGATCAAAAAACATCTTGCTGTGATTTATGTCAAAGAGTTTTCTTCCTATGATTTCCTCTAAGAGTTTTATAGTGTCCAGTCTTACATTTAGGTCTCTAATCCATTTTGAGTTTATTTTTGTGTATGGTGTTAGGGAGTATTCTAATTTCATTCTTTTACATGTAGCTGTCCAGTTTTCCCAGCACCACTTATTGAAGAGACTGTCTTTTCTCCATTGTATATCTTTGCCTCCTTTGTCATAGATTAGTTGACCATAGGTGCGTGGGTTAATCTCTGGGCTTTCTATCTTGTTCCATTGATCTATGTTTCTGTTTTTGTGCCAGTACCATATTGTCTTGATTATTGTAGCTTTGTAGTATAGTCTGAAGTCAGGGAGTCTGATTCCTCCAGCTCCGTTTTTTTCCCTCAAGACTGCTTTGGCTATTCGGGGTCTTTTGTGTCTCCATACAAATTTTAAGAAGATTTTTTCTAGCTCCGTAAAAAATGCCATTGGCAATTTGATAAGGATTGCATTGAATCTGTAGATTGCTTTGGGTAGTATAGTCATTTTCACAATGTTGATTCTTCCAATCCAAGAACATGGTATATCTCTCCATCTGCTGGTATCATCTTTAATTTCTTTCATCAGTGTCTTATAGTGTTCTGCATACAGGTCTTTTGTCTCCCTAGGTAGGTTTATTCCTAGGTATTTTATTCTTTTTGTTGCAATGGTAAATGGGAGTGTTTCCATAATTTCTCTTTCAGATTTTTCATCATTAGTGTATAGGAATGCAAGAGATTTCTGTGCATTAATTTTGTATCCTGCAACTTTACCATATTCATTAATTAGCTCTAGCAGTTTTCTGGTGGCAGTTTTAGGATTCTCTATGTGTAGTATCATGTCATCCACAAACAGTGACAGTTTTACTTCTTCTTTTCCAATTTGTATTCCTTTTATTTCTTTTTCTTCTCTGATTGCCGTGGCTAGGACTTCCAGAACTACGTTGAATAATAGTGGTGAGACTGGACATCCTTGTCTCGTTCCTGATCTTAGAGGAAATGCTTTCAGTTTTTCACTGTTGAGAATGATGTTTGCTGTGGGTTTGTCATATATGGCCTTTATTATGTTGAGGTAGGTTCCCTCTAAGCCCACTTTCTGCAGAGTTTTTATCATAAATGGGTGTTGAATTTTGTCAAAAGCTTTTTCTGCATCTATTGAGATGATCATATGGTTTTTATTCTTCAATTTTTTAATATGGTGTATCACACTGATTGATTTGCGTATATTGAAGAATCCTTGCATCCCTGGGATAAATCCCACTTGATCGTGGTGTATGATCCTTTTAATGTGTTATTGGATTCTGTTTGCTAGTATTTTGTTGAGGATTTTTGCATCTATATTCATCAGTGATATTGGTCTCTAATTTTCTTTTTTTGTAGTGTCTTTGTCTGGTTTTGGTATCAGAGTGATGGTGGCCTCATAGAATGAGTTTGGGAGTGTTCCTTCCTCTGCAATTTTTTGGAAGAGTTTGAGAAGGATGGGTGTTAGCTCTTCTCTAAATGTTTGATAGAATTCACCTGTGAAGCCATCTGGTCCTGGGCTTTTGTTTGTTGGAAGATTTTTAATCACAGTTTCAATTTCATTACTTGTGATTGGTCTGTTCATATTTTCTATTTCTTCCTGGTTCAGTCTTGGAAGGTTATACCTTTCTAAGAATTTGTCCATTTCTTCCAGGTTGTCCATTTTATTGGCATAAAGTTGCTTGTAGTAGTCTCTTAGGATGCTTTGTATTTCTGCGGTGTCTGTTGTAACTTCTCCTTTTTCATTTCTGATTTTATTGATTTGAGTCCTCTCCCTCTTTTTCTTGATGAGTCTGGCTAATGGCTTATCAATTTTGTTTATCTTCTCAAAGAACCAGCTTTTAGCTTTATTGATCTTTGCTATTGTGTTCTTTGTTTCTATTTCATTTATTTCTGCTCTGATCTTTATGATTTCTTTCATTCTGCTAACTTTGGGTTTTGTTTGTTTTTCTTTCTCTAGTTTCTTTAGGTGTAAGGTTAGATTGTTTACTTGAGATTTTTCTTGTTTCTTTAGTTAGGCTTGTATAGCTATAAACTTCCCTCTTAGAACTGCTTTCGCTGCATCCCATAGGTTTTGGGTCGTCGTGTTTTCATTGTCATTTGTCTCTAGGTATTTTTTGATTTCCTCTTTGATTTCTTCAGTGATCTCTTGGTTATTTAGTAACGTATTGTTTAGCCTCCATGTGTTTGTATTTTTTACGTTTTTTTCCCTGTAATTCATTTCTAATCTCATAGCGTTGTGGTCAGAAAAGATGCTTGATATGATTTCAATTTTCTTAAATTTACTGAGACTTGATTTGTGACCCAAGATGTGATCTATCCTGGAGAATGTTCCATGTGCACTGGAGAAGAACGTGTAATCTGCTGTTTTTGAATGGAATGTCCTATAAATATCAATTAAATCTATCTCGTCTATTGTGTCATTTAAAGCTTCTGTTTCCTTATTTATTTTCATTTTGGATGATCTGTCCATTGGTGTAAGTGAGGTGTTAAAGTCCCCCACTATTATTGTGTTACTGTCAATTTCCTCTTTTATAGCTGTTAGCAGTTGCCTTATGTATTGAGGTACTCCTATGTTGGGTGCATATATGTTTATAATTGTTATATCTTCTTCTTGGGTTGATCCCTTGATCATTATGTAGTGTCCTTCCTTGTCTCTTGTAGCATTCTTTATTTTAAAGTCTATTTTATCTGATATGAGTATAGCTACTCCAGCTTTCTTTTGATTTCCATTTGCATGGAATATCTTTTTCCATCCCCTCACTTTCAGTCTGTATGTGTCCTTAGGTCTGAAGTGGGTCTCTTGTAGACAGCATATATATGGGTCTTGTTTTTGTATCCATTCAGCAAGCCTGTGTCTTTTGGTTGGAGCATTTAATCCATTCATGTTTAAGGTAATTATCAATATGTGTGTTCCTATGACCATTTTCTTAATTGTTTTGGGTTTGTTTTTGTAGGTCGTTTTCTTCTCTTGTGTTTCCCACTTAGAGAAGTTCCTTTAGCATTTGTTGTAGAGCTGGTTTGGTGGTGCTGAATTCTCTTAGCTTTTGCTTGTCTGTAAAGCTTTTGATTTCTCCATCAAATCTAAATGAGATCCTTGCCGGGTAGAGTAATCTTGGTTGTAGGTTCTTCCCTTTCATCACTTTAAGTATATCATGCTACTCCCTTCTGGCTTGTAGAGTTTCTGCTGAGAAATCAGCTGTTAACCTTATGGGGGTTCCCTTGTATGTTATTTGTCATTTTTCCCTTGCTGCTTTCAATAAGTTTTCTTTGTCTTTAATTTTTGCCACTTTGATTACTATGTGTCTCAGCGTGTTTCTCCTTGGGTTTATCCTGTATGGCACTCTCTGCGCTTCCTGGACTTGGGTGGCTATTTCCTTTGCCATGTTAGGGAAGTTTTCGACTATAATCTCTTCAAATATTTTCTCTGGTCCTTTCTCTCTTTCTTCTCCTTCTGGGACCCCTATAATGCGAATGTTGTTGCGTTTAATGTTGTCCCAGAGGTCTTTTAGCCTGTCTTCATTTCTTTTCATTCTTTTTTCTTTAGTCTGTTCCACAGCAGTGAATTCCACCATTCTGTCTTCCAGGTCACTTATCCGTTCTTCTGCCTCAGTTATTCTGCTATTGATTCCTTCTAGTGTAGTTTTCATTTCAGTTATTGTATTGGTCATCTCTGTTTGTTTGTTCCTTAATTCTTCTAGGTCTTTGTTAATCATTTCTTGCATCTTCTCAATCTTTGCCTCCATTCTTATTCCAAGGTCCTGGATCATCTTCACTATCATTATTCTGAATTCTTTTTCTGGAAGGTTGCCTATCTCCACTTCATTTAGTTGTTTTTCTGGGTTTTTTTCTTGTTCCTTCATCTGGTACATAGCCCTCTGCCTTTTCATCTTGTCTATCTTTCTGTAACTGTGATTTTTGTTCCACAGGCTGCAGGATTGTAGTTTTTCTTGCTTCTGCTGTCTGCCCTCTGGTGGTTGAGGCTATCTAAGAGGATTGATGGGAGGCTCTGGTGGTGGGTAGAGCTGACTGTTGCTGTGTTGGTCAGAGCTCCGTAAAACTTTAATCCACTTGACTGTTGATGGGTGGGGCTGGGTTCCCTCCCTGTTGGTTGTTTGGCCTGAGGCAACCCAACACTGGAGCCTACCTGGGCTCTTTGGTGGGGTTAATGGCAGACTCTGGGATGGCTCACGCCAAGGAGCACTTCCCAGAACTTCCGCTGTCAGTGTCCTTGTCCCTATGGTGAAACAGAGCCACCCCCTGCCTCTGCAGGAGACCCCTGAAGACCAGCAGGTAGGTCTGGTTCAGTCTCCCCCAGGGTCAATGCTCCTTCCCCTGGGTCCTGATGTGCACAGTACTTTGTGTGTGCCCTCCAAGAGTGGGGTCTCTGTTTCCCCCAGTCCTGTCGAAGTCCTGCAATCAATTCCCACTAGGCTTCAAAATCTGATTCTCTAGGAATTCCTCCTCCTGTTGCCGGACCCCCAGGTTGGGAAGCCTGACGTGGGGCTCAGAACCTTCACTCCAGTGGGTGGACTTCTGTGGTGTAAGTGTTCGCCAGTCTGTGAGTCACCCACCCAGCAGTTATGAGATTTGATTTTACTCTGATTGCGCCCCTCCTATCGTCTCACTGTGGCTTCTCCTCTGTCCTTTGATGTGGGGGTATCCTCCTTGGTGAAGTCCAGTGTCTTCCTGTCGATGATTATCCAGCAGCTAGTTGTGATTCTGGTGTTCTCGCAAGAGGGAGTGAGAGCACCTTCACTAATTATTGATGATAAGAAAATTTTATATTGGGGAGTGATTAAGAACTTCAAGTAATTAAAGAAAATAACATCTATATCATTAAGCTACTTTCAAAAATATTTTTGATTTTTAACTGTTTACTTGCTGTTAGGATATCAATTGTCTTTTAAGAAAAAGTCTTACTTGTTAACTTTTTACATCTTGTGAAAATGAATTATAAGCAGAATGTCCAAGCAAAACTTATTTAGTTCTTACTAATTAAACCTCAAAACAATAGATTCTAAGCAAATGATTTAAGAATATAATTCTCTCTAGACTTGAATGTATGGAGGTTAAACATTTAAACAAGGGTTTGTCAAAATTATTGCTTATAAAATCCTCAGCATTTTCAGTGGTGGACATATAGAATTTATGAGATTCACCTATACTGTGGATATTAGCTACAAAGTTCCACAAGAAAACATAAGAGAGAAGGTCTTCCAAAATTATATTCTGCTTTGCACAAAATCATTAGTGAATAAGGTAGAAGCATGGAATTAGTCATTATTTCTTTCTGCTGTTGAATTTTTTTTTTTAAAGGAAGTTTCTTCTCTATGTTTATACCTTTTATATGGGACATAGAGAAGGAACTTGCTTTTTTTTTAAAAAAAGAAATTCAACAGCAGAATGAAATAATGACTGATTCCATGCTTCTACCTTATTCATTGCTTAGGGATTTCTGAGTCTTACATAGCTTATATTACACTGAGTGATGTTGTAAATATATTTCCAGAATGGAAAAACTTTATAGAAAGTGTCATGAATTTGCCACTGACAATGTAACAAGCATGGAGATTTTTATATTCATTCATTCAGTTATATGTTCACAGAGTAATTATAACAACATAATATAACAAGGTCACTGGCTGTAAGCCAAAGATGAGCTATATGACATACAGGAAATATTCTAGTACTTTTTCAATAATTTTTTAGATTCCCTGTACATATTACAATCATACACAAACAAATTGGACAACGTAGAAGAAATGGATACATTTCTAGAAACATACAACCTTCCAAGACTGTATCATGAAGAAAGAGAAAATCTGAACAGACTGATTACAAGTAAGGAGATTGAATCCATGATCAAAAACTCCCCAAACAAAATTCCAGGACCAGGTGGCTTCACAGGTGAATTCTACCAAACATTCAAAGAAGAATTAATAATTAATAATTCCAAAAATTAGAAGAAGAGGGAACACTTCCAAATTCATTTTATGAGGTCAGCATTACCAAAATCAGATAGCACACCACAAGAAAAGAAAATTACAGGCCAGCATCACCGATAAACAAAGATGCAAAAATCCTCAACAAAATATTAGCAAACCAAATTCAACATGACATTAAAAGGCTCATACACCATGTTTAAGGAGGATTTATTCTAGGGATGCAAGGATGGTTCAATATTTACAAATCTGTTAATGTGATACACCATATTAACAAAATGAAAAATAAAAATCGTTTGATTATCTCAATAGATGCAGAAAAAAACATTTGACAAAATTCAACTTCCATTTATGATTAAAAAAAAACCCTCAGCAAAAATGGGTATAGAGGAAACCTAACTTAATATAATAAAGGCCATATATGACAAGCCCACAGCTAACATTATACTCAATGGTGAAAATCTGGAAACTTTCCTCTAAGATCAGGAACAAGGGAAGGATTCCTACTCTTACCACTTTTATTCAAGGTAGTATTGGAAGTTTTAGCCAGAGCAATTAGACAACAATAAGAAATAAAAGGCATCCAAATTGGAACGGAAGAAGTAAAACTGTCATTATTTGAGGATGACAACATATTATATATAGAAAACTCTAAAGACTCCACCAAAAAGCTGTTGGAACTAATTAATGAATTCAGTAAAGTTACAGGATACAGAATTAATATATGGAAATATGTTGCATTTCTATACACTGATAACAAACTATCAGAAAGAGAAATTAAGAAAACAACTCCTTTTACAATTGCATCAAAAAATAAAATACCTAGGATTAATTTTAACTGAGGAGGTGAAAGCCCTGAACATGGAAAACTATAAGACATTGATGAAAGAAATTGAAGAATTCACAAATAAATGACAAAATAGTCCATGCTGATGGATTGGAAGAATTAATATTGTTAAAATGTCTTTACTACCCAAAGCAATCTACAGAATCAACACAATCCTTATCAAAATTCCCATGGCATTTTTCATAGAATTAGAGCAAACAATCCTAAAATTAGTATGAAACCACAAAAGACTCCAAATAGCCAAAACAATCTTGAGAACAAAAAGAAAAACAGAAGTGGAGGCATCATACTACCTGATTTCAAACTACTGCAAAGTAGTCAAAACAGTATAGTATTGGCATAAAAACAGTCACATAAATCAATGGAACAGGTATAGAAAGCCCAGAAATAGACCCATACATATATGGTCAATTAGTTTATGACAAAGGAATCAAGAATGTACAATATGAAAAAGTCTCTTTAATAAATGGTATTGGGAAAGCTGGACAGACACATGCAAAAGAATGAACCTGGACCACTATCACCTCACACCTGTTACAATGAGATATCACCTCACACCTGTTACAATGGCTGTTATTAAAAGACAAGAAATAAGAAGTGTTGGTGAGGATGTGAAGAAAAGGGAACCCCTGTGCACTATTGGTGGGAATATAAATTGGTGCAGCCACTATTGGAAAAAAATAAAATAAATAAATAAATAAATAATTATATATATATATATATATATATATAAATATATATATAAAGGAGTATTATTCAACCATAAAAAATAATGAAATACTGCTGCTTGCAACAAAATGGATAGACCTTAAGGGCATTATGCTGAGTGAAATAGGCCAGAAAGAGAAAGACAAATACCATATGATGTTGCTTGTACTTCTGATGTCATACTTAAGAAACCTTTGCTTAATACAAGATAACAAAGATTTACTTCTATGTTTTCTTCTAAGACTTTTATAGTCTTACATTTATTTCTATAATCCACTTTGAGTTAATGTTTGTGTATGGTATGAGATAAAGATCCAACATTATTCTTTCACATGTGGCTATCTAGTTATCCCAGCATTCATAATTGAAAATATTCTTTCCTCATTAAATTGTTGCAGCACCCATTTTAAAAATCAGTTGACAGTAAATTGTCAAATCTAACAAAATGGGATTTTTTCTTTACTCTCAATTCTACTCCTATTACATATAGATATGTGTATGTATATGTCTATCTTTTCATGTCAATACTACGCTGTTTTTCTTATTGTAACTTTGTAGTAAGTTTCAAACTAGGAAAAATGAGTGCTCCAACTTTGATTTTTTCAAGATTGTTTTGCCTATTCTAGGTCCCTTACATTTCCATATGAATTTGAAGATTAGCTTGTCAGTTTTTGTAGTTGGGATTTTGATAGGGATTGTGTTGAATCTGTAGATCAATTTAGGAATATTGTCATTTTAAAGCTGTCAAGTCTTCCAATTTATGAAAATGATATTTTCCTATTTATTTAGATCTTCTTTATTTCAACAGTGTTTTGTGTTTTCAGTGTACAATTTTTACACTTTTTTTGTTAAAGTTATTTCTAAGTATTCTGTTCTTTTTGTTGCTATCATAAATGGAATTTTTAAAAAATTTCATGTCTGGATTGTTCATTGTTAATGTATAGAAATGCAACTGGTTTTTGTATATTGATCCTGTGACTTTGCTGAACTCATTTATTAGTTCTACTAGCATTTGTGTGTGTATGTATGTATGTGCTCATGTGTCTATAGAATCCTTAGGATTTTCTTCACACAAGATTATATCATCAGTGAACAGAGATAATTTTACTTCTTTCCTTCCAATCTGGATGTTTTATTACTTTTAATTACATAATTGCCTGGAGTTTTCTTTCATGGTTTTTGGTCTTCTTTTTGTTTGCCCCAACTAGTTTTGCTGCTTCAGGCAGTTATGATGTTAAGTAATTGCCCAAATAATTACCCAACTTTTTTTTTTTTTTTTTTTTTTTTAGTACATGCCCTAGAGAAAGTACTGTTTATACTGAGGGTTCTCTTAGTTAAGTCAAATGAAGAGAAGCCCTATGAATGGGACTTTTCAGGGAGCTAGCTACCTGACAGGTCAAACACCGAAAGGTTCTCTAGTGATGCAGTTTTGGAGAAGACTCCAAACCCATTCTGCACCCCTCCCCCATTTGACTGTTTTTCTGCTGTTTTTCACAGCTACCCTGTTTGAGTGGCTTGCTGATTTCCAAGGTTATCATGGAACTGGGGAAAAGAGAATGGGAAAAGGGCAAGTCAAAGTGCCATAAAGCTCACCACTGTTCTTACCAAGATTCAGCTTTTTTCTTGTTAAATGGCCTTTGGATTATTGGAAACCTTTGACTAATTTCTAAAAAGGTTGATTTTGACAGTTCATCCAGTGTTTTTATTGCTTATGTGAAGGAATCAAATTTTGAAGTTCTTTACATTGGGCTCCAGAATTGCTTATCTTTGAGGGTTATTATTTTAAATCTACTTCTTAAAATAATCAGAAGGCATCTTCAATATTGCACAAAGCTTTAATTTGTGGGGTTGCTTCAATGAAATTGCATCACCACCATCAAACAAATCTTTTAGTCCAGAAATGAAAGAGAAGATGAGTATTTTCTATAGAGAGGACACAATGCTGAATAACTTGGGGTGACTTCATCAGCAGCAGTAACATATATAGTAACAGGATGAGCCAAAAACTGTCTTGTTTCTTCAGTGACCTCAGTTGAAAGTGGGTATATGTTTGGTTTCATAATGCACATTAGTGTGCCCACAGGAGCAACCTAGCTGTTTAGTATGCTGAAAAATAATTGTTCTTGCGTGGTCATGTTAAAATTTAGAACTCTGACTAGTAAAATTTTAATGATAAAATTGTAATAATAACTGATTTAAATACAATTTCTGATTTTTTTTACCCTGAAGCTTGTCCTATGTTATTATTATGTGGCTTTGGCTTCATATTTAATTAAATACATTTGACCCTTTGTATTCATGGGGTCCTGCATCCTTGAATTCAACCAACTGTGAATGGAAAATATTTGGAAAAAAGATTCCAAAAAGTTCCAAAAGGCAAAGCTTGAATTTGTTGCAACTATTTACATAGCATTTAGATTGTATTAACAACTATTTACATAATGTTTACATTGTATTAACTATTATAATTAATCTAGAGATGATTTAAAGTATGCTGGAGGATGTGTGTAAGTTATATGCAAATATTATGCCATTTTATGTAAGTGACTTGAGCATCCATGAATTTTGGTATCCATGGGAGGGTCCTGGAACCAATCCCCTGCAGATACCATGGGACAACTGTACTGACTTTAATACTTGTTTATTCAGCATTTTTTCAAATTACGTTTTCATTACACCTCTACTTCCTAAGAGTAATTGGAACAACTTATGTAGTGCAGAAAATTATAACCAAGTAATTGATGTTTTTATAGGTTTTACAGATTTATATACTTGTTTTATATAATGGCTAAGACAATGGAAATAATTCTTGTGTGACAACATGCATCATGTGAGAGGTTTGTGTCTGAATTTTTCATTTTCCTTCCTTACTTCAAAAAGAGCTATGTGGAAGGCTAGAAAGTAACAGTTTTCTACAAGGTTTTCTGGCATTTGTTTTACAAACTTGTTAGCCCCTATGAAAAAATTAAGAAGAGCAGTGAGGCGGTAAAAGAGAGATTGGGTTTCAAGATATAACAAGAGCTTCATTTTGGATTAACTTTTAATTTTGAAATAATTTAAAATTTTCAGAAGTGTCTTAAGAACATCACAAAGAACTCCAGTACAACATTGTGATGGTTAACCTTATGTGTCAGCTTGACTGGGCCAAGGGATACTGAGATAGCTGGTAAAACATTATTTCTGGATATGTCTATAACGGTGTTTCTGGAAGACTTTAGCATTTGAGTCAGTAGACTGAGTGAAGAAATCCACATTCACCAAAGTGGTGGGTATCATCCAAGCCATTGAGGGCCCAACTAAAACAAAAAGGTGGAGGAAGGGTGAATTCTCTCTCACCCTCTCTCCTTGAGCTGGGACATCCATTTATTCTTGTGCTTCAACATCTGAGCTCTTGAGTCTTGGGCCTTTGTACTTAGACTGGAAGTTACATCATCAGCTACCCTGATTCTAGGGCCTTCAGACTTGGACTGAATTCTACCACTGGCTTTCCTGGTTCTCCAGCTTGCAGATGGTATATCATGGCATATCTCAGTCTCCATAATCATGTGAACCAATTACCATAATAAATCTCCTTTTATATATCCTATTGGCTCTATTTCTCTGGAGAACACTATTACAAACCTTCAACTTATTCCACAATTTTTAGCATTTTACAACATTTTATTTTCTCTCTCTCTTTTTGGCTTGAGACACTTGTAAGTTGCAGGTACAATGCCCAAAACTCCCAAATTTTTCAATATGCTTTCTAAAAGCAATGGTATTCTCCTTTATAACTCTAGTATGAATACAATACTATAGTCCAATCCCCAGACATTCAAATTTTATCAGTTTTCTAGATAAGCCATTTAGAGAATAAAACTTTTTTTTTTTTTCCTTTTCCTCATTTCTTTTCTGGTCCATAAACCAATGCAGAATCACACATTGCATTTAGAGGCCATGTGTTCTAGGTTCTTTCAACTTTATTTTTCATGGCCTTGACTTTTTTTTTTCTTTAAGATATAGATGTTTATGATGTTTCCATATAATTTGTTTCCAGTTGTTCATGTTTTGGCAGGAATATCACAGAAGTAACGCAGTGTTCTTCTCAGTCCATCCCATTAGGGGGCAAACAATTTGTCCCACAATTGGTGATGTTAACTTTTACCACTTGTTTAAAATGGTATCTGCCAAATTTCTCGCTTCTGAGGTTAATTAATAATTTTCTTGTAACTTGTTGATTAACAAGTAAATAAAAATATTGTATGGGAAGATACCTTGAGACCATGTAAATGTAAATATCCTGTTCCTAATCAAACTTTGATCTACTAATTTTAGCATCCATTGATGAATCTTTCCTGAATCAGTTATTATTATGATGATTGCCAAATGGTGATTTTTCCAATTCCACTATTCCTTCTTTATTTGTTGTTAGTTGGCATTCTACTGTGAGGCAGGGATTTCTCATCCATTTCTATAACAAATTATATTTGTATTTATTTAGTCAGTAGGGCACCTTCAGGTCAACTTCTCTGTTCTTTTGAAATGTCCCTATCAACCTTTGAATAAGCTCTCTTACTTTCTGTCATGACAGAATGTTCTAGGTTAATCTTATATTTTCCTAGCCCAAACCCTGGAATCAGCCATTTTCCCAAGAAACTATGTTGTTTTTTTTTATTTTTAAATTGGAGAATGGATTTAGAAACCACAACTTGGGAACCAGGTGTGTATTCATTACTTCCAGGGTACCATTGCTTTTTTTTTTTTATTGGAGTATAGTTGATTTACAATATTGTGTTAGTTTCAGGTGTACAGCAAAGTGAATCAGTTATACATGTACATATATCCACTCTTTTTTAGGTTCTTTTCCCATATAGGCCATTACAAAGTACTGAGTAGAGTTCCCTGTGCTATACAGTAGGTCCTTATTAATTATCTATTTTATATATAGTGGTGTGCATATATCAGTCTCAGTCTCCCAGTTTATCCCTCTCCCCTGCTTAACCCCTGGTAACCATAAGTTTGTTTTCTACATCTGTGACTCTATTTCTGTTTTGTAGATAAGTTCATTTGTACCCTTTTTTTAGATTCCACATATATGCCATTGCTTTTAAGACTTCTTGGAGGGCAGTTAAAAAAATATATGTCTGGGTACACAAACTCACATGTACACATATCTATGTTTATTTATAAGTAAAAACCATTACGTTCACACTGATGCCTTAAATTTACTCTAGGCTTTCTTCTCGTTTATATTTGTACCTTTTTTTGTCCAAGAAGGATAACTCTGATTATCCTAGCTCCTATTATTCTGAATACATTTATTTATTTGTTCAATTCTCTTGTCTTTAACGAATCCTGCAATCCTATGGGCTGTCTCCTTGGTGTCAGCTTTGTAAAATATGCCCGTTATGCTGACGAAATTCCTCTCCGGCTCAAAAGCTTCTGACTCATGCCATTGAGCAACTGATTTCCCACAGGAAAGGAAAAGGGAAGGAGCTAGGTAGAACATTCTGAAGAGTCATTTCTATCCCAGACTCATAAAAGAAATTAGCTTGGCATTAATGAAGTGACGAAAAGAGGACTATGAATCCCAAAACAGTAGAGAGTATCTTCTGCTTCTCAAGAAATGCTTCTCTAGAGGGAGAAACACGAATTCTAAAGAGAACTGGCTACATGGTGATTCTAGTAAGAAACAAAGGCAGACTTTCAAAGTAACTGGCTCCCAATCAAGATATGGAAGCTGGAGAGAGTTGATGGTCTTGAAGCAACCATGTGGTCAGGAATAAGAGACATCAGTGAAGAGAGATGATTGGTGAATAGAAGGTGTCCCCTCCCACAGTGCCTTGGTACTGAATCAAGATACTGGAACCATGGAATGGCCTTGGGGATGGGAGAAAAGCTGAGTGACTGAGGGAAAGGGACTTGGAATTAGAAATAAAATTGAGTTACAGAAAATAAGGTACTATTGCTTGAGCACTCAAGTTTATGGATTGAGATTCATAGCCACCACATATGGAAATGGTATAAGGTAACTACACAAATATAAAGTAAGGGAATTAAATATTAATGCATAACTTGCAATGCTGATAAAAATCATGTGACTAGGGGCTTCCCTGGTGGCGCAGTGGTTGAGAATCCGCCTGCCAATGCAGGGGACACGGGTTCGAGCCCTGGTCTGGGAAGATCCCACATGCCGCGGAGCGACTGGGCCCGTGAGCCACAACTACTGAGCCTGCGCGTCTGGAGCCTGTGCTCCTCAACAAGAGAGGCCGCGATAGTGAGAGGCCCGCGCACCGCGATGAAGAGTGGCCCCCACTTGCCACAACTAGAGAAAGTCCTCGCACAGAAGCGAAGACCCAACACAGCCAAAAATTAATTAATTAATTAATTAATTTTAAAAAAAAGTACTTAAAAAAAATCATGTGACTGGATTATACCAGTAAACTGTAGAGTTAATGAAATCATTACTTGTCATAGTCTGATGCAACTGGAAGATATTTTTACCTCAAATTCCTTTAACATTTTTAATATATTCTCCCAAACATCCTCTTTTTATGGTAGCTTTTCAAGTTTTGACATATTTAAGAAAGTCCACTATGATAAAAATTTTTAATGATAGATTTTCTTTTTTGCAATGACCTCTGCATTCAAAAGTCTTTCTTTGCCCTTTGTAAGTCATAATCCTAGATTGAGTTCCCACCATCCTTTGACATCACCTTGATAAATGCTCCATATTATGCACATCTCCTCTGCCTCTGTCAACATCAGGACCAGGCACTGGGCTGTAGAATCTATTTTTGTCAAACAAGCTTCTCATTTGTTTTGCTTGTCACAGCAGGTTATCTTGGACTTCTTTTTGCTAACTCTGCCTTTTCCTTCTTGTTCTGCATAATGCACACATAATATGTCCCAGACATTTCAGCAGTTACAGAGTTAGAATCACAACACCATATGAAAAAGTATGTTCATATCCTCTTGTCTTGACCTAACCTTGCAGATTGGTTCCCTGCTATTCTAAGTATCCACTTTGTTTCCTACAATCTCCTTTTCTTTGCTCACATAATTCCTTCACCAACTCTGAAGTTTTGATAGTCAGTGTTCCAACTATCCTTTAAGGCCCTCCTCAAAGCATATTTTTTGAGAGAACATTCCAGATCCTTTCCATGTGAATTAATTTTTTTTTCTTTCTTGGATCTATCATTGCGTTTTGTACCACAAATATAGCACTTAACTCATTCTTTGACTGTATTCTAATTACTTGGGTAAACACAAATATGGGAAGGCAAACTTCAAAGCTTCACAGAAAAAGTAGGTATGGTTTCAAGACATAAGACTGTAAAATAAGACTGATTTTTGTGTACTTTCACAAATGGCTTTGATGAGGAAAAATTGTCAGGAAAGGATCTAAAGAGTCAAACATGACAGCATAAATTCAAGAGTGTAGAACAGGGCTCAGCAAAATTTTTCTCTAAAGAGCCAGATAGTGAATATTTTTGCCTTTGTAGGTTATACACTACCAAATTCTACCATTGTGGTGTGATGTGAAAACAGCCATAGATGATATACATAAATAATTTGGTGTGGCTGTGTTTCAATGAAACTTTATTTATGTTTATACAAAAAACAGGTAGTGGGAAGGACTTGACCCAAAGGTCTAGTTTCCTGACCCCTGGGCTAGAAGACCTTGTTAAAGGGGAAAAGAAAGCTTCAGTTGACTTTCTTATAAGAATGATTCCAATGTTGGTGTAACCAGTTTTTAATCTTTCTTCAACAGCTGGATCAGTTTCCAATTTCCCACTAGACAGTTTTATTATATGTCCTATAGGCACTTCATATTCCCCATGCCTAAAACTAAACTAATTTTCTTATGTAGGATAAGGGTCCCAATCTGTTTACATCAAAGATTACATAATTTTACAAGCAATTTAACTTCTAGGTCTATGTGCTTCTTTATTTACTTATGCTCAGTAAGTACCTGAGTGCTCTCAATTATGAATATTGAATAATTATTGTCGAGAGAAAATTTTCCATGGGTCTCTCATTTTTGAACATCTTGGAATCAGAGGTATTCACATTTTTCTCATGACTTTCTTTTCCAAGATGTTTGTATAGCAAACAGCCTTGTAAGATAGAGAAAGAGTCTTTTCTCTAGAGCAGATGACAGGTTTCTTTGTTGTCAAGTATAATAAGGATAATGCATTTCTCCAGGGCAAAGGTTGAGCAGGCTTTCTTGCAGCCCATTATAAAAAACTGGAGGTTCCTAAGATCGATTTCTTAGCTGTGACTGAATCAAGTATGGGTGATTCATCCTGAGGTAAAATTCTTCTCCAGCTATAAACCTGTGAAACCAGGCAAGTTATGAGCTCACAAAATATAATAGTATGACAGGCAGAGGATAGACATTCCCATTTTAAAAGGGAGAAACTAAAAAGGAGAATCTAGTCCCAAGCAAGTCCAAAACCTAGCTGGGGAAATTGCTTTAGATTTTAAGGCTCAAGATAATCCTCTCTGCCTCAATGTGCTGTCCTCCAGGCTTACTATATGGTAGCCTCATTTTCTGGGCCCATTGGGATGGCAGTGTTGCCCCTTCAGCCCTGGGTGACAGTTCTGCCCCACTGAAACCATGGAAGAGACAGCATCGTCTTGTGGACCTGTGCCCTTTGCACCTGTGGTGGCAGTGGCAACCCTGCTGATGATCTCTGTGTCACTTTCATGGTCATTCTTCCATTTTCTTGAGGATAATGCATGTTCCCAGCCAGATAGCCTTATTGTCCTATTCTTTAGAATCCCAGAAGTCTGACAGACTTCCTTTGTTTCATTCCCTCTCTGTCCCCTTTAGTCCATGTTGACAGTGTTTCCACTGGAATAACCCCATCTCTATTCCTTTCTTCTGCTGAGATGGCCTATTGAATCCAGGCAGATAGAGTCACATAAGACTCATACATATGAGCCACACCCACAATCTCTTTGATTTTTAATTTTCATTGAAATATAGTTGATTTACAATGTTTTGTTAGTTTCAGGTGTACAACAATGTGATTCAGTTGTGTATGTGTGTGTGTGTGTATATATATATATATATATATATATATATATATATATATATATATATTCTTTTTTAGTTTCTTTTCCATTATAGATTATTACAAGATATTGAGTATGGTTTGCTGTGCTATACAGTAGGTTCTTGGTTAAGTATTTTGTATATAGTTCTTAAGTTTAATCCCAAACTCCTAATTTACCCCCTGCTTTGGTAACCATAACTTTGTTTTCTATGTCTGTGCCTCTATTTCTGCTTTGTAAATAAATTCATTTGTGTCATTTTTTAGATTCCACATATAATTGATATCATATGATATTTGTCTTTCTTTGTATGATTTACTTCACTCAGTATGATAATCTCTGTTCATCCATGTTGCTGCAAATGTCATCATTTTATTCTTTTTTATGGCTGAGTATTATTCTGTTGTATATATATACCACATCTTCTTTATCCATTCATCTGTTGATGGGCACTTAGGTTGCTTCCATGTCTTGGCTATTGTAAATAGTGCTGCAATGAACATAGGGGTATATGTTTCTTTTCAAATTATGGTTTTCTCCAGATATATGCCCAGGAGTGGTGTTGTTGGATCATATGATAACTCTAATTTTAGTTTTTTAAGGAACCTCCATACTCTTTTTCCCCACAATCTCTTTATCAGATGATTGCACAGCCACATCCTTGGTGTTCTCTGCTGAACACACTTTCTCATTTTTTTGCATTATGGATAGACTGAGAATTTTCCAAGTTTTCAAGTTCTGCTTCCTTTTTGTTTAACAATTTTTTCTGTAATTCATCTCCTTTTGCATTTTATTGTAAGCAGTAAGGAGAAATAAAGCACCTTCAACATTTTCCTTAGAAATGTCCTCAGCTAAATATCCAATTTCATTGCTCACAGATTATTACCTTCCACAAAATACTAGAGCACAATTTATACAAGTTCTTTGTAACAAGGATCACCCTTTCATCAGTGTCCAACAACATGTTCCTCATTTCCACTTGAGGCTTCACCAGAAGCATCTTCTGTATTTCTACCAACAATCTCTTCAAACTGTCTTGGCTTTTTCTAACATGCACCTCAAAACTCTTCCAGTCTTGACCCATTACTCCATTCCAAAGTCACTTCTACTTTTTTAGATATTTTCTGCAGTAGCACTCCACTTCTCAGTTATAAGTCTGTTGTAACAAAATACCATAGACTGGGTAGCTTAAACAACAAAGATTTATTCTCTAACAGTTATGGAGGATAGAAGTCCAAGATCAAGACCTAAACAGGCTTGGTTTCTCCTGAGATCTTTCTTCTTGGTTTGCAAATGGCCACCTTTTTGCTGTGTCCTCACTTGGTCTTTCCTCTTCCTTTGTATAATCAATTTCTTGCTTACAGTAGTCAATCTCAGTCTTTCAGAAGTTCCTTCTCATTTGGAAGTAATCAGGCTCAATCTCTTTATATTGATGTATCTATCCACCCATCTAATGTTGAACTATTATGTGCATGTTCATGATGCTGATTTTTTTATGGTACCATCTAATAATAATAATATTAAAATATTTACTTCCATTTGGATAAGCTTCCTAAAGAGCTGATCTAGTGCTTTGAATTCTTCCTCTTTTAATTTTAATTAAGACCTGAAAATAACATCAATTAAATCCTGAACCCAAAAGATATTACCTAGGAATAAAATCTGTGAAATGTCTTGGGATGATTGACAAAGTAAGCTATAATGTAAATAGCTGGCTCCATGGAAAGGATGTACATATATGTGACTAAGGAGTTCCTGGTAAATAGAAATTGAAAATCTGGTTGTTAAAAAAAATGAATGAAGAATGTCACGATAGTGAAGATGAGTATATCAGATTAGTGTTAATAACCATTAATCTAATTAACATCCTTGCTCTTTTTTTCTCTTTTCACCAAGCAAATTTCTGATTATAATTTCCCTTCCTGTAGTAATTTGACTTCTGGCAGGAAATAGTCTGCTGAGAACTTAATTCTCTCCTACTCTTGGCACTTATATTTTTCATTCTTTCCTTGATATTGAATCGTGATGTGCTAGATAGCTATGTTTGCCTCTATAAGTGTATTTTCCACTCCTTGCATCCAGTTCTTTGCCCCAAGTGACTGACTTAAGTGGACCAAATCAATGGGTCCTTTTGTCCACTAGTTTCTTATTGTGTTTGGCCAATGGGAAACCCTAAATTAGATAAGAGGGAGGAATGACTGAGGAGTCAGTATACTTATTCCACCGTGTGCCTATGACTCACTATGACCCTTAACTGAAAGTTACTAATTCTTTCAAGGTGATCTTGCCTATAACACTCTTCACTTCTGGATTCTGATAAGAACTCTACCCATCCACCTTTTATTTGCCCAGAGGTGTTAATAGTTTCATTGTTACTAGGCCTGGGGTATTGCAGTGTCCCCTTGTGACTTCGGTTTGTTCAGTCTTTTTCAAAATATCCTAGTTAGAGTGTGCCTTACTAGAACCATATTGATTATTAGCTTTACCGTATTTGGTCTTGACTAATACAGTAATTGGTTCAGGTAACAGCTCCAGGAAGCAGATTCTCAAAACAGAATTCTAGAATGAATCACTCATCTATGCAAAGAACACGGGAATAACAACTCCTTGCTAAAGGCAATGGACATGGGTAATTCATAGCAAAGAGTCGCATTATAATTGATCAAATCAAATCATTAGATGAAGCACAGATGGAGGAAGATCAAGGAGCTGTGGCACCTAGTAATTACGGCAACGCAAGCGATTATGAGACTGTTAGATTCTCTGGATTTGGTTTATCCTTAGAGACGGAAAAAACAAAAATATAGGAAAAGCAAAAATATGAGCAATAAACAATTATGAATACCTGTGAAGATCCAGAAGCCCTGTTTGCAGTTTTGAAGGAATCCTTCATCTCAAGAATTCATAGGGGATGTAAGACTGAAGATTAACAGGGTTTCATTGTAAACATCAATTAAATACTCAATCTTGCTAAGTATCTCACAGTAAAATACGGACCATTGTGGAAAAGAAATAGAATTTTTATGTATAGAATGGTGATACTTACATAATAGGGACAAAAGTGTACTTATCCTGTTTTACCTCAATGCAGAGTCAAATCTGCTCTTCTACATAATATAGTCTGGGACAGTGCCTCTCAATTTTTAATGTACCTGGGAATTCTATTAAAAATGCAGATTCAGGCTCAATAGTTCTGGGGAGTGAGCTGAGGTATGGCCTAAAAATCATCTTTATTCTTTGCCTTGAAAAATTATGCTAATTGAAAATGGCGAACAGGAATTAACAAGCACTGTAAGTATCCTAGTAAGATTTATGTGTGCCAGAGAGTGGGAGATAAATGCTGAAAAAGTTCAGTGGTATGCCACATCATGGTTAGGGGTTCATGGTTAGATAACTCTTCTAAAATATGAGACAAGTTATTCCACCCAACACAATAAAAGGGACACATAGTTTGGTTGGCTTCTTTGAATTTTGGAGGCAATATGCACTACACTTGGTCACCCTTCTTCAGTCCATTTACTTATCCAGACCTGGAAAGGTGCTAATATTGACTTGGAGCTTGAATAATAAAGAGCTCTGCAACAAGGCTGGTTTTTTTTCAAGCCACCTTACCACTTGGGTCTAATAACCTAACACATCCAGTGATTTTTTTAAAGTATTTGTGACAGACACAATGTTGTGTGAAACTTCCAAACTCAAATAAGAGAAATCACAGCTCAGGCATCTACAGTTTATGAGTGATGCAATGTGCTCCCTATTCTTCCATCAGCTATTTCCATTTGAAAAGCTTCTAGGGCTATTGGGCTCTGGTGGGAAATGAATGCTTGACTTTGTAAAATCCTGTGCTCATGGGAATCAAACAGTCCAGGATAAACTGTATGTTATCTGACTGAGCCAATCATAAACCTGGATATGCTCAGCAGCATTACTTTATAATATGGAGATGGCATATAGTAGATTGAGCCCAAGCCAGGCTGCTCTGGGAGACACAGTAAACAGCTCAAAGGGATGACTTAGTTTAACATAGTACATGTTTCACTGGTTTACCACCATGGAGAAGGAAAAAGGATGAATGTGGTTTAGGTAAATCTGATTATTATACCAATACCAGCTAGAAGTGGACAGAAGCTCTCAAGGAAGCCCTGAAAGACAGTGGTTATAGTAGATGTCATGGTGCACTCTCCAGATTATTTCCTCTGGGACTGAGGTGCTCATTTCTCCTGCTTTTGGGAGTCTTGGCAACCAACTGTTTCCAGTTGAGTTCTTGTCTATCTAAGGCTTGCTCTTAGCTGAAGAAAGTCTACCCACCTAAAGTCAAGCCCTCTACCTGGGAACAGCCCAATCCAGTAATTAGTCATGCAGAGGTAGTAAGGCCTACCCCCATGCCTCAATACAGAATATCTCTGAAGAACCATCCCACTTGCAAAGCCATAGAATCAACTAAGGTCTTTGTTGTGACTCTATCACTCTTCAAATTCTCCCTCTGCCTGGTTCTGCTTCTTCAATTCATAGCTTCTGATCTCGAACATGTCCAAATAAATTTCCTGCACACAAATCTTGGAATCTGTTACCAAAGGTGCCCAATCTGTGACAGTAGGTGTCAAGAGTGGTCTGAGCTGAGGTGCTGGCAGAGTGTAAGGGGACCATAGGATAGGTTGTGAAGTAAACAACAATGTTTACTAACTCAGGCCTTTTAACCAGCCATAGGAGCAGAGTGTTGCAGCTTTTGTTTTTTTAACACCTTTATTGGGGTCTAATTGCTTTACAATGGTGTGTTAGTTTCTGCTTTATAACAGAGTGAATCAGCTATACATATACATATATCCCCATATCTCCTCCCTCTTGCTTCTCCCTCCCACCCTCCCTATCCCACCCCTCTAGGTGGTCACAAAGCACCTAGCTGATCTCCCTGTGCTATACGGCTGCTTCCCACCAGCTATCTATTTTACATTTGGTAGTGTATATATGTCCATGCCACTCTCTCACTTCATCCAGCTTACTCTTCCCTCTCTCATACTTTTCTGAAATTAGTAAAAACATTTATAATTCAACTGGGTTGTGTATAAACTAAGTGTAAATGGATAACTGTGTGAATGAAGACGTTTTCCCCATTGTCTTATTTTACTGTTCATTTCCATCTCCTCTTTGTTATTTCTACTACATAAGAAAATTTGTCAATATGCACATATGTGAATTAAGAAACAAAACCAAAGACCATGGAAAAGGAAGTCATGGCCAGAGGTAAAAACTGAATTGAATTGCAGGATTTGAATGTCTTTTATTAATCTATGGCATTTCAGAATTACATGTTGTACTATTTTAGAGTGGTTGTTTGACAAGGGCATTTCCAAAAAGTGACACTCCCTCCTGATTTAAATAACGTTCTTCTTTCACATTTAAAGATTTATGTTTTAAAAATTCTACTGAATAAAAATGCCAAAAAAACTGCTTTGACATTTAATGATTGCTTGTCTATTATATGCATTTTTGTAATAGTGCCCAGGTCATAAGAATTAATGTATACATCCTTCAAATAAATTCCTTTTAATTCCTGAGGGTTAGTAACAGAAAAAGCTAAGAAAAGACTATTAATATTTATATTTCACCTATCTCATATTAGGTGTAATAGGAGCACACATTTCCTAATTCCAGGAATATTATAAGATAAAACAGTGATTCTTAGATGATAAATAGGTTATTTCTTCAAATTTTTGCTGTCAACCAGCAAATTTTGCTTGTTTAAAAGAAGGAAAAGGTAAGAATCTGAAGTAGAAAAGATAAATTCTTTCTTTAAAACTTTATGTTTTAATCGGAAGTTCTTTCATTTTGTTAAATTTTGCTTACCATCCATTTCAAACTCAGAAGAGAAAACTACTCCTTCAAAATATGTTTTGAAAATGGCTGCTTACAGAGAAGGAACTCAGTTGTTTACAAATTGACCCCAATCCATGAAGAACCTACATTAAGAAAGTAGATACAAATCATACATAAATAGCAACAGTACAAATTATTTCTTGTAATGACCCATTTCGTTAATATGATTATTTGATATTACCTAATAAAATCCTGTAGTTAAGTTCTTGCCACCTTTATCTGTTTGCTCATTAAAGATTGGAGTGGATTATGTTGAATACCTTCCAACAAATAAACAACATTTCATACTGCTGCTCTTGGCACCAGTTTATATGATGACTCGGCAGTTGACAGCCAGTAGTTTTATTAATACTTTCATAGCTATATTTCAACAAAGGAGAGCTTTTGTGATGTATCCCATCAATCACAGTTCCCATGTCACCTTTGTGTTATTTTCCAAGCTATACTTATATTGGGCATTATGAAGTGTGTTGGGTGGAGGCGGGGAGATAAAAGTAAAATAATGAAGAAATGGAAATAGATTATATTGAGAATTCTCTCTAAAATATTACTTTAAAAGGTTCCTTTGTGAGGTATTTTAATGTTCAGATTCACTGGAGGTATTTTTTGTTACAGAAATTATCTCAACTTTAAGCTTAAATCCATTATTAAGGGATATAGTAAAGGACTTTGCAACAGTAAAATTTCTTTTCTTAACATCTTTATTGGAGTATAATTGCTCTACAAGGTTGTGTTAGTTTCTGCTGTATAACAAAGTAAATCAGCTATATGTATACATATATCCCCATATTTCCTCTCTCTTGCATCTCCCTCCCACACTCCTTATCCCACCCCTCTAGGTGGTCACAAAGCACTGAGCTGATCTGCCTGTGCTATGCGGCCGCTTCCCACTAGCTATGTATTTTACATTTGGTACTATATATAAGTCCATGCCACTCTCTCACTTTGTCCCAGCTTACCCTTCCCCCTCCCTGTGTCCTCGAGTCCATTCTCTACATCTACATCTTTATTCCTGTCCAGCCCCTAGGTTCTTCAGAACAATTTTTTTTTTTTTTTTTTTTTTAGATTCCATATATATGTGTTAGCATACGGTATTTGTTTTTCTCTTTCTGACTGACTTCACTCTGTATGACAGACTCTAGGTCCATCCACCTCACTGCAAATAACTCAATTTCGTTTCTTTTTATGGCTGAGTAATATTCCATTGTATATATGTGCCATATCTTCTTTATCCATTCATCTGTCAATAGACACTTAGGTCACTTCCATGTCCTGGCTATTGTAAATTAATCTGCAATGAACATTGTGGTACTTGACTCTTTTTGAATTATGGGTTTCTCAGGGTATATGCCCAGTAGTGGGATTGCTGGGTCGTATGGTAGTCCTATCTTTAGTTTTTTAAGGAACATCCATACTGTTCTCCATAGTGACTCTATCAATTTACATTCCTACCAACAGTGCAAGAGGGTTCCTGCTGCTCCACACCCTCTCCAGCATTTATTGTTTGTAGATTTTTTGATGATGGCCATTCTGACTGGTGTGAGGTGATACCTCATTGTAGTTTTGATTTGCATTTCTCTAATGATTAGTGATGTTGAACATCCTTTCACGTGTTTGTTGGCAATCTGTATATCTTCTTTGGAGAAATGTCTATTTAGGTCTTCTGCACATTTTTGGCTAGGGTTGTTTGGTATTTTGATATTGAGCTGCATGAGGTGCTTATAAATTTTGGAGATTAATCCTTTGTCGGTTTCTTCATATGCAAATATTTTCTCCAAATCTGAGGGTTGTCTTTTTGTCTTTTTTATGGTTTCCTTTGCTGTGCAAAAGCTTCTTAGTTTCATTAGGTCCCATTTGTTTATTTTTGTTTTTATTTCCATTACCGTAGGAGGTGGGTCAAAAAGGATCTTGCTATGATTTATGTCATAGAATGTTCTGCCTATGTTTTCCTACAAAAGTTTTATAGTGTCTGGACTTACGTTTAGGTCTTTAATACATTTTGAGTTTATTTTTGTGTATGGTGTTAGGTAGTGTTCTAATTTCATTCTTTTATATGTAGCTGTCCAGTTTTCCCAGCACCACTTATTGAAGAGGCTCTCTTTTCTCCACTGTATATTCTTGCCTCCTTTATCAAAAGGTAAAGTGACCATATGTGCATGGGTTTATCTCTGTGCTTTCTGTGTTGTCCCGTTGATCTATATTTCTGTTTTTATATTTCTGTTTTCTATATTACTATCTTTATTACTGTAGCTTTACAGTATAGTCTGAAGTCAGGGAGCCTGATTCCTCCAGCTCCGTTTTTCTTTCTCAATATTGCTTTGGCTATTTGGGGTCTTTTGTGTTTCCATACATATTGTGAAATTTTTTGTTCTAGTTCTGTGAAAAATGCCATTGGTAGTTTGATAGGGATTGCATTGAATCTGTAGATTGCTTTGGATAGTATAGTCATTTTCAAAATTTTGATTCTTCCAATCCAAGAACATGGTGTATCTCTCCAACTCTTTGTATTATCTTTAATTTCTTTCATCAGTGTCTTATTCTTTTCTGCATACAGGTCTTTTGTCTCCTTAGGTAGGTTTATCTCTAGGTATTTTATTCTTTTTGTTGCAATGGTAAATAGGAGTGTTTCCTTAATTTCACTTTCAGATTTTTCATCATTAGTGTATAGGAATGCAAGAGATTTCTGTGCATTAATTTTGTATCCTGCTACTTTACCAAATTCATTGATTAGCTCTAGTAGTTTTCTGGTAGCATCTTTAGGATTCTCTGTGTATACTATCATGTCATCTGCAGTGACAGCTTTACTTCTTCTTTTCTGACTTATATTCCTTTTATTTCTTTTTCTTCTCTGATTGCTGTAGCTAAAACTTCCAAAACTGTGTTGAATAATAGTGGCGAGAGTGGACAACCTTTTCTTGTTCCTGATCTTAGTGGAAATGGTTTCAGGTTTTCACCATTGAGAACGATGTTGCCTGTGGGTTTGTCATATATGGCCTTTTATATGTTGAGGTAAGTTTTCTCTGTGCCTACTTTCTGGAGGGTGTTTATCATAAATGGGTTTTGAATTTTGTTGAAAGCTTTTTCTGCATCTATTCAGATGATCATATGGTTTTTTTCCTTCAATTTGTTAATATGGTGTATCACATTGATTGTTTTGCGTATATTGAAGAATCTTTGCATTCCTGGGATAAACCCCACTTCATCATGGTGCAGGATCATTTTAATGTGCTGTTGGATTTTGTTTGCTAGTAGTTTGCTGAGGATTTTTACATCTGTGTTCATCAGAGATATTGCCCTGTAGTTTTCTTTCTTTGTGACATCTTTGTCTGGTTTTTGTATCAGGGTAATGGTGGCCTTGTAGAATGAGTTTGGGAGTATTCCTCACTGTGCTATATTTTGGAAGAGTGTGAGAAGGATAGGTGTTAACTCTTCTGTAAATGTTTGATAGAATTTACCTGTGAAGCCATCTGGTCCTGGGCTTTTGTTTGTTGGAAGATTTTTAATCACAGTCTGAATTTCAGTGCTGGTGATTGGTGTGTTTATATTTTCTATTTCTTCCTGGTTCAGTCTCGGAAGGTTGTGCATTTCTAAGAATTTGGCCGTTTCTTCCATGTTGTCCATTTTATTGGCATATAATTGCTTGTAGTAATCTCTCATTAACCTTTGTATTTCTGCAGTGTCAGTTGTTGCTTCTTTTTCATTTCTAATTCTATTGATTTAAATGTTTTCCCTTTTTTTCTTGATGAGTCTGGCTAATGGTTAATCAATTTTGTTTATCTTCTCAAAGAACCATTTTTTAGATTTATTGATCTTTGCTATTGTTTCCTTCATTTATTTCTGATCTGATCTTTTTGATGTCTTTCCTTCTGCTAATTTTGGGGTTATTTTTTTCTTCTTTCTCTAATTGCTGTAGGTGTTAGGTTAAGTTGTTTATTTGAGGTGTTTCTTGTTTCTTGAGGTAGGATTGTATTGCTATAAAATTCCCTCTTAGAACTGCTTTTGTTGCATCCATAGGTTTTGGGTCATCATGTTTTTATTGTTATTTGTTTCTAAGTATTTTTTTATTTCCTCTTTGATTTCTTCAGTTATCTCTTGGTTATTTAGTAGTGTATTGTTTAGCCTCCATGTGTTTGTATTTTTTACAGGTTTTTTCCTGTAACTGATATCTAGTCCCATAGCGTTTTTGTCAGAAAAGATACTTGATGCAATTTCAATTTTCTTAAAGTTACCAAGGCTTGATTTGTGACCCAAGGTGTGATCGGTCCTCGAGACTGTTCCATGTGCACTTGAGAAGAAAGCGTATTCTGTTGATTTTGGATGGAATGTCCTATAAATATCAATTAAGTCCATCTTGTTTAATGTATCATTTAAAGCTTGTGTTTCCTTATTTATTTTCATTTTGGATGCTCTGTCCATTGGTGAAAGTGGGGTGTTAAAGTCCCCTACTATGATTATATTACTCTCGTTTTCCCCTTTTGTGGCTGTTAACATTTGCCTATGTTTTGAGGTGCTCCTATGTTGAGTGCATAAATATTTACAATTATTATATCTTTTTCTTAGATAGATCCCTTGATCATTATGTAGTTTCCTTCTTTGTCTCTAGTAATAGTCTTTATTTTAAAGTCTATTTTGTCTGATATGAGAATTGCTACTCCAGCTTTCTTTCGATTTCCATTTGCATGGAATGTTTTTCCATCCCCTCACTTTCAGTCTGTATTTGTCCATAGGTCTGAAGTGGGTCTCTTATAGACAGCATATATACAGGTCTTGTTTCTGTATTCATTCAGCCAGTCTATTTCTTTTGGTTGGTGCATTTAATCCATTTACAGTTAAGGTAATTTTCGATATGTATGTTCCTATTACCATTTTCTTATTTGTTTTGGGTTTGTCATTGTAGGTCTTTTCCTTCTCTTGTGCTTCCTGCCTAGAGAAGTTCCTTTAGCATTAGTTGTAAAGCTGGTTTGGTGGTGCTGAATTCCCTTAGCTTTTGCTTGTCTGTAAAGGTTTTAATTTCTCTGTCAAATCTGAGTGAGATACTTGCTGGGTAGAGTAATCTTGGTTGTAGTTTTTTCCCTTTCATCACTTTAAATATGTCCTGCCACTCCCTTCTGGCTTGCAGATTTTCTGCTGAAAGATCAGCTGGTAACCTGATGGGGATTCCCTTGTATGTTATATGTTGTTCTTACCTTGCTGCTTTTAATATGTTTTCTTTGTATTTAATTTTTGATAGTTTGATTAATATGTGTCTTGGAGTGTTTCTCCTTGGATTTATCCTGTATGGGACTCTCTGTTCTTCCTGGACTTGATTGACTATTTCCTTTCCCATATTTGGGAAGTTTTCAACTATAATCACTTCAAATATTTTTTCAGTCCCTTTATTTTGTCTTCTTCTTCTGGGGCCTCTTTAATTTGGATGTTGTTGCATTTATTGTTTTCCCAGAAGTCTCTGAGACTGTCCTCAAATCTTTTCATTCTTTTTTCTTGATTCTGCTCTGAGGTTGTTATTTCCACTATTTTATCTTCCAGGTCACTTCTCTGTTCTTCTGCCTCAGTTATTCTGCTATTGACCCCTTCTAGAGAGTTTTTAATTTCATTTATTGTGTTGTTCATCACTGTTTGTTTGCTCTTTAGTTCTTCTAGGTCCTTGTTAAACGTTTCTTTTATCTTTTCCATTCTAATTCCAAGATTTTGGATCATCTTTACTATCATTATTCTGAATTCTTTTCAGGTAGACTGCCTATTTCCTCTTCATTTGTTTGGTCTGGTGGGTTTTTACCTTGCTTCTTCATCTGCTCTGTGTTTTTCTGTCTTCTCATTTTGCTTATCTTACTGTGTTTGGTGTCTCCTTTTGGCAGGCTGCATGTTCGTAGATCCTGTTGTTTTTGGTGTCTGCCCCCAGTTGCTAAGGTTGGTTCAGTGGTTTGTGTAGGCTTCCTGGTGGATGGGACTAGTGCCTGTGTTCTGTGGATGAGGCTGGATCTTGTCTTTCTGGTGGGCAAGACCACATCTGGTTGTGTGTTTTGGCGTGTCTGTGACCTTATTATGATTTTAGGCAGCCTCTCTGCCAATGGTTGGGATTATGTTCCTGGCTTGTTAGTTGTTTAGCATAGGGTGTCCAGCACTGTAGCTTGCTAGTCATTGAGTGGAGCTGTGTCTTAGCACTGAGCTGCAGATCTCTGCTAGAGCTTTTGCCATTTGATAGTACGTGCAACCAGAAGGTCTCTGCTAGACCAATGTCCTGAACTCGCCTCAAAGGCATGGGCTTTACACTCCCACCTCAAAGGCATGGGCCTGACACTCGGCTGGAGCACCAAAACCCTGTCTGCCACACAGCTCAGAAGAAAAGGGAGAAAAAAAGAAAAAAGATAAAATAAAAATGTTATTAAAATAAAAAGTTACTAAAAATAAAACATTAAAAGTAATAAAAAAAGAAAAAAAGAGAAAGGAGAGAGCAACCAAACCAAAAAACAAATACACCAATGATAACAAGTGCTAAGAACAACACTAAAAAATAAATAAATAAATAAAGAAACATGGATATACATAACCCTAGGAAAAATGGTAAAAGCAAAGCTATACTGACAAAATCACACAAAGAAGCGTACACAAACACACTCACAAAAAGAGAAAAAGGAAAAAAATACATATAACTATAAAAAAAAGGGAAGAAAGCAACCAAATCAATAAACAAATCTACCAATGATAATAAACTCTAAATACTAAACTAAGGTAAACATAAAACCAGAAACAAATTAGATGCAGAAAGCAAACGCCAAGGCTACAGTTGCTCCCAAAGTCCACCGCCTCTGTGTGTAGGTGG
The DNA here is from genome assembly GCF_965194825.1 of Balaenoptera physalus. Lineage (NCBI taxonomy): Eukaryota > Metazoa > Chordata > Mammalia > Artiodactyla > Balaenopteridae > Balaenoptera > Balaenoptera physalus. The sequence goes on along the minus strand of NC_138891.1, from coordinate 119,483,060 downwards.
AATTTGGGATGATTTGTTGTCTGTTCAGGTGTTCCACAGATGCAGGGTACATCAAGTTGATTGTGGAGATTTAATCCACTGCTCCTGAGGCTGCTGGGAGAGATTTCCCTTTCTCTTCTTTGTTCGCACAGCTCCTGGGCTTCAGCTTTGTATTTGTCCCTGCCTCTGTGTGTAGGTCGCCTGAGGGCATCTGTTCTTTGCTCAGACAGGAGGAGGTTAAAGGAGCAGCTGATTACAGGGCTCTGGCTCACTCAGGCCGGGGAGAGAAAAGGGTACAGAATGCAGGGCGAGCTTGTGGTGGCAGAGGCCGGAGTGACATTGCACCAGCCTGAGGCTCGCCATGTATTCTCCTGGGGAAGCTGTCCCCGGATCACGGGACCCTGGCAGTGGCGGGCTGCACAGGCTCCCATGAGGAGAGGTGTGGATAGTGACCTGTGCTTGCACACAGGCTTCTTGGTGGCTGCAGCAGCAGTTTTAGGGTTTCGTGCCCCTTTCTGGTGTCTGCGCTGATAGCCACAGCTTGTACCCATCTCTGGAGCTCATTTAGGCGGTGCTCTGAATCCCCTCTCTTCGCACACCCCGAAACAATGGTCTCTTGCCTCTTAGGTTGTTCCCAACTTTCTCCTGGACTCCCTTCCCACTAGCTGTGATGCACTAGCCCCCTTCAGGCTGTGTTCACACAGCCAACACCAGTCTTCTCCCTGGGATCTGACCTCCAAAGCCCGAGCCTCAGCTCCCAGCTCCACTCGCCCAGGCGGGTGAGCAGACAAGCCTCTCAGGCTAGTGAGCATTGGTTGGCACCAATCCTCTGTGCAGGAATCTCTCTGCCTTGCCCTCTGCACCCCTATTGCTGCGCTCTCCTCCTTGGCTCTGAATCTTCCCTCCCACCACCCCCGTCTCCGCCAGTGAAGGGGCTTCCTAGTGTGTGGAACTTTTCCTTCTTCACAGTTCCCTCCCTGTGGCACAGGTCCTATCCCTATTCTTTTGTCTCTGTTTTTTCTTTTTCTTTTGCCCTACCCAGGTATGTGGGGAATTTCTTCCCTTTTGGGAAGTCTGAGGTCTTCTGCCAGAGTTCAGTAGGTGTTCTGTAGGAGTTGTTTCACATGTAGATGTATTTCTGATGTATCTCCATGTCTTACTCCTCCACCATCTTGAATGTCTCCTCGCTACAGTAAAATTTATCTCCAAATGTTCTTCTAAAGTCTTAGAAGGTACACCTTTGATAATTTATTACCTTATTATGTTTTACTGTTATATTCATCTTACATCAAATTTATTATATTAGTGCTATGATTTATACTTGCTATGTTTATAGAACTTTAGAGATTTTTCTAAAATCGATATGGCTAGTACATTTTATGTGGCTGCAAGCATAATGTTTAAATTGCAAATATTTTAAAGGCTTTAGAGATTTGTATAATATATCCTTGCTTTATGAAATAAAGTTCAATATGGATGAATAATTCAATCTGTCTCTAAAAGTCTTCATTATATAAAAATAAAAGAAGAAAATAAATAAGCATATAAATTTTAAATTTAGAGAGTTAATACTTAGGAGGAAGTGAGTAATAAAGATAACAATAGAATCAGAAAACAACAAGGAGTATAATTATAAATCTAAGTAAATTTTTAATTGTAAGTGAAGAAGTTCAAAAGTTGGTTCTAAAAAAAAAGTCAGTTAAACGTACATTTGCAATCAGGTATAAAAGAGCAAAAGCAATTCACTACCCTACTCCTCAAATATTTGAAAATGAAGAGGGTGTATGAAAACTGAAGAGATTAAAAATATACACTTGAGGGCTTCCCTGGTGGTGCAGTGGTTGAGAGTCTGCCTGCCAATGCAGGGGACACGGGTTCGAGCCCTGGTCTGGGAAGATCCCACATGCCGCGGAGCAACTGGGCCCGTGAGCCACAGTTACTGAGCCTGCGCGTCTGGAGCCTGTGCTCCGCAACAAGAGAGGCCGCGACAGTGAGAGGCCCGCGCACCGCGATGAAGAGTGGCCCCCGCTTGCCACAACTAGAGAAAGCCCTCGCACAGAAACAAAGAGCCAACACAGCCATAAATAAATAAATAAACATATACTTCAAAAAAAAAAAAAAAAAGCTAAAATATTAAAAAAAATATATATATATATATATATATATATACACTTGACAATTTCCTTGAATTGGATAGGTCATGAATAAACATGTATTATTAACATGAAGCCAAAAAGGAATAGATAACTAAATATAACAATAAACTTTATGTCAAAAATCTACCTTCCTAGAAGTTTCTGGGCCTAGACAGCGTTGGAGAATATTATATTCAAACTTTCATTGCAGTGCTTTCTAAATTGTTTTAAACATACACATACACACACACACACACACACACACACACACACACACACACACACATACACACACACAATGGACAGGTTTCAAATGGCTTTTACAAAGCTAGCATAACCTAATATTAAAGCCTGTCAAATCCTGTCCAAAGTAAGAAAACTCCTCAATAATCACACTTAAAGAGAATAGACTAATCCTAAATACTTCTGACCTCAACATATATTTCACTTCCTCTGAAAGCATTCCCTGAGATAACTGTGTGTAACTATTTGTAAAAATGTTTTTAAAAAGCATTATCCTGAGTATGTAAAAATAGATGCATGAAACATATAAAAATTAAAATATATATTCATGCAAAAATTTTAAAAGCATATGGAGCATGCAAAGTATGTAATGTATGTATTTATATGTATGAAAAGCCAAAATACTAACATTTGATTTATCTGTAAGGTGGGATTACACATGATTTCATTTTCCATTCATGTTGGAAATACTTTGTAATTCTTACTATTTCTGTTGTGCTAAAAGTACATAAGTAAATAACTCATATTATATTTATGATGTTCATCTTATGGAAGAATATATTCCAGAGTGTTACATGATCCCTAGGAACTCATGATGGTAAAAATTATTGCCCATGAGTTAGATTTTATTTTTGTTCTTGTGTTGTGCTTTGCCTCTCTGAGGAAGACTCACTACTAACCGGGCCTTCTAAAAACTCTTTGTACTACTTATGTGCCTCAGAGTACCTGCAAGGGAGAGGGAAGATCTACTAGGAGAAAATGGAATTACCAGTCACCCAAGGGGGTGGATGCCAACACAGGAGGTCCTGATCATGTCGCCCTCTGGCTGCTCATTGACAGTTACAGCCAACAAGTGTGTTTTCAGCCTCCACTGACTGTTTAGGGAATGACTCACTGACAGCTCTTTGATTTCACCCTCCCTTACTCCTTACTATTTCCACTTAATGTTATTTTTCTCAGTTTTAAGATCTTACTATTTTTATTTAAATTGCTAACACATACATATGGTAAAAATGAAAATAAATCAGAAGTTACCAAGTGACATATTATGTAAAAGAAAGTTGTCCTCCTTGCCCTGTCTCTTAGTCCATTATACTTCTCAGTGGCAGCCTTGCTTTCCAGTTTTCTATATATCATTCCAGAGATGTTCTCTGCACATCCAAGAACGTAATTTTCTGAGAAAATTAATGTTAGAATGTTATCACACTATTTGACATATTTTTAAAAATTTAACAACATATATTGGAGGTTTTCCCATATTAGGTCATGTAGAATTGCCCGACTTTTAGTAATGACTGCCTTATTAAATGGCTACACAGTAATAAATTTAACTAGTTCTTTATGATGGACATTTAGAAAAAATGAACAAAGGATGTGAAAAAGAATCCAATGTCATTTAATAAAGGAAAATAGGTCAAACACTCATGATGAGAGAAAATATACTGTGCTAATGTGGGTATGTGTATGTCTGGTGGATTGACAAGTACTCTCATGTATTGTTGGTAGAAATATAAATAGATGAAACTTTTATAGATGTTTTGACCATAGTTAAAGTGATTTTAACTTTTAACCCAACACCTCCATTTTAAACATATAGTTTTGAGAAAAACTTACACAGGAAGTTTATAAATGGTTATGCAATGCAGGATAATTTATAAGACAAAAGATTGAAACCATTTTCAATGGTTTTTAGACTATATTTTCAGGCCAAATGATAGAGGAAGGGAAAGAGAAGCTAAAGAAGACAACACAAGTTTCTAGTTAGTCACTTTTGCTTGGTGAAGACATTTATGTTAAGAGAGCTTGGCAGAGCAGAATGTCGGCAATGCAAAAGAAACAGTTTGGATTAGATTGCAGGAGAATTTCTCTATGCTTTCTTATTTCCTTAGAAATCTATCAGCTGCCATCTATGACATAAATCACAGGAAGATCCTTTTTGACCACCTCCTATAGAAATGGAAATAAAAACAAAAATAAACAAATGGGACCTAATGAAACTTAAAAGCTTTTGCACAGCAAAGGAAACCATAAAAAAGACAAAAAGACAACCCTCAGAATGGGAGAAAATATTAGCAAATGAAGCAACTGACAAAGGATTAATCTCCAAAATTTACAAGCACTTCATGCAGCTCAAAATCAAAAAACCAAACAACCCAAGCCAAAAATGGGCAGAAGACCTAAATAGACATTTCTCCAAAGAAGATATACAGATTGCCAACAAACACATGAAAGAATGCTCAACATCATTAATCATTAGAGAAATGCAAATCAAAACTACAGTGAGATATCATCTCACACCAGTCAGAATGGCCATCATCAAAAACTCTACAAACAATGAATGCTGGAGAGGGTGTGGAGAAGAGGGAAGCCTCTTGCACTGTTGGTGGGAATATCAATTGATACAGCCACTATGGAGGACAGTACGGAGGTTCCTTAAAAAACTAAAAATAGAACTACCATACGACCCATCAATCCCACTACTGGCATATACCCTGAGAAAGCCATAATTCAAAAAGAGTCATGTACCACAATGTTCATTTCAGCTCTATACAATAGCCAAGACATGGCAGCAACCTAAGTGTCCATGGACAGATGAATGTATAAAGAAGATGTGGCACATATATACACTGGAATATTAGCCATAAAAAGAAACGAAATTGAATTATTTGTAGTGAGGTGGATGGACCTAGAGTCTGTCATACAGAGTGAAATGAATCAGAAGGAGAAAAATAAATACCGTAAGCTAACACATGTATATGGAATCTAAAAAAAAAAAGGTTCTAGTGAAACTAGGGCAGGACAGGAATCAAGATGCAGACATAGAGAATGGATTTGAGGAAATGGGGTGGCGAAGGGGGAAGGTGGGATGAAGTGAGAAAGTAGCATTGACATATATACACTACCAAATGTAAACTAGATAGCTAGTGGGAAGCAGCTGCATAGCACAGGGAGATCAGCTCGGTGTTTAGTGACCACCTAGAGGGGTGGGATAGGGAGGGTGGGAGGGAGACGCAAGAGGGAGGATATATGGGGATATATGTATATGTAAAGCTGATTCACTTTGTTATAAAGCAGAACCTAACACACCATTGTAAAGCATTATACTCCAATAAAGATGTTAAAAAAAAAATCTATCAGTTGCCAAATGTATATTAACCTAGCTAGTATGGGTGTATGTGCACCTGACTTTATTTCTCACCCAGAGAACTGGAAGATCTTCCCTTTGGATAACTTGTAGTCATATTGGACACAATATTTATTAAAAAAAATAAAGGTCATTAAAAGAAAGTAAGAAAGAGAAGCTACTCTTGAAAATCTACTCACTTTTGTCATTAGTCTGGCATTGGCAAACTGCCTAACTCCCAATGACTGCCACCAAGAGGGCCTATTCCAAATCTGATGGTCCCTTAATTCTAGGAAACTGATTCCTGTTGGAAAACCCACTCTCCTGGGATTCCCAGTCTTGTTCCTCTTTTGCCTCTCATGACCTGTGTGACATAGGGCAACTCTCTCAACTTCTTAGGTTCACCTCTAAAATGAAGCCTAGATAATTACTAACTTCTTCTAGATTCTGCCTTCTTCTTGCTTCTGGTTTCTCATTTCTTTACAAGTCCTGAGGGGATACTAGCAGTAGTCAGCATTCTAAAGGCAGGATTTGGTAATTATATCCACTGTGTAAGCAGAGGTTGGCTGTACTGAAACATATGCCCTAGTGCTGTTTAAAGCTGTATGCATCAAAGTGCTATTTTTCAAAACTTGAGATGATGTTTTCTGCACGCCTATGGATTCTAGATAGAATAGAAACACTAAAATATGATTACTTCAACACACATTTTACTTCAGCTTAAAGTCATTAAATGTTTACTATTTTCATTTATAAATAAACCAATATCCCACATAAATGACATTTATCCTTGTGTTATCCTTGTGTCAGTTTGATCTAAAAAGCTGTTTTGAGGGAAAGCTGTAGAATTGGGCAGATTACACAGTAGATATCCACTTACTGGAGAACTCAGAACCATCTCAGGAGCTTTCTGTGACAGTGCAGGCTGATTGTGATTTTTGTACATCCCTCTATTCCATTCAATGTTGGTTGTTTGCTGGCCAAATTTCAAATAGATGTTTAGGTTCAAACCAGGTCTCATTTAAGTTTGCTATGTCCCTAGGCAATTTAATTGTACTTTCACAGATTCAGGCTTTGTGTACTGAAATTTCAGACAATTATTTATATCATAATAGATCACTATGATGAAACAGTCTATGTTATAGGCAGGACACAGTGTACAGAACATTATATTAGGGAGAAGTACTCCTCACTGCTCATGACCATCACAAAAGAATTTAAAACAGGAATTAAATGGGCAGCACATATATAGAAAGAAGATAAGAAAGGATGAAACATTTTTTTCTCTTTTTATTTTCTATTGCTTTGAAATGAGTTCGACTTGAAGAATAAGTGAAAAATAACTGTGTATAAATTAACCAAAAGGCTTAGAGTTTTAGTAAATACATATCTGTCTTTCATAAACATCCTATGGATTAACAACATGGTCCTTTATTTTGTTCTGGTTTTGATTTTCTGGGAGGGATGTTTGCTGCATCTTTATGTTATCTTCAATCTGGGATTCTAATAAATTTGGGTGCATGAGGAGACACAATATGTCTCCATCCCAGCGTGTTCTGCTGACTGTGTATATTTGGCCCTTTGGGTGCACATGACACCTGAATGCAGACACACAGCTGAGAAGCAGCAAGCAGAGCAGACAATGTGCCACAGACAGGACTGGAGTCACTTCTGGGCACTCTTCATTCATGTGGCAGTGTGCAGGTTTTATGTTCATGTTCAATAACTCACATGCTGTTATGTAACTGCACATGTATGCTTTTGGGTGCATGTATGTACATGTATGTGTCTATCTGAAAAGGTAGTAAACTTGAAGAGGGAAGCAACTACGATTTCTATCTTTTTGTACAATTCCCTGACATTGGTACCTGGTATTGAAAAGGGATAGGGCAGGGATTTGTAGTCCCCCCCAGGCCCCCCCAGAAAGATTTAATTATTCATGGTGTGATTTTCCAATTCATGCCTCAAATTTTTCAGAGCTCCAACATCATCATTTATTCAACAGACATGTATTTAGTCTTTACTATGGGCCAATCACTGCCCTGGACACTAGGAATATTGCTGTGAACAAAATAGAAGCATATAAGGAGCATATACTTTAGTATAATATCACTAATAAAACATTATTTTCTCTGTCCCTATCTAAACATACTTCTAATATTCCTAAATCTCTAGCCAAATGTATTAAATACTTTATGATTAGTCAGTAATCACAGGATTCTGTGCTTGGTGCTCTTCATATTACAAATACAAAACATGGTCTTTATAATTAAGTATTTATAATCAAGTAATACACTGATTTGAAAAGATACATGTACTCAATGTTCATAGCAGCATTATTTATTATTGCCAAGATATAGAAGCAACCTAAGTGTCCAACAACAGATGAATGGGTAAAGAAGATGTGGTATATATACACAATGAAATATTACTCAGCCAAAAAAGAATGAAATTCTGCCATTTGCAACAATGTGGATGGACCTAATGGGTATTATGCTTAGTGAAATAAGTCAGACAGAGAAAGACAAATACTCTATAATAGATTTATTTTAACTGAGTAAAATAATCTTAAAGATTATATGGAAGACTAAACACTTTAATCAAGAATAGTATCATAAGGAAGATCAACAAAGGGAAACTTGCCTTTCCAGATATCAGATCATATACTTATGACACTGTAATAAAAATAATAGGAATTAATATAGGAATAAATGAATAGATCACAACAGAATAAAGAATCTAGTAATTGTCTCCACTATCAACAAAAATTTAATACAGTATTCTTAAATAATTATAGTAGTAATTCAATATAGTTGAAAGAAGACAAACTATTTAATAAATAATCCTGCAACACTCCATACCCTGTGGAAGATCATATAAAAATGGACCTTTCCTATACTATAAACACAAAATAATTCTAGACTTTAAAACCTTATGTAAATAAAATTAAACAGTTAAAATATTTCCAAAGAATATAGGATCATACATATACAGTCAGGGAAGAGAAATTCTTAGCTGAAAAGCCAGAAGCTATATAAGAAAAAAAATAGGCAAAACCATTTCCATTAAGATGTAAAATTCTGATAAAATTCTATTAGGAAAAAGTAATTAGAGAAAACATAGGTAGGAAGAAAAGACATTTGTAAACAGGTGACAAAGTATTATGTCTATAATATCCAAAATATTTTAAAAATTGACAAGAACAAGGTGTGTTATCAATAAAACCCTGGGTAGAGCACATGAGTACATAATTCACAGAAAGCAAATCCAAATAGTAATTACATGAAAATTCATGATGATTGAACTAACCAGTAGCCAGAAAAATAGTATGTAAATTACATTAAACTGGCAAAGGAGAGTAAGAATAGTGGTACAAGAAAACCTTGTACCACTATTCCTGGTCTTGAAGAATAGCGGTACAAGAAAACCCGTTGGAGGTAGAACTTCAAGTAGGACAATTGCTGTCATTTTTGCCTAGAAGGAGAGATTCTCAGAGACTTCAAAGGAACATGATTGGAAAAGTGGTGACAGAGATGTCTGAGGAAAACATATGGGAATGGAAATGCACTATGAAGATATTTGTGTCCCATGGGCAGGCATACTCACCAAGGAGACCCAGTGGGTAAGATGACCTATTCTGTGAATGCCAGTCCATCTCTTTCCCTATGTGGGTTCCCAATGGATGTGAAGAGAGTAAACATGGCGGTAGGGATGCTGGTTATGCATGGGCTCAGCAACTTGGACTCTCATTTACCAAGATCAATACGGCAACAGCCATTCTGAGTGCCTAATCTTCCAGCAGCAGAGGACAAAACTGAGTCTCCAGTATGGCACCAGTTCCAGACAATCAGCCAACCACCTGGGATTAAGTTGTTAATATAGGTACTCTTCCATCAGGGAAGGAGCTGTTCTTTGTTTACACTGAAGCAGACTTTCATTTTACAGCAAGTAAAATGTGACAAAAGGCTAACGCACTTAGAATTAATTAACTTTACCATGTTAACTGGTAAAATATTAAATGGACTTTTGATGATTCAGTTATGGCACCAGCTGGGTGACAGCACCCTGTGAGGGCTGGGCTAATGTTTTCCAGGATGTGTTGTGTGCTTCTTCTATGATGCCTTTCCCCCCCAAAAGGCAGGATTGATGGTTCCAGGAATCAAGGGTTGTAAATGTGAGTAGCTCCTTTTATTATTATGCCTAGTGATCCAATAGTGAATATATTTGCTTCTTGTACTCACAACTGTGGGTTCTGTTAGTTTTGTTCCCAGGGAAGGAATGCTTCCATGGGGACATAGAAATGGTTCCATTAAACTGGAAGCTGACATGCAAATTGGCCATTTTGAGCTCCTCATGATATCGAATCAATAGGCCAAAAGGGATTGACTCTCTTGGTGAGTGACTGATCATAATTATCAAAGGAAAATTGAGTTGCTATTATACAACGGAGATAAAGAAGACTATGTCTGAAATGCAGGAGATCTTCTGAGGGTCCTCTTACAATTTCATGTCCTATGATTAAAGTCAACAGAAAATTACAACCAAACCAGGCACAATGACTAAAGATCCAATCATTAAAGAATGAAAGTTTGACACACCCTGACAGACAAGGGAACACAACCACTGAAGTGCTTTCTGAGGGCAAAGGGGATACGGAACTGCCAAAGGAAGAAGCAAGTCATACATACCAGCTACAAGTATGAGTCCAGTGTAGAAATGAGGATTGTAATAATTATGAGTATTAATTCATTATTTTCATATTGATATTTCCTGTGTATATTGACCATTTTTCCTTCTCTCTTATTTTCCTATTATGTAACATAAATATTTTAAAATTGCAGCTTGATATCTCAGTGTCATCAGAAACTCTTCAGGGTCTAAGATTTTACCCTACTTGCATGCTAATAGTCTAGCTGGTTTCATAATTCCTGGCAGAAAACACAAGATGCTTGGATTAGAGACAAAAGACAGTTTTTTTCACTCACAGTAGTAACACTAGCCAGAATAACAGCCTTGTGCCAGCTCTTCAAGCCCCAATTTCTACAGGGTGATGTGATGAGAGATAAGTGTTGCTTGCTCATTGCATTACACACATATGGGAATGGAACACTGATATTAGGAATCCTGGATCTTATAAAAGGAGCTGTTGGTCAGCTTGATCATATTCCCCTCTGCAGAGAAACATTATCTTTCTTACTCTAGAATGCAATCTGCCTCTGGGAAGAGCGATACTTCTACCTTTACTATCCTAGAATATGGATATCTGTATCTTCCAAACATCCTTGAAAACACAGTCCAAAGAAATTAGCTGTTAAGTCCTTTGAAGACATGCACAAACATTTGAGACTTATGAAGAATCGTCTTCCCAAACTCAATATTTAAGTTATAGGATGACCAAAAGGCAAGAGGGGCTCAACTCAAAGAAGGAACATCATCTAAAGATGGATAAAGGTACTTGTGTCTTCTTCTTGGGAGAGGTTGCCATGTGATTAATTGTACAAGGGAGATTGCATCACATTTGCTAGAAGCATGATTTAAGTATTGTCTTTAAACGTTGAGTGTGGTTCAAAGAGGTACCTATATATGAGAACTGATCAAGAGGTTGATTGTGGTGCTTGTTGATTGTGTCAACTTAGGTTAAGTTGAAACTGAATTTCTCTAAATGTCCTTCTGCTATGGTCCTAGATCAGGGTGTCCCACAAGAGAAATTTGCATGGGATTTGGAAGGTGAAAGTGAGTCAGCGGGCTCTACTTTCTGAAAGTCAATGTAGGGCACCAGATCCGCTGCAGCTTTTTCATGTTGCTGTGAACTTGCTAGTTCATCTTGTTGATAACATAGCAGCCAGGCAGAGGAGCCCTCCAGATTCTACTGGATCTTCCACATCAGTATTTCCAAGTTTGGGAGCAAGTATGTTAACGGCTCTGTGGCAAAGTGTACCAGTTTTCCTGTGGGTCACCTGTGTCAGGTTAGAAGAAAATTAGGTGTGAGTTCCGGTTTAAATTCATGGGTTCCAGTTTACCTGACTGGGCTCCAGTTGACCCCCAATCTGTCCAGTTCAGCTTTCCTTCCTAACTGTTGACCCTGATAACCAGCAGTGATTTACACACAGCATCCGACACAGGTGACAAGCCTTTCCATGGACCTTCTCACCAGCTCCCATAGTTGTATAAAATCTAATCCTTATAATAAATTCCTTATTCCATGTGGTTCTACTTCTCTGATCAAACCCTAAGGGATTCAACTCCCAACTTTATTTTAAGCTGAATTCCTTAGGCATTATTTCTAATAATATTTCTATTACTTTGTAACATTAATTTAATTCTCTGTAATATTGTAGATTTTAATCTTAAATAGTTAGAACCATATTTCCATACTTATAAGCTATAAATAGAAGACATTAATCATATTCTGAAGAAATATCCCATGTTTTCTATTGCTCCAAACATAAGAGGAATACATAAATATTATTTCTCATAAGTAAATGAGAACTAGACCCTACTCAATAATAACTAATAAAAAAAAGAATATATTATTGTAGGAAACCTGGCTACACTGAAACACTAGAAAGCACTTGAATGTGTTGGATCATAGGAGAATAAAATAAGAGAAAAAAGAACAGGAAAGAGAAAAGAATACAGAATGAAGCAGCAAGGTAAGGAAGAAAAAATAATATTTCCCCAAATCTAGAATTGATTGCCTTCCATTCTCTAGGCAAGAAATACATGGAATATATATAGAGAGAAATCATTTTCTTTATTACTCATCTACTGCAATAAATGAATATGGATTTTTGGATAAAGTTTAGAGACCTACATTGTTGATCTATAAATTAGTCACCACCACTTTATTACCTCCTTTGCTGTCTAGAATTTTCTATGACTTGGCTAAGCCAAGGTCTTCTTCCCCTCATTTTTCTGATAGTAGCCATCTTATGCCATCATCAGCATTCTTTATCCTGACCAACTAAGAACCCTCTATTGTCCTCTACCAACTTATTCTACCTCACATCAAACATGGACAGGCATGCATGCACGCGCACACACTCACACACCCACAATTACATTCAGGGGGATTTTAAAGTTTATGGGAAATATAAAGCTATTAATGGAGTAGCAATTCACCTTTTCCTCTACTTTTAACACTTTCATATACTACTTTTAATATATTTTTCCCTAAATTTATATTTTAGTTTATGGAGTCTTTAGGGACAAGCTCTTCAAAAGAAAATTGCACAATTATCAAGGTTTGTATACTTCACTGACTCAGCCCAAAAGAGATGCCAATTTATGCCAGTTAAGATGAAGAACTTTGCAAAAATCACAAAGTCACAATGATTTTGGTCATAGTAGATCTGCTGAATGAGTCAATAAAACACAAAAGCAGGGCTTCTTTGTTCTCACCATTTATATAGAATCAATATGTTAAAAAAAGAAAAGCAACACCCACTCTAGATTTAAAGAGAAGAAATAACAAGAAGGGGATGGATGAGGAGAGTCAGAGTTAGAGGAACAGGGAAAACAGCCATGAGCAGTAAGACTACTAAATTGTCTTCATTTATTCATATATGTAAAATGCTTCATTCATCCTAAGTACCATCATGGGTTGAGGCTACTAATCAAAATAAAATTCATGCAAATATATGTACATGATTTGCAGATGAGCCATGGCCTCCAGGTTTTTGGAAATTTGCCAGTATTGTCCTTGATAAAGCAAAGTTTAGGCCCTTCCTAAGCTCTGAAATTGTCATTTCTTTGTTAGAAATGCAGAGTTCATAAACAGTGATGAAGGAAGAGAGTGAAATTGGAGTGAGGAATTTTAACCTAGTGACAATCTTTATAAGAAGAACATACCCAGGTTTTCCTTACACCGCAGGAGTTATGAGCTCTGGAATATTTAAATATTTCCAAATATAAAAGAATCACATTCAGCACAAAATCAGTATGAAGGAATATGTTATTCTTTCATAAACAGATTTTTAAATTGTAAGCAGATTGTGACTCTTTAAATTTCTGAGTATTAAAACAATTTTATAATTTAAAATTTATCTCATCAAATGTTCTATGGGATATTGTTAATTATAACTGGGTTATCTTCCTTTGTTCAAATGAGGGACAGACACTGCACAGCAATAATTGTATATTATTGGTTCCATATTGTTCCGGATTATTTGGTGATCTTGAAGGTGGACATGCTGTCCCTGAGAAATAGTGTCATGTATTTGTCAGGGTGAGTATTGGGTAAATAAGTAGGAATTAAGAGGGAATTAATAAAGTTTATAAAAATTCAATAAAATATTCATGAATATAGTGTACATTTTTCATTCAGCCATTCATTCATCCCACAAGTATTATTAAGGTATTGAAGTAAGGTGGTAGGAACATAATGACTCATGAGATACAATCCCTACCTTTAAAGTACCAAAAACCCAGTGGAAAAGATAGACAAGTAATCAAAGTATAGGTGCATGTAATTAAAGACATAACAGAAGAGCACTGGGTGCTGTAGCTTGTCAAAGAAAAGTGCAAACCATTTTACACAGATGGCATTTATTTTAAAAAATCTCCAAAGATGGCTACTATCGTTTTCTTCCTTCCTTGTAGACATTTGGTGTTCCTTCCTTCAAGAGGTGGAAGAGTGTCTTTCCCCTCCTGCATAAGTCAGGGTTCCCCAGAAAAACAGAATCAATAATACACACACACACACACACACACACAATCTCCTAAGATATTTATTTTAAAGACCATTTGAAGAATGTGACTTAAAGTCAACTTGAAGAATGAGAAAGAGCCAGTCTGACAAAGAGCAAAGAAATGAATGCTATAGACAAGGGTGTGGCAAGTGCAACGGACTTGGGTAGAAGAAGTTGGCAAGGTTAAAGCAGTGAAAGAATGTCAGTGTTTCCTGAGGAGAGTAACCCAAGAGAAGAGTGGGAAGATGAGGCAAGAGAGGAAGGAGAGGCTTGTTTATGCAATACTTTTTAGGATATGGGAAGGAATTTGGCTTTTATTCTTATGACTATTGTAAATATGGGAGTGTATTAGCTTTCTATAACTGCTGTAACAAATTACCACAAATTTAGTTCTTAAAACAATACACATTTATTATCTTAACAGTTCTTGAGGTCAGAAGTCTGAAATGGCTCTCAATGGGCTGAAATTAAGATATCAGCAGAGCTGTGATCCTTTCTGGAGTCTCTTTGGGGTACCTATTTCCTTGCCTTTTCCAGTCTCTAGAGGACACCTGCATTCCTTGGCTTACGGCTGCTTCCTCCACCTTCGAAGTCCACAGCATAGCATCTTCAAATCTCTCTCTGACTCTTCTTCCTCCCACTTTTGATTACGTTGAGCCCACTCAAACAATGCAGGAAAATCTCCTCATCTCAAGGTCAGCGGATTAGCAACCTTAATTCCACCTACAACCTGAATTCCCCTTTGTCAGATAACCTAACATATTCACAGGTTCTGGGGATTAGGATATGGACATCTTCGGGGGGCCATTATTCTTCCTGCAAAAAGATTGGCAAAGTGGGAGTCATCATGGAAGAAACGGCGGAGAAGTCAGACTGGGTTGATTTTCATATAACCAGAAATTGTACCCATATCTATATTTATGTATACAGACACATCCAACTACAATGAGAGACTAACATTTTACTAAAATAAATCATTTTTAAATATTGAAAATAAGAAATCCTCCTAGTTAATTCTGATTGCCTAGTAAAGGCTTTTGTAACCAAGTCATGCAAGGGAATCTAGCTTTCAACCAGGCTTACAGAATACTCATAGAAGCTGAATGTATAGTTCAAATTATTATTTGACCATCAAAAATTCTGATTGGATGACTTTGGGGTCAATTTTATTAAAAAAACAAAACTAGCAGTTCCTGGATTTTAGCGTTAACAACATCTTCTCTTGTTGGAAGCCTGTCTCTGGAAACAGGGATTTAAGAATGACTCCGCTACTCTGTTACCTTTGCAGAATAGGCTGATGAGAGAAAGCTCCAGCTTTTCAAAGCCTACCTCTAAATCATGAACCATATCTTCAAAATGATTGAAATTCTTTTTGAGAAATTTTGGTAGAAAGGGGGTGAGACCAGGGTCTCACTGTGGTCAGAATTCTTCTCCTAAGAGGCACATATTTGACCAAAAATGTCTGCTTTACAATTTTTGGATTCAATAGTATTAATTTTATTTACTGCTCTATAGAACTGCTTTATTTTGATAAGTGTAACAAGACTTGAGGATTGATAAATATTTAAAGACATCCTTGTTGTAATGTTCAACCTAGCTAGAGCCATGCAATTTTGAGGTGAGGGAATTTACTTCCATCTGTTAGCTTTGTAAAACCCATGGTGACATTTAAAAAAAAATCATATTTATTTGCTAGAAATAATTTTATTACTCCTGTTGGTTTATGAATTCCAAAAAGCGGAACCAAGAACCATTCCATTTGCCTCTGTCGGGTTTCACCTGCAGTACATTTAACTGTAGGGAAATTCTCCTTTGTTGAGTTCCTCAAGTTTGCTAATGTTCCTGATTTTCCAGGAAGTGATATTATTTACTATATATAAGGGTAGGACCTCATAAGTCATAGAATAGGTACAGATGAGTTTTTCAAAAGAATTTTGTGTGTGTTATTTCCACACTATCCTTTTAATTTAATTGTGGGCTTGCTATAACTAATTAACAAGATTTGTTTCTAAGTGTATTCTTTCTTACATATTTTGTTTATTTGATTCTATACTGGCGGGAAGTAGGTTGTAGTTATGCAAGTAACTACATTATACCATGAAAAGTAAAGAAGCTCAGTAAAAGCATTTGAATGCTATTGAACATTGTTCTAGACAGTTTTTCAGACAAAAACTACCAATATGCATTATTATTCTATATAATTATTATTCTTTACTTATAGGGTTACAATCTATAACAAGTTTGTGTGTGAAGTATCTTTCTTGAATTTTGAGTGGTCAGAACCAGTTACAATGAGAAAAGTGTTTTATTTCAGTTTGTACAAATTTATTTTACTAAAATTAAGAATCTTGGAAATTATTTTTAAATTGGTCTGGCAGAGCAACACAATGAAAATATCAAATGCTTGTCAGGGAGATAACCTTTTACAACTTTATCAAGATAGGGTAGCTGTTCACATGATTTGAGACACTGTCTCCAGTTCACAAGAGGTCTTTAAAAGACATCAATTTTTATAATTCAATTTAGTTTGACACATATGTTTATATCCTCATAACCTTAGATAATTTATGGAAATAGTAATAATTGATCTTCCCTATAAACCTAGCATAGGAAATTTAGCAAATTTTAAACAATGAGACTTGCCATAAAAAATTGTAACCAAGTAACATGCTTGCTGTGACAGAATGCAAAAATGGCCAGAGATTATTCTACCCCTTTATGCATCTTGCTCTTTGTAATGTGACTTTGCAGCTCTATCCATCAAGAGGTGGAATTCATTTTTCCACCTCTTGAATGTGGACTTGGTTATGTGACTTGCTTTGGGCAAAAATGGATATTATCAAAGGTAACATAAAATGAAGCCAGAGAAACACTGCACACTGAGAACTTCTCTTGCGACTCTTAGGTATTTTGCCATGACTGAATAAGTCCATGTTAATGTGCTGGATGATGAGAGACTCATGCCAAAATCATCCCCCCCCCTCAAAGTGATATCAAACCTACTGCCAGATATGTGAACTAGGCTATCTAAAAATTTCTAGCACCAGACTGCTAGACCAGAGAAGAAGAACCAGCAGGCAAACCACAGAATCATAAAAAATTATAAATGTTTATTGTTTAAAGCAAATTTTTAACACAGCAAAAGCTAATGATGTAAAAACTGGTATCTGAAAGAGAGTGTTGCCCACTTTAGGTTATGTTTCCATAACAATTTGCATATATATAATATTGGCTTTGGATTCAGGCTGTAGATGGAGGTTGAAAAACAATGAGGCAACTGTTAGTAGAGACTGAAAAAAATGGTAACCATGTTATGACACAGTAGAACATTTTGCAAAACTTTCATTTACAGGAACTTGGACAGAAGACCCTTTATAATAATACCTCTAAAAGTTCTAAGTTAAACGTAAGAGCGCTCAGCAAGACAAATAGGCTCCTAATAAACTTAAGGACATTTTTTTTTCTACAGCAGCTTGCCACATCCAAAGTAGAGAGAGCCCTGCCTTGAAAAAATGTGGTTGCAAACTTTAGGAGTAGAGAATTTTAGGACTCACGTGGAGTGGATGTGCATCAGATTCATAGGCAATCCATGAAGTTTTAAAGACCAATATACTGACAAAAGAACTGCCTTCTTGGATGAAAGGGGATTGCAATAGCTCAAAAAGAAGTTAGATTTCTGGGCTTCTAACATTCTGTGGATAGAAATCAGAATGAGAATCACAGACATTTCTTACCCAAAGAGATGAAAACCCTAGAGGTGGAGCCAAGAGACTCAGAGGATTGTGGACAAACAAATTACTCTCAGGGAGCAGAAATGGACTGTAATCAAGGAACATCCCCAGACCCAGAGTTGGGGAATCTTTTAACATGTGCCTGGATGGATTATAGAACTGGTTCAGACCAAGAACTTCTCTGTGCCTCCCATTCCTTTCCTTTTTGATTAGAAGCAACTATTGCAGTTCTCTTGCTCCCTTCTCACCCGATTAGGTTAATTGGCAGCAGATAACTTACGTTTTTAGTTCACAGTTGTCTGGATGAAGAGCAGCTGCACCCAGTGAGCCACATCTACATTTAGACAAGAAGCAGATCATGAGAACTTGAACTTCAAGCCAGATGCCATAAATGGCGTAACTGAATCAGACTTTTGGCATCTGGGAAGGGTGGGCATATGTTACACACAGTAAGAATAATTTGTGGCCAGAAGGTAGTCTGTGATAGATTGCAAAAATTGCTACAAATTTTCCATCTGTTTAGCATATCTCTTTGCATTCTGATTTTACAGCTCCTCCCATCAAGAGGTAAGTCTGTTTCTTGAATCTGGGCTTGGTCACGTGACTGGCTTTGGCCAATGACATACTAACAAATATGATACAAGCACAGACTCTAAAGGACTTGCGTACTGGAACTTGTTCCCATTTTCTGCACTTGGAACTCTGCAACTACGACCACATCAACAGTCCTAGCCTGTTGGATGATGATAGTCAAGTCGTCTCCATCACCACAGGTGACATTGAGCCAACTGCCTGAGGCCATCCTAGAGCATCCAGCTTCAGCTGAGATAGCCAGACAAGAGAAACTGCTCACCTAATCCATTATCTCATATAAAATAGTAAAAGTATTATTGTTTGAAGCCACTAAATTTTGAGGTGTTTTGTGATCCATTAAAAGCTAACTGATATACTGTATTCCTCACTGCAGTAAGATAGAAGATGCATAGTTCATTTAAGAAAAAGTCAATAAGCCAATGTAATTCATTGAAAGAGTTATTTTGATTAAAAGGGATAGTACACAAATGAGAATGCTTATAGTTCTTCCAGATTTATTTGTCAAATATGAACAAAGAAGCTTTCACTAGTTCATTTAATGACTGTTAATAGCTTAATGGTCATTTAAAAGTATTTTTTCATGTCTAGAAATCAACCTTTAGCATCACAGTTTGACTTTTCCTGAACATGCAGTGAAAGATTCTTTTTCTTTATGGGACAACACATTTAAAGCAAAAAAATTCAGTTTTTTTACTTATCTTCTTTAAACTTAAGAAATCATAATATAGTTTATTAATCCCTTCCTGAGGAAGGCAAAACTATACCAATTTGCTTTCTCAGGAAATATTTAACATGAATACAATGAAAGGATCTTATCAAATTTTGGTCAGGCTAGAGAACTTTTGTGTTGCCTCATGCCTCCGGAATATGCCATTTTTCCTAGTGTTGAACCTTGAATATTTATTTAGATTGGATTGGAGTGTATAAGCTAAGAAAGTGTGGGGTATGGAGTTTATCATTAAAGAATATTTCTACCTATTTTTTCCATATAAAAGAAAATTATAGACTTTTAAAGATTTCTTGAACAGTATAATTAACAGAAGGTCAGGAAGCTCCATCCAAACCAGAAGATCATTATCATTCCATTTACCTTCTTTATCAATATACTTTTCAGGCTCCTTCAAATAAATGTTGACATCAAAGCAAGGCCCTTTGTTCTCTAAGCCATGCCAAATCTGCTTCTATTTCTTTATTTGCACATCTTTCCATCCTTTTGACAATAGATCTACCTGTTTTATTAGGTATCCCTATAGTTGATGAAAATGAGAGTCTTATGATCTATAAACTTTTAAGGATATTTCCAAATGAAAATGACATTAGTGGGGCTTCCCTGGTGGCGCAGTGGTTGAGAATCTGCCTGCCAATGCAGGGGACACGGGTTCGAGCCCTGGTCTGGGAAGATCCCACATGCCGCGGAGCAAATGGGCCCGTGAGCCACGATTACTGAGCCTGCGCGTCTGGAGCCTGTGCTCCGCAACAAGACAGGCCGCGATAGTGAGAGGCACACGCACTGCGATGAGGAGTGGCCCCCGCTTGCCGCAACTAGAGAAAGCCCTCGCACAGAAACGAAGACCCAACACAGCCATAAATAAATAAAATTTTAAAAAAAATGACATTAGTAAAAAGAAGTAGAATTGCAGACCTTGGATTGTACGAAGCTAAGTCCCTTTCTTCTGTAAAACTGACAGAGGCTTTTCTGAGTCACAAGCAATGAAAAGTGATTGTGTTAGACAACTTAAGAAGGATTGATTACGGGAAGGGAGAGAAAGGTAGGAACCACAAATCATTTCCATGTTCCTGATGTTAGCAACTTAGAAGAAAGTTTTGCTGATATTAATGGGAAGGAAAATGAAGGAGGAAAAGATTTAAGGGAAGAGGAAAATGAAGAGTCAGTTCTGGATATATTACATTTTAAGAGCTTGTGATACATCCAAACAGAGACATCAGGTAGGGAAATGGATATATGAGTCTGGATCTCAGAAGAAATTTCAGGGCTGGATATATAAATTTGGGAGACAATAAAGCTAATGGAATAGATGAGATGACTCAGAGAGAGAGAGAGTTTAGGGAGAGACCACAATGAGGCTTAAAACTGAAGCCTAAGAAATCATTTGACATAAACTCACAGAAGGCCAAGTATTTGGATGCTTTTATATTTTTATTTAAGACACTGACATACTCAAAGGAATTCTACAGGAGGTGAGAAATATGTACTAGGATTAGTCAATAATGATGCGTTTATCACAACAGTAGAAGACCAGGAATGATTTACCTAAGCTGGAAAATAATTGAGTAAATTATGAACATCCTTATGATATTTCAATTGAGTGTAAAAATCTCATTGTAGTAGAATTTTTTGGCATGGAAAATTGTTGACAACATATTAATAAGAGGGAGAAATAGACTGTACATTCCTTATGTAGAATAAAATATTATTTGAAAATAAATATAAACATAATATAAAAAAAGACTAGAAGTACACGTAGAAATATTGAGTGGTTATTCCTTGGCACTGTGAATATAGATGTTTCTGTGTTTTTTTTCTTTGCTTTGTGGTAAAAGTTTACTGCATTGAGCACAACCATGCTTAAAAAAAGATTCTCTGAGAGTTAAAATAGAAAAGAATAATAATAGTAATAATAATAATACACCAAACGTTTGCAACGAAGGAGATGTAGGAGGAAATGTCTGTGAAAATGACATTAGAGTTTTTGAGTGCTTGATTTTTGCTAGGTACTATGCTATGCTAAGTGCTTTATGTGGACTATATCATGCAATTCTTATAAAAATCATGTAAGATGGTTGACTATTATTATTAGCTTTTTTAAAATTTTAAGAAAATTTTATTAAGACTATTTTTAAGAGCAGTTTTAGGTTCAGAGCAAACTTTGGGGGAAGGTAGAGATCTTCCATATACCTCCTGCCTCCATATCTGCATAACCTCCCCCATTATCCACATCCCCCGCAAGAGTGGTACATTTGTTGCTATTGACGAGCCTACACTTACACATCATAACCACCCAAAGTCCAGTTTACATTATGGTTCACTCTTGGTGTTGTTCATTCTATGAGTTTAGATAAATTTATAATGACATGTATCCAGCATTATGGTACCACACAGACTATTTTCACTGCCCCCTAAATACTCTGTGCTTCACCCATTCATCCCTCACTGCTCCCAACCCCCAGAAACCTCTGCTCTTTTTACTGTTTCTATAGTATTGCCTTTTCCAGAGTGTCACATATTTGGAATCATGCATTCTGTAGCCTTTTACTTCTTTCACTTAGTAATATGCATTTACAATGTCTCCATGTCTTTTCATGGCTTGATAGCTCATTTCTTTTTAGTACTGAATAATATTCCATTGTCCAGATGCATCACAGTTTGTTTATCCATTCACCTACTGAAGGACATCTTGGTTGCTTCCAAGTTTTGGCAATATGAGTAAAGATGCTCTACATCTGTGTGTAGGTTTTTGTGTGGGCATGGTTTCAACTACCAAGGAGCGTGACTGCTGGATCATATGGTAAGAGTATGCTTGGTTTTGTAAGACAGTACCAAACTGTCTTCCAAAGTGGCCATGCCACTTTGCATTCCTACCAGCTATTATTACCTTTTAACAGTTGAAAAACATGAAGATTAGAGAGTTTACATTACTTGACCAATATCACACAACAAAAAGTTAGAAGAGCTGGGATTTGTGCACAAACATGTTTAATTCCAGAGAGAGCGCTGCTCATATCCAGGACACACGTATAGTGGGAGTGAGAGTCTTCCACTTCCTGATGACTACCTCAGTGGTTGAAGGGAGTAGAGATTAATCATTTGTCTTCATTTCTCCAATAAAACAAGCTGTATCTACACCAGAGTCCAAATAAGCACCCACATAGAAATAATGCAATGTATCAATATTTACTTATAAACTTCTTTTTTTTAACCTGACTCCTAATTATAATGTCATATACAAAAATTTATTTGTGGGTATGGATTAACATGATAATGAAGACAGTTTTTGAGGACAATGAGAACGTAGACGTGACCTCAGAGATAGTCTGGTAATCTCATTTTGCAGATGGAAATGTTCAACTCAAAGTGAAAAATCTGGCCAATATAACATCAAAAATAGAAACGAGGTCTACAACATCCCAATCTGGGGCTCTTTTCTTCAACTGTTCTGTAAGTGTGATCTGGGAGTCCATGGGACCTTTGCAGGGATCCATAAGGCCAAAGTCTTTACACAGTAATACCCACATGTTATTAATATTTGCCTTGCTTACTCTCATTCCCTCACTAGCTTACAGTAGTTTTCCAGAAGCTGCACTGTCTATGACTTCAGAACAGATTGAAGGCAAAAGCAGATATGCAAATATAGCCAATTAAGCCAGTCAATAAAAATATTTATAAAAATGTGAAACAATGCCATTCTTCTCAATTATATATATATATTTTTGGAAAATAGCACACTTTTTCATAAAAATGTATTGTTTATGTTAACATGCAATCTGTTTATTATTTATATTTTAGTGAATTAAGCATTTCCAAAGTTTCTCAGTTTTAATTTCTAATAGAGTAAATAATAATAGGTATAATCTACATAAATGTACTTGGCATCCTCAGTAATTTTTAATAAATTAAAGGGGTCTTAAGGTCAAAAGTTTGACAACTGCTGTATTAGAGAACATTTACTTAAAATATTTTTAAGCACTGTGCTTACTAGGAAAACGGTATTACTTTAATATATATTGCATTTAAGTGTTTCACGTGTTTATATATTCTAAGATTTTTTTCCTTAAACTTTTTATATTTGTGACCAAAAAAAGACCTTCATATTGTAGTGAAATTTACCTTGTATCTACAAATTCCATATTGCAATGTTTAATCATGCTATACAATGATTAAATTAAATCTTACATAAATGTATCCTCTTCTTATTTTCCTACAAAATATTTCAGCACAGAAAGCAATTTTATAACCTAAGTTAGATTACTTCTCATCTTTATTACTAATTTAAATCATATTTCTTGAAGTTAAAGAAGCATATTGTTTCAGGAAAATTAGATGCTTTCCCTTGGTATTATGGCATGCTTAAAATATATGCTAATATTGCAGTGAGAATCATTATTGGGTTTTTCTATATAGTGCTGAAAGGAAAAACAATTAAAACTGCTTTAGAGTATCAATAATTCATGAGGGAAAAGTCTATCCCTGCTAGACTATATCTTAAAAAAAATCCTAGTAAGACAAGAGAGAGCCTCATGAGTCTTTCCCAGGAGAGAAGCCCTTCCTTTTATGAGGTAGTTCATTTCAAGCTTCCCATGGGCTTCTAAAATAGCTATATGTCTTCCTATTCTTAATTTGTCTTCTCCATGAGTTAAAAGTAGAAATGAAGCTTTAACAAGAAGCCACTTGTAAAAGTAAATGAATGAATGAATGTCTAGGGAATACCTTCTGCATCTTTTTGATTACCCAGCATAGCACCTAGCATGATGCCCTCTACGTTAAAAGAGCCAGTAGACAGTGTTTAGACATTCCATCCCCACCTATGTTTTAGATTTCCATCCCTCCAGCTCTGCTTCTTAAATCTCCCACTTGCTTGAAACCTGGGGTTTCCTAAATGATTTCCAGGCCTGCTGTCATATCCGATTTTTAATAGGAATCTCTAAAGTGAACTATAATTTGAAAATACGTAATCGAGGACACTGTGGGATTCTCAGCTTTAGGCAATATGTTCTGTTGGGTAAAAGAAAGCTCTGGCAAACAGCAGACCCAGATTCTTTCACCAGCTGCGCTCCCGACTTGTTCTATAATTTCAATCAAGTCACTCTGGCAACCATTGTCTGTCTATTTCAGTAGTGGAATCTACAGAAGTCCTAGACTGCCTGACTCCCTAACAATGATCATGTGAGGATTAATGAGATAAAGGCTGTAGAAATATTTCGTTCCCTTGGGGAAAAACACTCTGAAAATAAAGGTATTAGAGAAAATCTCTGGATATGGCTTTCAAGAACTCAGATTCCCAAGTCTCATGTTGTATGCATGTTTTCTGGCAATTAGATCATTATTGCTTTTTCTCCTGTAATAAAAACAATACCAAAAAGCAATCTCCTTTTGAAATAGAGCAAAGAAAGAAGATTTTTCTTCTGTTTCTTTCATTTACAGTGTATTTTCTGAATATAAGCGTACTGCGTTATAGTGCAAGTTGGCAGTTTTACCCTCAAATACACTCACATCTGTTGACTGGACCTCAGTTTTACACACCCAATTGCACATTGTTTAATTGCCCATCTCTGCCAGTAGCATAAATATATATTTATATTAGTAAGCTCTTGTATATGTTTTACATGTATATATACATGTATTGACTCTGCTTTTATTGAGTTCTTGGGCTGCATATTTTTTAAAACATGGTTCTGTCTGTGCTTTTTAACAGAAATAAACCCCCTCAAGCTTTCTGTTTAAAATCATGCCCACAGGCATAGACTGAGAGGCATGCCTGCTATGATTTCACCTTCCCATACTTCAAAAGAATGTGTGCATGTTTGCGTTTGGGGAATGGATGAGGTAGGGAAAGGAGGTTAGGAAGAAAATCCTTTGTGAATGTAAAATATTCCCAGTGTATTCTTCAGCATCTAAATATCTGAATTCAATTCTTTCACATGGTTCTTCAGTTTAAAATGTTGGGCTTTGACTATTTTATCGTGGCCTAATTTCATATTATCCCATCACCAAATACCCTCGGAACAGTTTTTCTTTTGCATCAATCTCTCAAAAAATGGATAAATTGCTCTAAATTCCACATTAAAGCTAACAAAAGCTTTTGAAGAAGTTACAAAGTATTGAAAAATAAGATTTAGCATGAAAATGCCTTCCGAGTAAACCACAAAAATGCCCTCTGTGATTGTCTGTGATGAGGGAACCTGCTGGCCACATGGTAATGATGTGAGGAATTCCAACAGCTCCCTCTGAGATAATTGCTTCAGTAGAGTTCATACTCTACTCAATTCATCCAGTGAAAAATCCTAAATAAAATGTCACTGGAAAATAAAATCTCTACACATGGATGTCTGCTGCTTAACAGCACAGAGACCTACTACTCTGGAGACTTGTCAGTTTTGAAATCTAAAGTAATGCATTATCCTACAGGGCCTGGTCTATGCCAGCTAAAACAGATGTAGCATATTTGTTTCTGGAGTGTGCTCTGCTGGGGAAAAATACCTCTTTTTTTTTTTTTCCTGTCTCATTTAGAGACTGAAGGTTATGAAAATAAAACTTGCTTTTGGATTGTGATTTATGCTACATTTCAATATTGGACAAATGTGCGTGACTGCTTTACAGGTGCCTGAAAATAGAGTATTAACACAGGATCATTGTCACAATTCATATTGTGGTATTAGTACTTTCTGCTATTGCAAAGTGGCATTGTTTTAATATAAGAGGACATAATAAAAACATAACATAGTCAAGAAAGAATTAACCATATATGGCAAACATTCAACTTATCACTAATGTCCTAGCCAGAAAACAAACCCTAAACACCAAAGTAACTGTGAAATTCACATTTGTTCATAGACTGTGAAATGAAATTCATTGCTAATATTCTAAAGCTTTTAGAGTAGTTTTAAAAACACTCCAAAACTGAATAATGGTTACATCCTTTATGTAAATTAATGTCCCCGTCCCCCAAAAAAGAAAAACCTGCATAAGTCGAAGAATACATATTAAAGTCTATCCCCTAAAACAAATCAGAACTAAATCATACACACTTAGATAGAATTTAAATTCTTTAAAATTTTCATGTTAATTTCATTGATAGGGTATATTAGATCTTTTTCTTTTTATTGGAGTAAAATTGCTTTACAATGTTGAGTTACTTTCTGCTGTACAATGAAGTGAATTAGCTATATGTATCCCTTCCCTCTTGGCCTCCCTCCCCACCTTCCACCCCTGCATCTAGGTCATCACAGAGCACTGAGCTGAGCTCCCTGTGCTATACAGCAGGTTCCCACTAGCTATCTATTTTACACATGGTAGTGTATTTATGTCAAACCTAATCTCCCAATTCATCCCACCCTCCCCCTCCCCTCTGTGTCCACATGTCTGTTCTCTATGTCTACGTCTCTATTCCTGCCCTACAAATACATTCATCTGTACCATTTTTCTAGACTCCACATATATGCGTTAATAGACGATATTTGTTTTCCTCTTTCTGGCTTACTTCACTCTGTATGACAGACTTTAGGTCCATCCACATGTTACAAATGGCCCTATTTCATTCCTTTTTATGCCCGAGTAATATTCCATTGTATATATGTACCACATCTTCTTTACCCATTCATCTATCATTGGACATTTAGGTTGTTTCCAAGTCCTGGCTATTGTAAATAGTGCTGCAATGAACATTGGGGTACATGTGTCCTTTTGAATTATGGTTTTCCCAGGGTATATTATATCTAAAAGCTGATGTAAGTTTGAGATTAATTTTCCCTTCTTGTTAGAAAATCTATCAGTTACTCATTTTACATACAAAATCTTCTTAACTTATGTGATCTACTCTTTCTTGCTTCAATGATAGAAATAAATCAGTGCTGAGAGGGAGGCATTCTAATGGAAACAATGCAAGAGTGTCAAAAAATAATGTGATTTATCTCAGAGGAAGTAAAAACCAGGGAAATACTATTCTAGAAGCCTAAAAAGAAAGTGAGTCATATTCTCCCAGAGTTTATACTGGGCCATGGTGGTTAGACAAGCAACCTTGGAAGTTACTGGCTACTGTAACACCACATGACCTCTTACTAGATAATGTGTTACAGTAAAATAAATAGTAATCTTAGAATCAAAAAAGCTTTTTTTTTTTTTAATTTCAAAGATGGACATCTATGTCTTGACTTCTTTTCTTATTTTAAGGGGAAAACTTGCACTTGCTCTCTGGGTTTCCCATTTTCTTCTGAAAGGTACTTCTTAGTATACTTCTGATGAAGTTGACTCTTGCTGAGGAAAAAGAAACAGTGTCGCAGAATTTAAATTGCATTTTCAGGAAGAAAAGAGGGAAGAGCTCAGCTGTTGGCTGTCCACACCCTACCCTACATCCAGGATGTACTCTTGTATTACAGGGTGTGGACAGCTGACTGCTGAGTGCTTCCCTCTTCAATATCAAAAAAACAAACAATCAAATTAAACAATGGGCGGAAGACCTAAATAGACATTTCACCAAGGAAGACATACAGGTGGCCAAGAGGCACATGAAAAGATGCTCAACATCACTAATTAGTAGAGAAATGCGAATCAAAACTACAATGAGGTATCACCTCGCGCTGGTCAGAATGGCCATTATCAAAAAAATCTAGAAACAATAAATGCTGGAAAGAGTGTGGTGAAAAGGAAATCCTCCTGCACTGTTGGTGGGAATGTAAATTGATACAGCCACTATGGAGAAGAGTATGGAGGTTCCTTGAAAAACTAAAAATAGAACTACCATACGACCCAGCAATCCTACTACTGGGCATATACCCTGAGAAAACCAAATTCAAAAAGAGTCACGTACCACAATGTTCATTTCAGCACTATTTACAATAGCCAGAACATGGAACCAACCTAAATGTCCAACGATAGATGAATGGATAAAGAAGATGTGGCACATATATACAATGGAATATTACTCAGCCATAGAAAGAAAAGAAATTCAGTTATTTGTAGTGAGGCGGATGGACCTAGAGTCTGTCATACAGAGTGAAGTAAGTCAGAAAGAAAAACAAATACCATATGCTAACGCATATATATGGAATCTAAAAAAAAAAAAGGTATGATGAACCTAGTTGCAGGGTAGGAATCAAGATATAGACGTAGAGAATGGACTTGAGGACACAGTGTGGGAGGCAGAAGCTGGGGCGAAGTGAGAGTAGCATTGACATACATACACTACCGAATGTAAAATAGTTAGCTAGTGGGAAGCAGCAGCATAGTACAGGAAGATCGGCTCGGTGCTTTGCGATGACCTAGAGGGGTGGGATAGGGAGGATGGGAGGGAGGCTCAAGAGGGAGGGGATATGGGGACATATGTATGCATATGGCTGATTCACTTTGGTGTATAACAGAAACTAACACAGTATTGTGAAGCAATTATACTCCAATAAAGATCTATTAAAAAAAAAAGAAAGAGTACATCCTAAGAGCATCCCCTCAAATTGCCTTGTGATCAGTAGGAGGAGTAAGGGCTTATGACCCTGGGAAAATAGAGGGGAAGGTGAACTTGGTAATCATAAGTTAGCAAAGATCAAGCAGACAATTTTAGAATGTTCATAACATTTGTCCAGTAAAGATGAAGTGAAGGAACTCAGAGTTATGTGCAGTGATGCCCTATATTGGAGAGGCTGATTTATAGAAAGCTATTTCATAAGTTCAAGTGCTTTAAATATGGCAGTACATCAAAACGTAATATACTAGAAGCTATTGGTGCCACTTCTGGATCTCCAAGAATTTTTCTTACTGGCTGCTGCAGGAACTGCTGCTTAGATATAGGATTGGAGCCACCTTGCTCCCAACCTTAGGCATCCAGGTGACTATTGTCGGGATATATAAGCCCTCCTCTCTTACCTAATGAGCACATTTTTCCTGGGAACATTCCCATGAGAAATAACTTGCACAGGAATTCCCATTATAGGAACTGCTTCCATGGCACCCTCTCTAAGACACATATACCAAAATTGGCAAAGTTCTCAATGTACTAAGTGAAGGAAGAGTTTTCCAACTTCATAGTCCTTTGCAACCCAACCACACAATGTGAGAGCTGGCAATGACCATATAATCCATTTACTGTTAAGTAAATTTAGGAAACTAAGGTCCCAAAGTGACTTGTACAAAGTCACTCAGAAATTTAGCGAAAGGGTCAGGACTAGGACTCCAAATCCCTAACTACCAGTCTGGTGCTTATTTCACTTCAATATCACAAGAGTGTTTTTGAAATGTATTCCCTTTTCGTGACTTACAATTCACAAAATTATTTGCAGAATCGCTGTTTTCGCATCTTGCTGTGAAAACTGTCCTTCTCTAATGAAAGACTCAAGCATGTCAGCTCAATAATAAAAAAGTATTCTGACTTAAAATGGGGAAGATCAGACGTGGGCCACTTTTGTAATAATCAAAATACAATTAATTAATTAATTAATTAATTAAAAAAAATAAAACCTAACATTCACTGAAGTCTTACTATGAACTAGGTCCTCTGCCAGTTGTGTTACATGTATTATTCCATGGTATACTTAGAACAGCCTAATGTGGCAGGTACTATTATAATCTCCTGTTTAGTGGTGGGGAAACAAGGCTCAGAGATGAAAATGTATATGTAGCTTTTTGTATTAAAGTCAGGATCAAAGCCAGATCTGATTTACCCATCCTTGTCTTCATAATCTCCAGGTTGCATAATCTCTGTAGGCTCCCAGAAGAACATCGTGCAACAGAGGAGTCTCGGTGATCCCTAGAACACCCCCTTTTACCTTCTGTCCTTAATGGCAATTGTGTGATGAGATTAACCAAGGAAAGCATGGCAAGCAACTGAAAAAAAGGGTCTTTATTTGGATGAACACATTCAAGAGAACAATTTGCACCTTTCTTAAAGTAAAACTAATGCATATTATTTCTGCCCTGATCAATAAGTAATATTATTGTACTTATTGATTTATTATTCTATCAGGGAAATAATCAGTTGATGAATATTTCAGAACCATAATAGTTGCATTATACTGCAACAGGCTAGAATGTCAGCCCCTGTCTTGGAATATCCCAGGATGGTAGCCAATTTTAATTGGTAGCTATGTGTGACTTTATAAACCTTCCTGACTGACAATGCAAACCTAAGTCCCTACTACAAAATATGACATTATCTGAGTAATGGGTAATGGGGGCTATGGGTTGTAAAAGCAATCATTTACCATGGTTCCACCAGGAGGGCCTCATCTCAGAGTGGCCACTGACTCTGAAATAGTGAAATAGTTTGATCATTGGATTTGGTTTGCTCTAATTGGAATACCAATTCATATTTTGTGACCGGTTTTTAACAGGGATTCATTTCATGAACAGAATAGCAATATACATTCTTTTTTATTTTAAATTAATAATTAAATTAATAAACGTCATGCAATTTGTATTTATAAATTATGTATAAATAAACCATTTTAAACTCACTCTGATGGAAAATTCAAGGTTAAATGTTTATAGTCCAGAATTCTGCATTTTTCGGTCCCAGTTTTAACTCAGTACGTTATGATCTACCACAATCTATGAATATCTGCATTTCTTTTTCCCCAAGTAAGTCTTAATAGTTTATACCTTATAACTATCTAAAAATTCTAGAGGGAAAGATACCAAAAGCATCTTTTATTATTATTTTTAAAAACTAGTAATAGAAACTCCATCCTGCCATGAGTTGTTACAGTTGATTGACAGTTTGGCCTGTTTTCACAGAGTGTCCTGCATGTGTCCTGTGGATGGTCCCCATGCTCATCCCAACACCCCAGTACGATTATACTCACTTCCATGCATCTGCTCTTATACTGGGGAAAGGGAAGGCAGGAAAGTTCAAAGGACAATCCCTGGGATGACAGTCTAGCAAAAATAAAGATATCAAAAAGTTTTGATAGTTGCTTGAAGATTAGCAAACTAGAAAAAATAAAAGTAACAATATCATTCTCAAAGGTCATTGATAGTTAATTTGTGTCAGGTAGTGTAGAAAGAAAAATTGGGAGAGTGAATTCTGAGGGAAAATATATCTAACCCATGGCATCTGTACTGACCACTGTTTGAGAATCGGTTGGTTCTAGAGCAACTATTATAAGATGGCTCAAGATCATTTTTACAGGAATCGTGTTCCATGATAAATTCACCTTTGCTGAATGTCAATGTCAGCCAGCCACCCAGGATAAACATTTACTATGAAAACATCCTGTCAACCACCATATGTACTATTCAACCTCGACACAGCCAGGTCTCCAATTTATTTGCACCATTTGTATAGAATTAGTTTACATTTTGCCAACTCCAATCTAATTGTAGACATTTTAAGAAATCTTCACTCAGGAGGTTTTAACTGTAGTATGCTAGAAAGGGTGCTCTTAACTGATAATTAGGAGATCTGGATTTTGTTCCCCATTTTGACACAGCTAACCATCCCTTTGGGGCAAATCACTTAAACTCTCAAAGCTTCAACTTCCTCACCTGTAAAATAGGTTGGCTGAAATGATTACTCGTTATGGCCTGCCATTCTGTGATGAAGATACCAATCTGAGAGCTTTTACTTCCATAGCAATTGGATTGTAGCAGCCCTGGCTCTATGAAACCGGAAAGAATGAAAAGAGGCCTAGAAGAAAATTAAAGAGCTGAAAGGACTTTCTACCCTAAGGGCTTTCTACCCTAACCAAAGTGTTAGTTTCCTTAGTACCCTGGGCATATTCTTATGTTTCATCAGCAGTTTATGAGCATTTCTCTGACTCTTTGATATTTTAACTCCTATGTCTTCTTTAAACATTGTGTCTTGCACCTTGAAAATGACAGATACAATAATGTTAATGAAGATGCTCTTGAAAGAAGACCAAGAAAAGCAAATTCATCAGTAGTGTTATTGGAGGTCACCATTCCTAATTTCATGCTAAATAAGCATCACTAGAAAAAAATTATTACTGAAATACTGTGCTCTCATTTGACTTAGATTTTAAAAAATTTTTATCTTGTGAAGCATATTGCTCATGTTTGTGTCAAGGTTGCCCTCATTATGCCCAATCACTTTTTAACTACATTTGGCTGAGGATTAGTGTAGAATAACGCAATATCTAAAGTTATCTGTTTGCACATGGTTCCTTCAGGAGGGATTCAAAGTATACAATTATTGTGTTTATACAAAAGACAACCTTCTGTTTCCCCTAAACCTAAATATGTTTTTCTAAATGCACCCTCAAAATCAGTGCTTGCTTCTACACAAATAAACTGCCGGTCTTTCTCAATCTAATATTATATTGGAATAGCAGGCATTGTTTAGACACATAATCATGCTACTACTAACTGTTGCTATAAAAATGAAGTTTAATCTTTGCACAATTTCCATTGCTTTTCCTTTGAAATCTGGTGTTTATTGCAACAGAATTTCAGATTTTGCAACATGAGAGTCTGAAAGACAGGCCAACACAGGCGGCTCTTTGGAAACAAGAGACCTGGTACTTCCAACAGTCAAAAAGCTGGCTAAACACCAGGAAGAGGGAAAAGACACATCAGGTAGGTTGTGTTGATTCCACAGACCTCTTTTGATTCTCTGCTAGAGCACTTCTTTTGACAAAGAATGGACTTTTTTTGGGGCGGGGGCGTGCATTGGTCTGTGTTTTTGTCAACCATACTCTCCTGGAAGAGACTTTGACCATCTGGATGTGGTTTTTGTTTCTATGAGAAGGAACTTTTGTGTCCTTGACATGCCACTAGTATAAATAAATGCTCAATGAGAACATGGATCAAGATGTTATATATTTCCAGGTCAGATTAGGACAAATACTAGAAGTTATTTGGTGTGTACAATTAAGCATGCGAGAATGAAAAACTGTACTCATTACAAATATATTTATGGGACATTCCAGGATAACATGACAGCTAGTTTGGGACAGTCACAATAAACATGATCCTCTGTATACAACATGGTCATCTGTAGGATAAAAGGCAACTAAACATAAGTTGACGCACTATATAAAAGGGTGAGAATTTTATAATTTTATTTCAAGAGATCTTGATATACTTGTTTCTCATAAAAACAATTATGGATTTAAGATATAGATTTGAATTTTGCAGCAAACTGTAGCAAAAGGCAAGCTAAAAGGATAAGTCAAATGGAAGAATAATGTTTGAGGAGCGTATCATTTTTCTGTTCTTCATGCTTTGCTCCATTGGCAATTCTTCTGCCATAATTCATCCCCCAATATTGTTAAGTGCCGTATCTGCTCAGTGAGGGTTTTTATTCCCCCCTGAATCTGAAAATCTAACAGCCAGTGAGGAAGATTCCTCAAATCAAGTTATCTATATTGATGTTGACACTAAAAAGTACAGTTTTGCTTATTTTATACTTGAAATAAAGACAAAAATCTTATTTTAAGATTGGGTGTTATTTTTACTTGGGTACTTATTTCTATACCCTCATTCTAAGGAGCTAAATCCCCATTGGGAAGTGAAGTTCTGTCTCATCTACGTCTGTGCATAAAATGATTGAGCTGTCTGAAGCTATGGCTTTGGAGACAACATCTACCAGTGTCCTCTAACAGAGTCTGCATTCCCCTGCCTGGGGTGGTGAAATATTATTGTGGCCCTTAACTCTATTCTTGAGATATATCAATTCCTTACTTTTCTTCACTATTGAGTCTTAGGAAACACAGAGATGGTATGAAAGCTAGCTGTGTTTTTGTCATATTCTGCGATTTAGATTCTCTTCTTAAAGGATCACCCTCTAAAGCCATGAGAACCTTTCCTAAATTCCACCACTTTAATTAGGAAATTACTATTTAATCAGTTGAGTTCATATAGAACATTATTTGTGATTTTTATTACAATATAGAAATATCCTGGATCAAATAATATTATATAAATCTAATACGTAGGTATTGAAAAATTCATATAAAGGAGTTATTATATTTTCAGGGTTCTGCGTATTTAGGGAGTTGGTTTGTAATTCTGCAGTTCTTAATCATAGACACCATGATTAGTGTCCTCAAATACTAGATCTTTGTGAACATAGCTACAGACCTTTTTTTAAATTGAAGTATAATTAATTGACAATATTGTGTTAGTTTCAAGTGTACAGTAAAGTGATTCATTTATATACATATATGTATACGTATATGTATATATGTACACACATATATATATATTCTTTTTCAGATTCTTTTGCATTCTAGGTTATCACAAGATATAGAGTATAGTTCCCTATGCTATACAGTAGGTTCTTGTTGACCTATTTTATACACAGTAGTGTGTTATGTCAATCCTAAACTCCTAATTTATCTCCCCACCCCTATCACCTCTATCCCCTTTGGTAACCATAAGTTTGTTTTCTATGTCTGTGAGTCTATCTCTGTTTTGTAAATAAGTTCATTTATATGATTTTTTTAGATTCCACATGTAAGTGATATCATATGATATTTGTCTTTGTCTGATTTACTTCACTTAGTATGATAATCTCTAGGTCCATCCATGTTACTGGAAATGGCATTATTTCATTCTATTTTATGGCTGAGTAATATTCCATTGTATATATATGCCATATCTTCTTTATCCATTCATCTGTCAATGGATGTATAGGTTTCTTCTGTGTCTTGGCTATTGTAAATAGTGCTGCAATGAACATTGGGATGTATGTATGTTTTCAAATTATAGTTTTCTCTAGATATGTGCCCAGGAGTGGGATCGCTGGATCATATGGTAACTCTATTTTTAGTTTTTTAAGGAACCTCCATACTGTTCTCCATAGTGGCTATACCAATTTACATTCCCACCAGTGGTGTAGGAGCATTCCTTTTTCTTGACATCCTCTCCAGCATTTATTATTTGTAGACTATTTAATGATGGCCATTCTGACTGGTGTGAGGTGATACCTCATTGTAGTTTTGATTTACATTTCTCTAATAATTAGTGATGTTGAGCATTTTTTCATGTGCTTGTTGACCATCTGTATGTCTTCTTTGGAGAAATGTCTTTTTAGGTCTTCTGCCCATTTTTTGATTGTGTTGTTTCTTTTTTTTTGATATTTAGTTGTATGAGTTGTTTGTATATTTTGGAAATTAATCCCCTGTCAGTCACATTGTTTACGAATATTTTCTCCCACTCCATATGTTGTCTTTTCATTTTGTTTATGGTTTCCTTTGCTGTGCAAAAACTTTTAAGTTTAATTAGGTCCCATTTGTTTATTTTGTTTTTATTTCCATTACTCTAGGAAATGGATGCAAAAAAATATTGCTGCACTTTATGGCAAAGAGTGTTCTGCCTATGTTTTCCTCTAGGAGTTTTATAGTATACAGTGTTACATTTAGGTCTTTAATTCATTTTGAGTTTTTTTTTTTTTTGTATATGGTGTTAGAGATTGTTCTAATTTCATTTTTTACATGTAGCTATCCAGTTTTCCCAGCAGCACTTATCGAAGAGACTGTCTTTTCTTCATTGTATATTCTTGCCTCCTTTGTCTTAGATTAATTGACTAGAGGTGTGTGGGTTCATTTCTGGCCTTTCTATCTTTTCCCATTGATCTATATGTCTGTTTTTGTGCAGTACCATACTGTTTTGATGACTGTAGCTTTGTAGTATAGTCTGAAGTCAGGGAGCCTGATTCCTTCAGCTCCATGTTTCTTTCTCAAGATTGCTTTGGCTATTCAGGGTCTTTTGTGTCTCCATACAAATTTTAAGATTTTTTGTTCTAGTTCTGTGAAAAATGCCATTGGTAATTTGATAGGGATTGCATTGAATTAGTAGATTGCCTTGGGTAGTATAGTCATTTTGACAATATTGATTCTTCCAATCCAAGAACATGGTATATCTTTCCATCTGTTTGTGTCATCTTCAATTTCTTTCATCAGTGTCTTATAGTTTTTGGAGTACAGGTCTTTTGTCTCCTTAGGTAGGTTTATTCCTAGGTGTTTTATTCTTTTTGTTGTGATGGTAAATGGGATTGTTTCTTTAATTTCTCCTTCTGATCTTTCACTGTTAGTGTATAGAAGTGCAACAAATTTCTGTGTATTAATTTTGTAGCCTGCAACTTTACCAAATTTATTGATGAGCTCTAGTAGTTTTCTCGTAGTGTCTTTAAGATTTTCTATGTATAGTATCATGTCATCTGAGGACAGTGACAGTTTTACTTTTCCAATTTCGATTCCTTTTATTTATTTTCCTTCTCTGTCTTCATTTCTTTTCATTCTTTTTTTCTGTTCAGTAGCAATGATTTTCACTACCCTGTCTTCCACCTCTCTGATCCATTCTTCTGCCTCATTTAGTCTAGTATTGCTTCCTTCTAGTGTATTTTTCATTTCAGTTATTGTAGTCTTTAATTCCGTTTGGTTGTTATTATTATATTTTCTAATTCTTTGTTAAAAACTTCTGATTTCTCCCTCTGTGCATTCATTCTCCTCCCGAGTTCTTTGATCATCTTTACGATCATTACTCTGAACTCTTTCTTGGGTAAATTGTCTATCTCCATGTCACTTTATTCTTCTGGGGGTTTATCTTGTTCCTTTGTCTGAAACATATTCTTCTGTCACCTCATTTTGTCTAAATTGCTATTTGTATTTTTATGTATGTGGCAGGTTGATTATGCTTCTCAGCCTTGGAGAAGTGGCCCTCTGTAGGAGACGTCCTATGCATCCTAGCACTGCATTTCCCTCTTGTGTCCCAACGTCCAGTGGCCAGTTGGCTTCAGGTTAGTGTCTGGCTTGTGTTTGCGGACTCAGTCTGCAGGTTGCAGGACTGTGGTTTTCTTGCTTCTGGTGCCTGTCCCCTAATGGGTGAGGCTGGTCTAGAGGTTTGTGCAGGCTTCCTGTGGTGGGAGGGGCCAGTGCCTGCCCCCTCATGGGTGGAGCTAGGTCTTGATCCTGTGGTGGGCAGGGCTGAGTCTAGGGGTGTGTCTAGAGGTGGCTGTGGGCTCAGGAAAACTTTAGGCAGCCTGTCTGCTGATGGGTGGGGCTGTGTCCCCACCCAGTTTGTTGTTAGGGCTGAGGCATCCCAGCACTGAAGCCTACAGGCTGTTAGGTGGAGCCAGGTCTTGGCACCAAAATGTCAGCCTCCAGGAGAGCTCATGCAGATGAATGCTCCTGGATATATCTACCACCAGTATCTATGTCCCCAGGGTGGGCTACAGTCACCTTCTGCCTCCCCAGGAGGCCCTCTAAGACCACCAGGTAGGTCTGGCCCAGGCTTCTATCGAATTACCACTTTGCCCTTGGTTCTCGTGCACATGAGATTTTGTGTGTGCCTTTTAAGAGTGAAGCCTCTATTTTCCCCAATCCTGTGGAACTCCTGAAATCAAGCCCTATTGGTCTTCAAAGCCAATTGCTCTGGAGGCTCCTCTTCCTGGTGCCAGACCCTCCGGGCTGGGGGTCCTGATGTGGGGTCAGAACTCTCACTCATGTGAGAGAACTTCTGTAATATAGTTATTCTCCAGTTTGTGGTTCACCTACCAGGGGGGTCATGGTATTTGATAATATCGTGAGTCCATCCCTCCTACCAGTCTCATTGTGGTTCTGTCTTTATGCCTTTAGCTGGTAGGTTTCAGTCTTTTTCAACAATGGTTGTTCTGTAGGTTGTTGTGATTTGGTGTGCTCATGAGGGCAAGTGAGTTTGTTTATTCTACTCTGCTATCTTGGCCACTCTCTCAAGTTAAGGATCTACAACAGACCTTTGAAATCAGTATGAAAACAGGGTGCACTGCACCTGAAGGGAATTCTGGTCTATTCAATGTGTTTGATCACCTGGTTTGGATAAACCAACAGGTTATATCTCATGCTAGAAAAGGCTTTGGAAATTAGAACAGAAGTTATAATTAGGTTTTACTTGAATGACATACACTGTGCAAATATAAAATGAACTAGGTAAATGAAGTTACATTCCTAGTTTTATTCTAAATATCAATATTAGTCATTTATCATTAGATCCTTTAAAAGCCTCCACTTTTAAACCAGACATGGTGATGGATGGCTTAAATCCAGACAAAAGCAGACCTAAAAGCAAGGTAAACCACAAGAAATTACTTTCTTTCAGTTTGAGGAGTCTTAGACTTCTTAACAAATCAGTAGATGATATATTATAATGATTTTTATGTTAATATACTATTTCTACCATTTGAACTTGTTGCATCATTCATAAACTAAACAGATGAAAAGATTTATCTAAAAACAGGTTGCTCGATAGCATCTTGTTAATAGAGAGTGAGCCAACTATTCAATCATTTGGAACATCAATTAGGAATTATTCAGGAATAGGTGTAGCTTTGATCAGTTATGTTGCACATAAACAGTATCATTCATAGCAAGACAATAATATTAGGTCTACTCTAAATTTAGGTCTTTATTACTCATAACCTGCTACTATGAATGCTTTTTCTCTTCTTTAGTAAGCTGTGCTATAAATCATCAGGGTGATTATTATATAACAGAAAGTGCTGACTGATATTCTCATACTTTCCCTTCCACACCAGAGGCATGAGGGAATTCTATGTGGTGAAAACAAATAAATGAAAAACCCAAAACCAACAAAGATAATAAATATCTGAATATAAGAGTGCTAAACCTTTAGGGACAGTAAAACCCAGATTATTACACTTCACTTGGATATATTATATTATAAGGTTATGTTATGTCAACATCAATGTATCCAGAGAAGCTATACCCTCTTCACCAGCTACTTTTTACTTAGAAACTTCTGTGTCAAAAGGGTTTTGCTACCTGGACTTTGGGCTGCAAAAGAACGGGAGTGATTGTAGTGGCAGATGGCTGTGCTAAAAACGCAGTTATATGAATAGTGTGGGGCTGGCAAATGGTCTAAGTCTGGAAAGTCAAAGGGCCACTTCATTGAGATGAGCCAGAGGAAAATGAGTTTTCCAATTTCATGGGTCTGAGCAAGTAGGAAATCAACTTGATAAGTTTTGAACCTTGAATCAGTAGATGATGTATTATAATGATTTCATGTTAATATACTATTTCTATCATATTTATCGGGAATCTACTCTAAAGAACTTATAAACTCAAAGGAAGGATTTCCAGGCAGTTTTGGAATATAAAAAAATTACTAATTTAGTTTAGAGACTCTAAGTAACAGGTGCATAATATCAACTGTGGGAAAAATGTCCTTTGAGGTTATTGAAGATAATGGTATTCTTTATATTTTTTATTCAGTATCAAGCCTGAACATAAGGGATAGTCTATGCACTATCTTCAGTTGTTCTACTACCTAATTTATTAATGTAATTATTTACTGTTAGAACTTTTCTTCAGAGCACTGCTTTAGCTCTATTCTGTAGTCTTTGATATATGATATCTTCATTACTGTAATGGTAATGGAGTAATGAATAGCAGATAATCAGCAAGTGTGCTGACAAGGTGTTTGATACAATTTAATATCCATTTTAGATGGAAACTCTTAATAAAATGTAATAGATGAATATTATAAAGTGGTAAAATAGTATCTATCTCAACCTAAAATCTGGAATTACTTCCATACAAATGAGAGAAGAAAAATCAATGTTATGGCTATTACTTTATTAGCAATATGTGAAAACACTTGTTTTTCTACATCCTTATTAAAACTTTTGAACTTTGCCAAATGTTAGGTTAAAAATCATAGGTAGTTTTAATTTGTAATTGTCATGTGAAAAGTGATATTGAGCATTTCTTCATGTTTAGAATAATTTTCTTTTTTGTGAACTATATCCTTATAACTTTTAAGCATTTTTCTTGATTTATAAGAACATGATAATTAGTTCAAATTTTTTTTCTTATGTTTAAATTTGTCTTGTGACTTTCTTTATGGTTGATTTTGCTATTCTGAACTTTTTTTTAGGGATTGACATTTATCAATTATATTTTTAATGACTTTGTGTTTTTTTGTTTGTTTACTTGGGTTTCTTTAAAATTTTGTTTTTCCTTTGAAAAGGCATCCATACCTCAGCAGTAATAGTCAATTCAGATAGAAGCCATGAAAATAATATAAATATAATATTTTTGAGAGGAATGTAAAATTATATTATTTTTTTGACTTTATATTTTATAGTTGGAGGATTTTGAAGAAACAACTGAACAAGCATAGAGTGAAAGAATTCAGAAATGTATCTGATATAAAATTAATACAGAGAGATCAATAGTAATCATTTATAGAAACAATATACTAGTTAGAATCTATAACAGAAGAAAATTTCATACTAAAATTAACCACTAAATAAAATAAAATACCTAGGAATAACAAGAAATTTCTAAGATGTATATAAGGAAAACTCTGGGATGTAAAATGTGTCTTGATCAATGAAATTATGGACCATGTTCTTGTAAAGGAAGCCTCAGCATCATAAAAAGGAGTAAGTGCCCCTAAATTAATCTATAAATCTAAAGAAATCCCAATAAAAATATTAGAAATTCAAAAATTTAATTGTAAAGTTTATATGGCAAAACAGAAGAGAAAAAGAAATTAGAAAATTGAGAGAAAGAAGACCAATGCAGTATGAACACTCCTGTCATACACTTTTAACTTAATATAAAAGCTACAATAATTTAAATTGAAGTAATGATGTTGAAATAGATATATACCAATGAAAAGGAATGTAAAGTTTAAAAATAAGCCTACAGACATTTGGGAATTTAATATATAA
Source organism: Balaenoptera physalus (assembly GCF_965194825.1). Classification (NCBI taxonomy): domain Eukaryota; kingdom Metazoa; phylum Chordata; class Mammalia; order Artiodactyla; family Balaenopteridae; genus Balaenoptera; species Balaenoptera physalus. The sequence goes on along the minus strand of NC_138891.1, from coordinate 119,442,206 downwards.
CCAGCTATCACTTCTAATTAGTAAAGATGAGATTATCAAAAATTGGTGTTGGGTAAAAGTAACAATCTTGAAAAAAATTAAGTTGGTGCTAGCCCTTATATCTTGTACCAAATAAACTCCAAAACGTTAAATATTTAAATTTGTTAAGGGAACTAATAAAAATTCTAAGAAAAAAATGGGAAAAAAACGATCCTTAAAAATGTCAGAATGTGGATGGTTCTCAAATAAATAAATAAATAAACAAATAAATTTCAGTTCCTATAAAAAGTTCTACTTAGCAATAACCACCTAACGGAAAATCAAAAGGCAAATTACAAATTGAAAAAAACAATTTTGAACTCATTGATATACTCTTGCAAATCAAGGAAAATTCCAACAACCAAGAAAAAATATAAGCAAAAAATATGAGCAGAAAAGAAACTGCAAATGATTTAGAAAGCATGAAAAATTTCTCAGTAACACTTATATGATAATTACAAATTAGAACTATTCTATTGTACTACTTGCATCTAGAAGTTTGGCAAAAAGACCCTTAGTCTTAATTATCCATTATGCTGATAAAGATGTGTAAAAAAGCACTTTCGTGTATTATTTGTGAAGGTTTAAATTCGTATAATTTCTTAGAAGGATAACTTGTCAATATCTGCCAAAGTTAAAAATATGTAATTTTGACCCAGCAATTCCACTTCTAGGACTTTATGGTATACTTAAATTTGCCTATAGACAAAATTATATATGTACTCAGCTATTCAGTGAATAACTTTTTTTGCAAGGGTCAAAAGACTTAAAACAATGAGATGTCCATTCTTAGAGGATGGAGTCAATATATTACACATATTCAAAAAGCCATTTAAAAGAATAAGAAAAATTTTGTTATACTGATATATGAACTCCAATATTTGCTATTAAATAATAATCATGTTCAATGTAAATATAATGTTCTATTATTTGTATAAAAAAGCAAAAAAAAGATAGCAATATCTTTTGAATTTTGAAACATGTGAATGTATTAACTATTCAAACTAATAACAAAATATAATTTTAAGAAATATGTGAATATTAGACATTACTATTCTTTCAAAAACTTCAGCCTTTCTTCTTCTGAGACCCAACTTTCCCCTCAGCTCTCCCTTCCTCTTCCAAACCCAGTCTTTACCAGCTGAGGGGGAGTGGGATTAAAAGATATAGTATGACACAACATCTCATTTACTTTCTTAGGATAAGTTCAACTCTAAATCAACATTATAAACTAGCCTCTGAATCTACCTTTGTTCATCAACAAAACATTTATTAAGGTAATATGTTAAACTGTATGTAAACGTTACTCCTTTTATCTCCCTTGGTAATTTTTTTTAAAGAAAAGTCTAAAAAATTATAGTTGTTCTTAATTTGGGTCAAATAAGTGCTTTGTATGAATTTTCTATCCCATTGAACAGGACGCCATTAAAAAGAGTTTCCGTTATATTACTTTTAGACCCGGATTCTGTGACACTTATTAGTAATCATAGAATACCTTTAGGCTAATTTTAGAAAATATTTTCTCCAACTGTACCCAATCTGTTCATGTTTCTTCATCAAATGTCAGCTCTTGCCATTAGGTAAGTCTACCATCCATCTTGTATTTTGATAACCACTTTTGAGATCTAGGCAAATGTGTTGATTTTCTTACCTTCTCTCTTGACTCTTCTGCTTGCTTACTATCTGAAGCCTAGTAGAAGTAAAAGAGAAGGGATGCGAAGATTTGCAATACACCTCCAGTTTAGGCTTTTAAACACTGAAATCTTTCATTATAGTCACCCAAGGATGGAAGAAAAGACTGACTCGAACTAGAAAATAGAATGGGCGTAGATAGTATACATAGTAGATACATTTAAAGCAGAGAACAATGGGGTTGTTGAGCAACCTTCCAAATGATGAATTCTCAGTTTGAAATGTTATAAATTCTCAGGATATCTTCATACATAAATGCAAAAAACCCCACACGCTTCAAAGGTGAGTACAAATCATTGTTATTATACACTTTGTCAATGGATAAACTAGAGCAAACTATATATTATAAAATAATAGACATATGAGCTGGTGTATCTGAAAGCTTTTGTTAAGACTTAATGTGATCTACAAGTGCTAATTATTTTTTTTCCTAGTAATTAAAATAATGTTACAACAGTCAATGGTTCAGCAACATTTGTTGAGTTTTTCCTTTGTATTGTAGCCCTGTTATAGGTGGTGTGAGTGATAGGGTAGAAACAGTCCTCTGATAAGTTATCTGGTGACAATGATGTAAAAACATGCTTGTGAATGTATGCACACACACAGAGCAACTTATTGACAAACATCTGTAAAAAGAGTAAATTGCAGAGTGAAATGCAAAGTAAAAGAGTGGTTAATGTCAGAAGACAATGAGAAGAAAATTATTCATTGAGCTGTTAAATTTTGAGTCATGTTTTGTGGGAGGAATAACATAGAAAAAGATAAATGAAAGTGGACAACCCAGAAAAGGAGATGGCAAAGTCATTAATAGGAAGAAAATGCAAAAGTTGTAGCAAACTTTGAAGCGAGAATAAGAAAATGGAATTAGTTCAATGGGACATCAATATAGTTGTGATTTTTAAAATGCACTGGTATACTTATGGCTATGAAATTTATCCTGAGTCTTTCTAAAGATTATTTTCAGTTATATTTATATATGGCTCATTACAACTTTACAAAGCCTACTTACAGTTTCCCCTTTTCTTGACTTAAACTAAATTTCTGCCTTTTATTGCCAGTTTAATTTTTACATATCTTCAGAGTTCTCATTATAGACAATAAAGGTGTATATCACCTTATAAATATTGTCATCCTCTCTTCTTACTGAGAGAGTAACATAGTGAGACTACTTTGATATTTGAAAACTTAGCTTTCTGCTGTTACAATATTGGAAATTATTTGAAAAAACAAGTCATTTTTTACAAATATATGATAAGGTTAAACAATATTTTTACAAGGGATTATTTGATGACAAACCCCTTCCTTATTTTCAAGATAGCTTTCTACTGTGAAATCTTATGCAAACTTTCATTAAGAATAGACAGGACATCAAAGCCATAGATGTCAGAGGAACAGAGAAACAACTGAGAAACAATTATAGAGGATGAATCAAAGTACAATAACAGGGCTGTTCATACACATTTAGGTCTATGTATGGTCATAGTTTCATTGATTTCCCTTATAGTCATTCCACCATTTATGAATTTGCTGGAATTTCATGATCGTAGTGTAAAAGATTGATTGATCTGTTTTTTCTACACCAAGACTATGAAAAAACATCTTTTGGTTTACAACTATTACAGTTATTTACAGAATCTGATGGTCTTGTCAGATTCTTTCGTTTTGAAGAGAATCGCCTCTGTGTTTGCTGCACATCAAGTTTAGTCTCTTCCCCGTTTTCCCCCGGTGTTCCAAGCATAGCCCTGCTGCTCAGGATCCACTTCAGTGCCTCTTCGTAATGTTGTCCCTAGACTTACATTTTACCTTACTTAGCAGAGTCACTTTATACATGTTTTTTTTTTTTTTTTTTAAATAGACTTTATTTTTTAGAGCAGTTTTAGATTCACAGCAGAACTGAGTAGAAAATACAGAGAATTCCTAAAACCTTCTGTTCTCACAACTGCATACCGCTTATCCCGATCTACACCCCACACCAAAGAGGTTCATTTGTGACAATTGATTAACCTACAATGACACACTATTATCAGCCACAAGTCTCTAGTTTACATTAGGGTTTACTTCTGGTGTTGTATATTTTACGGGTTTTGACAAATGTATCCCTCATTGCAGCATCCTGTAGAATAGTGTCGCTGCCCTAAAAATCCTCTGTGCTCTTCCTATTTATCTCTCCTTCCCTCTAACCCCTGGAAACCACTGAACTTTTTACTCTCTCCATAGCTTTGCCTTTTCCAGAATGCCTTATCATTGGAATCATAGTGTATGTAGCCTTTTCAGATTGGCTTCTTTCAATTAATAATGTGAGTTTAAGGTTCTTTCATGTTTTTTAGCACTGAATGATATTTCATTGTCTGGATCTACCACAATTTATTTATTTACCTACTGAAGGACATCTGGTGTTGTCAATGTTCTGGATTTTGGCCATTCTAATAGTGGTATATCATTGTTTTTTTTAATCATTGTTATTTTAATTTATGATTTCCTGATAGCATATGATGTTGAACATCCTCTCATATGCTTATTTTGCCATCTGTGTATCTTCTTTGGCGAGGTGTCTCTTCAGGTCCTTTGCCCACCTTTAAATCGTTTTCTTTTCGTTGAGCTTAAGAGTTCTTTGTATATTTTAGATTAACAGTCCTTTATCGGATATGTCTTTTACAAATATTTTCTTCCATTCTGAGGCTTGTCTTCTCATTCTCTTGACAGTGTCTTTTGCAGGGCAGAAGTTTTTAATTTTAATGAAGTCCAGCTTATCAATTATTTCTTTCATGACTCATGTCTTTGGTGTTGTATCTAAAGAGTCATCCTGAAACCCAGAGTTTTACAGTTTTATATTTTACATTTAGGTCTTTGATCCACTTTGAGTCAACTTTTGTAAAGTTTGTAAGGTCTGTGTCTAGACTAACTTTTTGCATATGAATGTTTAGTTGTTCCAGCACCATTTGTGGAAAGGACTGTCTTTGGTCTACTGTATTAACTTTGCTCATTTATCAAAGATAAGTTTACTATATTTATGTGAGTTTCTGTTCTGTTCTATTTATCAATATCTCTATTCTTTCACCAAGACAGCACTGTCTTGATTATCTGAGCTTTACAGTAGGTTTTGAAGTTAGGTAGTGCCAGTCCTCTGATTGTTATTCTTCTTCTTTATTGTGTTGGCTATTCTGGGTCATCTGCCTCCCTTTATAAATTTTAGATCAGTTTGTTGATACCCACAAAGCAACTTGCTGAGATTTTGGTTGGGATCATGCTGAATCTAAAGGTCAACTTGGGAAAAAATGACATCTTGACAATATTGAATCTTCCTTTCCATGACCATGAATATCTCTCCATTTATTTAGTGCTTATTGAATTTATTTCATTAGAGTTTTGCAGTTTTCCTCATGTATATCTTGTACATATTTTGTTAGATTTAAACCTAAGTATTTCATTTGGGGGGATGTTAATGTAAATGGTAGTGTTTTTAATTTCAAATTCCACTTGTTCATTGATGGTATATAGGAAAGTGAGTGATTTTTGTATATTAAACCTGCATCCTACAACCTTGCTATAATCACTTCTTAGTTCCAGAAGTTTTTTGTTATTGATTTGTCTGAATTTTCTACATACACAATAATATCATTTGCAAACAAAGACAGTGATATTTCTTCCAAATCTGTACACCTTTGATTTCCTTTTCTTGTCTTATTGCATTACATAGGACTTCCAGTTCAATGTTGAAAAGGAGTGGTGAAATGTGACATTCTTGCCTTATTTCTGATCTTAGTGGGAAAGCATTTAGTTTCTCACCTTTAAGTATGATGTGAGCTAGAAGTTTTTTTAGATATTCTTTATAAAATCAAGGAAGTTTTCTTCTATTCCTTCCTTCCTTCATTTCCTTCCTCCCTTCCTCCCTTCCTTCCTTCCTTCTTCTCCTTCTGGTATTGCTACACCCATGTGTCATACCTTTTGGAGTTGTCCCATAGTTCTTGCAAAAAAGACCTTTTTATTAAAAATCTTTTTCTTTTTTGTTTTCAGTTTTGAAAATTTCTGTTGACATATTCTTAAGATCAGAGGTTCTTTCTTGAGCAGTGTCTAGTCTACCAATGAGAACTTTCAAAGTCATTCTTCACTTCTGTTATAATGGTTTTGATATATAGCATTTATGTTTGATTCTATCTTAGAATCAAAAATACATTAACCATCTGTTCTGGCATGTTGTCTACTTTTTCTGTTAGAGCCCTTAGCATATTAATCATAATTATTTAAAATTCAAATTGTGATTTTTGCCTTTTTGTATGCCTTGTAATTTTTTGTTGAAAGCTGGACATGATGTACTGAGTAAAAGGAGCTCTGGTAAAAAGGCCTTTAGTGACATGGTGATAAGGCACGAGGGAGGGGAATCATTCTATAGTATTATAGTACTTACTATGAGTAGGTCTCAATCTTTTGGTGAGCATGAGTCTCTGGGATGTGAACTTCATGAATGCTTCTCAGTTCCCTCCATCCTCTATCTCCCATCCTTTAGATGGAACAGGATGTCTAGAAGGGTCTGCAGTTGGTTATTGGCTTTCTTCCAGGTCGGTTAGGCAGTGATAAAACTCCAATAGGTTTAGCTCTGGTAAAATACCTTCTCTTGAGAACAGGCTTTGTTGAAAAGGACAGAATGCTCTGGCTTATTTCAAAATGGTTACTTTTTCCCTCCTCCTGCCTGAAATATGAGGGGACTTGTCTATGATATTTAATGGGAAAACCAGATAGATCCACTGAAGGTAAAACTCACAAAATGTGATGCTTCCCCAAGACTGATCCACCCTGCAGTTTTGAACTTTCAGACGTGCCCACACTGAGCCTCCAGCAATTCAGTCACAGTTCAGGTTTTTCTGCCCCAGTACTAGTTTCTGTGGAGGTTTCTACTGGTGGGTTTCTATTCCGGTAAGTTGTGAGTCTCTAGATCTGCCGTCTGTCTCTCTTTTGGGCACAGCAGTTTGCCCTGTGACCTCACATCTCTAGAGGATCTAAGAAGAGTTGTTGATTTTTCAGTTTGTTCAGATTTTTACTTTTTATTAAATGGAGTGCCAACTTCCAAGCTCCTTATGTGACAGACTGAAAAGCCAGATTTTTTTTACTCCTTAGATTTAATTATTACTGAATTTTCATATTAGGCTCATATTTGAAACCATCTAGACAGACTTTTTACATTGTTAAATGAATGAGTTTCCACTCGGTTCTGTTGTTAAGTAAACTTTCTACCCCATGGGAGAAAACCAGGCTTAATTTTAAATGGGTAACATACTTAATTGTTTCATTAAAAAGCATAAACATCCCATTTTCTCTATGGCTTGACTGCCTACTTTAAAATATTTAAGAGGAGACTAGAAAAGGAAAGAGGGGCTGCTAAGTGTTTTGCTAAAAGTAGTTTTATTTTTTTTCCTTTTGCAAAAGTAAGTATTGTCCCTATTTGGATGATGAACATTTTGAGACTAAAGCTACAAACTCTCTTCAGAACAAAAGATATTTAAACACAAACTTTTGTATAAAATTTTAGTGCCATTACAAGTGTGACAAAGTCTATGGAACCCAGGTAAAATGTCTTGATTTAAAACTTTTTCCTTCCTGGATCTTACAGATAATCACCACAATTTCTAGTATTTACAGTAGGAATTTTCTTTATAACATTTTATTCAATTGAATGTCTCTAATTGGCTATCACAACTTTGTCATATATGATTTTCATTACTTTTTTTCCTAAGTATAAATTTTATAATTTATTTTAAAAATCTTCTATCTGTTGAATTATCTCCAAATCTCCATTTTTAATAGGAAATATTATGTAATTTATAAAATTCAGTTATATACATTTACATTTTTTAAACTGGATACATTTACTTGACACATTTACACAAAAGTTCAAATCCCCTTTTCCTGTTCACCATCTTTACAAACTTTAGGTAAATTATTTTACCTTTCCTAGTCTTGGTTTCATCTTTAGTAATATGGGGATGGAATGCCTGCATCATAAAATGGCTATAATAAGTAAGTACCTAGCTTTAGGACTTCTCTTAGGGTCTGCTCTAAAGAATGTCCTCAGCAATTTTGAGCTTTTCATTCCATTTCCTTTACTTATGGTTACTCCAGGTTAGGTGTATCTGATATGAATATCTGGTGCCCCTCACTGGCACATATAGCAGTGGGTAGAGTCTTATAGGATCTAACTGCAATTTATCCCACAGTGCCAAATAATGTCAAATTATGCTTGTAGCTCACCTGTCTAAAATGCTTTTCAAACTGAAGTTGACATTTGGGAATAGTCCCAGGCTTAGAGCCATAAAAAGTTGCATTCTACAACCTCCCTAAAGACCTATAGGATATCTGAAACTAAATGCCTCATGTAAGTAGCAGAAAAATTCTTGCCACAGAGTAGGTGAGCAGAAAGCACTGGCTTCTGAATGTAGAATTTTTCCAAAATATAGAATTTTTCAAAATCAAATATGAAGAAGGTAAGCGAAGGAAAAGACTGGAGAATTTCGTTGCCCTACTTTGTATTTAACAGAGAAAGAGGTGAAGGTGCAGAAAAAATTTGAAAACAATATCATAATTTATCAAGTACTTTTACACATTATCTCCTTTGAACATCACAGAACTGTCACATAGCAAAAGAGTAGGTATCTGTATCTTCCTTTATAGATGAGGAAAGAATCACAGAGTGGCTTAGTGACTCACTGAATCTATATGACTCACTCATGGGGCTTTTCATTTTTCCAATATTTCTTACACAATTTGGAAATTTCTATTATAATAACTGTGAAAATAAATAAAGGGAACCTCATTTAAAATGGAGTCAGGAAGCCCTGAAAGGGCATCTCTCACATATATATCACTTGTTACAGCCTGCATAACCAGCAGGAAGAAGGAAGATAAGAATTATTTTAGCAAGGTCTGTTTGTGTAGCATTCTTTGTATAAAATTCTTTCGCTCTCAACTTCTTATCTATGGTGATAAGGATGTTGCTTTTCTTCTGGTACAAGTCGGGGCGGGGGGCGCATTTTTCACATAAGAATTTCATCTCCTGTTTTTAAGAAAAGGAAGGAGGATCCTTCCCTAGCCTAGCAACAAAGCACTCACCACCTCTTGCAGCCAATAAGAAACCACCACAACTTTGAACTCGTTCTTCTCCAATAAATTGTATTCAAACAACCCTCCCCAATTTTCTCCTAATCCTTAATAAAAGCTGACCTTCCCTTTGTCTCTTTGGACTTGCCTATGGTTCACCATAGTTTACATTTTTCAAATTACAGTTCCTCTGCTATTCCTGAATAAACTCATTTTGCTGGTAAAATAACTGACTATTTTGTTTTTCAGGTTGACATAACATGATTTCTTCATTCAGTTTGTTTCCTGCTTGTACTCAGTCACTGATTAGTTCTCAATTGTTTCTTATTGGTGCTTTCCTGAGAGTTTTTTGTTTTGTTTTTTTAATGTTCTACATAACTTCTCTGTTTATTTTTGAAGAAGTATTTTCGTGCTTTACTGGAGAGATAACAATTTTACTCACTGTGAGAAGACTTCAAATGACTCAGGTAGCTAATGCCAACATTAGATAGTGTTCGATCATCATAGATTTAGCAGATATCCACTTTTTACTACACCCCATTCCACAACTTAGTACTTGTGATACCATGTTATATGGATATAAACCATTTCTTAGATCTTTCCTATTGAGTTACCCTGTTGAGCAAGTGAGTATTTGGTATACAACACAAACAGGAAAGAAGAATATAAAGTTTCAGCTGTAACTTATTATTTTCATCCTAAAAAATTACTCCTTAGCCATCTAAATAATAATCAATTTATGTCATAAATTTTATTTTGTTACAGAAATTTAAATATCTGGGAATTGTGGATAAATGAAAGTAATAATCTCTTAATTTGGTTTTTATCTTTATATTATCACTTCCAATAACAAGATAATTCTCAGAGGTATGATGTGCATGTAGACGGGTGCTGACCATGCCCTCTGTTTCTGGGCATACCTGAGTAATTGGCTACAAGGTAAAGTTCTTCTTTTTTTTTTTTTTTCCAAGCCTTATAGCTTAGTGCCAAGAATGATTGTGTTTGGGAGCTCAACATGTTAAAATTTATCTTTACATATTTGAATATAAAGAGATACTTAAAAAATATATGACAAAGCAAAATAACAAAAACAAACCACACGTATGGCCAAGGAAGAAATGGAAGTTTCTACGCTTTCACCTTAGCAGTTTTGGTGGTATGGGAGTGGGGGACTGTGGCATATCTGGATGTATATGAGCGTCTTCATTTTTCTTGCATCGTTTGATGAAGCCGTGTACTCTTCCCTCTTCACTTGCATTGTCTGAGTCACTGCCAAGCACTACTAGCAAAGGATTCCTAAAGAATGAACCCTGCAGTAATCTCTCTGCTTTTACATGTTCTCAGGGTGGCCCTGATCATATATATTTTTTAGACTGTCATGTTTCTTTCAGAAAACTAGAAATGTTTTCCTCCTCTCCTGTAATATGTTCACTTTTATGTTACATAGGAAATAAATGTCGATACTTAAATGAAAACTCCCAATTTCACAGTACATATAATGAAAATTTATAATGCCAGATGTAAATATAATTAGAAAATAAGAGAGAATTTTAAGTTTTAATGGCATAATTTAATATATGTGCACTAGCAGTCTATTCATTTTTAAATATAAGATCTTTATCAAACTGCCTAAATCTGTTTTCTGTTTAAAATTTATATGGTTTCCCAGCTAGACATTATACATTTCCTTTCATTATGGTCTAAAGTAGTGGACATGAATAGCATGCATCCAGCCAGTGTCTTCTAATTGGTTCTAGGCAAGAGAACTAGTGCTCATTGAGTGCCTACTATAAGAAGGACACATTATTCAAATTTTACTTACTTAAGTCACACAAAATCTCCATAAAGTGTATCACCCTCCAAAAGAAAATGACAGTCAAAGAGGTTACACAGCTAGTAGTGACCAGATATAATCTAGAGTTCATGTTTTTCTGTTTCTGAATTCCAAGCAAATCATTATTTTACCTAGAAATCCCAGTGTGTAATTTTTACCTCTCAATGATAGTAGCTGAAATATCTTTCCTTTTCTCTTCTTTTTTCTTTTTCCCCTGTCTTTTCCTTTCCTTTCCTTTCCTTTCCTTTCCTTTCCTTTCCTTTCCTTTCCTTTCCTTTCCTTTCCTTTCCTTTCCTTTCCTTTCCTTTCCTTTCCTTTCCTTTCCTTTCCTTTCTTTTCTTTCCTTTCTCTGTTAGGCCTATTATTAATGTAACACAAAGGACACAACAAGGGAATTCAAATTTGGAATAGGGTTTTGAGAAGTAATGTCAGGGTTACACTAGCAATTTATGTAGCTCTGTACAAAGAGAAAGGAACTATGCAGACCAAAGGAGTAGAGGTTGTCTCTTAGTGTGATGGAACTTCAAAAAATATATATATATTTACCATGACATATCCAATCCTGAGGTTTATTTTATTTAGTTTTGTTTCTTAATTTTCATTCATTTCTTGGTTGGCTGGGTTCATGATCAAGTAGATTTTTCTACAAGGAAATTAAAGGTGCTGTATTTTCTGAGCTTTTTGGTCTTTGAAAACATTTGTTGCTTTGCTTTATGACTGAGTGATAACTTGGCTGGATACAGTGTTCTTGGGACTCTTTCTTTCAGCCCTTAGAAGAGAGTGCTTCATTCCTTCATGGCTTTGAGGTGTGCCATATCAAAATCTGAGACCCAGCTTGACTTTTATTTTTTAATTTAAGTATAGTTGATTTACAGTGTTGTGTTAATTACTGCTATACAGCAAAGTGATTCACTTATACACACACACACACACACTCACACACACATATATGTACACATTCTTTTTTTATATTCTTTTCCATTGTGGTTTATCATAAGATATTGAATATAGTTCTCTGTGCCATACAGTAAGACCTTGCTGCTTATCCATTCTATATGTAAAAGCCTACATCAGCTAACCCCAACCTCCCACCCCATCCCTCCCCCAACCCCCTCCCCCTGGGCCACCACCAGTCTGTTCTCTATGTCCATGGTTCTGTTTCATAGATAGGTTCATTTGTGTCATATTTTAGACTCCAAATATAAATGATGTCATATGGTATTTGTCTTTCTCTTTCTCACTTACTTTACTTAGTATGATAAGCCCTAGTTGCATCCATGTTGCTTCAAATGACATTATTCATTCTTTTTTATGGCTGAGTAGTATTCCATTGTATATATGTACCACATCTTCCTTACCCATTCATCTGTCACTGTACATTTAAGTTGCTTCCATGTCTTGGCTATTGGAAACAGTGCTGCAATGAACATTGGGGTGCATGTATCTTTTTGAATTATGGTTTTGTCCAGATATATGCCCAGGAGTGGGATTGCTGGATCATATGGTAATTCTATTTTTAGTTTTCTGAGGAACCTCCACACTGTTTTCCGCAGTGACTGCATCAACTTACATTCCCACGATCAGTGTAGGAGGGTTCCCTTTTCTCCACATCCTTTCCATTTTTTATTTGTAGAGTTTAATGATGGCCATTCTGACTGGTATGAGGTGGTACCTCATTGCAGTTTTGATTTGCATTTCTCTAATAATTAGTAATGTTGAGCATCTTTTCATGTGCCTATTGTCCGTCTGTATGTCTTCCAAAAGTCCTATATTTTGATCAGACATTTGGTTTGCTATTTTATATGGTTTGGAGGGATATGTAGCCATACCTCCACAAAGCACCTTTCACAATATTCAAGCTTCAATATATTTCCTCATATTTTAGAAAAGTGATTGCATTTTGCTAACATGCTACCTTGGTTTGACATTAAGTTCCAGTGTAAATGAGTCTAAATTATACTTATTTCAGGGCACTTTCCAGCTGGTTGCTCCAGAATAATCTGCAAGTAATTTAGGTAGGACACTGTTTTGATAGATCAAGTGGTCTTCTCAATTTATACCGGGTAATAATCTTGATACTATCCTTGCAAGGGTCAGTGAAACTGAGCCCTGACCATTATTGTTGATATTTGAGTGCTTGCTAAGAACACAGTGAAATCGAGTGAACTCTAGGACTCATACATTTTCCTTATATTTTACTTTTTCTGTTATTCACACTTGGTTTGGAAAATGTTCTTACGTTTTATTAGACATTTTAAAAAGAATTATTATTAAAAAGGCAATTATGCTCAATGTAAAAGAAATCAAGCTACACACACACACGTGTACACAAATGTAATACCTCCAGCTTATACCCCAATTTAAATTTGAATGTTATCCCATGCATTTTAATTTTATCCAACATAGATCTCTCTCTCCCCTCCCCCCCGCCCCACCTCATTTACTTTGTCTTCTGTGATGCAGGCTAATCTACAAATCTCATAATATTAAAACTTTTGTCTATAGTCTCTTCCAGAAATACACAATGAAACTAAGTTATTCTCTGAGCTGATACACCCAAAGTATTCTGTGTATTGCTCTTAAATGTCCTTGTTTAGGCTATGGAGCTCACTTTCAATCTTTACAAATGATCTCCAGCTTCTCAGTTTTTAAGACATTATTCCTTGGGAAAAATTATTTCTCCCAATTTGGATCTGCTACTCTGTATTTTCTAGCCATTCATAGGTTCCCATGTTTCATATCTCCTAAGCAAATCAACAGGGACTATGAAATTGAATCCTTCCCAAGACAGATTCTATGAGCTCACCTCACTATTCCAAACTTAATTCACATGATCCTTTGCAACTGATCCCTTCTCAAGATCAGGCAGTATTAGAATAAGAAGAGTGTACAATAGCCCCGATTCTTTTTTATAACTTGGTGGGGCTGGAGGAGAAGAGGGAGGAAAATGAGAAGTACTACCTCAACTTGTATAATGAGTTCTTAACTTGGGTCTGCTGTTTCTTGATTCTCTCAGGAGTAAGCATGCCACACCAGGAAATGTCAACCCCAATTGTTCAGGGGTCAAATGCCTTTAAGTACATAAATATTTATATATAAATTCTTAAATATATACTTATAAATATGTCATGTATAGGATGTTAATTTAAAGTATATTTTATAAATGTATTGTAAATATTTATAAATATTTTATAAGGATCTTGATAATGGGTATAGGAAATCAGGAAAGATGCCAGAATATACTTCTTGGCTGTGAGCTCCCCAACTTCACTCTTCCTATGTTCCTTGATCTAGGGTTGCACTGGCAGGTATTCTCAGGTAGCACAAACATATTCAAGACTTTTATTCTAACATTTTCCCTAAAGTTAGAAGTTGGGGGTGCCATCAGACAAAATTAGGCTAAGGCTTCCGTCTTTATTCTGAAGAAGCCAATCATAATGTTAGTGTTGTGGGTTGGTCCAAGGTCTTCTATATCATTTTTTCCCCCTCTGCTTACAATTATCAGGCCCTGTTTTAACCAATTTAATACTTAAAATGACACACTGAGACAAGTATTAACATTACTTTCATTTTATAGATTATGAAACTGATGCACACAAAGGTTAAGTAGTTTGCTCTAAGTCACAAACCTACTAAGTAGTAGTGCCAGGATTCAAACAGAGGCAACCTGATTCCAGAATATGGGCTCTTAAATATTACATGTTGCTTCCCCTAATAATAGATGTTGATATACTATATTTTCAGTTTATAACCTTCTCATACTTTGGAGAGCTTAGTTAGCCTTATGTGAATCTATGGAAAAAAAGTTGTGTTATTGTGTTTTCAAAGTTGACAGATCAATAATGTTGTAGATGCTGCACAGAAAACAGAACACATTGTAATTGATAATGCAAACATGAATGAGTGAGAAAATATTAAGTAGAAGAGCTTAGGGGCCTCAGCATATTGCACAGGCAAGGAGCAAGAAAGAGGAAAATATCGTATGCTAATAATATGGAGAATAATTTTATTTTCTAGGAAAGTCATATTAGGGATCTGCCTTTCCTTTTTCTTGCAGTATGTTCTGGCCTGACCAGTATCTTGATTTACCAGTCTGCTGGTTCCAGATATCTTCAGTTTAGGTCTTGTCTTTGTTACTTGGCTAGGAGCTCTGAGCCAAGCTGAAGAGGAAGAGAATTTGCTCACCATCACTGGTCTAATGGTATATATGGCAAGTCTACATTGGACTCACAGCAGTAACAGTAAGCCCTTAGGCTCCTGTGACCTCACTGTGTTTAGAGATGAAAAGGAGACCAGAAAGATTTGTAGTGACTCTAGTCCTAGTAGACTCCATTTTCCTACCAAAGTTTATCAAAAGGACAAAGCATATTTGAAAACAAATAGTAAAGACTAACTTAGAATGCAGTCTCTCTAGTCCCATGGTGATCTACCTCTCCTCCTCCCAAAATATGGCTTTGCCATCTTTTCTCATCAATGTATTTTCTTTTCAAGTGAGATTATTTACTTTCTTACATTTCACATACAGATTTCTTGGAAATGGGGTTGGGAGACAATGAGAAAGGAACAGAAGAGAGGGTAGGAGACAAATTCTATCTACTTTGAAATTCTACTGTGAACACCTACTCTCCAGACACTGAAACTTTTATGGATCTTTTGCAGTGCTGCCTTATTCATTTTGGCAGCTGTTAGATATTCAGGCTATATAAAGCAGTTCATCCTTTTAAGTCCTTAACCATAGCAATAAATTAAGGCAATAAGAACTAGGGAACCTGATGGAGAAATGAATAGGTAGTAGCATATATTGAAAATTTAAGAATATCAGGAGATCCATCTTGGCAAAAAATAATCAAATTCTTGTTGCTACCTGAGTAGTTGATCACCCACTGTACTTCCACCTTTATATTTCCATACTTCTAGGCAGAAAAAAAGCACATCATTCCATTACAGCATACTGTGAATAGTGACCAGGTACTATGAACTTATTAGTACCTGGGACAAGTAAGGTGAAATGGTTGAAAGAGGTATAATTGAAATTGTAAAATTGCTAGAAGAAAGGGGAAAAGATTCATGGCATTGCTCTTGGCAATAATTTCTTGGACATGTCATCAAAAGCACAAGCAACAAAAGCAAAAAGTAGACAAACTGGACTACATCAAACTTAAAAGCTTCTGCAAAGCAGAATAAATAAATAAATAAATGAATAAATAAATAAATAAATAAATAAAATGTGAAAAATTCCAAATCCCAAAATACATTCATGTTAAACAAAAAAAGGAGTAGAATCATGTTTGACATCTGCAATTTAGCTTTCTCAAAAATATCTCACCTACATTCTCCCCGTTTGTTCAGAAGAATCAAACACAAAATATTCCTCCTCAAGAGAGATGAGTGACTCTCTCCCGTCATCATGAATATCATCTTAATAACTATATGATTGCTCTTAAACTTTAAAGGGAGAATGTCTAAAGAGAATCAGGTTTCTAAACAAATCTCTGCATACTTTAGTTGTAAACAGTTGGAACTAAATACACTGTGTGGTTATTTTCTTGAAGACATACTTTCAGCCCTTGAAAACTTTTTCATAGACTGAATACTGATGGCATCACAGATTAATCTGTGAAGTGAATCAGCTATATGTTTACATATATCCCCTCCCTCCTGGGCTTCCCTCTCCCACCATCCCATCCATCTAGATCATCACAGAGCACTGAGCTGAGCTCCCTGTGCTATATAGCAGGTTCCCACTAGCTATCTATTTTACACATAGTAGTGTATTTATGTCAAACCTAATCTCGCAATTCATCCCACCCTCCCCTTCCTCCCCGTGCCCAGTTTTAAAGCTACTAATGTGGAAAATACTTCAGCCACTTTATAGCAATTATGAAATGCTTTATTGCTTTCACATTCTTTTAGGTATGTGTGTGGCATTTTTAATAGAAGTTTTTGCAGAAAAAATGCTTGGTTATTTAAATGAATATAAAATATAAATTTAAAATTTCAGCTTACATCTTCAAGCTTTAAGATTATTCTTGCTTTTTTTTTTTTTACCTTAAGCAGTACAATTTATTTGACTAAAACAAGAGAGAACACAACATTGAAGGATTCTTAGTGGAGTCTCAGGAGGAGGAAATGAGGGAGTGATAGGTATAGGTCTTGTGGCTTAGGTTAGGTGATTTTTTTTTTTTATTGCAGTTATACTTATATTTTAAAATTTTTATTCTATTACTAATTCGTTCCATAAATGTTCAGTTATTGAATTAGGCCTGTGAGACAGAAAACTGAGTATGTTAAAGAAAAGGCGCAAGTATCAATCAGTTTTCCAGAAGGAAGCAGATAGTACAGTAGAAATGGGGTGATAGAAATGAGTTTATGGACAGATTTTTTTTAGCATGGTACGGCGAAGAAGCATCTAGAGTAACTGATGAGATCCAGTGAAGGATCTAACTGTTAGCAATATTGGAAAGCCTTTATCATCACTCCTGAGACTAAAGGGCTGAGGAGAGGAAGCAGTTACTGAAAGCTTATGAGAGCAGTAACTCTGGGAGAGGTACCTCTACCAAACAATATCTTTTGATTAGAGGAACCCAGCCTCTGCTAACCCTCAGTCAAGCAGGGAGGGAGTCGGGAGAATAAATACTCTTGATTCTCTCTCCTTTCCCCTCCCTTGTCTTCCATAGCTTAACCAAATGGAAGTACAGAGGAAGAAAGGCAGAAGGATGTGATCTGTAGAGTTCATCTTGGGTACGGAAAAGGGTAGATAAAGCTGGGATAGTGTAGAGAATTGATCTGGAGGGAGCAAATCTGAAATATACAGCACAAGGTGCATGCTTGGAAGCAAAGGAACTCTACGGTGCTGATAACACTGCTGGAGTTAAAGTCTCTGCATGAGGATATATCGCAGAATGGGATTTACTGCTAGTATTTGTGGCAAAGTCAAGGCAGTAAGAATAGACTAATTTTTGAATTCAGTTCAGCCTGAGTTTCCAAGTTTTATCTTGGGGTCTACATTGAAGAGAGCTACAATTTTCCATAGGTAGTCGTTATTTTATATAAAAAACATAGAAACAAATGAAGAGTAGTGGTCAGCATGGATTGATGCTATGTTAAGTAACAACTGGGCAGCTGAGCCACACTCAACCTCAAACATTACTTTTTCAACGTGATTGCCAGAAAAGCTCCAGAAATTTAGATCAAGCAGGGTTTAGAGAAGGCTTCACTGGAAATAAATGATGGAAAAGGAACATCACCAAGAAAAGATATCAAGGAAAGAAATTAAGAACATATTTTAAGAAGTAAAAACCAAGGAGAAGGAAACTAAAAACAAATAAAGAATTCCTTGATTAAAATCAAGTACAAATAAAGTGTCAATAAAATCAACTCATTTCTATTAATTTCTATTATATCTATTTCTGTTGAAGAAATCCATGATATTTTGGGTTGTATATTTTTGTGTTCCTCTGTGTGTGTGTGTATTTGTACACACTCACATGTCAAACTGTAATCTAGAATATGGGATAGTTCCTGTCACCAGACAATAACTAGCCACTAGTTTGTGTCATTTAAGTAAAACATTTCATCTTTATACAGACCAATGCAATGTGAAAATATCGAGTTCTGTTCAAGCACCTGTGAAAATTCCATACCTTTATTTTGCAATTCAAAAACTTTATATCATAATGACAAGAAAAACAACTGTAATTAACCAAAGGAAATTTTCAGTCTTAGGTGCTGGAAATCTTTTTTTTCTTAAAGAAAGAAGTCCATCTCTATCCTGAAGTTACAAAGGCAATTATGAAATAAGCAGCCAAAGTGGACGGTACAGAAAATGTTTATAATAAATGCTTTTGGAATCCAGAAGAAGCAGGGAAGATTAAAGTGAAGAGGAGAGCCTGGGAAAGAGTTAGAGAGGCAGCAGATCATGACCCAGATATTCAGTTGTGTGAAAGTTTGGAGTGCGATGGGTGTGGGTATCCAGGAGTTCAAAGCATTCCAGGAGGATGCCTACATATAGCAATCTTAAGGAAACGGAAGAGTTACTGAGGATTTCTCATAGGGAGTGACTATGCTAGAAGCACTGGTGTAGGAAGGGTAGTCTGCAGCAGGAAGGTGGAGGTAATATGATCGTTCCCAGGCCTGTGCTTGAACTCAAGCTTTTACAGATTATTACAATTTCCTTCTAATAGGGAATAAGGAGGCCTGTTCCAGGACATGGTTGAAAGGAGTAAATAAATTTACACACATGCAAGCAATTAGCACAGTGCTTGGCCTCTCAACCAGCACATGTTAGTTGTGGAACCTCCTTTCTTTGAGACTGAGGTCGAGAGGATGGACCAGACGATGAGAAAAGAGGGTGGTAAAAGAGAAGCTGCAGACTGGGGTAAAGGGTACTTGCAGTCAAATGTTTGAGAAGAGACTAATGGGCAAATTTCGGCTCCTTCTAGGCACCCCTATAAACTCTGAGGAGAGGGAAAAGATGATTGGCTTCATTTGTAACTTGGAACAACTCCAAATTTAATGGAGGACCCCAGTGTGTTGTTTGGAATGTATGTAATTCCTGCTGAGTTTCATATACATCCCTTAGTAGTCTAGCTCTCCTTGCTTATTTTTTCAGAAGGTGCCATAGAAGAAGGATGCAGAAACTGAGAGCTGACGTTTTATCTAGCATTTGGCACATCAGCGTCCCAGCCCATGGTTTCTTTCATCTCTTGTATCGATCAATGGCTGGTGATGGTTTGCCTTAGGTATACACCAAAAGCAACAGTCTACCATGACTGTTTTATCCCAGTTGTTGGCTATACAAGATGAAAGAAGGATGGTACACTGAGGCATTGGTGACAGAAGCATGTGGAAATATACAAAACGAGGGGAGTGCAGAAGATGGAGGAAGAGCTGGGTTAGGGAAGAGTCTTCTGCTACTTAACACACAGGAAAAGCCACCATGAGGTGACTAAAATAAAACAGGTGAAATCATTTACCTGATACCTATCCTCAGAAACACAGATTTATTTTTTCCCCATAACATCTGCAATTGCATAAGTGCATGGTGTATTCTTGGGAATTATAACGCTTCTCAAATGTAGTGCTTGATGGTAAATTCTGTCAGATTATCAACGTTTTTTCTTTTTTTGCTCTTACAAGCTTTTTATTGCGCTTTCATTTTTCTTCCTTTGCCTGAAGTTCCTTGTAAAGGAGAAGGCCCTTTTATCACCTTGTCCAACAATCCAACAATCTGTTCTTCTCTGCTCTCTTTACTCTCCCATCCTTTTCCTTATTCTGTAACCCCTACTTTCCCTTCTGGTTGTGAATGGATCATCTGCTAATTCTGTAATATGCCTATGTTCAATTGTCATCAAGTACCCTTAATCAGCCCTCAGGAATATGGCTAAATGAACGCTCTTGTTTGTTTGTTTGTTTTCCTTTTCCAAAAAGCATTCTGATCTTTAAATTGTTTTCATCCACATTCCAGCCAGTCACCAAACCTATTTCTGAATATTATTTTCTAGATATTCACTGAAAGATAAGATTGTTTGCAGCCATTTTGAGCAGTGTCCATTGTCCTTTTCTTAAGATATTAATATTAGGCAAATTATTTTTAATATCCATATTTGTTGCCTTATACTAGTGCCAACATTAAATTCTTATTATACACCCCCCATATAAAATGTGAGATATATGCACTAGTTAAAACATGAGATTTCCCTAAAGGTAACATAGTAAGATATGCCCTTTTCTTGAACAACATCATCTGAATTCTTCATTAGAGATTTTTATTTATTTTTTAAAAAATAAGTTTATTTATTTATTTTTGGCTGCGTTGGGTATTCGTTGCTGCGCACGGGCTTTCTCTAGTTGTGGTGAGCTGGGGCTACTCTTCGTTGTGCATGGGCTTCTCATTGAAGGTGGCTTCTCTTGTTGCAGAGCACGGGCTCCAGTACTTGTGGCTCGCAGGCTCTAGAACGCAGGCTCAGTAGTTGTGGCACACGGGCTTAGCTGCTCCGCGGCATGTGGGATCTTCCCCAACCAGGGATCGAACCCGTGTTCTCTGCATTGGCAGGCGGATTCTTATCCACTGCGCCACCAGGGAAGTCCCCATTACAGATTTTTTTAAAGAGGCTTTTTTCTCCCTCTCTTTCTGTGAATGAATAACTTCTAAGTGGAAAAATATCAATCTATTAGTCCCGGTCATTTTTATCTTCTTTGAATCCTGGAAATAAAATGAGAGACCAATTAAGCCAAAAAACACGTAAAGTTGTGTAAAGTTATGACATTCTTCGAATTTTTTTTAAAAAAGGAAAAGCTCTATCAAAAGTCCTAATTGGTTTAAGTGCATCACTTTTTTTTTTTTTTCACAATTGTTGCTTAAAAGATTGTAATTCACTTTAAGAAGCAATAAAAGAATTTAGTAAAAAATATGTCCTCTTGGAAGGACATAAATCCTAGACAGATCAACGTGGGTTCTTTTTCTGGATAAATCACTGCCCAAATAATTTAACATGCATCCATTTCTGTAAAATGGGCATGATAATGCTGTCTCCTTATGTGTTGTAATATTTAATTAATGATTATATGCTTTTGCATAATGTGTGTTCATATATTAATAGGTTAATAATGCACATTCTCAATGTACTTTAATAAAGGACATTGGGAGTTAATTAAAAGGAATGTAATTTGTGCTTTTGGGAGGAAAAGTGTTATCGAAGTGTAAATTAGGGAGGGAAGTGGAAGTTAATTCTATACAACGTATCTATTACCACACATTCAAGGCTTAACTCTAATTACAGATTGGACATGTGAGCAAACAGCATCTGGGACACTTCCACTCATTTCGGAAGGCCCTTCTCCACATTTATAAAAGCAGGCTATTCTTTTAATAACCAAGATTATTAATAAGCCACTTTCAGCTCAGAACAAAAGGTTAGCGGGAAAAGACCTCTTTCAAAGTCAGCATATTGACAGTATTTATTGTTCTCTTTGGTAGACAGTATCTGCCCAACAAGTGTCAGGAGAAAGGAGTTTATTATTCAGCCCTTTAGATCAAAGAAACATTTTTGTGGCTTGATAACTCTACCCGGAAGAAAGGGCATTTACACCTGATGGAAGAGGCAAATTCTACAGACAGATTTGTGCCTGTCTTCAAACTTTTCACCATCTGAATAACCCCTGAGGTTAAATAGCTGGTAGACATCTGTAGGCAGAAATAAGAGAAATGAGATCATCAAGGAACGGTATCGTGCTTACAACATGTGGCGATATGAGTGCTCTGCACCATCTGTTATTTGTGTGTGTATTTTATTATGTAAATGTTCGTACACACTGCATTCTAAACAAAGGAACATTACTTCCACTTTGCTGGTGCCGCCAAGCTGGCGTATGTGTCCTGGAAAAAGAAAGTGGCAGACAGAAAATTCAGGGTTCATCTAGCCACTTGTGTCCCCACTCCTTTCACCAAGAGGGTGAGAGACTCTAAGTAGGTTTGATTCCTTTTCTACATCCTGTTCACAAATACAAAGCTTGACTGTGAATGGAAAACAATGTCTTAAATACGACGGTTATGGTCTAAAGCTTCTTTTGCTGGCGTCCACGGGAAAAAGATACTGGAAGCTAGGATGCCCTGGGATGGTTCCAATGTACACTAGTGATAAATCCAAGCTAGAAAATAAATTTGGACCGAGAAAACAGGCTCTGTTCAATTTTCTCTCAACTGTTTAATTCCTGGCACATAGCTCTGGGTCATGGGAAGGTTCTGGTGGGCTGCTGTCATTGTCTCCCCCAAAACAAGAGGGGTGTGTGTGTGCATGTTTGGGAGGAATGAAAGTGAGGAGATTTGGGCGACACATATTCTGGTTTAAATTTTCATAAAATTACCAATTTAAATTGAAATGTAATTATCCTAACTGGCATCTTTTTGGCAGCAGCTTAAAAAAAATCCCTCGGCTTTACTGTACCAAGCAAAAGCCCAGAGGAGTCCTGACACTGGCCTTTAATCAAAAGCTGAAAAGACACAAAAGCTTTCAGATAATCTATGCCAAGCTATCTTGGACAGCACGGAATTGCCTGGAGCACCCTTCTGGTGGCATTTAAAACACCTGGTGCCCTTAGGAAAAAAAAAAAAATACATCTGCGTCTGCAATTTCTCCTTCTGTAATTCCCTTAAATCTCTATCTCAACCCATTGTCCTATCTTAAAAAGTAGGGATGCTGCAGTGACAGTAAAATAAAGCAATTTTATTTACCAAGAGAATGATACTTGTCATTGGCTTTGCCTGGAGGTGACAGACTCAGGTGCCCATCTGCACAAACACTCCCTCACTGTTTATTTCATGTGGATTAATATAATTAAACTATCATTGTGCTCACTGATTCAGCTCAAATTTTAATCTGATAATTGGGGAAAAGGTGTGCATTTGAAATGGAGGCAATTAATTGACACTTTAAATGCCCTTGAACAGAAATAATTTAAGTTACACCATACTTAGTGGTGACTTATACTGTTGTGTTTATGCAGATTATTTTATTTAGCTCCTATCATTAATGGATAGAGGTAAATAATGTTACTCAGCCTAAGTCCTTTTGATATTGGCAGTCTAGTTCTGCAATTTGAAAATATTTTCACTGCCACAAACAATTCCATTCATTTCATAGTCACTGGCTTCTCTAAAATAAAGACATTCTAAATTTGAATGACAATCTAATCATTCATAACTAGTCTCACATATATGCAACATAACTATGCAAATTGTCACATAATTTTGTCAATAGACAGCCTGATTCTCATTCTAACAAACATCTTGCACAAAGAAATGAGAATAACAAAGACATATTTCTCAACTTATAATACCCATCTTTCCCAGGATTTAGGAAGAAAAATAGCTGGTTCAATACTTAATTTTTCTGCAGTACCAGTTTGATTTGTTCCAAGGGAATTTATATATTTTGGTGAACTTATTGAAATTTAAGAAGGAAACATATTTATGGATAAAGTAATTTTTTTGTGTTAATTATCTTCCATCTGGAAATAAATATGCTTTCATATTTTTTAAGAATTTAAGAGCAAAAGCTAGTTTCTTTTAGCAAGTTGCAAAATCTTCATCATTTTTACTGGAACTCTTTTATTCACGGAGTCTGAAATGCTTTTAATCAAAACCAAAGCAAATTCAATTTTGCAAAACGTTAACTACCACAAATTATACCTGTAGTAAATAAGCTTACTTAATAAGAATTACGAGTTGTTTGTACATAAGCCCTGAGAGGGCTTCTTCTTAATATAAAGGCTTGGAGCAACCGCTCTGCCTTTTAGATGAAAGCTTATCCTCTTGCTTCAATCTATTCAATATTTTTAATATTCAGTGTAACCATGGATGAACCTAAGAAAGTTTTGGCAGGTCATTTCAGTTAAGCAACCACACTCTTTTTATTAAAGCTGGAAACCTCATTAAAATAGGCTCTGTGAAGATTTTGTAAACTGCAGCTTCAAATCAAGGTTAGCAATAATGCTCCAAAAATCTTTTCATATAAATGTGGTTTGGGGGGCGTTTTAAAGTTTCTGAAAGTAAGAAATGTTAAAGAGCCAAAAGGCAGGAAACAAAGAAAACAAACAAAAGAACACACAAAATGCACATACGTAACCCATGTACTCTTATTCATAAACGTGGGTGATCCCAAAACAAATCTATTTCTCATATCTTTTTTTTCCATTATCTACTTTTAGACAAAATTATCCACAAACATCTTTGCTAAATCAGCTAATATAATAGTTATAAAGAAAGAAAAACACAATCCTAAACATAACCTTTAACCATACTTAAAGGGAACCCTTAGTTACGGAGCAGAATTGAAGTCTTCTGAAAGATCAGAGAATTTTAAAGATAGAAAAGAACTGATAGATCACTTGATCTGATAACTCAGTAACAGCAAAAGAGATTATGGGCCAGGGATTAATGACTATGCAAACTCAACAACTAGTTAGTGACAGGGACCAGGATTATAAAACAGATCTGTGGGCTCCCAGCGGAATACTAATTCTATGTGGTATTGTTGGTTATTTCAATATTCCTGGATGGAATGTTGTCAGTTCAACAAACAATCTGATATCTAGAATAGTAAATCCATTCATGATTAGGACAATTTTACTTATTTTTTGCAGAAAAGCCAAATTTTACAAATCTAGGTTCTTACTTTCTAAAATATCCTCATTTACATCAACTCCTTAAACATAAAGAACATTGATACATTGCTGTTAATATTCTTCAGAATTTGAATTCACCAATAATCCCTTTTCTTAATCTATGTTGTTTGTTAATTAATTCACAGAAAGATACTTCTCTTTATTTCCAGCATTTTCTTCCCATGTTTCTTGAGAACAGTTTTTGAAAACTTCTTAATCACATAGAAGTACTATTTAGGTAAGTGAAGATGTTAAACCCTTAACTCACAAAGAATGGCTAGTTAATAGGTAATTTTCCTTTGGTTCAGGCTCAGTATCTCATTACAATAATTCTTCTTTAAAAAAATGGAGTATCAAGTCAAGTGACCAACGTATTTTGTTGATGCTTACTTAAATGGCAAAGGCTATCTGTCATGAAGGATACCCCAAATTCCTTAATTTGATTTTTAGGTCAACTCAACAGAATTAGTGTCTAGTTCTGGTATGGGTTTATAGGAAAAAAAAATATATTTGATGGAGTTACTTATTTCAAACTAGTTGAGCAATTCATATACATACACAAAACATTCAAGAAAAGTACAAGATAGAAGTGAAAGGTACAACATTCAAGAACATTCAAGAAAGGTACAAGATAGAAATGAAAGTGGTTAAATGCGCTGTGCTAGTAACAACAGGTGTTAAACTGGTATTTTCTTATCCGTGGAATAATTGAATATATTTTGCATTTTAAATGATTTTTTCAGACTGAATACCAAAATAAATTGTGTGAAGAATGTAGTTTCTGGTTCTGCTAAATAAACACTTTTTTCTGTGACCACTATTTGCCAAGAACAGTATCAGGTGAATAAAACACAGTGAGTTTATTAAGAAACTACAACCTACAGTCGTAAACGTGATTGGGATGAAAAGCTAAGAGCTGGATTCCTCATACTGTATGCGGATAATTGAGCAAGATATTTTTGAGCCATGAGGATATTTCGAAATGAGCAAGGAGTAGGTAGAAATGGTTTATATAAACTCAGTGCCTAAAACAAGACATAAAGGTATTGAACAATCCACACATTACTTGTTGATATCAATAATAGTTTGGGGGAATATTTGGAATGGCTTTTTTTCTAAAACTGGAACACATGGTGGTTTCTCAGAAATCCTAACCTTATTTACAACATTATTTCTTCCGCTTAGAAAAAAAAATAAAACTGATATATTCAGCAAATTGCGATCTCAATTTTCAATGTTAAAATAACTCCAAGGTAAGTTGAAAAACTCACTGTGGCCACTAAAAGATAATTGGCGATCATGTAAACATCCCCTTAATTTTCAAAACCCTGACTTTTAAACAACAGATTTTACTTAGTTGTACTATCTTCTGTCTCTGTGTATTACCATTGGCCTGCTGTTTTATAGGCTTTCCAAGTGTGCAGGAAATTTGGCTGAATTAGCAGTTTTGTTTTTAATATATTCCTGGAAATTTTATCTTCAGCAGTTCTGTGTGCTTTCAGCAAGTGGCTAGAATGGATGCAGCCTTTCTAAGTTTGTTGAGGTCAAGACTAACAGCACCATAGCTTGCAAGAAAAATCACATTAGCATCAGGTCGAGATGGTACACAAGAAATGGCATGTGTGTCAACTTGTCATCTAACCCCACAACTTTTTTACATTAGCTTCATTGTAATAAAATTGGAGGGAAGATCCTGGGCACTGAAGCTGCCCATGCCACTTTCGAAAGCCTTAATAATTGCACTGGCAGCTTAGAGCCCTATTAAACCGATAGATTCAATGCCGCTTGACTCCTTTTCTAAAGGAGTGCCAGTGGCAAAGACAGATTCTCTGCACAGCATCACACAGTGAGCGGTGAAACTCCTCTGATCAAGTGTTTGTCCATTTACCAGCATTTCTGTGGTTATCAGAATATATTTACATGCCATCTCAAGGATGGCTTATCAGAATGAACGCAAGGGTAGCACTCACTCTGCAGGCTGCAAACTGCATTGAGGTATTGTGCGTGCTTCACTCTAATTTCAGTGCTCTGTGTCCAGTTCAGAGCTGATGTGACTGCTTACAACACAGCAAGCAATGCCTCAGAGTCCTCACAAGAAACTGCTAGCATAGTTTCCAGACTGACGAGGTCAGCCCTCACTTAGAAATCAGCCTTTCCTCTAACCCAGTTCGCCTGTCCAGGTCCACCTACTGAAGGGCATCTGGCTGCTAGAATATTGACTTTTCTTTACCAGGTGGGAAAGATATTGCCTTGGCCATATCATTAGGAGAAAGGCACCCAAAATTTCCACTTGAGTTAAAAGTCTGCAAAGCTGAAACCGACTTGCGATTTAAATTTTATTCCCAAAGAGTTTAGATTTAGTATGTTTTGTTTTAGACGGAGCGGCAGAGTACTCTGAGATGAAAGCTATTGTTTTACGTGTTAATAAGGATAAGAATGGGTTTTCTGCAGCTAACAGCACTCCTCAGAATCACTGCCTCATTTACAGTGGAGGAATGTCATAGATATCATATTTTATCAGCAATGATGGCTTGAATATGTTCCGTGAATAATTACTGTATCTTTTCATCTCCCTTTTGTTATAGGAAACTTTTATAGTAAAGGCTTTTAAATATGCAGTGGGAGTGTGTAATCCAAGTATCAAGTCTACGAGAAATTGTTTTGGCAAGTTAAGAACCCTCTCAAAATTCATGGGTTTGGAGTTTCATATCTAATTGGAAACTTTTAACGTTGGAATAGGTTTGCTCTTAGGAAAACAGTGTAAAGCTTTTAAGCAAGGGGTAGGGGAAACCTTATAAGAAATAGTCAGCAGGATTCTGTGACATTCAAATTATGTTTATTTAAAAACAGAAACTCCTATGTTCTGATGTCAACATAAAGAGAGTCAAAATTACATACATAGCCACAAGAATTACAAGGCTTTGTGAGTTGCCGAATAATTGAGAAATACCTTTAGAGTGTCAGGGGTGTAATGAGGATTCTGGTCAACACGTTGCCGTTTGCTAGAAATTTTCCCTTAAGAGTACATGGTAACTGTGTAAAGACCTAATTCAGGTTTTTACTCTCCTAACAGACTGTCCTGAAATCATTGATTGCTGTATTCCTAGGTTTTTCAGTGAGGAGAACAACCTTCTCTCCTTTTCTGAAAATTTTTTCTAGTCCTCACTATTGAACTTTCATCTGTGCCACAAAACAGGCACATGGGTTATGCTAAGTGGTCAAACAAACAAACAAACAAACAATCCTATAGAACATCTATCCTTCTCTGTCTCCCTCCCGTCTCTGCATGTTCAGTCCAAATGACTCCCATATGGTTTAACCTTAGTGACCATGTTATGTGTATCGAGTAGGAAGAATCCTTTCTAAACATTACACTTAGAAGGAAGTTAATGTAAAGCACCATAATGTACAGATAAAGCTAGTTAAAAAAATTACTTCTTGTCAGGAACAAGCAAAAAATGCTTTGGCAGCATTTACCAAGTTGGGTTTTTGGAAAAATAGGTCTCCAAGATGGAAAGAATTACCAAGAAAGTCTGGGGTGGG
This sequence comes from Balaenoptera physalus, assembly GCF_965194825.1. Taxonomy (NCBI): domain Eukaryota; kingdom Metazoa; phylum Chordata; class Mammalia; order Artiodactyla; family Balaenopteridae; genus Balaenoptera; species Balaenoptera physalus. Next base: position 119,413,867 of record NC_138891.1, on the reverse strand, counting down.
GTAGCTCCCTGGTTACGTAAACATATACTTGAGGCCCATTTTGGAGTTTCATGTTTTCATTTTGATCAAGTTTGATTTATCCCTTTTTAAAAATGAATCGAGCATTTTACAGCCTATCAAAGATATATTTACCTATCTCACGGACACAAGGACTTTTCCCTTATTTCTTTTAGGAGTTTTTTAGTTTTGATACTTAGTTATAGAAATCCTTTTGGATTGTGTTGAATATAGTGTTGGTAAAGATCAGTGTTCACGTCCCCAAATAAATATCCAGTCATTGCAATGTTATTCTGGAAAAGGCATTTTATTCCCTCATTGAGAAGCCTTGTACTTTTTTTTTGGAAAATCATTTGGCCAGTTATGTTTGGATCTATTTTTGGACTCTCTCTCTTCCATTTATCTATCTGTCTATTTTTTTCTGCAATACTACATTCTCTTGATTACTGTATATTTATGGTAAGTCATGAAATCAGAACACTGAAGTTCTCAAATTTTTTTCCTTCTTTTTAAATATTGCTTTGGCTATTCTTGTTTATTTGCATATCCATAAAAATTTTAGAATAAGCTTGTCAACTTCTGCAAACACACTCTGGGATTTTGGTTGGGATTGGATTGAAATTATAAATTTGGAGAAAAGAGATTTCTTAACAATACAAACATAGCCAGATACAATTAGCAAAATCACAATATTAATGTTGGTACAATACTATTTAACTAATTTACAGACCTTATTCAAATTTTATCAATTGCTCTATTAATGTTCTCTTTCTGGACCTCGATCAATCCAGGGTCACACATTGCAGTTGTTAGTTGTCCTGTATCCTAAGTCTCTCTTATTCTGGAAGCGTCTCAGTCTTTCTTTGTTGTTCACGTCCTTGACACATTTGAAGAGCATTGGCCAGTTATTTTGTAGAGCACCTCCCATTTTTGGTTTGTCCTGATGTTTCCTTGTGATTAAATTCAGATTATTCTTTTTCAGAAAGAAAACCTTAGATGTGATGCTGTATTCTTCTCAGTGTATCATATCAAGAGGTGGAAGTTATCACTCTGTCTCTTTACTGGTGATATTAACTCTGTCACTTGGTAAAAGTGGTGTCTCCCATTTTCTGCACTATAAATTTACTCTTTTTTTCCTTTAAATTAATAAATATGTAGTAGGGGATAGCTTTCTTCAGATTAGATGCATTCTATTAATATGTTTTCAAAGTTACTGACCCTTTTATCTCTATTTCTTTTAATCCTATCCAGTGGATTTTTTATTTTAAATATTGAAATTTTCAGTTCTAAAGTTTCCGATTCTCAGTATATTCAAAGATACCTTATGTTTTCATTCATTACAAGTCTCATTTTCTTTATGTCACTGGCCATAATTATAATTGCTTCTTTGAAGTACTTGTTTAACAATTCCAACATCTGTTAACCTCAGGGTTGGCGTCTGTTTGTAGTTTTTTCCCTTGAGACTGGATCACATTTTCTTGGCTAGTTATATGTGAATAATATTGGACTGTATCCTGGACATTCTGAATATTAGGCTGTGGAGAATCTGGATTCTGTTAGATTGCTCCAAAAAGTGTTGATGCTTTTGTTTTAGCAGCAATTAACTTGGTTAGACTCAAAGTGCAAACAGGCATGCCTGTGGTGGGTGGCTGCTTAGATCTCAGATCAGTTTCTTAAACCATAGCTACGTGTAGCTTTCCATTTTTTCAGTTCAGTATGTGGTTCAGTGCTCAGCCAGAGACTTAGGCTGAGTTTACACATAGAAATTGAAATACTCTTTCTTTGGCTCTCTCCTTTCTGATTCCCATTTCACTCTGGTAACTCTGGTTGCTCTGTATTTCTTGCCCTATTTCCTCAGTAAGCCAGTGGGCTCTCTATCAGTGTTCGAATCATCCCTACACTACCGCCACTGTGACTGAGGCTGCCTCAGGACAGAACTGCAAAAAAAATGAGGAACTCAATCTGTCTGATGGCTTTCCCCAAGTTTTGGCTCTGCTCCGAAATCTCCCTATGGTACTTCAGTCTTCAGAACTCTCAGGTAGTTATGACTTTAATTTTTACAGCGTATAGGTATTTTTTTTCTAAGAGGATTGCTTTATTGGATAATCATTTCTCCATTAACATGAGGGCTTAAGAGGTGGGTTGGGTACTGGATTTTGAATGGTGAAAAGATGTTGTCTTAAAAATTATGGTAGATATCAAGAGTAAAGTACTAGAGAAGGAGACTTTTAAATAAAATATCACTTGTATAACATAACAGACTCCTTTGGGTGTCTCTCAACTTAAAATGAACCACTTAATTACTCCCACCTACTTCAGACCTCCTCATTCCATACTAGTGGCACTTAACAGCCATATTTATACGATGGCACCTAGAATCCCTGCCCAGAGTTAATTGAGAAATAATTGGAGACCCCACCTGGTCTGGGTCCAAGTCACTTCCTTGAGAATTAGGACTTAGGATCAAGAGAGTCCATCTCTCCAATATGGCTTGAATTCTACCATATATTGTGTCTGTCTCAGTTCTTTTTCTGCCATCATGTGAATTGAATAGGAAAAGAATAGCAGTATGCCCAAAAACAGAGAGGTAAAGTAAATGCACGGAGAGAAGTAGAATCAAGAAGCGGTGAGAAAATCATCCCAGTTGCCAATTATCTTCTAATAGTCCTACCTAGTATCTGGCTGCATTATTTTCTTTAACTGCTATTAGTGATCCCTGTATTCTAATGAGAAGTCCCTTCTTTTTTCTTCAGCTGGCTTTCATAATTTGCAACTTTAAAAATCCTGACTAATCCATACACTTTCCACATTACAGGCATTGTGAAAACGTTTATATAATGGTAGTGATGGGTAAGCACAGAACAAATGTGTCAGGGGATGTTAAGAGGCTAAGAAATGAGTTAAAATTTCTTAGCATTTAAAATGAGATAATTTTCAAAGTATTATGTTAAAATCACCATATAGGTCTTAAGCAAAGATCCTAACAGTTAATTTGAATGTAATCAGAAGAAAATAGAAGCAAAATATATTATACGTTGTGCATTTTTCCCCCTTATTTAAGTAAATGCTAAATAAGATAATGTTGTTATTTATAAACTCTGTAAATGCAATATTTGTGTCCCATCCTGGTACTCATTCTCCACTTCAGGGTCAATCCCATTACTATAATTAAGTTTCTGCTTAATTAATTTTATTTCTGTACTTAATAAAAAGAGGCAGTTTTTTTCTGGATGTTCTGTTTTTCCAATTATATAACCACTAAGAAATCAATTGCTTAACAAAAGTTAAAGTAATATGATTTGAACATGAATTGCACTCTAACAGAAGGACCTAATGAGTCAGATGAAAAATCAGAACCTGTCTCCCCATCCCCCCAAATAAACAAATAAATCTCAGCAAAAGCAAATCTTGGGATTCTTTGGATTTGTCAAATGTTTCATGGATCTTCCAAAACATTTTGGCAGGATAATTCCCTAAAGTGATTCATTATCCGTCAATTCATATTTCAATGTCACTTAATATTTGTTGAATATTCACAACATGCTAGCATTGCACAGCTGCTGAGAACATGCTTCTCTGTCTCTCAGCCTCACACTGCATGTTTTTTTCAAGATGAAAGCATAACATATATTTTAAATTTTGTCGAGAGGATAGGAGAAAATTGGTCTAAAAACAGATCAGCACACACACCCTTCAAGAATTAACCTTCATATCCGTATTAGGAAGATAATCATTGGTTCTGAAAGCATGAAAATGTACCCTTTATATCCATTTATATCTAATACATATCCCTTATTTTTATTTATTTATATAAACTTATATACATATATCCATTTATATCGGGAAATACAATTTTTATTTAATTTTATATTGCTTTTATGTATCTATGTGTATATTAATTCTACTATTACTTCTATAAAAATTTGCTTTATCCACAATCTAATTTTTATCCATGACCTAATTTTTAAATCTCTGTATAAGTACAGGTATATGGGTATTTCCCATATACAAATATATATGAGTATTTCCATTTCTTATCAAATACTGAAATTTCCTCTTACTTGTCCCTTATTTGTATTCTAATTTGAAAATTATTACATACATACTTCTATATTATTTTGGTTCCCATAAGGGAAGCTCTTAGTCTCCATTTGCTCCATAAATCAATGAGCTCCACTCCCTCCATTCATTTAAGTATCTGCTTAGAGAGGCCTTCTCAGTTCACACTATGAAAAGTAACATTTACATAACTCCTGGTCACACTCTATTCTTAGACTTTGCTTTATTTTTCTTCCCTGATATATTGGATTGTTTTGTTTATTGTTTCTTTCCATCCACTGTAATATAAAGTCCATAAAGCAAGGATTTTGTTTTTATTCTTTCCTGTACTTACATAAATTATAACAGTGTGTAGCACCTGTTGGTGCTTCACAAACATTGTTGAATTAATGAATGAATTCTCTGAGAAAAAGTATTATTTTCCTCTTTATTCAAATCTTAATTTCAAAACAGAACTCAATTTGCAAATTGGCCTATGTGCTGTCTTCTACCGTCTCGTTTTTTTCCTCCCCTTTGAATTTAAGGTGCGTTCCTTTTTGTCCAATCTTCCCTTCATCCTGATAATACAGGGTTAGCGATGTCTGTATCTATGAAAACATCTCCTGGATTTTTTCTGGTGGAAATCCTCCTTAATCAGTTTTTTTTTCTTTATATTCAATTCCTTCACCAAGACTTTTTATAAGAATGTACATGGTGAGTGTTAAGAGTATAAAATAAAATGAATTTCCTTGTAAAAATATTTAGACTCAAGAGTTTAGACCCTCACATGTTGATTTTGCTGTAGGTTCTCTAATGTTTTGATGGATTCTGAAAGCTTCAATTAAGAGAAAGTATAAAAAAACAGAAGTTTTAAAAATGCTCATATAAAATCTCTTTTGATATGAATGAATGTTAATATTTTGTTACATTTCATTGACCTGAAATACAGTAAGGGGATGTAGCAATATTATTAGCTATTATGTAGTGTCATTAACGGTTATTTCTTTGTAATAAAAGTAGAGATTCATAAAGAGCATGAAACCTACAAGAAGGCTAGAATGTTGGCTTTGGGGAAAAATAATTAAATTTGTTATTGCAGTGATTTCATGAGATATAACTGATTCAGTATGGCTCCAGAACATCCATTCCATTCACTACTTTTTCTACTTCAGAATAATTGATTGCTACTCCCCTCAAAACAAGAGGAAATTATGCTGTGGCATCTGGTTTCTTTCCTTTTGTTTCTTGCAAATAAAGTATTATGCATTTCAGTCCAAAGTTTCTTTAAAATGTTGTATTTACCAGTGTGCTTTATGGTGCCTAGCATATTTTAAATTAACATTAAAGGGAAATGATAGTGATGTGCATCATAATTATTCAGTAATAGCCCAGACAGCTGCCTGACTTCCTTTTTTTGTACTTGCTTGGAATTTCTTTTCATATTTCCAAAGAAGGAAAGTGTGGAAAATAACCTTTTTGATTGAAGTTGTGTGTTTTCTGAAGGTAGGAATATAAATCATATTACCTGGAAGTTTAGAAAACAGATTCTTACTCTGTTTTCTCCAAGGAATATAGAATAATGAAAGGTTATGGTAATGATATCAACACAGTTTTGTTTCTTTGAGAACAGAGTACTACTTCCCAACGGCCTTTTTTGCTGATAGAAACAATTTAAGGTGATGGTAGTTTTATTATTATCTGAATAAGCATCTGGTTATTTTTAAAAGTTAATTTCTTGACCTGAAAGTCTATGTTATAAGTGATCATTTGACCACAGGTAAATATTGCTGCCGTATACTTTCGTAACATCTTCTGCATACCCACATCTCAGCACCTTCCTTGTTGAATTGCATTGATCTATTTATGGATTTCCTCCTCATTAGACCATGTGCTCTTAGAGGGCAAGGTTCATGGTCAGTTAGCTTTTCACACTAAGCACAAAAAACTGAATTTAAGCTATGGAGTCACTATGCTCACTGAAACAGTGTGCTGGATGAGGCTTATGTTTCCTTCCAGATACCTAACTCAGTAAGGACATGCAATTAAATGATAAGTTTTATCCCAGAAATTTAACCACTTAAGTTTCTCCAAGACGTTTGTAAGCATAACCAACCATTTATGTCTCTGTGATGATATTTCCGAAATAATCTAGACATCTTCTATCCAATGTACTCTGTATGTAAGATAAGCAAATAACTTGGGAATTAACTTTCTCTTCATTTGCATGGCGCAGTATTAGAAGGAGCATTGGGCTGGGAGTTTAAAAAATGTAGTTTCTACTTTCCCTATTGTTAACTGCTATGTTGCTGTCGGAAATCAGCAAACTTTTGTAGGCTTAGCCCTTACAGACTGGAAAAGGAGAAGGTTGGTTGACGTTGTCTCCATGGACCTGTTCAATTTCAACATCTCAGATTCAAATTTAATTTATTAGTTATCTTCCATAAACTGTTGCATTTGAATTCTCACCACTTCATCACAATAGATAATTTATGTCCCAACCACTTTTCTTTGACAACTAAACCTTATCATGACCTTAGAAACTACTGTCTTCTATAGATAATAATAATTATTATTATAATGATGATGATAATAATAAATTATGATAATTTTGATAATAATAATAATGATAATAATAATAATAAATTACCTCAGCCTGTATTTCATTTTGTTTCTATGTTTTTAATTGGCTTTGCAAAATTAAACAGGATAATTTTTCCTGTGATTGTAAGCAAATTGTGATTGAAAGCTCAATATTAATGCTATTAAGAGCTACTATTTATTGATTGCCTAAGTGGTAAGGAGTGTGAAGTGACTTTTATATTTTCACCCTCACAATAACCAGTTTGAGGTAGGTATTAGTAGTCCCATTGTTCCAGCTATATTGTTGGAAACCAAGGCTCAGAGAAGTGCATTCATTAGCTACATTACCAAGGTTGTACATCCAAAAAATGTTGAAGCAGGGATTAAATCCAGCTCTTGTTTTTCTTTTCTCAAATTAAAAAAGAAAAAAAATGTCAACATCTTAAATCTAAAATCATGTGTGTCACGTGGGCAGTTAGAAGTCTATAGAATAAATACGATATTTACAAAAGCATCACATACATTAACAGCAGTAAAGGAGTCAGTCATTCAAAATTTAAAATATGAAAATGGAAAGCCTCTAAAAAGTGAATTTTGACAGGGTCAGAGACAAATATTTTTTCCAACCTTTACTGTGGTTAATATTACATACACCAAAATTGCAGCCACATATACCACTCACACTTTCACTTTCCATTTTGGGGTCCTTTAGAGGTAACTGTGTCTGTGATTCCATGTGCATCTTTGACCAAACCCCTTTCATGAGGTATTTATTTTGTAGCCTATCATTCCTGGAAAATACTGGAGGTAGCATTCACCTCTATAAAAAAAGTTTTATATCTGTATAAAGATGTATAGAAAGATAATTTTTTAAAGATATAATGATCAAAGCTCAGTCTTCATTGTTTATTGCCTTTTTCTTCAACTATCTTTTAAGCCATAACTAAAACAATTTCAGTGGGAATCATATGTCATATCAAATGGTTATTTTATTTTTATAATATGGCTTGTTTCCATCCAAAAATGATTCATTGCTCCAAATTATTCTGAAAGGTGTTACCTGAGGAGCTGAAAAGTGCTCATGCTTAATTTTATGATGTAACAATTCATTAATACCGCACTGAGTTACAGCACACTAATATTTTGATGATTTCACATAAACTGCAACAGTAGGGAGAGATGGCAGGTGTTCCAAAGAAACAAGAATGTATAATTTAAAACATTGTAGTGGATTACATATGAAAGGTGAAAAAAAGGGAAATTTCAAGGATGAATATTGGATTTCTCTTTGTAGGTGGATACATGGTGACATCATTCAGAGATCAGAGAAATACAGAAGACCAGATTGAGGGCAGAGAAAATGGTAAATCATGAATATCAAATATTGCTATATTTTTACTTGTATTTGATATTTTTTCAATTTTTTTATTCTGGTAAAATACACAGAACATAAAATTTAACACCTTAACCATTTTTAAGCATACAGTTCAATAGTATTGAAATACAGTCATAACATATAATAATCACCACCATCCATCTCTATAACTCTTTTCATCTTGTGAAACGGAGACTCTGTACCTATTAAACAATAACTCCCCATTCTTCCCTTCCCAGATCTTCAGGCAACCACCATTCTACTTTCTGTCTTTATGATTTTGACTAAGTACCTCATGTAAGTGAAATCATACAGTATTTGTCTTTTTGTGACTGGCTTATTTCACCTAGCATAATGTCTTCCAGATTCACCCACGTTGTAGCATGTGTCAGAATTTTGTTTCTTTTTAAGGTTGAATAATATTCCATTGTGTGTATATAGTGCATTTTCCTTCTTTATTCAACCAGTGATGGATACTTGGAGTTGCTTCCACATTTTAGCTTGTGAATAACGCTGCTGTGAACATGGGTATGCAACTCTCTCTTTGAGACTCTGCTAATTCTTTTGGGTATATAGCAAAGGTGGAATTGCTGGATCATATGGCAGTTTTATTTTTATTTTTTTGAGGAATCACCATATTCTTTTCTACAGTGGCTGTACCATTTTACATTCCTATTAACAGTGCACAAGTGTTCCAGTTTCTCCACATCATTGCCAGCGCTTTTTACTTTCTGTTTTTTTGATAGTGGCTATTCAGATGGGTGTGATCTGGTATTTCATTGTAGTTTTGACTTGGATTTCTCTAATAATTAGTGATGTTGAACATCTTTGTATGTGTTATTGGCCATTTGTGTAACTTGTTTGAAGAGATGTCTATTCATGTCTTTTGCCCATTTTGAATTGGGTTATTTGATTTTTGTTGTTGTTGAATTTTAGAAGTTCTTTCTATATTCTGGATATTAATCTTTAATCAGATATATAATTTGCAAAAATTTTGCTATATTGAGCTATCTAAATGGAGATGTTGAAGAGACAATCATATATGTGGTTTCTGAACTGGAGAGGGATGCAGGGAGAATGTCTCCAGGAAATCAAGGCATAGTTAAGACAAATATCTGCTCAGAATTAATGTGAGGATGGGCCATCAAGAATGAGGAGCAGAGCAAAAGGACATCCCAAACATGCTCTACCTGATTTCTTTGCTAGGAATGAATGAACTTCATAGTCATAAAAACCTATAGTGGCATAAAGTCTATCATTTTACATTTTGTCTAGTATCTACCAACTTTTATGAATTAGGCCTGAAAACTCCAGATTAGTGTTACCTACTAAAGACATAAATACTTAATATGGGACAGTTGCAGCATTGCACTTGCATGTGACTGAATGGAAAATACAGTTTGCAGCAACTACAGGTATTTCCTCTTGTGTTTCTTGCTCTTTTTAAAAATGCACTTCAACCTTAGATGTGGAAGGAAAGGGAATACGAACAAATTTGTCTGTGGATAAAGAAAGTTTTGAGCAGCAATAAAGACTTCCAAAGATAGATGGTGTCTCCCTAATGCCTTTAATTAAAACACAGCATCACTGACCTTTCAGGAGTGGGAAAATAACTAAAGAACAGATTTTAAATAAAAGCTACAAATAAAAATCCTTGATACATAACAACCTGCATTTCTCTTTACTACCTTAACTCAGTTCTTTCAAATAGCTTTACACTTTCTTTAGACCACAAGTTCTGCTGTGTTCATATTCATTCACTCACATACACTTACCATCAATGTGATAAAGTAGTGTCAAAGAAATACATTACCACATAGGATCAGGGATTTTCCCATGTAGTCCTGTAAGCAAAAAAATAAAGCAAGCTTGTTTTTAAAATCAGTAAATACTAAATAAACCATAAGTGTTGTAAATGACAGTAAGTCATCTTAAATGTTTAACAGAGAGACTACATTTTTGGCTCACTATTTGCTATTAAGATCTATGCTTGTTATCATCGTGGGGTGTACTCTAAATTGCCTTAAGAACGACCTAACTAGAGACCTTCAAAATGGTGGAGGAGTAAGACGCAGAGGTCAGTTTCCTCCCCACAAATACATCAGAAATATATATACATGTGGAAAAACTCCTTCAGAACACCTACTGAATGCTAGCAGAAGACCTCAGACTTCCCAAAAGGCAAGAAATTCCCCATGTACCTGGGTAGGGCAAAAGAAAAAAGAAAAAACAGAGACAAAAAAATAGGGGTGGGACCTGCACCTCTGGGAGGGAGCTGTGAAGGAGGAAAAGTTTCCACACACTAGGAAGCCCCTTCACTGGTGGACATGGGGGGTGGTGGGGGGGAAGCTTTGGAGCCATGGAGGAGAGAGCAGCAACAGGGGTGCTGAGGGCAAAGCGGAGAGATTCCCGCACAGAGGATCGGTGCTGACCAGCACTCATCAGTCTGAGAAGCTTGTCTGCTCACCCGCCTGGGCGGGCGGAGGCTGCAAGCTGAGGCTCAGGCTTCGGAGGTCAGAACCCAGGGAGAGGACTGGGATTGGCTGCGTGAACACAGCCTGAAGAAGGCTAGTGCACCACAGCTAGCTGGGAGGGAGTCCGGGAAAAAGTCTGGAACTGCCTAAGAGGCAAGAGACCATTATTTTGGGGTGCACAAGGAGAGGGGATTCAGAGCACTGCCTAAACGAACTCCAGGGATGGGCACAAGCCACGGCTATCAGTGCGGGCACCAGAGATGGGCATGAGAAGCTACAGCTGCTGCTGCAGCCACCAAAAAGCCTGTGTGCAAGCACAGGTCACTATCCACACCTCCCATTCCAGGAGCCTGTGAAGCCCGCCACTGCCAGGGTCCTGTGATCCAGGGACAACTTCCCAGAGAGAACATACAGTGTGCCACAGGCTGCTGTAACATCATGCTGGCCTCTGCCACCGCAGGCTCACCCCACATTCTGTACACCTCCCCCCTGCTGCCTCCCCCCACCCCGGCCTGAGTGAGCCAGAGCCATGTAATCAGCTGCTATTTTAACACTGTCCTCTCTGGGAGGGAGCAGATGCCCTCAGGTGACCTACGCACAGAGGTGGGGCCAAATCCAAAGCTGAACCCCAGGAGCTGTGCAGACAAAGAAGAGAAAGGGAAATCTCTCCCAGCAGCCTCAGGAGCAGCAGATTAAATCTCCACAATCAACTTGATGTACCCTGCATCTGTGGAATACCTGAATAGACAACGAATCATCCCAAAATTGAGGCAGTGGACTTTGAAAGCAACTGTAGATTTCAGTTTGCTTTCTGCATCTAATTCGTTTTTGGTTTTATGTTTATCTTAGTTTACTATTTAGAGTTTGTTATCATTGGTAGATTTGTTTACTGATTTGGTTCTCTCTTTTATTATATATAGATATTGTTATTTTTTTCCTTTTTCTCCTTTTGTGAATGTGTATGTGTATGCTTCTTTGTGTGATTTTGTCTGTAGCTTTGCTTTTACCATTTGTCATAGGGTTCTGTCTGTCCTTTTTTTTTTTTTTAATAGTTTTTAGCACTGGTTATCATTGGTGGATTTGTTTTTTAGTTTGATTGCTCTCTTTCTTTCTTTCTTTCTTTATCCCTTTTCCTCTGAACCGTGTGGCTGACAGGGTCTTGGTGCTCTGGCCAGGTGTCAGACCTCTGCCTCTGAGGTGGGAGAGCCGAGTTCAGGTCATTGGTCCACAAGAGACCTCACGGCTGCACATAATATCAAACGGTGAAGGCTCTCCCAGAGATCTCCATCTCAATGCTAAGACCCAGCTCCACTCAATGACGAGCAAGCTACGCTGTTGGACACCCTATGCCAAACAACTAGCAAGACAGGAACAAAAACCCACCCATTAGCAGAGAGGCTGCCTAAAATCATAAGGTCACAGACACTGCAAAACACAGAACCAGACGTGGTCCTACCTACCAGAAAGACAAGATCCACCCTCATCCACCAGAACACAGGCACCAGTGCTCTCCACCAGGAAGCCTACACAACCCACTGAACCAACATTACCCACTGAGAGCAGACACCAAAAACACTGGGAACTATGACCTTGCAGCCTGTGAAAATGAGATCCCAAACACAGTATGTTAAGCAAAATGAGAAGACAGAGAAACACACAGCAGAAGAAGGAGCAAGGTAGAAACCCACCAGACCAAACAAATGAAGAGGAAATAGGCAGTCTACCTAAAAAAGAATTCAGAGTAATGATAGTAAAGATGATCCAAAATCTTGGAAATAGAATGGAGAAAATACAAGAAACATTTAACAAGGACCTAGAAGAACTAAAGAGCAAACAAACAACAATGAACAACACAATAAATGAAATTAACAATTCTACAGAAGGAATCAATAACAGAATAACTGAGGGAGAAGAGCGGATAAGTGACTTGGAAGATAAAAGAGTGGAAATAACTATTGCAGAGCAGAATAAAGAAAAACAAATGAAAAGAATTGAGGATAGTCTTAGAGACCTCTGGGACAACATTAAATACACCAGCATTCAAATTATAGGGGTCCCAGAAGAAGAAGAGAAAAAGAAATGGACTGAGAAAATATTTGAAGAGATTATAGTTGAGAAGTTCCCAAATATGGGAAAGGAAATACTCAGTCAAGTCCAGGAAGCTCAGAGAGTCCCATACAGGATAAATCCAAGGAGAAACACACCAAGACACATATTAATCAAGCTATCAAAAATTAAATACAAAGAAAAAAATATTAAAAGCAGCAAGGGAAAAACAACAAATAACATACAAGGGAATCCCCATCAGGTTAACAGCTGATCTTTCAGCAGAAGCTCTCCAAGCCAGAAAGCAGTGGCAGGACATATTTAAAGTGATGAAAGGGAAAACCTACAACCAAGATTACTCTACCCAGCAAGGATCTCATTCAGATTCGACAGAGAAATTAAAAGCTTTACAAACAAGCAAAAGCTAAGAGAATTCAGCACCACCACACCAGCTTTACAACAAATGCTAAACGAACTTCTCTAGGCAGGAAACATGAGACAAGGAAAAGACCTACAATAATAAACCAAAAAAATTAAGAAAATGGGAATAGGAACATACAGATTGATATCTACCTTAAATGTAAATGGATTAAATGCTCCAACCAAAAGACATAGACTGGCTGAATGGATACAAAAACAGACCCGTACATATGCTGTCTACAGGAGACCCACTTCAGACCTAGGGACACATACAGACTGAAAGTGAGGGGATGGAAAAAGATATTCCATGCAAGTGGAAATCAAAAGAAAGCTGGAGTAGCAATTCTCATATCAGACAAAATAGACTTTAAAATAAAAACTATTACAAGGGACAAAGAAGGACACTAAATAATGATCAAGGGATAAATCCAAGAAGAAGCTATAACAGTTGTAAATATTTATGCACCCAACATAGGAATACCTAAATACATAAGGCAAATACTAACAGCCATAAAAGGGGAAATCAACAGAAAAACAATCATAGTTGGGGACTTTAACACTCCACTTTCACCAATAGACAGATCATCCAAAATGAAAATAAGTAAGGAAACACAAGCTTTAAATGATACATTAAACAAGATGGACTTACTTGATATTTATAGGACATTCCATCCAAAAATAACAGAATACACTTTCTTCTCAAGTGCTCATGGAGCATTCTCCAGGATAGAGCATATCTTGGGTCACAAATCAAGCCTTGGTAAATTTAGGAAAATTGAAAAGTGTCTTTTCTGACCACTATGCTATGAGACTAGATATCAATTACAGGAAAAAATCTGTAAAACATACAAACACATGGAGGCTGAACAATACACTACTTAATAACCAAGAGATCACTGAAGAAATCAAAGAGGAAATCAGAAAATACCTAGAAACAAATGACAATGAAAAAAAGATGACCCAAAACCTATGGGATGCAGCAAAAGCAGTTCTAAGAGGGAAGTTTATAGCAATACAATCCTACCTCAAGAAACAAGAAACATCTCAAAGAAACAACCTAACCTTACACCTAAAGCAATTAGAGAAAGAACAACCAAAAAACCCAAAATTTAGCAGAGGGAAAGAAATCATAAAGATCTGATTGAAATAAAAGAAAAACAGATGAAGGAAACAATAGCAAAGATGAAGAAAACTAAAAGCTGGTTCTTTGAGAAGATAAAGAAAATTGATAAACCATTAGCCAGACTCATCAGGAAAAAAAGAGAGAAGACACAAATCAATAGAATTAGAAATGAAAAACGAGAAATAACAACTGACACTGCAGAAATACAAAGAATCATGAGAGATTACTACAAGCAACTATATGCCAATAAAATGGACAACCTGGAAGAAATGGACAAATTCTTAGAATAGCACAGCCTTCTGAGACTGAACCAGGAAGAAATAGAAAATATAAACAGACAAAGCACAAGCACTAAAATTGAGACTGTGATTAAAAACATTCCAACAAACAAAAGCCCAGGACTAGATGGCTTCACTGGCAAATTCTATCAAACATTTAGAGAAGAGCTGACACCTATCCTTCTCAGACTCCTCCAAAACAGAGCAGAGGGAGGAAGACTCCCAAACTCAATCTATGAGGCCACCATCACCCTGATACCAGAACCAGACAAAGATGTCAGAAAGAAAGAAAACTACAGGTCATCTATGAGCATAGATAAAAAAATCCTCAACAAAATACTAGCAAACAGAGTCCAACAGCACATTAAAAGGATCATACACCATGATCAAGTGGGGTTATTCCCAGGAATGCAAGGATCCTTCAATACATGCAAATCAATCAATGTGATAAACCATATTAAAAAACTGAAGGAGAAAAACCATATGATCATCTCAATAGATGCAGAAAAAGCTTTTGACAGAATTCAATACCCATTATTGATAAAATCCCTCTAGAAAGTAGGTATAGAAGAAACTTAACTCAACATAATAAACGCCATATATGACAAGCCCATAGCCAACATCGTTCTCAATGGTGGAAAACTGAAATCCTTTCCTCTAAGATCAGGAACAAGACAAGGTTGTCCACTCTCACCATTATTATTCAGCATAGTTATGGAAGTTTCAGCCACAGCAATCACAGAAGAAAAAGAAGTGAAAAGAATCCAAATCCGAAAAGAAGAAGAAAACTGTCACTGTTTGCAGATGACATGATATTATACATAGAGAATCCTAAAGATGCTACCAGAAAACTACTAGAGCTAAACAATGAATTTGGTAAAGTAGCAGGATACGAAATTAGTGCACAGAAATCTCTTGCATTCCTATACACTAATGATGAAAAACCTGAAAGAGAAATTAAGGAAACACTCCCGTTTACCACTGCAACAAAAAGAATAAAATACCTAGGAATAAAAATACCTAAGGAGACAAAAGAACTGTATGCAGAAAACTATAAGACACTGATGAAAGAAATTAAAGATGATACAAACAAATGGAGAGATATACCATGTTCTTGGATAGGAAGAATCAATATGGTGAAAATGACTCTACTACCCAAAGCAATCTACAGATTCAATGCAATCGCTATCAAACTACCAATGGCATTTTTCACAGAACTAGAACAAAAAATTTGTATGGAAACACAAAAGACCCCGAATAGCCAAAGAAATCTTGGGAAAGAAAAATGGATCTGGAGGAATCAGGCTCCTGGACTTCGGACTATACTACAAAGCTACAGTAATCAAGACAGTATGGTACTGGCACAAAAACAGAAATATAGGTCAATGGAACAAGATAGGAAGCCCAGAGATAAAACCACGCACATATGGTCACCTTATTTTTGATAAAGGAGGCAAGAATATACAATGGAGAAAAGTCAACCTCTTCAATAAGTGGTGCTGGGAAAACTGGACAGCTACATGTAAAAGAATGAAATTAGGACACTCCCTAACACCATACACAAAAATAAACTGAAAATGGATTGAAGACCTACGTATAAGGCCAGACATTATCACTCTTAGAGGAAAACATAGGCAGAACACTCTATGACATAAATCACAGCAAGGTCCTTTTTGACCCACCTCCTAATGAAATGGAAATAAAAACAAATATAAACAAATGGAACCTAATGAAACTTAAAAGCTTTTGCACAACAAAGGAAACCATAAACCAGACGAAAAGACAACCCTCAGAATGGGAGAAAATATTTGCAAATGAAGCAACTGACAAAGGATTAATCTCCAAAATTTACAATAGCTCATCCAGCTCAATATCAAAGAAACAAACAACCAAATCCAAAAATGGGCAGAAGACCTAAATAGACATTTCTCCAAAGAAGATATACAGACTGCCAATAAACATATGAAAGGATGCTCAACATCACTAATCATTAGAGAAATGCAAATCAAAACTACAATGAGGCATCACCTCACACCAGTCAGAATGGCCATCATCAAAAAATCTACAAACAATAAATGCTCGAGAGAGTGTGGAGAAAAGGGAACCCTCTTGCACTGTTGGTGGGAATGTAAATTGATACAGCCACTATGGAGAACAGTATGAAAGTTCCTTAAAAAACTAATATAGAGCTACCATATGACCCAGCAATCCCACTACTGGGCATATACCCTGAGAAAACCATAATTCAAAAAGAGTCATGTACCACAATGGTCATTGCAGCTCTATTTACAGTAGCCAGGACATGGAAGCAACCTAAGTGTCCATCAACAGGTGAATGTATAAAGAAGATGTGGCACATATATACAATGGAATATTACTCAGCCATAAAAAGAAACGAAACTGAGTTGTTTGTAGTGAGGTGGATGGACCTAGAGTCTGTCATACAGAGTGAAGTAAGGCAGAAAGAGAAAAACAAATATCATATGCTAACACATATATATGGAATGTAAAAAAAAAAAAAGGTTTGAAAAACCTAGGGGTAGGACAGGAATAAATATGCAGAAGTAGAGAGTGGACTCGAGGACGTGGGGAGGGGGAAGGGTAAGCTGGGACGAAGTGAGAGAGTGGCATGGACATATATACAGTACCAAATGTAAAATAACTCGTGGGAAGCAGCCACATAGCACAGGGAGATCAGCTTGGTGCTCTGTGACCAACTAGAGGGGTGGGATAGGGAGGGTGGGAGGTAGACGCAAGAGGGAGGAGATACAGGGATATATATATATGTATGGCTGATTCACTTTGTTATAAAGCAGAAACTAATACACCATTGTAAAGCAATTATACTCCCAATAAAGATGTGAAAATAAATAAATAAATAAATATTACTCATAAATCCATCACATCTGTTGGCAATTTTATTATCAGTTTTTAAGGTCAGGAATGGAACTTTGATTTTATGTGGCTTTATGTCATATATTTTAAACTACCTTTTAATAATCTATGATGTAATATCATGGTTAATAGATATATTCACCATATTCAATATATTAATAAATTTTAAAATATTGACCTACCCTTGCATTCCTAGAATAATTTACACTAGGCAGTGAAGGTGTATTCTTATGAAGTGCAATAAGGGTATTTCACGATTGCATTGAACTTACATAAATTCAACTATATGTATAGAGAGAGGTTGTTGAAAAGAGACAGACAAATCCTAAGAGTTAAAGCAAAAAAAGAGAGTAAAGATAAAATATTATTTTAGACATTGCAAGTGATTCATCTTACCATTATACATAAGAGCGTGGTCAAGAATAAACATGGGATAAGAAACATTAATTTTCTCTTCCTTCAGTAGGTTCCAATTCCCCTGTACTTCTCTCAAATGACAACCTCTCAACATGCTGCATGTGACTCTAATGTTTAAAGTATTTATCATATGACATATTTCTTATACCAAGCCAATGACTTTATCTGTTGTTCACCCAAAGAAGCAGTAAATTATTCCAATGTTGGAGGAAACGCTGTATACATTAAACATTTATAAACACATATTACTGCACAAAGTTATAGGCACGAATCCATGTACACTGTACTTTAAAAGCAATATAGAGACTTTTAAAGAGTAATTTTTATTATCTTTTATTTTTGCTTTATTAGATGACATCAGAACTTAATCCATGACTTTACTGTGTGTAGATTATTTCTGCCAATGTTGATTTATGAATTTTGTATTAATATTTTAAAATAAAATTGGCCTGCAAGTCTTTGTATTATTATCAACTTTGGGTATCAGCAGGTTAGCTTATAAAAAAAAAAAAAGACTGACCTAACTCACTGATTAAGTAAATTATGCCACTATAAATTATAAATACAATGGAAAATTGTGCAGGCATTTTAATGAGACAGATATTTATCTACTGGCATAGAAAGATACTCATGATATGATATCTTAGTTTAGGTTCCCTGGAAACATATTCTGAGATGGAGAGACATGTCCAGAATATTTACTGGGGAGTGAAGGAGTGAGAAATGCAGGATTAGGTACAGGAGAATCTGACCTGCAATGTAAGTATAACTAAGGCTGTAATTGATATTACCAAAAACCCTGACCTTGGGTGGTCCTTCAGAGTTCTACAGAATGTGGTAAAGTGGAGAAGGGGGATTGTATTCCCACACCATACAGTCATTGGTCATGGTCTACCTTGAGACGGAACACTGAACAAGGGAATTCTTTGTGACTGAGGGTAATTCTTAGTTTGGAGTTGAGCTAAAACTGTCAACAGCTGATATTCTGAGCTTCCAAGAGTGAGTTCTATGGCCCTGATGAGGGTTCTGGGCCATTTCCCATACTATACACTGCAGTCCTCTCTTTGTGCTACTCAGATCTCCTTACACTTTATGGTTGAGTTCATTCCATTTGGGAAGTGCTTCTTCAAGATTATGACTCATCAAGTTTCCTAGACAAACTTACAGAAGAAGGGTTAGCAGAATGAATTGCAGTCCTCAAAGAAGCAGTTGATCTACACTTCAAATTCTGAGACAGGAAATTGTATGCAGCACATTAGTTTGTGAGTGATCTCAGGACTTACATGTATAAGCATAAAGTGAGTGAGGAAAACAGGATTGAGCAAAGGGAGAAGTTGTCACATAAGCTTACAGAGAGCTCTGAATCTGGGATGGCCCTTTAGAATTGTCCAATTAAGGCTAAGAGGCTGAGCATTTGTGTCCTCATATCAGCCAGTCATTAGCTGTGGATTATACCCCGGAATGTGAGTATAACTTTGTTCATAACTGTTCTGTGTGGCCAAGGGTAACTACCAGTAAGGGGCATGGTCGTGAGTCATCAGAAGAGGGGATCTGGGCAGAGTGCCACACCATCCATATGTGTAATGATGAAGATGATTATGATGATGTTGATGATGATTATCAAAAGAATAGCTAACACTCTTACAGCACTTTGATGTGCAAACACTATCCTAAGATCCTGTTATATGGTCCTTCATTTAATCCTCATAACAACTTTAAGAAGTAGGTACCACTATTACATCTGTTTCTTGGTGGAAAAACTGAGGCACAGAGAATTTGAACATATCTTAAAGTTACACAGGTACTAAGTGACGGAGCCAAGATCTAACCCAAGGAAGTGGGACTATATTGAATTAAAAAAAGGAGAAATGTTCATCAAGGTAGAAAATATGATTGCATTTACATCAAAAGCATATGTGAAAAAAAAAAAAGCATATGTGAATGTAAAGATGTAAATACACATTTATATTA
Organism: Balaenoptera physalus; assembly: GCF_965194825.1. NCBI lineage: Eukaryota > Metazoa > Chordata > Mammalia > Artiodactyla > Balaenopteridae > Balaenoptera > Balaenoptera physalus. The sequence goes on along the minus strand of NC_138891.1, from coordinate 119,394,253 downwards.
GTAGCTATATGTGAAATATAAGCATATTTGAAATATATGCGTGTGTATATACACATACACATGTGTATACAATTGACCCTTGAACAATGGGGGGAGTTGGGGCGTCAACCTTCTGCACAGTAATTGTATAGTACTGTAGTATTTACCACTGAAAAAAATCCGCGTGTAAGTGGACCCATGCAGTTTAAGTCTATGTTGTTCAAGGGACAACTGCACACGTGTGTGTGTGTGACTTTGGCACACACAGTGTCACAGTTTGTAACAGTGGTTACTATTAGAGACTAGGATTGGGGGGCTAAAATAAGGGACTTTTTTTTTTTAGTCATTAATTTTTGAAACTTTTTTACAATTAGCTTATTTTATTTTTTCAAGGAGTTGACCAAAACAGAATTATCTAAGTCCCCCAATTCAGGTTGTATCTGTCGCTCAGCTACTGGTGCAACCTCCCTCAGGTGGTCCATCCAGGGCAAAAATATATTTACAGGTATTGGAAAAAATTGTTATACCAGTTCTCCAAAAGTTTTATGTTTTTATATTTTTCTTTTTTTTCATTTTATCATTTTAATTTCAACTCTGAGCTTTCTGCCCAGAGGGATTTTATTTATTTATGAACTCCTGTATTTACAGCATGATTCATTGTCACTAGTCTTCATTTTTCCATCTGAGCTAATCTGTACATGAATATAGGTCACGTGGATTTAACTTCTTTAGCAGTGAGGAGATCGATTGCAATGCTATGATAATGTCTTCTTCTCCACGGAATTTGGGTATATTTTGAATGATGGCACCTGCCCACAGTGAGGGTGAGGGGAATCTTTGCAGGGCCTTGGGGTTATTACTCATGACTCTCTGCAGGAGGAGAAGGGCTAAGGGGAGTTGTCAAAGCAGCAGGAGAGAGTGTGGCAGCTTTCTGAGGTCGGGGGCTGGAGGAGAGTGTGTAATCCATTTACAAACTCAAATGCCCATGTAACCAGAAACCTCTAAGTTTAGTACTTATCTACTTGACCTTGCTGACACCTCATTAGTGCAAGTTCCCATCTTTAAGAATTATGTGCATTTGGTGTCTATGATCTCACTTCCTCCTCTCTCTTTTTTGTTACTTCAGTTGTTACACCCTATCTTCTGTGTTTCACACTAAACCCATTAATTTCCCTCTATAGAAAGGTAGTAGTCTATCGCCCTGCCTTAACTATCTCAGAAAAGGAAATGCCAAAGCAAAACAGAACTGGAAGAAGAGGAGGAGGAGAACATGAGGGTCCATGATTAACTTTGAAGGCAGAGAAATATCCAAGACCTTTTAATTTAACTTAATATGTGTCATTGGGATTTCAAAGCTCATAACAATAATTAATCACTTTGCAAAAAATCTTGCAAAGAAAGAATGTAAATTATTGGAGCAGGAATTGATTTCGGTAATTATCTAGTCTATTTACTTCATTTTACAGATGAGAAAAGAGATGTAGAAATATTAACCAAATTTATTGCAGCCACACAACCCTACAAGGAAGGTGTTTGTAGTTTGAGCATACATAGAATAGGATTGGGAGCTGACATGGCAGCTTGTACAGTCAGGCTCTCAGAGTGACTTTTGGTGTCTAGAATACATAGCTCACAAAGGCGGAAACTGTTCAGTGTCTTGGATAGATCTATGGGCCAGAGAAGTTCCCCAAATCCATCCTCAGGGACAGAGGCTTTTGTGTTTGTCCCCACTCTTTTGAGAAATTTCTTTTTGGTAATGACCCTGGGCCTCATCTTCCCAGATTAAATCCTAATGTTAAAGAAAACATCCTATTCCATGCGAATCTTTCCAATGTTGCATTGGGAAGTACCTTTTTAATTGGGGTTCCTTCTTTGGGGTGAGAGTGGGAGAAAGAGAGAGAAGGAGAGAGAAGAGAGGAGAGGAGAGGAGACATCTTTGGTTCATGGACAATTCATTCTTGGGATGTTCCCTTAAAGAAGGTCCATGAAACTCTGTGGTGACCTAAATGGGAAGGAAATCCAAAAAAGAGGGGATATATGTATATGTGTAGCTGATTCACTTTGCTGTACAGGAGAAACTAACACAACATTGTAAAGCAACTATACGCCAATAAAAATTAATTAAAAAAAAGAAAGAAGCAGTGCTACGCCAGTTATATCCTACAGTGCATCTCATCCTTCCACCATGGACTTTGTCAGAAGACAATATGAGGTCACCTCCTACTAATAATACATCTTATAGAAATGGCTGAATGTACTCTTGCATTGTGCTAGTTTCTAAATGGCGTGTTATAAATATAGTTTAATAAAGAGCTATTAATCAAAAAAAAAAAAAAGAAGGTCCATGAAAATTAACCAAAGGACTTTTTTAAACTACACATAGTTTTTTCATAGTTGAGCTCTATTCTCTTCCAATAATGTTTCTCAATCCTGGCTATATATTAGACTCATTCAGAGAGTTCAGTAAATAACACTTACGGCCAGGCCCCTCCCCAGACAAATTAAATTAAATTCCCCAGGGATGAGATCTAGATATCAGTATTCAGTATCAAAGAGGTACTCATGTGCAACCACAGGTGAGAATTTGAGAACCCCTTCCTGGCAGAGCATGTGTTTAATCCACCCCCCTCATCCCAGTGAAAATCCTAGCCATTTTGAGCTATTATTACTAATTGTAAAAAGTTGAGGCAGAAAAATCTGAGAGCCATCACTCCTGCTGTTTCTTTAAGGATGGGGTAAGAGCCTGACTTAGAGCTAGCACGGTGATGACCAGAAAATGAAATTAAAAATATAATGTATATCATTACCACTATTATTACAAAAGCAATATTAATGAATAACTACTTCTCCCCCATTTGTCAGAGGTAGGATAATTATTTCACTATTTTATTTTTATATCCAGATTTATTTTTGTGAGAATGTGGTACCTTTACAAGTAACTGAAAATTTTAATTTCTTGAGGTTATCATAATACCACTATTGAAATTGATATAAATGAAAACTATTGTAATGAATTTAAAGCATAAACAGAAGCAGAAATTATGCTATTTTAAAATATATAGATAATGGTACAGCCCACAGTTCAGATTCATAAAGTCCTATATGATTAATTAAGATTATTTAAAATTTACCTCAGTATGTCGAAGGACCTCATAATGTGGAAAAACTACGTGGTTTAAAGCAGTAAATGTACAAAGAGGTGTTAATAACTATTGAAGTAGTTTACTTAGTGAGATGTGTCCTCATTGTAAACATTTTCTAAAAACCTAAAATTGGAAAATGTATTTCTAAAATTTAAAAATAGAAAATTATCATAAGATAAAAATTATGTACTCTGAATGTTAGTTTTTGTTTTTATATGTTAAAAACAGGATTTGGACTTCTCCATCTTATGTGATCCCATCTACACCAGTGGTGCAAAATTGGAGACAAGTTTGTGCTCCCTCCAGGGGACATTTGGCAATATCTAGAGACAGTTCAGGTTATCACTCCTGAAAGAAGAGGGGTGCTACCAGCATTTAGTAGGTAGACGCCAGATGTGCTGTTAAATACCCTGCAATATGGGCAGCCTCTCACAGGAAAGAATGGTCTGGCCCAAAGTGACAATAGTGTTGAGGCTTAATTGTTTTAAACTAACTTGCTCGAAGCTTTATATTTTCTTTGTTTGTTTTTGTTTGTTTTTTGAGCAGCAGTTACGTTTATTTAGTAATTTTTTACATTATATCTTTTCTCTTTCAATAATAATTTTTAACACTTTTGTTCAATTTTATACTTGGATTTTATAAAACAAAACATACACAGTTTAATTAATAAAAAGCCAGTAATTATTGATATTTTAATCAATAATGTAATTCAATGACTATTTGTAAATGTCAGAAAGTGTCAACTTGACTCTCTAAAATAATACCTGTACTTTGTTGTAAACGCAAAGAGAAATCTATCAAGTATCTCCTAGGATGTTCATACCTTGTTTGTTATTGCCGTTAAGTCACACATGTAATCTCTCTTCATGGGTAGAAAAGAGCAGGTACATGTACTGTAAGAATGGACTTGCTCAACATGCATTGCAACACACATGTTAGTGTATGAAACATCTATTAGGCCTTTGCAAGTGGAGTTTTAGAACTCACGTTCACTCAGAAAAAACTCACATTATAATTTCTTGAATTCTTTTCAATAACTCATCAATCACCCAAGAACTCAACAACCCATCCTTTTTCTTCCACCTTTATTTCTCTAGCATTTAAATAAAGTGTCTTGGAGAGAGTAGGGTCTCAATAAAGGTGTGTTAATTTTAATTGGGAGTGGAGCAGCTTTCCAATTTATACTTAGTCTTGCTAGTACTGTTTTTATTCAGTGTATACCCCTGCTCCACTTGGTCTCAGCAACTCAGGAAGGAGGGAAGTTTACTAAAATTTTGTCATGGTTTTTAATGAAGCAGCCTTCATAGTTTTTAATGTAACAAAGAGGTCTAAGAGAGATTGTAGATGGAAATAGAGCAGGAACAGAAACCAGATAGCAGTATGTAAGAAACCAGGGAAAAGAAAACATGTGCTTTGGATGTAAAGTCCTTTAAATAATTTCATCAGCAAATAATTCTAGACTTTCAAATAAATTTGTCAGCAAATAATTCTATCAGCAGGAGGAAAGTAGCTATTGGAAGCCACAGGTCAAGTAACATTTATTTTTAAGGAAAATAGAGTGTAGAAGGAATAGTACTGAATATACATTACACAGTGAGAAATCAGAAGCATAGAGACAGAATTTGAAAATGTGTAAATGGAAGAATGATTTATATAGAGCAGAGAGAGGAAAGAGCAAAAAGCCGAGGATTGTATCTTGAGAATGAGAAAAAGAAGGTCTGTTCAAGGTGACAGAGGAAAAGCAGAGAGAATCTTTTAATTATCTTTAAGTATTACTTTAAATATCCCTGGGGTCAGAACCTCTGGCATTCACGTCATTAGACAAAGCAAAATGATTTGTACGTGTTGCAAGCTAATGTAATTCACAGGGTCAAACAAAATTCTATCAGTCTCCTCCTTCACTTCCTTTGCTCCTTTTCAACTTAGAATCCCCACACACGATCCTTACTCACATACTGAGTGCCCTGAGAGCTCTTCTCCTCATCCAGAGTTCTATAGTTTATGTCCTCATGCATCTGAGTCAACTTCCAGACAAGGAGGATCCCTGAGCACACAGTAGGCTGTAGTGCAGTGCTTTTAGAGTCTAGGCCAAGATCAGGGGAGAGGCCAGAATGTAGAGATTAAAGCCAATCAAATGAGAGCAACCTTCCAGGGGAGTAACTTACAGCCAAGTCACAGACTGGCCAACTGGGTCACTGGTCAGAAGGGGGCCATGCAAAGAGAATTAAAAATCCAGGAGATTAGAGGAAGCATCTTTCAAGGTGGAGGACTCAAAGAGAGACTCTGATTGAAAAAAGAAGGATAAGTTCCTTTGTAAAGAACGCTTTGGGTCTCTAGCATGGGCATACAAGGAGTTGCTAAAAGATCACACTCTGACCTGTTACCCTGCTGTGTTTCTTGCTCCAAAATTGACTCCTTAACCCTGCTCCTCTCCAATTATCTCAGCTTTGTATTAGGAAAAAAAGCAAAACAACACAAGATTATCTGATTAAAATTTGCGATAGGTTCGACCTCCCTGAGGAGTCATTTGTAAGTTTAAAAGGAGTGCTCTTTTTTGGTTTTTATTTCAAACCTAAGCAAATCTCTAATCAGTAGAATGTGTTGGAGGAAGTAAAACCGTGGCCTGAATGTTGGTAAATTGGACCGTGGCTTCAATTAACTTGTGGCTTCGATTCAGCTATGTTTGGATCGGAAATCTGTGTCTTATTAGGCTAAGCCTTTTCTAACTTTGTATTTTCTTTATTTTCCTTTACTTGCTCCTTAGTTCTTAGTAAAGTTATTTTCAAATTTTTAGCTTTTCTTTGTTAAGCAAGGAGCAAGATGGGAAAGGAGCTTTTGTCCACGTCTGGGTTTTGCAGTAAGGAGACAACCATGTGTCCATGGAGACTGAAGTAACACAAAAGAACCAAGAGAGAGGTATAAATCCTTGGAAGAGAGAAATCATTCATACAGCTATACTTTTTTGCCTATGATGATCTTTGTCTTAGTCTATTTGGGCTTCTATAACAAAATACCATAGACAGAGTGGCTTATAAACAACAGAAATTTATTTCCCATAGTTCTGGAGGCTGGGAAGTCCGAGGTCAAGGTGCCGGCGGATTCATTTTCTGGTGAGGGCCCACTTCCTGGTTCATAGATGCCCATCTGTGTTTTCACATGATAGAAAGGGGCAAGGGATCTCCCTGGGGTCTCTTTTATAAGGACACAAATTCTCATTTATGAGGGCTCCACCCTCATGACCTATCACCTCCCAAAGTCTCCACCTCCAAGTATCATCAGGTTGGGGGTTAATTTTCAATATATGAAGTTTGGGGGTGGCACAAACAGTCTATAGCAATCTCTCATATAAAACTTTCTCTTTTCTTCAAAGAGCCTTTGTATATTTATTTCTAAAATCTAACTCTCTGTAATACTATTTTAAGAACTTGACTGCAGAGTCTTGCTAAAATAGAATCTCCAAGATTGGGGCTCAAAATATGCATATTTATCAAGCTTTTCCAATGACACTTCAACTGCCGGGAAGCATGCTCTACATGACACAGTGAAGTAAAACTACTGTGAAATGAATCTGTTTTGTTTTTGCATTTCCATCAAACTCTTTGAGAGCTGGAAAGGATTCAACATGAAGGATATAAGACTTCAGTCCTTTCACGAGGGCTAGGAATATTCCAACCAAAAAAATATCTTCCCAACCATTTTATCACTGACTGAAAAATTACCAACTGTTGATTTTTTCTTCCCTATTAATTTTTCCAATCTTCTTGCAAATGGTAAAGAAAAGGAAACATATTACATTCAAACAACTTGTAACTTAATTAACTGGTTAGCTTTCTGCCATGACATACCAGATACAGGAAACCTGAGATTACAGTGCCTCATCTATAATGGACGCTCACCAAATATTTATCTGCTGACTGATGAGAAAAAGAAGGACATTTTACAAGGAGGAAGAGAAGATAAAATTGAATTATGTGGTCACTAAAAACGACCAATTTATAATTTGGTCTTGACCTTCCCAGAAATGTTGCAATGTGTTGCCCCTTAGTACTTTCTTGACATATAATTTTACTTCCTATTTTTAAATTTTTTGAGGTATAGTTTTTATATAGTGGGATACACTAATCTTGAGTGTAGAGTATATGAAAAATACACCTGTGTTACCCACACCCCTATCAAGATAGAACATTTCCATCACCTCAGGATTTTTTTTCCTTGCCCTTCTTAGTCAATTAATCCCTCAGAGGTGGTTATTTTCTTATTTCTATCATGATGCATTAGTTTTGTCTGTTCTAGAAATTCATGTAAGTGGGATATTTTTTGGAATCGTCCAAGTTCTTGAGTGTATCGGTAGTTCATTCTTTTTATTACTGAGTAGTATTCCATTGTGTGAATACACTACTATTTGTTTATGCATTTTACTGTTGAACATCTATATTGTTTCTAGCTCTGAGCTATTATGAATAAACTTTCTATGAACATTCTTCTAGGAATATTTTGTTTGACATGTTTTCATTTACTTGGGTAAATACCAAGGAATTGAGTTGCTAAATGAAAGGATAAGTATATGTTTAACGTTGTAAGAAATAGCCAAATAGTTTTCCACCGGCAGTGTATGGGAATTTTGGTTGCTCCAAGAGCCAATATTTTAGGCTGTCAAATATTTTAAGTGCAACCTTTCTAATTTGTGTGAAGTGATATCTCACTATGGTTTGACTTTGCATTTTCTTGATCACTAATGATGCAGAGCACCTTTTTACAGGCTTATTTGCCATTTGTGTATCTTCCTTAGGTTCCTTTGTGAGGTGTTTATTCAAGTGTTATGCTCATTTTTAAAATTTTGGCTCTTTATTGTTATTAAATTGTAAGAGGTTTTTGTATATACTGGATAGAATTCCTTTGCCAGACACAAGTGTTCTAAATATTTCCCCCAAGGCTTTTCACTTTTTAAAGTGTTTTATATGAGCAACTGTTTTAATATTGGTGGAATCCAATTTATCTTTTTGTTCTTTTTGTGCTTAATGCATTGTGTGTCCTACCTAAGAAACAAAGTGTTTTGGGAAATTCTTCAATAATTTCTTCTACAAGCTTTATGATTTTGGTGTGTACTTTTAAATCTACGATCCATCTCAAATTAATTCTTTTATATGAAATAAGGTAGTGGTGTTCACTTTTTTCATATGAATGTCTGTTTTAGCATCATTTGGTGGGAAGCTTTTTATTCTCCATTAAATTGCACTTAGTGTTTTTGTTGAAAATTAATTGATTGAGTGTACAAATTGGGTCTGTTTCTCAACTCTCTCTTTAGTTTCATCAAATCTATTTGTTCATACTTATACCAATCTAAATTGTTTTGATTAATGTACTTTATTCTAAATCTTGAAGTCAGGAAACGTAAATCCTCTAAATCTATCTTTACCAAGATTGTTTTAGATCATCTAAATACTTTTTATTTACATACACAATTTAGAATCACCTTGTGAAATTCTACCAAAAATATTACAAAAATTTTAATGGGATTATATTGAATTCAAAGGACACCTTGGAATATTTGACACCTTAGCAATATTAAGTCTTGTAACTTATTAATGTACCTTTACATTTATTTAAATATTCTTTAATTTATTTTCAGCAAAGTTTTTACAGTTTTCTGTTTATAGGTGTCACAGGTCAGACTCTGAGACAGATTAACTTGCAGGAAGTTTATTGCAGCATGTTCTCTTGGGATAAACCTATGGTGAAAGCCATGAAAGTGGGATTAGTTAGAAGTTGGTCTAAAAATGCAGTCACAACAAAGGCTTCAACTGATCTGATGGGAATACATATCAAAATCTAGGACAGACCTTAAAAGTTCTGAACTAGAGCAAAGTGACTGGACTTTTATGACCCTGTTTCAATCAGTTGTTGGTTTTAGGTCACAGGAGGAGGAGGTATAGCCTTAGATGAGGTGGTTCTCTTTAGTTGAGAGCAATTTGCTGAAGAGCTCACATCTGAGAGCTATCTGCCAACAACATTTCCAGCAGCTAGGAGAATAATTCCTTTAGTATTAAAGGGCTGAGGTGCTGGGTTGCACAGGACTGCATTTACTATATTTCATCTTTTGTTCCACTTGGATCCACTTAATTCATAAAACTCCTGGGAACAGATCCGTCAGGACTCTGGTGGGCCTCATTTCCCAGAGGAAATGTGTAAAAGAAAGTTTAGTGGGATGAACTATAGCCTCTATCACTGAAGTGAGTCTTTTGGCCACAACTGATATTCATCATCTCCATCCTCCACTAGCCATTCAAGATTCCTCTCACCTTTGGCTAGCAACTCAAATCTTTTAAGAGGTTTACTTGGTAGCATAATAAAGAACATCTTATCTGAGGGTACCGAGAGCCTGTCACCATGCCATTGTTTGGATGTGGCTGCTACATTTATTCATTAACTGATAAAATTGTGCAAAGGAGGCACCAAAAATGTTCAGGTATGTCATCTGAGTGCCAAACTTATTCTCCATTGTGTAACAGCAGCTCTATATCCTGGTGATAACCAGGGACTAACCCCTTCAGGTCAGGGACTCTTCTGTGTTTCTGCTGGTTTCTTGGCATGAGTTCAGAGTGCCCAGGCAGTAGCCAGAGAATAAAATCTATTGAGACTGTTGTTGGCACAATTGGAGGAGTTAACCATTTGGATAAACAGGATCTCCAAAGACCTTTGCAGAGTTCAGTGTTGCAAGGACCAGGAGAATGGATTAAGAAAAGTGATGGTAAACAGGTAAACACTTTCACTTTCACATCTTGCTTTTTGGACCCATGATATCTATTAATTGAAGATACAGCCCCATACATTGGTCATGAATTAAGCATATATATTGCATCCTTGAGGGTGGTACTCATTCACACATAGTAACATATCTGAGCTGGTGCCTCATTGGCAACTTCATTAAGCCATTCTATTGCAAGGTCATTCTGGCAACTTCTGGGAAGTATTGTATGCATCAGGACCAGTAGATCCCATTGTTGTATACCCATAGCCATACCTCTTGCTATAACATAAGTCCCTTGGTTTCATGCAATGTTTATGCTTGTAGATAATACTCTGTAAGCACATACATATTGGTGCTGGCTGAGGTTCTGTGAAGCAGAAAAGGCAAAGGTATACCAAATATGGCAATTCCAGTTAAGATAAATCATTCAGGGTGAAGGAGGTCTAAAGTTGTCAAACTGACACCAAGTGGATGGTCTTCTCCTGGAGTGGTGCTGTATTGGGAGCTGAGCATTGTTTGTGTTTCTGGCAAGTTGGATATTATCTATTTGTTAATTGGAGTGTCTAGTCTATTTGCATTTAATATAATTATGACTGTGACTGGGTTTAAGTTTTCATCTTGTTATTTGTCTTCTATGGTGCCATTTGTTCTTTATTTCTTTTTTCCCTATTGTTTGGTATCAGGAGGTTCCTGGCTCATTAAATAAACTGCCCTCTGTTATATTATTCTAAAATGGACCTTTAGAAATTCACTTTATCTCCTATATTACATATTTAAATACACCTCCATCATTTATTTTTATATTCAAGGAAAGATACATCTTTAACTTACTATCTGCCTCAAAGTAGTATTCTATCACCTCTTAATGTAAGAATCGGATGACAATATATTTCTCCTTATACTTCTATTTTTGTGCTATTGTTTCATACCATTTACCTATTTTGATGTTATAAACCTCAAAATACACTGTTATTAACATTTATTTTAAACAGTCAATTGTCTTTTAAAAATTAAGAAAAACTATAAAAACATATTTCATGTTTAACCACATATTAATCATTCCTTCTCTTCATTCCTTCAAACTGAGTTTTTATATGGTACCTGTTCCTTCAAAAGAATTTTCTTCAACATTGAATTTTTTTTTTAATTTATTTATTTAATTTATTTATTTTTTGCTGTGTTGGGTCTTCGTTGCTGCACGTGGGCTTTCTCTAGTTGTGGAGAGCGGGGGCTACTCTTTGTTGCGGTGCTTGGGCTTCTCATTGCCATGGCTTCTCTTGCTGCAGAGCACGGGCTCTAGGTGCATGGGCTTCAGTAGTTGCAGCACGCAGGCTCAGTAGTTGTGGTTCATGGGCTCTAGAGCGCAGGCTCAGTAGTTGTGGTGCACAGGCTTAGTTGCTCTGTGGCATGTGGGGTCTTCCCAGACCAGGGCTCAAACCCGTGTCCCCTGCATTGGCAGGAGGATTCTCAACCACTGCGCCACCAGGGAAGCCCTCAATATTGAATTTTAAATCTACTGGTGAAAACTTCTCTCAGCATTTGTTTAGCAAAAATTTTTTTTTTCTTTTTTTTTTGAAGGAATTTTTTGTACAATGTATTGAATTCTAGAGTGACATATTTTTTAAAAAAACTTTCGGCATTTAAAAATGTTCAATTGTCTTCTGAAATGTACAGTTTCCTATACAAGTCATGATTTCTCTTGTTATATTTTTCCTGTATATAATGTGTCTTTTACTTGGCTCCATTTAAGGCTTTTCTATTTATCTTTGAGCTTTAGCCATTTCACAATAATATGCCTAAGTGTGCTTTCCTTTGTGTTTACCCAAATTGTGTTTTTTTTCTTTTATGTTTGTTGGATACATGGGCTAATTTTTTAAAACATTTTTACATATATTTACCTGTGCTCCATATTGACTTAGACATCAGTGAGGCCTTTTGTGTTTACATTTTTTTTTAGTTTTTGCTTCAGTTCGCACAGTTTTTATGGCCTGTCTTCAATTCACTGATATATTCTTCAGCAGTGCCCTATTTGTGATTTTTTTTTTCTGTTTCATCTTGTGTCTACTGATTGCCTATTCTTTATTTTTCTGTTTATTAACATGTCTAGTATTTTTACTTGTATATTGGACACTGTGGATGTTAGATTGCTTAAATCCAAATTATGTAGTCTCTTTTAAACAATATTAAATTTTTTTCTGGCATTATTGACTTACTAACAGATCAGCTTGATCCTGTCAAGGATTAGTCATGTCTAGAACAGTCTTACTCCTGAAACTTGGTCTTTCTGAAGTCTGAAAGTCAATGGCTTTTTAGTGATGATTATCTACTCTGACTGGTTAGAACTCCAGTACTCTCAGAACTGAGAAACCTCTAGAATTTTTATTCAGCTTCCATTTATATCTCTTTCAGACCCCATGATGTCACACCCTGTGCAAATGCAACTTGGTACTTCATAAAAGAATCAAGAGAGACCCCATGTAGATTTCTAGATGTCCTTCTCTACCTATGTCTCTCCTCCTCAGATTCTTTCTCATAAATTTCCGCTACCTTAGCAGCCCCAAATTCTTCTGATCTCTGTTTCTCTGCTCAGCAATACTGTTGCTCTGTATTTGTCTCTGTTCTCTCTGGTTCAGTTTGGAAATTGTCCCCAGATGAGAAGCTGAGGTAAATATGAAGTTTACCTGGCATGTGTTCCTCTTTTTAAGGATCACAGCTCTGCATTATCTGTGCATGACAACACCATTTTATTGCTGTTTATGGTAAGAGAATAAATCAACACCAGCTATTCTGTATTGGCTGTAATCGCAATTTCTCCCCTTCCTCTGTAAAAACAAATAGTTACCTTTGCATTGTGGCTCATTATTTTAAGAACACTTTCATACATTATCTCATCTTATTCTCAAACATTATCAAATGAATTAGTACTCCTGATGATAATCAGGAAAGAAGGGAAATTTTAAGCTCCATATTTCTGATAAGGATATTAAGCCTCAAGGAGTGTAAGTGATTTTAGCCTAAACTATATAGATTGATATCCAGTTTTCTAATTTCAGTTCTCTGTCTACTGAGCTGTGTTGTCTCAAGGGAAAACAAAATTCTTTGCTTTGAAGTATATGTTTTCTGAGGTTTTATTTTTGTTTTCTGTTTAAGCATATGTTTCTTTTTACAAATTACAATTTATCAGAAATCTAGAGATGTTTTATCATGTTTTCCCATAGGCTTTTCCTTTTCTGGTTTTGCTTCTTTCACACACTCTGAGAAATTCAACACCAGATGTGTGTATTTTTATGGCTGACCTTATTAGAAAATTATACAAAAACGTGAATGACCACTAGTCTATTTTAATTACAATTTCTATGTGGATGTTAAAAACACCAATGTAATTTTAGATTTCTGTAATATAATGTCCAGAAAAAGACATTTCATCCCGATTCTGACTGTAAGCTTACCACAGTTGTAATTTGGTATTAATATGGTTATCTCTGCCACAATCCCAGCACGATCTTTGACTCCAAGACTCCTAAGACTGGTAAAGGCTACCAGTCTTGTTTAACCACTAGTCCTCACTGTAATAGTTGGCTTATAATAGGTGCTCATAAAATATTTATTGAAAGAATGAATCATGAATACTGATTAGTTCTTATCAGAAGCTTTGCATTTAATTCTAAGGATTAAAATTTAACAAGGTTATGACCCACTGGATGAAATAGAGGGAAGAATGGCCTAGGTGGTGAAGGGTATAGAAATAGTGGTTGAAATTGGAGATATTAAACTGGAAAGCAGTCCCTGAGAGGGCAAATAATGACTGCTTTAAAATATTTGAGGTTATCTTATATAGGTTAAGTAGTAGATTTTCTCTGTGATACTTCATAGAAAATCACTGGGCGTAATGGGTGATGTTTCAGAGAGGCAAGTTTTCAACTCAATATAAGTAGGAATTCTCCAGATAAAGATATACAATTGGAATCAAGGTCTTAAGGGTATAGTGGGACCCATCCTTTTTCTTGGTTCTAGAGACTGAATTTGTCAAGTTGAGGAACCACAGAAACAATTTTTGCACCATCTTGGATAACAGATCAGTTGAGCTTTCAATTTAATCCCTAATTAAATTTATAAAAATGTGATTCCATTACTCAACAACTGTTTATTGAGCTCCCGGTATGTACAAATCCTCAGGATGTAATTTACACTGTAGAGAGGGCTTATTTTCAAACTCTACTTCACAAAGAGTTCAGAAATTCTTTTCACACCCCCTTATTTGGAATTGTGGCTTCCTTTGAGAGATGTTACTAGAAGTGTTCGATGCAAGCAAGCACATGAACATACACACACACACACAAAGACACACATACGAAAAAAAAGAACAAAGAAAACTCAAGAACAACTGTTGATCTGTCATGTTCTTTGCAGAAAATTAGAGTAATTATACTTTTAAAGCTTTGTCAACATTTCAGAAAATAAATTATTAGGGCAAAAAATAATTGAAAGAGAGATCATGGAAAGCACAAAACATTTAGGTAAGGAAGGATTGCTTCTTGTGACTTAAGCTAAGAACAATTTACATAGTATGTTTTGGATCAGTTTTTCAAAATATAATCTTTCTAGAAGTTTTCCATCCTCTGGTATACTTTGTGAACAACTTATGGGGAAATCAAATTGCTCCTGGAACTGCCATTAACAAATATGTAGCATAATTTAATACAAAATTACCTGTATGTTTGAAAACAGTGACACTAGGAAATTTGAACTTTCTCAGCCTCACCAACTGCTGAGTATACATGAGGTCATATACATGTTTAAATTAATAAGAAAGATGATTACCTTCATCTACTAATAATGCATATACTTTGCCTTCCTGCAAAGACTCTGGGCTCGTATATGTTAGTCTCCAAAGATCTGTCAAATGTTGTGAAATAAGCACACATGTGGGGAACTAACTGGAAAAATGCCAAAAAGTGCTCTATGTGGCATAGCCGTTCCTTGCTGCTATGACCACTGTCCAAGACTGGAGGTCCTCACATCTAGAATGCTCTGCCACTTCTCCTTGCCCCTATTTTAGGCAGAGCAGTTTATCCTCTGATGACTGCTCTGATCCCACCAGTCATGGAGAGTGTACTTGCTGCTCTCTGAGTGTGGTGGGCACCTTCATTGCTATGAACCAGCAGATCCAGAATCTTCTTTCTGATGGCTGCCTCTCCTCTGCCAGCAAAGCAGCCACTATCCTTCTTTTTGATGTAGCAGGCACTGGCATGACTTGTTTTCCACTTCAGAATGTGGTGGCCTCTTTCATTGCTCTGCTGGGCAGAGAGGTTCTCTTTTAGTGGTCCCTTGAGGCCAGTGGGATCCAAACACTGTGTGGGAATTATGGAAGAGATTTTAGAAAAAGCTCTCTCCTTTTTGTGAGGTTCAAACAGTGTTTCTTGGGCACTGGTGTGTGACAGAGTTCAGCAGATCTACCCTTTTAGTACACTTTTAGGCTTCTCTCGCAAACATAGGGATGTGCGTGCAAGGGTGTGGACCAACATCAGAGTTTTACAAGAGCCATCGCACTGTGCTCAGAATTTCTATTCTCTTCCGATAACTAAGGTCTCATAACTAGGTCAAAGTTGTAGTCCCAGGATCCATGGTACTTCAAGAATAACTCTTTCCTAGGAGTATTCTCACTCTCCATGCAAATAGATGCAGTTTTGTCCCGTTTATATTCCCCCAAATGCTCAATTATGTCTGAATGTCCAGGAGTAAACACAATATAGACGTACACTGTAAGGCAGGATACAGGACAGAGGAATGCTTTTGGAAGAATCTCTGAAGTTGGGAAATCATTGCTAGAGTACTTGAATTTCCTGGTCCACATTTCAGAAATAATCTATAGAGCAGAAGTGAAGCTCCAAGGAAAGATAAATCTCATGCTGCGGGAAAGTCAAATAGCCAGGACTGACTATATGAAAGTAACCATAGGCTGATCTTACATTTTTTTCTTCTTTCTAGAATATCTGCAGTATTTTCTCATTACTTTTTTTTTAAAGATTTTTTTTGATGTGGACTATTTTTAAAGTCTTTATTGGATTTGTTACAATATTGCTTCTGTGGTATGTTTTGGCTTTTTGGTCACAAGGCATGTGGGACCCTAGCTCCAAAACCAGGGATTGAACCTGCACACCCTACACTGGAAGGCGAAGTCCTAACCACTGGACCACCAGGGAAGTCCCAGTGTCTTCTCATTACTTTCTAAAGCAAGTAATAATTGGGTGAAGAAAGAGCTGTCTCCTATCCTTTGTGACTCTTGTAATCTGCTCATTCTTTGGGAAGATAATCTTGGAACCATTGACTCCCTACACCATGTGTGAATTGTGGCACTAGATAGGAATCTGATCTTCCACTAAGTGATTTTCAGTAAAATCTGAACGTACTGCATCTTGATAACACCCTTTTTAAAGGAAGTAAAACTTGTATTCATTATTGGGGGATTTTATGAGTGAAATTATAGTTTGGATCCATCCAGTCTCTTTCTCTGTCTCTCTCTTTTTCTCTCCCTGGAACATGAATAATTATGATGAGCACAGTCCCCACGCTAACCGACAAGGCATGAACAAGGTGAGTAGAAAATAAACTTTTGTTAGGAAAAGCCACTGAGGTTTGGGTGTGCTTGTTAGTGCACAGCCCAGCCTATACTGATTAGTATACTCATTAATGTAAATTAAAAAGCTAGTTTCTTGGCATATGATCCCATTTAAATTACAATCACTTATTTAAATTCTCTATGCATAAGGAATAGCACTAGGTATTTATCTGGGATGCAGATGTAGAAATTAGCAAGACTCATTGCTCTCTCAGAATTTATTCTCATGAGAGGTTTATCTTTAATAGAAGGGTACAGGTCATGTTATACTGGACAATTCTATTCTGCATGATGGAGAAATAAGCATAAGAATTATCAAGAGGTAGAGTATTCGCTTGTATGTGTGTGTGTGTGTTTTGGGGAGGGAGGTAGTGTCTTTCTAGAAATCAACTCCCTAAGTACAAAGTATAAGAAATGCAAATTCAAGTGGTCAGATATCCAAGGTGTTTAAATCAAAGCAACACGGTGGGAAGTAGTAGAAGATATTACCAAGGATAAGATACCTACCTAAGCAACATGTTGCCAGTAGAGAATCCCGGGGGAAGGGAAAGGCTGAGGATACATAGGTGAGACCCTCAGTTGCTTCCACCTGCAATATTGTTTCTGTGCAAATGTAAGTGTAAAAAGAGATCTGGGGTGGGAACCAGCGATCCAGACAAAAGGACAATCAGAAGCATCCACCATAAACAGGTGGGTGGTTACTTAGGGAAGCTGCATCTTAAAATCACAGAAACACTACTCCAGGTGAAAAGAGATCACAGGCCCACATGGAGACTGGGCATCCAATCAGATCCCTATAGTATGTAACACTGATGTAAAAAACAAAGGTTCTGTCTTGGTACTGCCATTTCCTTGTTATGCAAACTTGAGCCTGTTATATAGCTTCTCTGAGCTTTAATTCCATAATATGTACTATAAGAATAATTTAATTGTGACTTCCTCATAACTGTATGTGAGCGTTAAATGAGTTAACCCTATCAAGTTTACATGATAGTGTCTGGCAGATAATAAATGTTTAGTACATGAGAAGATACTCAACATCACTAATAATCAGGGAAATGCAATTCAAAACCACAATGAGATATCAACTCACACCTCTCAGAATGGCTGTCATCAAAAAAACAAGAAGTAAGTGTTGGTGAGGATGTGGTGAAAAGGGAACCCTAGTATACAGTTTGGGGAGTGTAAATTGATACAGCCACTACAGAAAACAGTTTGGAGGTTCCTCAAAAAATTAAAAATAGAACTAATATATGATCCAGCAACTCTACTCCTGGGTATATGTTCAAAGAAAAAGAAAACGTTAACTTAAAAAGACACATGCACCCCAATGTTCATAGCAGCATTATTTACAATAGCCAAGATATGGAAGCAACTTAAGTGTCCATCAACAGATGAAAGCATAAAGAATTTGTGGTATATATATGTTCAAAGGAATATTACTCAGCCATAAAAAAGAATGAAATTTTGCCATTTGCAACAACATGGATGGACCTGGACGCTATTATGCTTAGTGGAATAAGTCAGACAGACAAAGACAAATACTGTATGTTTTCATTATATGTGGAATCTACAAAATACAACAAATTAATGAATATAAAAAAAGAGTAGACTCACAGATACAGAGAACAAACTAGTAATTACCAGTGAGGAGAGGGTTGGGGGAGGAGCAAAATAGGTGAAGGGCATTAAAAGGTACAAACTACTAAGTATAAAATAAATAAGATTCAAGGATGTAATGTACAGCACAATGAATATAGTCAATATTTTATAATAACCTCATATAGAGTATAACCTATAAAATATTGAATCACTAAATGCTTAGCAAAAGTAAACTATCATTTTTTTTTTTTTATTATGGCTACCATTATGTGATTATCCTTTCCCTGGAGTTCCAAGCAGTGAGTGTATTGGTTCACAAAATTTTGGTGATTCCATTAAAAATAAACATGTAAAATAATACTGAAGCCTGGCTGGTTTTGTTTGAACCAACATGCAGTGTTAAGCCTAGTAATTAAATTATTTTTTCTTTATTTGCTTTGGTTTCTAGTTTTATTATTTTGGTTATATGAAAGTATATATTTGACTTTCATAGGAGGACTTTAACAATTCTCTCTAAAGGGAAAAGAAAAGCTTTTGGTGATGCCATTACCAACAGTTGCTTTTTCTGATTTTTATCCCTTACTTTTTAATCCACTACGCTTTAAGAAAAATTTATTAATCACAATTTGGTTAAAATTCTTTCTCCTTCTTCCCACTTGCTTCCAAAAGTGCATTTGCTATTAAACTCATTTTGTAAATGTGGTACATTGATATGAGTTTCTTTCACATTTTTATGATGCTGACACCAGCAAAAGCTAAGAGGAGGTTGAAAGTGCTGGGGCTTTATGTGACTTTGATGACAGATATTTTTAAGGCTTTCTTTTCTGCTATATAAACTGGAGCAGTGTAGCTCTTTCTTTCCACAATGTATAAAATAACTTTCCTCTAATGTTAAGAAAAGGAACAGTGATTAGAAAGATTAAGCAGATAACCTGGCTGTAAGAAATGAAGACACAAGAAAAACAAATGCACAACTTAGCTTTAGCAAGCATATTTCAGGGCTCATGTCTGTTTTTGTTAATGATTATTTAGGTAATAAACACTGTATCTTCTCCTATAACAAAGCCAGGCCAGCTTCTGAGTCAGACACTCTGGTAAACAATAAAAAAGCATTTTGTTCTTTGCTCTCTTGATGATTGTAAAAAGGAAAATGATATATAAATCTTTGCATATATTCAGTTTGAAGTCATACTACAGAAGACTAATATTTGGAGCAAGAAAGATTTTTATAAAAGGAGGCAGATGGGTAGACAATTATTGTGAAGGAGTAGAGGCTAACTAATTTGTGTAATAAGAAAACCATTAATATTTAGCAGTGACACTCATATTTTCAAAACTGTGTTCCTGTTATGCCCACCCTTTCTCTTCTTTCTGAATATTAGGCATGCATATTTGTTTATGTGCCTATTTAAAATTCATTATTTATTTTCTTGAGTCCTCATCCCCTCCCTCACTCTTTTCCCCCCAATCCACTTAGATGTGTTGCATGCCTGTGAATTATACCCCAAGTGTGACAGACGATGACTATCTGGAGGATGCCAAGTAGCTGTTGCCCTAGCAACAATAACCAGGGGATGCTTCTCAGAACTTCTGCCTCCTCTCTTCCGCCATCATTTTCCCTGTTATGAGAGTTAGATAACGTGGTTACCAGAATTAGTTGAATCTGGTTCCCACTCCTGGACCCAGCATAGAGAAAGAGAGAAAGCTTAGAAATATCTGTTTTTTTCTTACTATCAGGGGAAATTCAGCATATCTTTGCAGTCAAGACTGAAAGGAGGGGCACTCTTAGAAAAGAGCTATGTGCTCTCATACTAATAAATGCTTGATGGTGGGAGAATTAACTGTCAGAACTGTTACCACAAACCACTTGTGAGGAGTGAAAAAAATCATTGTTGAATTTCCACACGTGGGCTAAAAGAACAGTATGTAAATTGGATTGCAAGATGCTATGTTCTGTGAGTGGAAATTTCTGGTCTGGTCTGAATCTGATATAGCAGATTTGATTTTACTTTCTTTGTCAAATGAAGAAAACCTAAAAAATTGGAAGTGTAATCTAGACAGCAAGAAGGAAAACTTTTTTCAATTACCTATGACTTTATTGTTATTTACATCTCCTCCCCCATATAAATATTCAGATTAAACCAGACAATAAAGTTTAAGGAAAATTCTATTTGCTAAGAAAAGCAGAGGGGATTTCTATGAAGCAAAAGAAGCTGAAGTTTCAATGTTTCTCACTTGCAAGGCCTCCTTTCAAGGCTTTGTATCTCAATTTACATTTGTACATATATTACTTTTATTCTTAAAAAGCCACTCCCTGATTTTATACACTTGAAGATACGCAAATTCTGGATCCACTCCTCAGGAGAAGGGGAAATATAAGTGATTAATTTGATTACATACTATTGCTATTGTATCACTTTTCATGACATTCAGATTTCTAATCTTGTAGTTCTGTTTTGAATACTCATGTCTGGTTTTACTTTTTTTCATCTTGCTTTAGGGGATACTATAGATCTTTAAGTAATCCCAAGCTCGCACATGTTTAAAAAATAATAACAAAAATGTGGTTTGTATGCATCATTGTACTTTAATTTTTTAAATTTTTTATTGAAATATAGCTGATTTACAGTGTTGTATTAATTTTTGTTGTACAGCAAGGTGATTCAGTTATACCTATATATATATACATTCTTTTTCATATTATTTTCCATTATGGTTTAATCACAGGATATTGAATATAGTTCCCTGTGCTATTCAATAAGACCTTGCTGTTTATCCATTCTATATATTAGTTTGCATCTGCTAACCCCAAACTCCCACCCCATCCCCTCCACCATCCCCCTCCCCCTTGGCAACCACTAGTAAATTCTCTATGTCTGTGAGTCTGTGTCTGTTTCGTAGATAAGTTCATTTGTGTCCTATTTTAGATTACACATTTAAGTTGCATCATTGTACTTTCACAACCATTTAGTAAGATTATGAGTAGAAAATGAAATGGTCAATAGTAGAAAAGAAATAGAACAGATCGAGTTATT
Organism: Balaenoptera physalus; assembly: GCF_965194825.1. Classification (NCBI taxonomy): domain Eukaryota; kingdom Metazoa; phylum Chordata; class Mammalia; order Artiodactyla; family Balaenopteridae; genus Balaenoptera; species Balaenoptera physalus. The sequence continues at coordinate 119,373,127 of NC_138891.1, read as the reverse complement.
TAAAAATAGTTAATTTATCCACTAACCATCTTATTTGGAGTGTATTCTGTGTAATTCCTATGGGAAACAGATTTCTGACTGGAAGAAGTTTTTGTATAATCTTAACAATAGATATAATTAAATAAGTGCTTAATGCAGGTTTTTTTAGGATTCCTTTTCGATTTGAATGAATAATTTTCACCACATGTATGCCAGTAATATTTGAAGGGTATGCCCCACAATACCTTAGGAGTTTAGTTGAATAAACAGTATTTTATAAATAATACACTAGAAACTTTTAGTAATTATTTAAACCCAATACTTCATAGTAACTCTGGAAGAATTATGAAAGGTATAGTGAAAAGTCTTTGTACTCCTACTAATCACATTTATCACCATTTACCTTTTACGGAAATATCCAGTTCCTCCATTGAGGTGTATTCTCTTGAAGGATTATATTTTAATTTTATATCCCAAGATCACAGCACCTTAAATCTAATAGATTCTACTGTGTATTATTTTAGTTGATCTGACATAATACTTTTTTTAAGTTGGAGTATAATTGCTTTACAATGTTGTGTTAGTTTCTGCTGTACAGTGAAGTGAATCAGCTATATGTATACCTATATCCCCTCCCACTTGGACCTCCCTCCCACCACATCCCACCCATCTAGGTCATCACAGAGCACCAAGCTGAGCTCCCTGTGCTATACAGCAGGTTCCCACTAGCTATCTATTTTACACATAGTAGTGCATTTATGTCAAGCCTAAGGGATGAATTGGGAGATTAAGTTTGACATAATACATTTTTCACGAACTTTGCTCTTGGACCCTATATTTTATAGAGCTAATATATGAATCCCACAGTAGACACTACTAGGAATTTTTATTTTTATAACAATATTTAAATATTTTAAAACATAATATATTCAAATAATTCAAAATTTTAAAGGTACAAAAGGAAATATGTACATTGAAAAAACTCTCCCTCTCCACTTTCAGAGCTATTTTAGGCATATACAAACAAAAACATACACATTCTTTTTAGCATAGTATGCAAACTGTATACTCTTAATTATTTTTATTTAACACTTTTATAGTTGACCCATATCTTCAAACAAACAAAAAACTGTGTTCTCATTCTGTTTTATGGCTACATTGCATTCTAATATATATATATATATATATATATATATATATATATATATATATAGTATAATTTATTAAACTGGTATTTCGTTGATGGATGTTTAGATATTTTCCAATCTTGCTTACTAAAAACACATTACAATAAATAGCTTTGTACATGACACAATTTTGCATAAATGAGAAAATATGTATAGGCTATATTGCTATTTCTGAAATAAGGCTCAAAAGTTATGTTTTTATATTGACAGATATTGCCAGATTACTTTTCATACAACATGAATTGATTTACAGTAATGATCAAAATACCCTTTTGTTTTTCATTCTTACTTATAGAATGTGCTATCGAACTTTTCAATCTTTGTCAATAAGGAAGGTAAAAAAACGCTGTCACTGTAGTTTTCGTTTATATTTATTTTCTTATTTTTTGAGTTTAGACTTTTTCCATATGTTTAAGAACATTTGAATTTCTTTTCACTTTATCATACGTTGTTTTTATCTCCTTCCTTGCATTCAATACAATGTGTCATTATTTTATTCATGTATTTGTGTCCTTGGTCATCATTTGTCTCTTCGATTATTTTATAAGCTCGTTGAAGGTCAGTATTTGGCTTTCTTGTTCATCACTGACTCATTAGCTCCCAGCACAACACCTTCTTTAGCAGACATTTAGTAAATATTTGTTGAACAAGGGAGTTAGTGAAGTAATGTGAGTCCACCAGGACGTCTCAAGGATGTTGCCACAGAACTGTGTACTTGATTCTGTGCCCAATTACCTCTGAGTGTCCTAAAACAATTGGTATTCTTTACTATTTTTTGAAAGTTTGCTGAGCTACCCTTGAAATGGAATTGAAAAGCACAACACTTAAATTAAAGAGACTCATAAGTAATACTTTAGGACTTCCCTATGGATTCTCCAAAATATCTAATTACAATCAGGGTTTAGTTTTCCATCAGGGAGAGAGTTCTCTAGTGAGAATTCTAGGTTAACTTAACTTTTCAATGCTATCATGGAAAGGGAAACAAAGGTGAATCTAGGAAACAGAGAAAGAATAAATATATTTATTTACAGACCCCAATGTTACATATTGGGAGCTGCAAAACTTTTCTGTTAAATGGTACACAAACTTTGCTACACTGAACTTTGTCATTGCATAAGAATGTAGAGTTTTCAGGAATGTTATTATTTAAAAAATTAACTATGTATTAAAATACGGGGTTCCAATCATAACATGGATAATGATTTAAAACTCTTTCTTTCCACAGAAAGTACCATACCCTGTGCTGTGTGAATTCTTTCAGCAATTACAGATACATAGCAATTGTTGAAATGTAAGGTGGATTTGTAGTGTATTTGAGTGACTGATACCAAAAAATGGATAAACAGTACTGCATTTTTAAGCAGAATTCAGCAAATAGTGTCTAGGTTTTTTCCTCATTTGAATATTAATGACTAGTGTAAAGAACAGGTAGTTTCAGGGTCTATCTAGTCTTGCCAATCATATTAAATTACTAGAAGCCTAGAAATAAGTCTTTGTTTTCCTCTGCAGTGCATGAGAGTTACTAATCTTAACAAGACCCAAAGCTTACTCTATAAGACATGTTTGAGATGAGAGGGTTTAAAAGGCCTTACCAATTGTATAAAAATCTGGCTTTATTTAGCACAGGCCACACCACTGAGGTATTGTCATGTTAACTGATTTTGGGATTTGCAGTGAGGAAACCAGAGGAAGGATGCTGGAGATCTAGGTAGTTGGGAGAGAAGGGTCTCTGATTCCAGGGGAAGATAGAAGGGTCTTGCAACATGACTTGGGCAAAAAAGAGCAGGCATAGGTAATACCTCCAGGAGACGAGTTACTTTATAGCAATTTAAGTTTATTTTTCTGCATTGTAAATCCTTGATGCAATCCTTAAGACTTCTGTTCAATTTGTTAAACCAACACAATCCCAGGTAAACTGTTGTAGGGAAGCCAAAGTATGTATCCATGAGCATACATCCAAGTCTTTGGGTGAAATTGAACAGACAAAATGAGCTCAACAAAGAGATCCAATAACGGGATGGACAGAAGCAATAGCTGAAGAATCCCAGCTGAGCAGTCAAAATTGAGAGGTGACAGGTGAGAGTCTAAGTATATAAGTGCAGTCCACGTTGCGGGGACCTCAGAAACAGCTGAAATGGCCTGGACTTCCTGTGTTCATGAGGGCGGGGCTTGGATTATAGTCAAATGGTAACAAGTAAGCTCAGAAGACTGTAAAAGTTCGGGATATACCAATGACTTAGAGAAATTTCCTATGGATATTTGTTACAAGTCCTCAGCATAGTTCAAGAGTGGTTCTTGTCTCATATTTCAGTGCTTATATTATGCACTTTCAAAGATTCATGGCTACACAGTGGTGTACATTAGTGTCTTCTCCCTAACAAGATTGTAAACTCCTTGAAAATATAGGGATTCATTCATATACATCATGCTTATCTCTCATAATATCTAACATGGTACTGAGCCATTGTTGTGGTGCTCAGCATATAATTATTAAATGAAAACTTTATTAGACAATTCTTTTGAGGACTATATAGCCTATAGTGTCAAATGATTATAATCCCATAAGATAGAATTTTAAATATGTTTTATATATCCTTTCTTTTTGGGATGTGGACTTTTTTACTTATGATGCATTTGCTTTTTTTCCTTTCATTACCATCTTCGCTTAACTTTGAATGTCTTATGCTTCCTCAGTAGCACCTTATTTTTAAGGTTCCTTGTAAAGAACAAGATAACTGAACCAAATTCTTCTCTTATGCTAAAATAAAATCAACAGTTAATTCACATCTCAAATCCCTACTCATATTTTAGGCATAATTCATGAATGCGTACATCCATATGTCATGTGGCTGTCCAGCTATTTATACAAACAAGAAGTACAAACAAGTTTTGAAGCTCTGAGCAGACCTGTGACCAGCTGATACTTCTAAAAAAAACAACCCCTTTTTTCCATCAAAGGTTCTTGCATCCAAAGTTGTATAAGTTTAACTTATGTATGTATTCTCAGTTATATAAGTTGAACTTGTTTCTTATGATTGTGAAAGCTTATAGATTAACAAGTGTCAGGACAGCAGTGAATAAATAACATACATCTCACCCCTTTCTTGGGTGGGAAGGATTGAGGAGGGGAGGAGAGGGAAAGAAAGCAATTAGTGCCTCAATCCCATGTGCACACAGTCTTCTCACTGATGGCAGTGCCAAGTTTGATCAGCCATCCTACCTGCTCCAGCCCATGAGTTAAGAATACACACCACCCCTAGGATGGATGTGTTACTTGCATTTCCATTAATTTTCAGGAATAAGATAACTAGTACTTCCAGTCAGGCTGGGCATTTCAAGTGGCTACATCATGGTTTTGAATAGTGCATTCCCAGGATCGGTAGCTGAGAAAAGTTCTTGTCAATAAAAAATTTGACACAGAAGGTGGGGTGGTGGATTCGTTGTTTCCTCTGCTGCTGCTACTGCTTATGCACGGCACGTTCCCGGAGACTGTGCAGCTGACACACAGAAGACTTTTAGTTTTTGTTCAGGTCTGGTTTTGATCTGCAGTGTTCAGGGATGAGCAATTCCTTTCAAGTTATTTGCAAACCTTGTCAGAGCTTGATTGCAGCATGACATTGATGACAGACTGATTATTACTTGTCTCAAAAAACAGCGTAAGAACATATTGGCTTTCATGCAAACATCCAGCTTGTCATTAGCGTACAGTGCAAATGGCAGCGGTTTTACACCGGAATCCTGGAAGCATAGGCAAAAAGAGGCGTCTCTTTCTATTGGTCCTGGAAGGATTTCAATAAAATTTTAGGGACAATTTTTGTTAAGTGAAATTCCTACAGCAAGACAAATGTTCTAGCTTTGAAATTTCATTGGTTATCTTGAGAGTCATTTATTCCAGTAGGCTAGATAGAAAAAATAAATACGTATAAAACGATATTGAAATATAAACAACTTAATTGTCTTCAGTAAAGCAAAGCTACTAAAGTTTAGACGTGAATTCAATTGCAGAGTTCTGCTTACTTGGAAGCCCCAAATACTAAGTTGTGATGATTTCTCAATAACTCAATAATAAGCCAGATCCACCCAGATGAATAAATTAGCTACTTGAGATGTGAAGTAGACCTTGCAGTAGGTACTTTTCCTTTTAAACCACAAGAACTCAATTGCATTAAAGAAGCATATGTATTCTGAAATCCTTTCCAGGAATTAAAACCTCTATGATTTCAATTTTATTCAAGAGTCATGAAACTTACCTACATGTCTACTTGATACTTAAGAAAAAGTTACTGGTTGGAAACAAATGGTATCAACAATCAGGATCTTGTATTGCCTACTCATATATGTTCCTTTTGCTATTTCTTGCTTCTCTGGGTAGAAAGTTTAGAGGCTTATCTCATCTGGCCACAGCTATATTCACAGAAGGAATAACCACCTCAATTTATTTTTTAAAAATATTAACTCTATAAGAAGATGACTTGTTCAATTGGAACTTTTAATTAAAAAATATATGTACATGGCAAAATTTAAATCAAATGTGTAAAAGGGTATTTAATGAAAGATAAACCTTTCTCCCATTGTAGATTCCCAATATTTTATCCCAAGGGACAATCATTGATATGCATATATATGTTTATTGCCTCCCACTTTTCACACAAGTTGGAGCAAAATTTAACATAGTATTATTATCTGTGTTTTATTCTCTTATCAATATTGGAAGCTGTGAAGATAGGACTTTAGGCAGTCCTGAATTTCTATCTTACTTGGAATGGTCAGATCCCAGAGATGACTGGAACTGACATTTGATTCATGTAAGTCTGATATATTTGCAGATGAATGTCCATGTTAGATCACAGATTGCTAAAAGAGATAGAATTATTCAAGAAAAAGAAACACTAAAACTCTGACACATTTGAGTTTTAGTTTGTGGCAGTCAATTCTGGGCCACAAGGAATAAAGAACACTTCCCCCTCACCCTGAGCAGGACCTCAGTTGGCCTTTCTATGATCAAAAATGATCATCACCATTCTCATCTAGCTCAGTCACCATCATCCACAGAAGAGAAACTTATGGGAAGGGGAGCTTGTATTTCCAACATGTAGAATGTAGCCGAACCTCTAGCTATATGTGCAACTGCTTTAATATAATTAAAATCTCACTTCTGTTACCTAAATAAAAAGACACGATTACTCTGTCCCCTGGAGTCTATCAGTCACCCTCAAATTATAATAATAATTCAGATGCTATACTTCTAAACCATTTTCTTCCCTAACCAAGATTATAAAATAGATGCTTCCAATTCAGGATGGTATACTCAGTATACATATCTAACTCCCCTATATTTCTAAATCCCATTAAAATAAGAAATAAATATTCAAAACCCCTAAATATATTTTATAGCCTGGAAATCAGAAACTAGAATCCAGAACCAGATTCCTTCTGAAATCAGAATTTCATGGTTTTATGCTGATAGATGTGATGGTTAATTTTAGGTGTCAAACTGGCTGGGCCATGGGGTGCCCAGATATTTGGTCAAACATTATTCTAGGTATTTCTACATTTTTGGATGAGTTTAACATTTAAATTGGTGGACTTTGAATAAAATAAATTGTCCTCTGTAATGTGGGTGAGCCTCATCCATCCGTTGAGGGCTTAAATAGAACAAAAAGACCTTCCTCCCCCCAAGCAAGAGAAAATTCTGCAGCAAGAGGCTTTGGACTTGAACTGAGACATCACCTTTCCTTGACTTCTACCTGCTGTGCCCCCAGTAGATTTTGGACTGGCCAGAATCCATAATTGCAGGAGTCAGTTCCTTATAATAAATATATTTATACACACACACACACATCCTATTGGTTCTTTCTCTGAAGAACCTTGGCTAAAACAATGGACAGATCAAAGCAGAGTTAGTAGCCATCTTAAACATGCACAGTGTAAGTTACATTTAAAGTGAGAGTTCTTTTTTCCACTAAACTTAAGAAAAGGTTTTAAATATTGTGTTGGCAGATAATACAAATAGGTCATGATACCAAAGTTCAGATTTGGTAATCAAAATTACAGATTAAACGTATTCTTACAGTCCAACTGACACAGTCAACTGTATGTGTGTGTGTATGTGTGTGTGTGTTACCTCTTATCTATCTGTCTACCTATCTACTGTCTATTTATCATCTATATAAAAACTAACATTTGAGGGCTTACTGTGCCAGGTGCTGTATTGAATACAATACATAGATCATTCCATTTAATTCTCACAACTACCCTATAAAGTAAGTACTATTATTATGTTTATGTAACATATGAAGGTAAATTTTAATACAGTCAATTAAAAATTTAATATAGTCAATAATTTTTTTTTACACAGCCAGTAAATAAAGGAGCTGAAATTAGAACCCAGGCCATCAGAGACTGTGCTGTTAAATCACCGTGTTCCATGAAGAATACTTCAAAAATTACATGGAGCCAGCATATCTTTAATAGCAAACCCTGATTAGGACATTACAATAAAAGAAAATTGTCAGTACAAGTAAAATCTATGTAAAATTTTGCAAAAGGTCCTAGGCAAAATATTAGCAAACTGAATCTATCCATCTATCTATCTGGTAAATAATAACATAGTGTGGTTTATCAGAGGATTGCAAAGTTGATTTTTAATATTAAAAAAAAAAATCAATCTGTATAATTCACCACACTAACACCATAAAGGAGAAAAACAATATGATCATCTAAATACATTTAGAAAAAACATTCAATAAAATTCAATATCCATTCATGACAAAAACTCCTGAGCAAATTAGAAGTGGAATGGAATTTCATTAATCTAATAAAATATCTCCAAAAAAGAACTTACAGTGAACATATTACTTAATAGCGAGTATTGTTACCTTTTCTCTAAAGGTGGAAAGCAATTATCACCATTTAAAATTTTATTCAGCATTGTACTGCAAGGCCTACCAAATGCAATAAGGCAAGAAAATAAGGAGATAGAGATTGGAAAGAAAGCTTTAAACTGTCATTATTTGAAGAAAGCATGACTATGTACTTAGAAAATCCAAAAGAATCTGCAAAAATTATTAGAATTAATGTCTTAAATCACAATGGTCCTGATTTGGGAGTTTTTGTAATTTTTCATTAATTTTACCTTTATATATGGGAGTACTAAGAGGCACACCAAGGAAACCTCAGCTTCTCACCAAGGTCTTTCTTACCCTAATTAGATAACAAAAAATCAATCCCTCCTTGGTAAACAAAGTCAGTCATTCCCAGCCAGTACTTGATCTACTGGTTTGGTGACATCTGGAGTTTAAAATGGTCAGGGGACAGTCTCAGCTTCCAACCTAGTCCCTTGTTGGAAGCATTTTCAGAAGAGCTCAAAGCTGTAAGAAGAGGTATCAAAAAATATAGCAAACAGTGAAAGTGGTCACTTCCCCTTCTCCCATTTCATTCCTAGGTCCATGTTTCTGGCTCTTGGAGAAGTAGAGCCATATACTGATGGCTGATTCAAACTATATCCTGCATCCTCCGGAATCATGTCTCACGATTACCACTGGAATGGGGCCTTTAGGGCCCATGCCATGTGTGTCAAGCCAGGTGATTTTGCAGTGATAGGATATATGGAAAGGGCAGAGAATTTTACAAGTGTGAGTCCATTGCTAGATCTTTCTTTTTTTGAGGGGTGAATTTTTGTTTGATCGACTTATCTTTGAGAGCAGTTTCAGGTGCACAGCAAAACTGAGTGGAAATTACAGAGTGTTAGTTCCCCTATACCTTCTGCATCCCCAGCCTGTCACACCTCAGCTTTCCCCACTATGAATGTTCATTTCTTTAGCCCATCTATAGTAATGTAATTATTGATTGGATTTAAATCTACTGTCTTATATTCTATTTGTCTCATCTGTTCTTTGTTCTTTTTTCCTACTTTCTTTTGGATCAGCTTAGTTTTTATAATGATTCTATTTTATCTCTACTATAGGCTTCTTGTTATATCTCTTATATTTTACTGGTCTTCTAGGGTTTATAATATGCATTTTTTTTAGTTGTTGCTTTTATTTTTTTATTATTTTTTTTGAAGTATAGTTGATTTACAATGTCATGTTAGTTTCAGATGTCTAACACGGTTATTCAGTTGTATACATATATATTATATATATTCTTTTTCAGAATCTTTTCCCTTACAGATTATCACAAAACATTGAGTATAGTTCCCTATGCTATACAGTAGGCCCTTGATGGTTATCTATTTCATTTCCAATAGTAGTGTGTATATGTTCATTCTGACCTCCTAATTTATCCCACCCTCCCCTCTTTGTTTGCCATAAGTTTGTTTTCTATGTCTGTGTGTCTGTTGAGGAACAAATGATTTAAGGTCCTTCAGGTAACCAGGTGAAGAGTGAGGTGAGGACAAAGGGTACATGGAATTGATAGTGAAATAAAGAAATTACATATATCAACTAAGAGTTCATGACCAGTTATGATAAAGAGAACTCTAGCAGCTTTGCATGTTTTCTTTCTTGCTTGCTGTATATGTACGTGTAATATACGGTTGTGTATATCACTTATATGTACACATTTGTAAATATTAATCAATCACTTTTCTCTCTCTTCCTTTTCCTTTATTGTATGTTATTAAGATTTTTGATGGTGGTTTACTTCACAATTTAGTGTTTAGATTACAGGATGTTCCAGTTGGACTGTGAGGAGTAGACAACATTTCCCAGAGGTAGATATTCTGACTGTTGCTCAGATTGGAAATCAATGGTTGTTGGTATTTTCTGTCTCCCCTTTATGGGAAGAGGGTGAGAGTGTATTTGTTCCTTTGAAGCGTAGTTTTATATGAAAAAATAGAAAATGTTTATAGATATTACACGGAAATTCAAGTATGTATTTAAAGGTATGTATGGAAAGAAAGAATGTCAATTTAGTAATTCACTGGACATAGAATCAATATACAAAAAGTAATTGCCTTTCTATAAATTAGCAGCAAATATTAAGAAAGAAATGAATAAATACCATTTACAATTGCACAAATAAACCCCCAGATATTCATAAATAATTCCTATGAAATATATCCATGTTTTCTACATTGTAAACAGCAAAACAGTGCTGAGAAAAAATATTTAATCCAATAAATGGAGAGATAGAACATGTTCTTGCATTGGAGGACTCAATATTAAGATGTAAGTTCTTCTGATATTGATATATATATTTAATATTATCTCAAACAAAATAACAGAGGGATATTTTCTATTTTTTTTTAATGGGGGGAGTGATTGGCCTACTAATTCTAAAATGTATGGAAATGCAGAGGACCTAGAATAGCAAAGCAATCTGTAAAAGAGAACAAACTGGCTGAATTATACTAACAGAGATCAAGTCTTATTATAAAGTTGCAATGATTAAAACACTGTGGTGTTGATATAAAAATAAACAAATAGATCAATAGACCAAAATAGAGTATCCAGAAACTGACCCACACATATGGTCACTTGATTTATCACAAAGATGACAAAGCAATTCAGTGTGGACAAGATAGCTGTTTTGATAAAGAACTGAATCAACTGGATATCTATTTGAACAGAATAATTACTCTGTACCCTCCCTTATACCATTCACAAAGTTGAATTTGCAGTAGATTTTATACATAAATGTGAAAAGCCAAATAAAAGCACTTCTAGAAGAAATCATAGGAGACCACCTTTATGATGTTGTGGTGGAAGGATTTCTTAAATTGGACAAAATTATTAGCAATAAGAGAAAAGATTAATAAGTTGGACTTCCTTTAAATTAGTTAATTCTTTTCATTAAAATATAATATTAATAGTGTCAAAAGTCAAACTAACAAATAGGAGAAATAATTTATTATATATATATATATATATATATATATATATATATATATATACACACACACACAAAATCAAAGGACTCATACGCAAGACATATAAAGAATGCCAACAAATCATTGAGAAAAACAATTTTTAATGAACAAAATACTTGAAAAGTTACTTAAACAGGAGAGGATAAGAGAGGATATCCAAATGACCAGTAAGTATATGAAAAAGTAGTCAGAATCATTAGTCATCAGCTAAACGCAAATTTTAGTGACAATGAAATAACATTATCTCAAACAGAATGACTAAAATTTTAAAAGATTGAAAATATTGTGTTAGTGAGGATATGAATCAAATAGAACTCTCAATATTAATTAAGAATATTATTGACTTAATTAAGAATTAATTAATAACTAATATTCCAACTGGTAATCACTTTGTCAGAAAATTGTTTGGTAGTATTTACCAGAGCTAAATATACACATAACCAATTCTGCCAAGTGACATATACAATAGAAATAAATGCTTATGGCAACACAAAGCAGGTACAGTAATATTTTCTAACTTTATTCATAGTAGCCCCAAACAGGAAACAACCCAATTATCCATAAGCAGGAAAATAAATAAATACGTTATGGTTTATTTATGTAGTGGAATATTTAGCATCCATGAATGACACATAGTAACACTGATAATGTAGAAGGAAAGAAATTGCTTGATAGAAGTGGGAGGGTCAGTAGGAAGAGTTAGGAGGAATTCTGGAACTCTAATTTTTCATTTACATAGTAGAGAGCAAATAGATATTTTCTAATATTGATGGATCAGTTTTTAAAAGTTTAGATGTAAGAATATTATTTAGAGTAATTACTAGCAAAGATTAAAAGCAACTGATTAAGTGGGAATTTTATTCCTTTATTTCTTATTTTTAAACAATATGTATGTATTGTTTCATGATGAACATTGTAAATTTGTAAAACATATTTCATATTTGAGCTTACTGAATATGAATTAAAAGTTGCAGGACTCCCATTGAGATAATGTTGATGTAGATACAACAGGACAGCCATTAAAAATATAGCAGAAGCCAAAAGCTGTCCAAGTCAAGACTTCAAATACGCTGCAGCTGAAATTCTTCTCACCTACCAGCCTCAATAAAGACCATTTCCTGGAACCTTACACAAACAAGCATATGCATTAGTCAGGGCGCGAGATTCAGTGGGGAGGACTTGGCAGAAAGACAAAAGAGTCTCCAAACTTCTTTGGAAAGTGTTTTGCCACTTATCCTACAGCTATAACTCTGCCAACTGGAGTTAGTGGGCTATTATAAATTTATATATGCATTTAATCTGCCTGGAGGATTTTTTTACTTATATGGTACATCAACATTTCAAAACAACCTTTTAAGATACAGAATCTTCCAAGAGGAAGGCTCTTTATATGTGAGACGCAGCTTTCCTTCTGAGGGACAGCAATGACTAGTTTGTTTGAGTACAAAACTGACAGTTGGGAAAGTCTGAAATATAATTCTGGCTTTTCTACTCCCTTAGGTTGGCCATACAGAATAAACACGAACCTGTTAAGCAAGCAGAGTTTTGGAGGAAGTACATATACATATTAACAAAGAGCTAGAAACTCTACTGTAATAAGGGTTAGAGAAATACCTTGACCGTTATCTGAGTGACCTTGTCTGATTGGGTCTGGATGGAAACCATTGGCAAAATTAGCACACAGACATCATGAGGCTTTGCAAAATGAAATGCAGTAAAAGGATTCTGTAGAAAAAGCACACAATTCTGTGAAACTGTTTTGCCTTTACAATCTGAAAAGAAAGGAGTTTAAAATCTTGCAAATGAGTGATTTGTTGAAATTAATGAAAATTAAAGAAAAAAATCAATGAGATGTGGAAATAATGCTATAGCCTAAAAGAAAATTTCTTATAAAAATTCATTTTGTTGCATTCTGGAGGAGGAATCTTATTCTTTGGTAAGTCTCCTATATGGAAACTGTCCTCTATCAGGATATAACCTTTAGCCTTAGGCATCTGAGAGAGATCGTGATTACTAACTGCTGGTTGAGGTATACTCTGCAAATAGTATGACTAGTTATTTATAGGGAATATTTGCAGTCTTTTTACGTTGATTTGCTGGAAGAGAACAAAATTCACCATAGAGTCTGAGAAAAGTTACCTCAATCTATCTGATGGAAAATGGAAATAAAACAAAAGACCCAATATCTCAACAGCAAGCAACTGGGGAATTGCAGGGTTAAATAAAGGATATAGTAAGTAGATAGAGGTGTCAGTAGAACAATTCCAATATTAAGAAGACCTCTTTTCAAATGGGCCATCTAAATCCTGGCTTGGGAATTGGTGGAATTATGAAATTGATTAATCAGTTAATTAGATTATTTGTCAGGGATTCAGACTTCCCCAAAACGGAAGCTTAGTCTCTTAAGGGATGATTAGCAAATTCAATCCTGAGCCAAATTTTTGATGTGGGCTGAGATACTGGTACAGGAAATGAAAAATAATTGATATAATCATATGTAATTTTAGTGGTTCTGAGTCCCTAACTTAAACAAGTATACTTATTGCCATTTCACAAATTCTGAAGTTAAATATCATAACTTTATTGAGGAAATGTAACAACTCAGAGAATCTTTATAACTTGTAGGAAAGTTAATTATGATGATTAATCATGTTGTAGACGTGCTCATATAAGCATGATTCCAAGCTTTTTATTGTTGCCCCTTTACTGTGTCCATTGCAAGAGGATTTAGTAGAACACTGATACCACGTTTGAAATCTTATATATGTCTGTGGAGTGTTACATGATCTAAAATTTCTTGGGCTATGTTTATGTTTGTTTATTTTTGGCTGCGTTGGATCTTCGTTGCTGCACGAGGGCTTTCTCTAGTTGCGGCGAGTGGGGACTACTCTTTGTTGCGGTGCGCAGGCTTCACATTGCGGTGGATTCTCTTGTGGAGAATGGGCTCTAGGCATGCGGGCTTCAGAAGTTGTGGCACACGGGCTCAGTAGTTGTGGCTCATGGGCTCTAGAGCGCAGGCTCAGTAGTTGTGGCTCACGGGCTTAGTTGCTCCGCGGCATGTGGTATCTCCCCAGACCAGGGCTCCAACCGGTGTCCCCTGCATTGGCAGGCGGATTCTTAACCACTGCACCACCAGGAAAGCACTGATTCATTTTTTAAAACTAATCTGCATAGTAGGATTACCCTAGGCCAAGATTTTCAATTTCCATCTTTTTGATGATTTCCGATCTTTGGGATCTGACTATTGAGCCTCAGACCATACATCAAACTATTAACCTCTGCATTTAGATATCTCAGAGGAGTGACTCCAGATGCATGATGTCCAAATTGAACTCACATTTTATCTAAACCTTGTCCTACTCCTAAAGTCCCTATCTTAGGGACTTCGACGGCCATCTTCCCATTACTTGCAGAACGTCCTTCTCTCCTTTGCCACATTCCCACCTTATCCTGCCTGAACCCACATTCCTTTCTGTGACACGGAGAGATTATCCTTCCTTGTAATGATTAAATAGAAAATTAAGGTTAAACACTTCATTCACTTTAAAGCATTGTGACAAACTCTTTTATTATAAATACACACACATGCACATACCAATATACAGACACACATAATATATCTAGCGGAAGAAAAGTAACCAGAATACCATTCATTAGTACAGGCAAATTTTAAAAATGTTGGGCATGAGGAGGCTTTCAAGGAAAAATCTAGCTTGAGAAGGAGGATGGAAGGCTTTATAAGGTTTACCAAGAGAGGATCAGGTGAAGTTCAGCTAACTTCAGAGGAAAGTTAGTCAAGAATGGTTCTCAGAAAAGGCAAGAATTTTTCTTGGGGAGGAAGAGTTAGGCATTAACATTGTGTGCGAAAGGGAGTGGGCAAGGACATCTGCCGGGATGAGGGCATACAAACGCCACCATGGAGAAGTCCCTGAGTCCTTTAGGATTTCTCAGTTTCAAAAAAAAGAATAATAAAAATAAAGGAATCCTGAATAACCTCTATATTAGAATACAATTAACAACTCATGATGTCTGCTTCTGTTACTGTATTTCCAAATTTTTTTATTTGAAATTTTCCTTGATTGTAGTCTTTACTAAACAAGGGTATGCTTGTATTTATGTAAATATATTTAACTTACTTAAATATATCTATTTTACATCAAAGAAGCATATTTAAAAAACATCTCATAACCTCACTTTAAGCATAAACATCAAGTAGTAATTCAAAAACTGTATGTACCATTATATTTTTATAAATGTTTCAGTATTTGTTAAGAAAGCCCTCTAATATATGACTGTACCTCTTATTCTAAGTCCAAAGGTGGAAATAAAGCAATGTCTTATATGATTTCATTATTTTTAAAAAAGACATCTGAATGATCCTACTCCCTCTAGTTTTATTTAAAACGTATTTCTGGTTTGTGTGGGATTAAGTTAAAGAATTCCAGAATTTGTAGTAGCCAAGTTGGTGTCCACACTCAAAAATAGACATTCAAACTAAAGGAATAATATACAACATGTTCAAACAATTGCACTGAGAAAATAATGCAGAAACCTCTTGACAATATCAATACTGATGTAATAAGGAATTTCACCAAAATCTAAGATCTAGAATTGAATGAGACATTACCGTTCAAATAATAATAAAGAAATCAAGAGTAAGTTAAAAATGTGGATAGGTTGAATATCTGATAGAATAAATGGAGTCCTGGAATGTGCCTGACAGATAGAGGGGTTAAAAGAAGAAAAATAGGAAAAAAATGCTTAGTGGACTTGCCATAGATTTTAAATGAAATCAAATATTATATCTAAGCAGAAGATCTCGAACATTAATAGTGAAAGCAAGTAGAAAAAAGATTTGAGTAGAACTCTGGTCTTCTGTCAGTCCACCCTGCCTTCTACTTCTGTTCTCTTTCTTAATTGTCATATCTCAAGCCCCCTCTTCTAGTTACACTCTTATTGAAGTCTTAAGTGTTGTGGCTGTGCCCTCAGGCACAGCCTCTTGGAATTCCAACAGTCTTTGAAGAGTCCTCTCTCACTGCTTCATCTCATAACATTTCAGCAGGAATGTATTTTCTAAAACATGAGATTGAAATTCCTGTGAGATGAGCAACATAAAAGTGAGGATGATTTCTTTACATGAAGATCACTGAGTTAATAGAGGAATCATTCATTCAGCCTTGGCAAGAATATCACAAAAATGATGTTATGTTCTTCTTAACACATCATATCAAGAGGCACGTGATGGTGTTTTGTCCTATACTGAAGATGCTAACTTTGATCCTTTGACTAAGGTAGTATTTGCTAGGTTTCTCCAAGGTGAAATTGCTTTTTTTTCCCCTTAGCAATCAAGAAGTAACTTATGGTGAGTTTCTTTGAGCCTCTGAAATGTCCTCTTTTTTAAATCCATTTTCACACACTATTTCAGCATCCATAATTATTAAAGATCGATTATTAACTTCATTATTATATGTTTATTAATTGGTATTCTAGTATAAGGAAGAGTTGTCTTCCTTCTTTCCTTCTTTATTTCCTTCCTTCCCCACCTCTGACCCCTTTATTATTTCAATATTGTATTCAATGAGTTAATTATCATTATGTATTTTGAGCTCAAAATGACCAGATTTGGCCAGTGGGAGCTTCTCTAAGTCCTTTATTACTCTGATATGTTCAGATCATTTTTGAGCACTTCCTTATTTTCTGGGCACAAAGATGTCCTTGGAAAATTTACTTTCTCTTTTGCTAAGATGCTCTGCAGTCCAGTTTGTCATTGCCATTTTGAGTTACAGAGGGTTAGGTTCTGTTGGGTCTTCTCTATCCTCTTCCTCCTTGAGTTGATGCTGTGTCCCAGCCAGGAGATTCACAAATCAGCCCCTTATGCATACACTGATATGAAATAATTTCTACTCAATCTACCAGTTTCCTTAAAGAACCTGGGAAGTTTTTGACAGCTCTTTTATTTCCTTAGAGGATGCAGACTTCAGTCACTTCATGTTCTCTCAGTCTTTGCTGGATGTTAAGGGTGAAGGCAGTTGGAAAACCTTGCTCACAAAGACCCTCCTACTGGAAGCCCATTAATCACTCCATGGCTATCCAGTGGGTTATTTCATTCAAATGACCACTAACTTAAAAAATGTTGCTGTCTTTATTATTTAGGATCCTACCAAGACATTGGATTTGTCTTAGACAGTTCACATGAAAAGTTTTTTTTAATTTTTTTAAAATTGAAATATAGTTGATTTACAATATTTTGTTAGTTTCAGGTATACAGCAAAGTGATTCAGATATATATATATATATGATTTTTTTAGATTTTTCAGATTCTTTTCCATTATAGGTTATTACAAGATATTTAATGTAGTTCCCTCTGCTATACAGTAAATCACTGTTGTTTATCTATTTTATGTATAGTGGTGTGTATATGTTAATCTCATACTCTTAATTTATCGCCCCCTCCCTTTCCGTTTTGGTAACCATAAATTTGTTTTCTATGTCTGTGAGTCTGTTTCTGTTTTGTAAATAAGTTCATTTGTATTATTTTTTTAGATTCCACATGTACGTGATATCATATGATATTTGTCTTTTTCTGTCTGACTTACTTCACTTAGTATGATAATCTCTAGGTCCATACATGTTGCTGCAAATGACAATATTTAATTTTTTTTATGGTTGAGCAATAATTCCATTGTATGTATATACCACATCTTCTTTATCCATTCATCTGTTGATGGACATTCAGGTTGCTTCCATGTCTTGACTGTTGTAAATAGTGTTGCAATGAACTTTGGGGTGCATATATCTTTTCGAATTAGAGTTTTCTTTGGATATATGCCCAGGAGTGGGATTGCTGGATCATATGGTAACTATATGTTCAGTTTTTTAAGGAACTGCTATACTGTTCTCCATAGCGGCTGTACCAATTTACATTCCCACCAACAGTCTAGGAGGGTTCTGTTTTCTCCACACCCTCTCCAGCATTTGTTACTTGTAGACTTTTTGATGATGGCCATTCTGACTGGTATGAGGTGATACCTCATTGTAGTTTTGATTTGCATTTCTCTGATAATTAGTGATGTTGAGAATCTTTTCATGTGCCTGTTGGCCATATGCATGTCTTCTTTGGAGAAATGTCTGTTTAGGTCTTCTGCCCATTTTTTGATTAGGTTGTTTGTGTTTTTTTGATATTGAGTTGCATGAGCTGTTTGTATGTTTTGAAAATTAATCCCTTGTCAGTCGCATCGTTCGTGAGTATTTTCTCCCAGTCCGTAGGTTGTTTTTTCATTTTGTTTATGGTTTCCTTTGCTGTGCAAAAGCTTATAAGTTTGATTAGATTCCATTTGTTTACTTTTGCTTTTATTTCTTTTGCCTTGAGAGACTGATCTAAGAAAATATCACTACGATTTATGTCAGAGAATCTTTTGCTTCTGTTCTCTTCTAGGAGTTTTATGGTTTCATGTCTTATATTCAAGTCTTTAAGCCATTTTGAGTTTATTTTTGTGTATGATGTGAGGGAGTGTTCTAACTTCATTGATTTACATGTTGCTGTCCAGACACAGAAGAGTTTTTAATAAAAGTACAATATATAAAGTTGTGAGCAGGGATAGGAGAGCAAACACGTGGCGGTGAGGCACCCAAATTCTAGTAATATTAGGGAAGCTTAGTCACTCCAAGGACCAATGAATACAAGAAGGACACAGAATTATGGCGGACCACTGGAGTGAGGACCATAGAGGGAGACTCTCTGATGAAAACATTAGTTGTAGAGGGAAACAGCCACAGCCACACTTGTGGCACCAAAGCAGGAAGGGAAAAAAAAAGTATATACAGATTTTCTTTCTTCCCACCCTCTTCTCCTCTGATGCTCTTATTGTCCAAACCTAACTAAAGGTATGCCTGCAGGAAAGCCAAGGACACAGAGAGGCTGCCATGTCCTTGCAGCCGAGGAGAGCTGCAAGGACATGGCAGTCATAGCAATCACCTATAGAAGCACTGTATTAGGGGTCTCCAGTCAAACAGGACCAATAAAATATATAGCTATATAAAGAGAGTTATTATAGAAATTGGCTGACATGGTTATGGAGGCCCAGAAGTCTCATAGTCTGCCATCTGCAAGCTGGAGACCCAGGAAAGCTGGTGGTATAATTCCGTTGGAGTCTAAACAGGCCTGAAATTGGAAGGAGCTGGAAGGCTTGATGGTATATGTCCCAGTCTAAGTCTGAAAGCCCCAAAAACCAGGAGTGCCAGTGTCTCAGGGCAGGAGGAGACACATGTCTCAGCTCAAGCAGAGGAGTGAAATCACACTTCCTCCACCTTTTTGTTTTCTTTGGGCTCTCAGTGGAGTGGATAATGTCCACCTGCATTGAGGAGGGCCATCTATCTGCTTTACTCAGTCTACTGATTCAGATGCTAATCTCTTCCTAAAATACCCTCACAGACACACCTAGAAATAATGTAACCAGCTACCTAGGCATCCCTTCACTCTGTCAAGTGGACACATAAAATTAACCATCACAAGCACAGAGAGGTCTGAGGGGAGAGGTAAATGGGTTCTATGGGAAAAGAAAGAAGAGCCAGGGCACATGCTCAGATATAGGTTTCTTTACCATCACTGGGGAGCTTGGTGCAGTTTATTCTTTAGCAAGGTTGTAGATGCTGAATTTCCTATGCTTAATGCCTCAAAAATGTACTTTTAATTTGGTTCAAAAGATTCTTCTATACACAAGTGGTATCATATTTACTTTATTAGAAGGAGCTTGTACCTTTCTCCTGCTCTTGAAAAATCCAATTTGTTGATCCACTGAGAGAAAATATGTCAGGTGCATGTGTGGATAAGGCAGCCATAAACAAGTCTACATTCAGCTCACACAATCTAACCCTGTTAGAAGCTCTCAGTTAGGGTATTTTCAGGGGGATTGAAGTTTGTTATGGGAGAACAAAGAAGCAAGAGTCATACTACATAATAAAAATGGAAATCAGTTTAAATTCTCAGCTACATTTCCTGAGCCAATGAACATAAAGTTCATGTTCTGCACATCTGTTTGCTGAGATGGATCTATCGTTATGTTAGGGTAAACTAAAATAAACCCCAAGTAGGTTTCTAGGGTCATCCTCAAAGAAGAAAACATATATCTCGGTCTCTCTGTGGGCAGATTTAGGGACATACTACTTGGGGTTTTTGTGCAGGCTGTGATTTCCTCATTTTTACAAGAACTATAAAATTACAGTATTTTCCCATTATATTTTCCCTTTTAAGCTTGGCAAGCAAGCTGTACTGATCTGGTGCCAATATTACATCCATGAGATACTTAAGGCCAAATGTCTGCATTTTAGAAAATTTAATTATAAGGAAAAGAGTTTATAAAAAGCCTACTACTGATAGAAATGTTTTCATTAAATATATTTTCATCCAATTGTGAACCAAAGCAGCTTTTTTTTTTTTCTTTTTCTTTTCCTGAACCATTTTGCTGCTATGTTTACAGCCTGGTACTGCGGCACTGGGCTAGCAAGGGAGACTGGGAAGCAGACGTGACCAGACACAAAGGTGATAAAGGCTTGTCTCGTTTCAATGTTCAACCAGAGTGGAATGCAAATAGCAAGCAGTGCATGACAAAAAGTAAATTAGATCTTTAAAATCCTTCTTTTAATAATCTTAGATGATATTGGCAGCTCAGGTAAGGCTTTTCTACAGAAAATAGGATTTTTAACTCAGCCAAATCGCCTTAAAAGCCAGATACAGGGTAATATAATTCTGTCCCTTCAATATAAATGGCATTTCTTCTTTTTCCGTGCTGCCTTTTTTTTTTTTTTTTAATTATTATTTATTGATTTATTTATTTTTTGGCTGTGTTGGGTCTTCGTTTCTGTGCCAGGGCTTCCTCTAGTTGCGGCAAGTGGGGGCCACTCTTCATCGCCGTGCACGGGCCTCTCACTATCGCGGCCTCTCTGCTTGCGGAGCACAGGCTCCAGACGCGCAGGCTCAGTAGTTGTGGCTCACGGGCCCAGTTGCTCCGCGGCATGTGGGATCTTCCCAGACCAGGACTCGAACCCGTGTCCCCTGCATTAGCAGGCAGACTCTCAACCACTGCGCCACCAGGGAAGCCCCATGCTGCCTTTTAAACACATCTACACCTATATTTTTCTGATGGTTTTTCATTCTTATATTGTTTAATTATATACTCTCATAGCCAATGTTTTTAATATCTGCTGCAGTAGCACACTGACCTGAGTACTGGAAGCTCAAAGGTCAACATGATAAAAAAAACGTCTTTTCTGAGAGATCACAGGTTGCCTGGAGGAGCCCTACACAGAGACAAACAATTCAGTACAACACAGCAAAATACTCTAATACAGGTTTGATACAGTGTTTGTTGGAGCACCAGCAAGGGAGCAACTAGTTCTGCCTTTCTGAATTAAAGAGTGTGTTCCAAAAAAATACATCAGAACTAAACTGTGAAGGAATTTGTCAGATATGATAGAGATAAATACTTTCCTGGCAGAGCGTGCAAAATATTCAAAACCACAAAGTCCTACGATGATAACATCCATTCAAATTTGCATCCATTTTGTTAATTTCAAAATGGCGTAATACCTTCAATAAGAGTGGAACTAGCTCTTTAAACTCACTTGAGTTCAGGTCAACAGAAATTTCCGGCTAGGAGTGAAATATACATTGAGTTTGACCCATGTTTGAATTTGATCCGGCCTTGGGTCACCTGAAAGTGTGACCTTGGGTCGCTAGAGCTGAGAGTTTTATCGTTCTAATGTCAGAAATAGAACAATACTCCGTTAGAGCACTCATTTGGTGTTGATTAAATGATACAACTTGTAGACGTATAGGGCACCTGAGAGACCCTTGCAAACTGACTTATTTGTGAATGAAGCTGATTTGAACAGTTTTGAAGTCATATAACCTTGGTTTCTAAATCTCTCTCACACTAATTAGCTGAGTGAGCCTGAGCAAGTTAACCAACTGCTCTGAATGTCAGTGTTTTTATCTGTAAGGTGAACACAGTGGGGCTTAGTGGCACTGTTGAGAAGACTAGAAATACTGAAGGTCAGGCTTCTGGCACACTGTCTAGCCCGTAGCCGCTGCTCAATAAATGAGCGAAGGGAAAATGATGCAGAAGAGAAAACATTTTATTTATCCTAAAGCATAATGCAGGGAATAAGGGCAATACTGTATTTATATGATAAATTATTCATTCCACTTTGTAGGGAACCCATTCCATCCTACTTCCTTTCCAAAATAATATTTTGAAACACTTCTGAGATGGCATTTAGCATCTGCCCCCTGTATTACGAAGTTTGTGGGGAAGATAGTACTGAGAAGTAAGGCAAATGCCAAATAGAGGGTAGAGATAAAGAGGAAAGAGATAAACAGGAAGTTCTTATTTTTGCCATTCTAGAACTTTTTTCCCCCCATCCTCACCTTCAACAGAACAGGTTTGTGATATAAGAATACAATGGAGAGGCACACACTGAGCAAAGGCCACATGAGGACACAGCGAGAAGGTGGCTGTCTGCAAGCCAGGAAGAGAGCCCTCACCAGGAACTGAAGGGACCTCCACCCTGATCTCAGACTTCCAGCCTCCAGAACTGTGAGAAATAAATGTTGTTGTTTGGAAAAAAAAAAAAAATACAGTGGATATAATATAAGAGGCTCCTAAAACATGCATCTGGGGTAGATTAAAATCAGTGTGAGGATCTTCTTTCCTGTTTTCTTCTTGGAGCAGGTTTCTTTGTCTCCTGCAGCCATGCTCAGGCTGAGCTTGTCAGCAGCAGAGGAAGATTTGTGATCTGAATCTCAGGCTTGGAGTTGTTTACTGTTGAGTATAGTCAGGCATCATTGCATTTTCTTCTCTCTTTAATATATTACTGGCAGTTGGGTGGCTTAAAGCATCTCTGTCCAAGAAGCTTTTTTTGCTTTGTTCTCCCTTCCCTCTGCCTCAGACACATGGCCACCTGGCATATGCTGTGTATTCTCTGTGCAGAGACTGCCAGCTTACAGACAAAGCCTGGGTGGACATGCACGACCAGAGCAGCCATGATGGCTGTCAGCTCAGTCAAACCGCTGCTCATTTGGTCAAACATTCAGATCAAATGGTTTCTTTGACTGAATTAACTGTAGAAACAATAGATCCTGTCACATATAGACACTGTGAACAGTAGTTCACAAGTTTCTTTTCAATGCCCCACATAGCTGAATGACAATTCCCTAAAAACTATGATATTTAAAAAATTTTAGGGACTTCCCTGGTGGCCTGGGAAGAATCCGCCTGCCAATGCAGGGGACACGGGTTCAATTCCTGGTCCAGGAAGATCCCACATGCCGTGGAGCAACTAAGCCCGTGCACCACAACTACTGAGCCTGCACACAACAACTGCTGAAGCCGGCTCACCTAGATCCCCTGCACTGCAACAAGAGAAGCCACCTCAATGAGAAGCCTGTGCACTGCAACGAAGAGTAGCCCCCGCTTGCCACAACTAGAGAAAGCCCACACGCAGCAATGAAGAACCAATGCAGCCAAAAATAAAAATAAATTAATTGACTAAAAAAAATTCAAACTAGATCATTATTGGCCAAATGTACTCCAACTACTTTAGAATTTGCCAAGGAAAGAAAGGAAGAAAAGCCAAAATCATCAGCTTTAAAAGACAGTCCCCATATCTCTCTAGAAGTTATAAGGATTTTTAGAAAGCTTTGTAATAGCTATTCTAGACAACAGGCAGTATTCAAGATTGGTATATATCAGGAGGTAATTTATTGGTGTCTAAATTATAATAAAAACCATTTATAAAGACAAGGGAACAAGCTTATAAATAAAAATAGCTAATAGAAGTTTTAAAAGTGGTAGCCACACATATTGTTGGAATTCCTTTTTTCTCGAGGTGATACTTTACACAGCACAGCTTGCTTTTCACAAAGAAAACTTAATAAAGAGCACATAAAAGATTAAGTGTCTTAATTCCCTTGGTTTTCTAAATTTACATTTCACTATTGAAAGATAAATACAGTATTTTTTTGAGCTTTAGATGGATACACAATTGTTACTATTTTTCCTAAGAGTAATTTGTTGGCAAACATGGTATATCTCACTAAGTTTAGCAAAAAAACAGTTAGTTACTGTTACAATAAAACAGTGCTTCCTCAAGCTGGCAGTTTTTTTTCCATTTGTAGTAAGATTAAACAACAGGGGTCATTGAACTATATAAGAACAGGTCTTCGAAAAACAGTATATGGATTTGATATGTGACCAGAATTTGTAGGCTATACCACTGACAGGTAAATCTAATATAGATATGCCCTTGCCATGGCCCAGGGAATCCAAATTTCAAAAAAACAGTCAAATGCCATAGATGACAGCAGCTGTAGACAGGAGGTTGCATTAACTATTCAGCTGTGGTCAGATCAATTTGATTTTGTTGAGTACCCCAAATTGACCACACCCTAGGGTGAGTGGTAGGGTTTCAGAAAAGATAATGAAGGGCCCGACCTTCAGTAAACTTGTCTGGCTTTATGCAAATAAAGCAAATTAATAGTATAATTTAATAGATAAAAGATGCCAAATCAGTGGGTTCTTTGATTCATTTCTCTCTGCCCTCTCTCCTCCCTATCCCCCACTACCATTTCTGCCAACAGATACTGAATTATGTAGATTGTCTCTCCTAGAATCTTATATACTTTGAATTGCAATTATCCAAGTTCTACACCATGTCAAACCCTACTATTTCATGTCTTAAATTTGCTGGAATATCTAGGTCAATGTCGATGTCAGGATCTATATCTATATCTTTCTATATTTGTATCTGTATCTATGGCTATGGCTATAGCAGTATCATCTATTTATCCTGAAATACATCCATATTTTCTTGAGAAAAATGCTGTATGTGAACTTCTATAATATTTTTCCTAAGCTAACTTTCCTACGTAAGTTATCATTCCTTTTCCTGACAGAATATATGTGTTTGTTTTTTGTGCGTAAGACAGCACTCCTTCAATATATCCATATTTTATTTCCTAGAGAAAAAACATGAACTAATACTTTTTAGCCAGATATTCATAATCTGTAACAATCTATTCTCCAAGCAGACTTTTCCACCTTATTTATTATAGTTCTTTATCCTGCACCCATTCTCAGTAGAGTCCATTTCCTTGTTGACAGGAAATATTTTTCCATTTTCTGCTTATTGATCATGCAATTCCCCAAGCTAAGCATTTTCACCCTTCCATTTCCATGTCTATAAATTCTATTCATTCTTTTGTTTGACTCAAATATAACATACCAGGAAGCCTTTCCTGATTTTCTCAGCTTGATGTACTCTCTCAACTTAGATGTAACTATTATAGCATTTTTTGCATGCAGTTTTAGGTTATTACTTTTTTAAAATTTTTATTATTTATTTGTTTTTATTTATTTTTGGCTGCATTGGGTCTTCGTTGCTGCACGCGGGCTTTCTCTAGTTGCAGCGAGTGGGGGCTACACTTCGTTACGGTGTGCAGGCTTCCCATTGAGGGGGCTTCTCTTGTTGCAGAGCACGGGCTCTAGGCATGCAGGCTTCAGTAGTTGTGGCTCGCAGGCCCTAGAGCACAGGCTCAGTAGTTGTGGCTCACGGGCTTAGTTGCTCCATGGCATGTGGGATCTTCCTGGACCAGGGATCGAACCCGTGTCCCCTGCATTGGCAGGCGGATTCTTAACCACTGCGCCACCAGGGAAGTCCCTGAGTTATTACTTTATAATTGTATTTTCAATTCAATGTTTGTTGAGAATTTACTGTGTGTCCAGTATTGCAGTAAGAGCTGGGATATGAAAATGAAAAAAACTCATGCTCTCTCTACACTCAAGATGTTCACAATCTAGTGGTGAGGCAGACGTGAGAAAAATTATAACATCATGTTGAAAAGACTCTGGACGTAGAGAACAACAGATGCTATTATATGAATAAATGTCTATATTATTATTTAGGGCACTAGGAAGTATATTACAGGAGGAAAACTGCTTGGACTGAGAATAAAGGATGAAGGAGAGTTCACAGCAAATCACATCAGGTATACAATGGGGTGGCATAGGACATTCCAGACAGATGAACATGTGCAAAGGCACATGTCCAGTAACTTATTTGAGGACAACTAAACAATTCCAAATGACTGAAACTTCAGTTGCACAGAGGAAACTGGTAAGAAGTAAGACAAGAGAGGCAGTGAGGAGTGAGATGGCCAAAACCTTATCTTTTACACACAAGAGTTTGGAGCTCAGCTTGTAGGTTGCTGAGAAGGAATATGATCAGATGTGCATTTTGAAAAAAGCTATGGGATGAGGGGAACTGGTCAGATAGTTATTTGGGGGAGGGGAATGAAACTATTTTTCAACCTAAAACATGGGTATCAGGGATAGAGAGGGAAAGATGGAAGAAAGAGTTAGGAAGGTTGCCACGTATCTGCCTTGGGAGGTACCATTACTAAAACAAGAGATGTGAGAGAGAAGCCCAGGGTTTAGTCCAAGTAGAATGAGGATGGCTCTAAATTGGGTGAGTTTAGTTTTCACCATTTATCCAGATGTTTGTATAGAATTATTAACTTTGCTCTTAGACTATTAGGTGCTTCAGGGCAGGATCTGTAGCTTTTTGTCTACATATTTCCACTGCACATAATCCAGAGTCTTGCACTTAGCAGTTGAATTGGGAATAAGTAGGCTGGAAGAAGTTCCTGTAGGTCTCAGAAACTGTTCTGATCTGGCTACTTAGAGGCCCTCAGTCAACAACAGACCACCTCTGCAACTTGAGAGGCAAGGAACGTTCAAGAACGTATTCCCTTCTGCCCTACGGGTTTCAGGTGAACTCGATGATTGGCACGAAGATGTTCCAGACAAACTATGTTCTCTTTTAGACAAAGTCCCCTGAAGTCTTTTGCTAATTCATGTGTCCTGTGAAACAAAACCAGTGGATGGTGATCAGCTATGATTTAGCTAAGATAGCTCATCAATTTTTGGATCCAAGATCCCAGGAAGTACTGAGTGGTTTTAAGTGATAAAAACTATTAATGTTCATGTGTACCTGTTTGCAAGGCAGAAATAGAGACACAGACATAGAGAACAAACATATGGACACAAAGGGGGGAAAGGGGGGGTGGGATGAATTGGGAGATTGGGATTGACATATACACACTAACTAATACGCATAAAATAGGTAACTAATGAGAACCTGCTGTATAGCACAGGGAACTCCACTTCGCTGTACAGTAGGAACTAACACAACATTGTAAAACAACTATACCCCAATTAAAAAAAAAAAAACTATTAATGTACCAATATCCCAAAGGTTATATATATCACCTCTGGAAACAACAGGGTATTGAGGTTTAGATTAAAAAATGCCTGGAAATATATATCATAAAGATTTCCCACATAAATATCATTTGAGCAGCAAAACTATGGCAATTTTCTATTGAGGTGGAAAATAAGGAAGCATTTTAGGGGTGTATCTACCACAATATGTTTTTCAGCTTGTGTCCATCTTGTACTAATGTCATGATTCATTTATGGATCTAACATAATATTTAATATTTTTAAACTTAGTTAAATTTTTCTTGTTTGCTTTTTGTCTACTTTGGAAAATGACTGATTTTGTTTCTTATATCAATTCTTGCCCAGTTTTAGTATCACTGCAAAATAACATTTTAGTTTCAGCTATTTCTGAAAAAACAATAGTTTTCTAACTGGTGGGATTTCAATTTCCTGAGAACAACTAATCCAAATTACAATTTTTAAAGCATTTTCCCTACAAAGCTACTTATTCAAATAAAGATATTACTGGTTCAATTTTCTGAAATGTCTGTATGCTGGGAGCAAGAAAAAGAAAATAATTAAACAAATTGAGGCACTTCTTTCATTTAGTTTTAGCAAAAATCTTATATAAATTTCTGAGAAAAATGAATATTTTGTGAAATCATTATTGCAGTATCATATTTTTTTAAAATTGTTTGTACTAACATTATACAACATTATTCTAGTTTGGATATAGCCATAATAGGTTTTTACACAGCAATAGTATGGTAATTTAACACAATAAAAAAGAATAGAGAAGACAAATATAAAGAGAATATTTAGATACATTTTACATATCAGTGATGTGCTACATGTAAACACACATCTATAATGGAAAATTAGTTAAGGAGTAACAGTAAGAAACTCAAGCCAGGTGATAGCCATGATAATTGAGGATAATTAGGACAGAATTCTTCTGAGTAGAGCCTCCCAAACTTCTGTTGGCACACATGCTGAAACAGCTGTTTTGGACCTACAAACAAGTAAGATGCAGTTTTATTGGTCTGACTGAAACATTTTTATAACATGATCCGTCTCTGGCTAAAAAATGTTCACTGCTGTCAGTCTGATTTTAAGGAGTTATACAGTTTTATTAGGTGGTACTGATGAAAAAAATCCTCAAAACATATATTTTCATGTATGGGGACAAAAGATAGTGTATAAACTTGTAATCAGATACGTGGGACCATTTATTTAAGAGATGCTGATTCCAAGTGCAGTGCAAGATTTGAAATGGTTTTATTAATTCTTAGACGAGAAAGACAGTTTCAAAAAGTCTCCATAGAAAACAAAGAGTACATTTAGATTAATGAAAAAAAGAAATGTAGTAAGATACTCTACCAAAATGGCACACCAGACATATTTCATGTTTCCAGAGGATATATGGAGATTGTAGTGAATGTTGCAGTCTTGCTTTCAAGGAACTTCATTTAATCTGCATTTTGAGACAGTCTATTTATAAAAACCATAGTCATCCTTCCCTTGCTGTTAAGGGAAATATCTGGGTATCAAATCCCCCTTGGATCAGAGTGCAAAAAAATACCATTATTTTATTTTGTGATCATGCAAATATTTTCATTGTGTGAATGGTAAGGTCTCATACTTGGAACATTTATTCTCTTTGGGAAAATGTGTTGACCTAGTGGACAGGAGAGACTTTGCATACTTGGCCTAATTTTATCATGTGCTCATTTACATCAAGGTAGGAGAATTTAGAAGTCATCCTCTAAAATGTCTAGTCATGACCTTCCACTTCATATCTTTCCTCATATCATGAATCTGTCAAGATAGAACCATATTTGAGCACATATTTGTACAGAGTTCTGTAAAATATGCTGTGGAAGTTACCAGGCAAGTAAGATCTTGCTCTAAGAAATTAATTCCATAAAATTCAGAGACAGGAGTCAGAATTTAGGTACATAACTATAAGACTAACATAAATCATATAACATTATGAATTGCCAAATTACATAGAGAAAGGCATATTTCACCCACAGATCTAATTGAGCTTAATCTCATGATGAACAGAAAATTTCCTGGGGCTTACCCAAAGGCTATGGCAATCTACAAAAGAATAAAAAGGTAATTTTTGTAGAGTTATATTAAATATATATTAAAATATATTTGTGATTTTATGATGATGATGATGAGGCCTAAAACGATAGTCTGGTATTATATTTTTAGGGATTTTTTTTCTGTTGTCATTTAGTTTTGAATTCTTTTGAAAAGGTGCTGTTTCATGAATTTTCTAATATTTATTCTTCATGCAATTTGAATTATATAATTTTAGAATTGGAAAAACAATTATTCATTATTTGTCTGTTGCAGGGAAGCAGAGAACTGGGTGCGATAAAAAGGATGAATAATGGCTAGACTCCAAAACTATTTTCCTAAGCCACAGTTTGGTGAACACTGTATTAAATAACAGACCCACAGAATATTAAAGGGGGAAGGAATTTGAAGATCGTCTAATCCAGGCCCACCAGTTTTGCAGATCCAGAAACTAAGCCCAGGGGATTAAGTGGCTCATCCACAGTCACAAGCAAGTTAGTAACTGGACCCGAACCAAAACCCAATATTCTGTCTCATGTTCAGTTTGTTTCCCCAAATTGTCCTAGTTCTCTAAATAGTATATTTTAAATTTTTAATGTTTTTGAAAAGGTATTATAGCCACATTGTTCAAAATTTATAGAAGATGTAGAGTGAAAAGTACACTTTTCACTCCCTGCCTCTTTTACCTACTTCCCATCAGCCCTTCTCTCCACATTCTCTTATCCAAACAAAATATTGCTCCTTCAAAACATTGTTCAAAATCACCATCTCATTGAGGTTTTTCTTGCCCACTCTACTCAAATTGAAACCCATGTCCCCAGTACTCTAATTTCTCCATAGAATTGATCATGTTCTACCAAATTGTATATTTTACTTTTTTTCACATATTGTTCGTCTCTCCATGGTAGGATACAAGATACGTAGAGGAAGGAGTCTTTGTCTATTTCTTTAGCTGCTAAATTCCCAGTGCTTAATGGGAGCTCAATAAATATTTGCTGGATTGAGTTAAATTGAGTGACTGTGTGTCTACCTGCTAGTGTGTTTAGTATATTTCTGCTTGAATATTCTATAATTTCTGCTTTCTGAATAATGATGTTATGTTATTTGGTACATGGATATTCATAACTATTATATCTTCATGTGAACTGTACCTTATATAATTGTAAAGTTCCCCCTCTTGTACCACTTTTTGTTTTCACCATGAGTTCTACCTTAGTTGATAATGAAATTATGCCTTTGCTTCTTTTGATTTGCATTTGCTTAGTGTACTCTTATTTTTTTATTTTCACATTATCTTGTTATGTTTTTTGGGGTTTTTTTCCCCAGTGTTATTTGTACATTTTCACTATGGATCTCTTTGATTTTGGTTTATGTATACTGTGTGTGTGTGTGTGTGTGTGTGTGTGTGTGTGTGTGTGTGTGTGCACATGCATTTAATGTTTAAGAATATTTGTTTTTTTCCCATTGCTATAATTATAACCTTAACACCCTTTTTTATTGATTTAAACAGTGTTTATTAGTTTCCTATAATAAGAAAATTGGTACATTTTTCTCTCGCTTCCCTCCACTCTCTCTCTCTTCCAACATTTGATTATTTTTCTTACTCCTTACCTTTGTACTGTTAAATATGCATAAACTTATATCACTTGACTTGCCAAATTTAAATAGTATATTTAGCTTTCAGGTATTTTAGATGAGACAATCAGCAAAACTTGCTGGGCACCCGTTTAATTTTCTCTATTCTTCAGTGAATGTTTGTGTCATATTTATTACAAGAGGTTGGAAAAATTGAGAAAATAATTTTACAAATTTGGGAAATTAATAACCTATGTATATTGATTTCCTATTGCTGCTATAACAAATTACCACACACTTAATGACTTAACCCAAATTTATTATCTTACAGTTCTGGAGTCCAAAATGAGTCTCACTAGTGTAAAGTCAAGATTTTGGTAGGGTTGGTTCCTAAGAGCAGTTCTTTGGGAAAATCTCTTTCCTTGCCTTTTCCAGTTTCTGAAGTCTGTCTTCATTCCTGGCACCAGGACTCCTTTCTCCATTTTCAAAGCCAACAGAATAGTATCTTCAAATCTCTCTCTGCTACTTCTGTCATCATACCACCTTCTCTGACTCTGATCCTCCTGCCTTTATTTTATGTGGACCCTTGAGATTGTTTTGATCACACCTAGATGACCCAGGATAATCTTCTCATCTCAAGATCCCTAATTTAATTACATGTGCAAAGACCCTTTTGTTATACAAGGTAAAATAGTCACAGGTCCTGGGATTAGGATGTGAACATCTTTGAGAGGGCATTTTCAGCCTAACATACTAAGTTACACGGTGACAAAACATTTGGTAAAAGAGTCACTTACTATAAGTAGAAAAAATTTAAACATACCCAAGGATCTGTGATCTCAGGTAGAATGCAAGGTTGGGCAAGGTATTTCCAGGCATAATGTCAGAAGCATAGTTTGGTTGCTTTTAGCTACATCTAAGGTACTACAGTATAGAGAAGAGCTCAGAAAAGTGAGGGCTTTTTAAAAATTATTTTACCTTTTTAAAAAAATTGAGGTATATTAGCTTCAAATGTACAACATAATGATTCAATATTCGCATATATTGTGAAATGATTGCTACAATAAGTCTAGTTAACATGTATCACCATACATAGTTTACAAAACTTTTTTCTCGTGATGAGAATTTTTAAGATTTATTCTCTTAGCAATCTTCCAATATGCAATACAGTACTATTAACTGTAGTCACCATGCTGTACATTATATCACCATAATTTAGTTATTTTATAAATGGAAATTTGTTCCTTTTGACTCCCTTCACCTTCACCTATTTTGGGAGGACGTTTTTCAGTGTTAAGACTCAAGAGGTCTGTGTGCTTCTTAAGCCTTTGCCATAATCTTAAAATCATGCCTGGCTACCTAGTCCACTGTCCCCAAAATGATAACCATGTGGAGAAGACTTGGACCCACAGACACGCTTCTTGAAGCAGAGCTGCCCCGGCCAAGCAGCAGATTCTGGAGAATTTCAGAGAATTAAAGGTTATTGTCTTAACCACTGATTTTTATTTTTTGTATTATTATGGTAATGGGTGAAAAAAAATATATATATATAGTATTACAGTATTATGTTTTACATATTTGTATTTTATTTGTCATCTGTAAATGATATTCTTTGGTTCCCAAGTATCTTAGAAGAGACAATCAGGAAATTCTTCTTCCAGTCTTTTCCCTGTCATCTCTTTCCTACTTTTTCTTTTATAATTTCTTTATTGACAAGGAATATACCTTTGCCTGTTGACTTAACCCTAATCTTCACATTTGCTTTGCAGTTAAATACATTCAATGCTTCATTCCAGTTCTCTTGTCATGTTTTCACCAATCTTTCCTTAATTAGCTGAAGTCTCTTCCTCTAGTAGTTTTCTTAAAAAGGTCTCTTGGGAATAAAATTCCATGTCTCTTGCACATTTAAACAATTATCTGTAACTTTTATACTTGAGTATGGCTGTCTGAATATAAAATCCATGATTTATGCTTTCTCTCCTTAAGTATCTTTTAGATATTGCTCCACTGACTTCTGGTATTGACAGGTTCTATGGAGAAATTTGAGACTAGTTTGATCTGTTTTTCCCTTTATAAGTATTGTGAGGCTGTTGCCTGTCTCTTTATCTTTAGTTTCCTAAGTTTTTAATGGACCATGTCTTGGCCTGTTCTAGGTCAGTTTTTCACAACACAAGATGTTCCCTTTTGTTATGAAAAGATAA
Source organism: Balaenoptera physalus (assembly GCF_965194825.1). Taxonomy (NCBI): domain Eukaryota; kingdom Metazoa; phylum Chordata; class Mammalia; order Artiodactyla; family Balaenopteridae; genus Balaenoptera; species Balaenoptera physalus. Next base: position 119,339,946 of record NC_138891.1, on the reverse strand, counting down.
TTCCTCTTTCATGATTTTTTTCACTGTAGTAAATTATATGCAACATAAACCACTTTAACCATTTTTAAGCGTACAGTTCAGTAGCATTAAGTACATTCACATTGCTGTGCAATCATCACCACTCTTCATCTCCAGAATATTTTTATCCTCTTAAAATGAAATTCTGTACCCATTAAATAAAAACTCCCCATTCCCTCCTCTCCACAACGTCCGGCAACCACCATACACCATCCTACTTTCTGTCTCTATGAATTTGACTACCTTAGACACATCACATAAGTGAAATCATATGGTGTTTGTCCTTTTGTGATCTTTCATGAATTTTTTAAAATTATACCTCTAAATATATTTTCCTGTTTTTGTTTTGTTTTGCTTTCTTCATCAGGGACTCCACTTATGCATATAGTGAGGACACTTCCATCAAATCTAAATAGCTAATACTTTATTTTAAAGTCTTTGTCTTTCATTTTCCTGTTTTCTATTGTCTATCTTACTTAGTAGTGTTTTTTAGTAACCATTCTTCTTTGCAGCCTTCATGTTTTCCTTTATTTCTGCAATTATTTTTTTCTACTTCTTTTCTAAGATAAGACAGTTCATGTTTCAGTCCACATAGTTTCTTGACATGTCTTACCTGAGTTCATTATCTGTTTCTGGTCTAACGTTATAATGTTATAGAGACTCTTGTTTCATGAGGTGTTTTTTTTTTTTTTTCAATTCATATAATATATAATATTTGTTCACATTTTTCATTTGTTTGAAATATAATATTTGTTCACATTTTTCTTAGGCACCATGGCAATGAGTTTACTCTGTGGTATAAACCTTTATGTTTTATGCTTCATTTTGTATATTATCTTTGTATAGATGCTGTTCTAGCTCCTTTTGTGTTACTCATCACTGAATGTGTTGGAGTTCTCCTGGACAAGCTATTTTCAGGAATTTTCTGTAGGGTTAGATATTTCAGAGTAGTCTTAAAATTTTCAGAATCCAAATGATCTCTCCTCTGCTGACAATTATCTCTCCAGACTACTTTTTGCTAAAACTTCTCTTCTGGAATTTTTTTTTTTTTAGCCCTCTCTCTTCTCCTTTCATCCAAACCATTCAGGTCAGGGTGGAGAGCAGGTTTGCCATCAGTACTGTTCATACGTGTTCCCTTCATGATTATTGCAAAGAAGGGATACAGTTTCACAATTCACAATGAGCCACTCACCTTCAGGAAAGATACTTTTGCTGTGCTTTCTGAAATATGCTGCCACTGACCAAGTCTATAACTCACATATTATTCCCTGCAATTTCTTCTATATACCTTCTCCTCAGTACATACTTTTCAATTCTGCTTCCTAATTTCCTTGAAAATGCAGTTAGAGAGGTTTTTATTATCATTGGAGTTGTTGCAAGATTTCTAGGAGGAGAAAGAGAACTTGTGTCCTGACTCATGTAGGGAAATTCTCTTAGCAGTTTCTTAGCTCCAAAAAGTCATATAAGTTTCAAACTGGGAAATAAATAACCTTCATATTGTATTATACAGCACTTGAGGTTAGATTCCTGACATTATCTGTAGTGTGTTTCTTGGATCACTTCTAATATTATCTTTTATTTATCTTTTTTTATTACTGTATGCCAGAGTGCTTATTACAATATCTGTTACATACTAAGTGCTTAACCAATATTTGTTGGAATCTAATAGATGAGTGACTAGTGGATATTATATATCAAACTGATTCTCATCTTACACAAAATATGAGAAATTCTCTACTGACCCAAGAATCTTTTGGCTAGTCAATTACCTCTACCTAACCAGTCAATACTTTATCTTCTCAAATATTTCTTAATTGATTTTTGTTTAAATTGTACAGCAATAATTTTAAATATGACCATTGATAGACTACAAATTTAGACAACAGTAGTGCTGACATATAGGAATAACTTCTATGCATCTGTGAGAAGTGCATTTTACCTCACTGTATAAATTTAATTTGATGTGCTGATCCACATTCAAAACAATGGCACAGCAAATGTTTTATATTTGTATCTTGACCCAAGAATTAAAACAATATTTATTTGCAACTTTCAAATGTAGCTGTTCCTTTTCACCTATTTCAATAGTTTACAAAGTTTCACACTATGGAAATGAGCTGATCAACAAAGTATTGAAAATCTTTGATATTTTCTTGATAGAGTAATACAATGCCCTTTATATGGACTTTCCCTAGCAGTTGAATGATTATTTATTTTGACTTTTTAGTTTTCTTGCTCTATCTTTATGTAACATTTAAATTGACATGATATTAGAAAAGCAATTTGTGTAATTGCAAAGAGTTTTCTAATCCCTGGATTTATACCGATATGTTATCTTCTCAAGATGAAATAAAAGCCCTTGGTTAGTATGCTGGGTAAGAAGATGTCAGTTTTCAATTATAATACAGTGTAAAGTAACCCTACCGAGCATGAACACTGTATTTTGTGTTAATTATCTTAATTTAATTGCTTTTTTATCTTAATACTTAACAAATGGGATAATATCTGCAATGAATTTTTCAAGAAGCTTTGTAGAGGTTTATCATCACAACCCCCTTTTGAATTTTATTATAACAAATATGAGATGTAGAAGCATTTTACATTCTTCACTGATGCATATTTTTAAAAAATATTTCAATTCCCATTTCTTAAGAATAAAAGTGTTTTGTTGGTGAAAGCGAAGACATCAATTCTTAAATATGATATTATTAATATTTATTATTCCTAGAATATTTACAGTGTCAAATACAAAGGCATTATTTGACTTATTTCTATGTAAGAAAAAATATAGTATTTTCTCATACCCCATTTTGTCATATGGGGAGTGTATGCATGCATATATATTTAGCTGTACTCCCAAAGTAATATAAGTTTCCAATTAAGGAGTAAATAACCCACATGTTATATTAGAAACTATATTCTAAATATAATATAAAGAATATATAATATTCTTTATATATTCTCATAAATTGTATATTAGTATTTTTAGGGACCCTTTTAAAAAAATTTTTATTTTATATTGGAGTATAGTTGATTAGCAATGTTGTGTTAGTTTCAGGTATACAGCAAAGTGATTCAGTTGTACATATACATGTATCTATTCTTTTTCATATTCTCTTCCCATTTAGGTTGTTATAGAATACTGAGGAGAGTTCCCTATGCTATACAGTAGATTCCTGTTGGTTATCTGTTTTAAATAGAGTAGTGTATACGTCAATCCCAAACTCCCAATTTTTTTTTTTTATTGAAGTGTAGCTAATTTACAATATTATGTTAGTTTCAGGTATACAACATAGTGATTCAGTCTTTTGCAGATTACATTCCATTATAGGTTATTACAAGATAATGGGTATAATTCCCTGTGCTACACAGTATATACTTGTTTCTTATCTATTTATATATATATTACTTTGTATCTGTTAATCACATACCCCTAATTTGTCCCTCCATCCTTTCCTCTCCCCTTTGGTAACCAAAAGTTTGTTTTCTATATCTTGATTACTGTGGCAGACAGCCTCTAAATTGGCCCCCAATAATCCCTGCCTCCTAGTATTCATAGATTTGTATAACCCTTCCCCTTGAGTAGGCTGGGTTTACTGATTCACTTTTAAAAATTCTTATCTCTTTTTTGATCTTTATTAAAGTATAACTGAGAAATGAAAATTGTATACATTTATGGTATACAACTTGATGTTTTGATATATGTATGTATTGTGAAATAATTGCCACAATCAAGCTAATTAATATATCTATCATTTCACATAGTTACCTTTTGGGTGGTGAGAATGCTTAAGATCTACTGTCAACAAATTTCAAATATATAATATGGTATTTTTAACTATAGTCACATTGTTGTACATTAAATCTCCAGAGCTTATTCATCTTCCATAAATGAAACTTTGTATTCACTGATCAATGTCTTCTCATTTCCCTCTCCTCCCACCGCCTGGTAACCACCATTCTACTCTCTGCTTTTATGAATCTGTCTATTTCAGAAGTGATAGGATGGCACTTTCAAGATCAGGTTTTAAAAGACTGTATCTTCCACCTGTAATATTCTCTCTCTGCTCTCTCATATTACTTGAGCTGGGGGAAACAAGCTACCATGTTGTTGGCAGCCCTTTGGAGAGGCCCATGTAGAATGCTGAAGAAATGAAGCCCTCAATTCAACAGGCTGCAAAGTGTTGAAGCTCTCCTATAACCACGTGAGAGACCTTAGAAACAGATGTTTGAGCCCCAGTTGAATTCTGAGATGTAGCTCTGACATACAGCTTGACAGCAGCCTCATGAGAGACCTTGACCTAGAGGCACCCAGCTAAATTATGCCCAGACTCTTGACCCCAGAAAGTATGAGATAACAAATGTTTGTTGTTTTAAGCTGCTAGTTTTGGGGATAATTTGTTATGAAGCAGTAGACAACTGCTACAATTACCAATAACCTAACCTCCCTAAACCTGGTAATTTTTCTGACACAAGGTTACTAAGCTAACTTTCCAGAGGCTATGGACAAGTGTTTCTTCATAAATATAAGACTGAATGGATCATTTATTCTAAACATTCATAATTTTAAAATGTATTTCATACATTTTAATTTTATACAGATAAATTCAGAAATTAATAAAATGAGAGGAAAAAAGCCTATCTTTTAGCCCTTGAAGTTATTATGAGCTATTACAAAGATATATATATATATATATATATATTTTTTTCATTCAATGCCCAGCTGGTTTCAGAATTGTATCAATGAAATAGTTTATCTTCAGCTCTTTTTTAAGCTCCAGATCCATACCTACAGCTACCTACTCAACGTTTCTACTTGAATGCTTTAAAGTTATCTCAAATTTAACACGTTTGTAACTTACATAACTATAATATGATCGTTTCCTCTTCCAAACCCTCTCTTCTTCTGTGTTTCCTCTCTTAGTGTATAGCCTCATTGTGTCCATTTCTACACTTCAGAAAGTGAGGAGTTATCTACGGCAGTCTTTATAGTAAGTAGGGGACAGGTTCATTTGCTCCAACAAAGAATATGTAATTTATCATAAGTTAACTAACATAGAAGCACATTTCTCTTTTACATGGTTTCTAAATAAGTGGTATGAATAAATAAGTTGTTGGGGAAGCCTTGCTATCATCAGTATATGACTTCCATTTTTGGGTTCAAAGCAATTTTTCAAGTGCTGACCATCTCTCGGTGGGAAAAGAGGAAAGGCAGGGGAGTAAAATGCGTGATCAAACAGTAGCATGTATAGCTCTTGCTCACATGCCACTGACCAGAGCTTAATCACAAGAACACATCAAACTGCAAGAGAGTTGTCATCTGAGAAATGATTGACCATGAGCCTAGCTAAAATCCAAATGGTCTAACATGGTTTAGGATGAAGATTACAGACTCTTAATGGCAGACAGCCTGGCTTCAAATCCCTGGTCTACCACTGACCAAACTGTGTGCTCTTTGGCAAGGAATTTTGTTTCTCTCTGTACCAGATTCCTCATATGGAAAATGTACATAATCTCATCTACTTCACAGAAAAATATTTATAAAGTATTTAGTATTGTGCCTGGTACACTTAAGTCTTTTTCAGTTAAAATGAGTATTATTAAGCAGGAGATAATAGATATTGGTGGACAGCAAGCACTGAAATTTCAGTTCCTTTCATTTATTCTCCATATTTAATCTGTCACCAAATTTTGTTGATTTTTCTTCTTAAACTGTCCCCATGTCTGCTCTAACCTCCTTGAATCTACTCTTCCTTCACTTCACCCTAAAATCTGCTCTCTACACTTTGAGAAGGTTCTTTTAAAACTGAAAGCATGATCATTTCATTCTCCATCCATCATTCTCCATGGTTTCTCAAAGCTTCTCATGGTTTTTAGAAGGAAGGAAGGGAAGAAGGAAGGGAGGGATGGAGGGAGGGAGCATTACAAGGCTCCATACACCTCCAATCTGCCTATGCTTTTTGCTTCCTCTTCCCCAGTCTCTCAACACTCTAGGTGAATATGCTTTATTTCAGTTTACTTTGTAGATATACCAGGCTTCCTCTGGTCCCAATGTTATTGCACACATTCTTCCCCTTGTATGGAATATACCAACTCCTTTTTCAGTTGACTGCTATTCTTTTTTTGAGATTTAAATTAATAATCACTTCCTTGTCAAGTCTTAGTAACCACCTATGTAAGGCCATGTCCCCTGTTACTCTCAAAGTAATATAATCTTTTCTACAAAACATACATCATAGTTTCTGATAATGCAATTTTATTGTTGGGTTTTTTTCCCTTAAATATTGGCCTTTTCCACTATATTATAAACTTTTTAAAGGTAGTGATTAGGTCTGTTTTATTATTGTTATTATTCAAAATTCCATTTCTAGATCCTAGCACATGCCTGGCCCAGAGTAGGTATTCAAAAAATAGTCGTGTATACTACAAATCTTCAGTAATCAAAACAGTATGATACTGGCACAAGGACAGAAATATAGATCAATGGAACAGGATAGAAAGGCCAGAAATAAACCCACACACCTATGGGCAATTAATCTATGACTAAAGAGGCAGGTATATACAATGGAAAAAAGGCAATCTCTTCAATAAGTGGTGCTGGGAAAACTGGATAGCTACATGTAAAAGAATGAAATTAGAACTTTCCCTAACACCATATACAAAAATAAACTCAAAATGGATCAAAGACCTAAATGTAAGGCGAGACACTATAAAATTGTTAGAGGAAAACATAGGCAGAACATTCTTTAACATAAGTCGCAGAAATATCTTCTTTGATCCACCTCCTAGAGTAATGAAAATAAAAACAAAAATAAACAAATGGGACCGAATTAAACTTAAAAACTTCTTCACAACAAAGGAAACCATAAACAATATAAAAGGACAACCCACAGAATGGGAGAAAATATTTGCAAATGAAGTGACTGACAAGGGATTAATCTCCAAAATATACAAATAGCTCATGCAGCTCTATATCAAAAAAACAATCAATCAAAAAATGGGCAGAAGATCTAGATATTTCTCCAAAGAAGGCATACAAATGGCCAAAAAGCATATGAAAAGATGCTCAACATCACTAATTATCAGAGAAATGCAAATCAAAACTACAATGAGGTATCACCTCACACCGGTCAGAATGGCCATCATCAAAAAATCTACAAACAATAAATGCTGGAGAGAATGTGGAGGAAAGGGAACCCTTCTACTCTCAGTTGGAACATAAATTGGTACAACCACTATGGAGAACAGTATGGAGGTTCCTTAAAAAATATAGAAATAGAACTACCATTTGATTCAGTAATCCCACCCCTGGCCATATATCCAGAGAAAATCATAATTCAAAAAGATACATGTACCGCAAAGTTCATTGCAGCACTACTTACAAATAGCCAAGACATGGAAACAACCTAAATGTCCATTGACAGAGTAATGAATAAAGAAAATGTGGTACATATATACAATGGAATACTACTCAGCCATTAAAAACAATGAAATAATGTCATTTCCAACAACATGGATGGACCCAGAGATTATCATACTAAGTGAAGTAAGTCAGAGAGAGACAAATATCATATGATATCACTCATATATGGAATCTAATTTTAAAATGACACAAATGAACTTATTTACAAAACAGAAATAGACTTACAGATATTGAAAACAAACTTATGGTTACCAAAGGGGAAACGTTGTAAGGGAGGGATAAATCAGGAGCTTGGGATTAATATACACATAGTACTATATATAAGATAGATAACCAACAAAGACCTACTGTATAGCACAGGGAACTCTACTCAATATTCCTTGATAACCTATATGAGAAAAGAATCTGAAAAAGAATGAATATATGTATATGTATAACTGAATCACTTTGCTGTACACCTGAAACTAACACAACCTTGTACATCAACTCTAATAAAATTTTAAAAAGAATAAATACTTGGAAGACATGAATATCTATGAAGAAAATTATTTTATGTTAATGATAAAAACTAATACAAATAAGCTGCTGAGAACAGACTCAAGGGTGTTTGTTAGTAGACAAAATCCAGAACTATACACTAAGACAAAACATGCATAATAAATTAAGAATTATTCAACAAGAACTTTATCTTCAAAAACGTGCTGTGGCTTTTAAAACATTTTTCCATTAAGCAATGAATCAGTGCTAATTATGCTTATTTAATAAGAGTAAAACATACTCTTATTAAAATAACAAAACAATTCTTTTTACTTTTTATTGTTAGAAAATTTATAAACATACACAAGAATAGAGTACAATGAGCCTTCATATACTCATTAGCAGCATCAGCAATCATCAATATTTTGCCATATTAATTTCATCTATCTATGCACCTTTGTTAATGACATATTTTTACAAATCCTCAAAAGAATTTCATGTAATTGCTAAATAATTTAGTATATTTCTTTAAAATAACAATAAGGACATTTTCTTCCACAACCCCAGTGACATTATCACATCTAAAGAAACTATTTAGACTCAGTCCATATCCAATACCCAGTTAATATTCAAATTTCCTCTTTTGTCTAAATTTCTTTTTACAGTTGATTTTCTCAAGTCAGGATCCAGACAAGATCTAGTCACTGTATTTAGTTATTATAGAATTAGGAACATTTAAAAATGAAAAATAAAAAGTATATGTTCAATAATATATGTCACTATTTGGGATTCCATATCAGATTGCTAAGAATATGTAGATTTTGAAAAGGCATATTTACTTGATTTTAGTAACCACAGCATGGCAAAATTAAGATGGTTACGAATTTTTGAAATGCCTCCCACTAAAAAGTGGTACCTATGTCCTCTCCCCTTGAATCTTTGACAGATATGACAGAAATGATGTTGTGCCAGTTAGGGGGCCCAAGTCTTAAGAAACTGGAAGCTTCCTACTTTTTTCTCTCAGAACACTCTCTTTGCAAACTTTGAGCTACCATGGAAGAAATCTGATTCCCCTGAAACTACCATTTTGGAGAGGTGATAACAGGTGGTGGAGTTCTAGCTGAATGCAGCATTCCACTCATCTCAATCAAGATGCCAGATGTCTTAGACCAGTAGAGCTACTATAACAGAATACCATAGACTGGGTGGCTTAGAAACAACAGAAATTTATTTCTCACAGTTCTGGAAGCTGGAAGTCCAAGTCCAATCACCAGCAAATTTGGTCTCTTGTAAGGGTCCACTTCCTGGTTTATAGATGACCATCTTCTCACTGTGTCCCCACATAGCAGAAGGGGCTCTCTGAGGTCTCTTTTATAAGAGCACAATTCCCATTTATGAGGAATCCATCCTCATAACCTAATCATTTCCCAAATGCCTCACTTCCAAAGGCCATTATACTGGGTTTAGGATTTCAACATGTGAATTTTGGGAGGACATAAAGATTCAATCTATAGCACCAGACATGCATATGAAACTGTCTTGTACCCTGCAGACAAGCCCATCTGCCAGATGAATAGCACTGGGTAACCTTCGTCACTACCATATGTATCTGAAGAATCAACCAGCTGAGCTCTGACTAAATCCTTGACTCACAAATTATGAGGTGTTATGAAATGATTGTTGTTTTAAGCTGCAAAGTTTCAGGGTTATTTGTTGAGTAACAGTAGCTAACAGGAGCCTAACAAGAAATCCACTTTTCTCAGAACTGTGCTGAAACTTCTAATCCTTGTATAAAAAGAGTAGGTCATAATTCACCTAAAATTTACTAAAATTTTTAGTAGAACCCACTAATATAATACAAGCATATAATAATTTAGCTCTGCCATTTTTTCCCCCTCTAAAAAAAAGGTCTCTCCCAAACTTTTATTCTGGAGTATGTTGATAGCTAGTTTAGTTATAACTACATTTTTGCCAATAATGCTACAGGTTTTTCTCTTTGTTTCCAAATTCAATATATTTGTACAGCTTACCCTTGAACAATGCAAGGGTTATGGGCACTGACCCTCCCTGAAGTAAAAAATTCATGTATAAATTTACAGTTGGCCCTCATAGCCGTAGTTTCATATCCATGGAACTACATGTGGGCATCATGTAGTACTGTAGTTCGCATCTATTGAAAAAACCCTCATACAGGTGGACCCACGCAGTCTAAGCTTGTGTTGTTCAAGGATCAACTGTATTTTGAATACACATCTGAGTGAACAGCTAGTAAAAATATCCATCCAGATGAGGGTCAGAGAAAGATCGAGAAAAAGAAATAAAAACTAGAGAGATATTAAACATCTAACAGTTTACTTCTAGACTGCTTTATGCTATTTTAGGCCCTTATACTGGCTTCTATTTGCTCCAATGTCCAAAGTTTAACTAATTTCATTATATGAATAAGTATTTTTAAAATTTGTGAGGAAAAATGAATTATTTTAAAACTTGAATTTTTTAAGCATTTTTCCCATGAAGAGCTGAGTTCTACCTGGAGCATACCAAAGTGTTAAAGGTTGAAAAACTAGTCAAGTCAAACATTCTTCATGGAGTTTTATCCAGGAAGTGAGATTTCAAATCAAAGAGATTCTTCACAATATCTAAGTCTTTGTATTTCACTTTGCTGACAAGATGCTCTGGTGCCCTTAAAAATTCTCTGATGCTCATCCAAACAGATTGATCATTTCAGAATCTCAGAAAACATAAGCATATATAGAACTTTCCTTCTTAATTTTTCCTTGAAAGTTTAATTTTTTTTCCTCATAATCACCAAAGTTATCCCCTGAACAGCTGTGGTCAATTTCTTCTTCAGTGGCATGAAAGAATCTAACATTTAATATTTCTAAGGACAAAATAATTTCTCTGAGTCACAAGTATATTGTTAACCCTTGTCTTACAGTACCCATAAAAAAATGTGCTATGAAAAGGTACTCTTTTTATGTCTACTTCAGGTACGAGTTCCTGAATTTCCAACAGCTTTTTTTTTTTTCATCATTTCTTTACATTTTAAACAACTTCACTTATGAATCTGGTGACCAAGCATAGCATCTCTAACCAAAGTAGAGGGTATCTGGTTCTCTTTCAACCAGACAAGAACACATTTTTCTTTGTAGTGATCAAAGGGACAGGGCAGTTGGCAAATTTCAAAGCATGATTATGGGTTAAACATTATCCTGTTCCCTCTAAAGAAAACTGCTGAAAGAATTCATTGGCTAAGAAAGAGTTTCAGTTTTTTGGGGTAAAGTTTTTGTTTCAATTTTATGTATCTGGACAGTTATAAAATGCAATTCTTTCTTGTGGTTCCCAAATAATAAATTTCGTATATATATATATATTGCAGAATGAAAACATTAAACTTATAGTACATTTTCCAGGAACCAAATAGCTGGTATCCTGTTGAGGTATCCCACAGTTAGAAACCACACTGAAAGGTCTGTGGTGATTCCCAACCAACAGCAAGTGCTAGCAGGTTTTCTCTCCAGATGTCCCTCATAAAAGACAGATATGGGTCACCCCATAATTGTAGATCCCTGCTTGCCTTCTAGCAAAATATCTGGAAAGCACCAGGACAGCACCTATAGCAAAAATAGTCACCCACCTAATTTATGTGATTAAAAAAATCCAAAAAACAAAAACAAAAAAAACCTCCTAGTAAGCTTCCAAATGAGTCAGCTACATCCCATTTTCAATAGGCAGGCAGCTGACTTCCTTCTTCTTTTAGGTTTCTGGTAATATTTTATCTCCTTTCACAAGTGAGGGGCACATTCATGAACTAGGATAAAGAAAAAAAGCATACCTAGTTTAATTCTAATTCAGCTGTTTTTGCTAAAAACAACAAAAACAATAGAGAGTAAATGTAGGTAAGCCTGGGAATGTTGTTCTATTGAAATTCATTTACAATTCCTAGATAGCATTTAACCCCCTCTGTGTCTGCTTAAGAAAAATTAGTATTAGTTGCTTAAGGCATTTTGGTCAAGTAGCAAAACCAACCTCATTCCCACTGTGCAAAGCCTAGGCTTTGAAACTGTGGGAGCAAGAAAAAAAAAAAAACCTAAGAATAATCTCTGCCCTTGATATATTTTAGAAGAGAGAAATCTCTGTAGTTGACAGTACATAGGAGAAGTTTTGCATGGTTGACCAGTTCTCTCAAAAACAGAAATGAGTAGAGGAAATCAGAGACATCAATTGCATTTAACTTGGACTAATGTCTTTGGAGTCAGAATAGCCTGAAATCAAATCCTGGGTAAACCCCATAGCAGCTGGCGTTGCCTTGGGGCCTGTTACTTAACTTCTCTAAGCCTCATACCTCTTTAGTGGGGATCAAAGAACACATTTCTCAGGGTGACTGTGAATATTATATTACAGCAATAAAACAAATTCTGAGCAACATGTCTTATATTACTAACTTTGAGTTTAAGTTATATAAACTTGAAGTTATTTTACTGAACTGGAACTGACAACACCTTAGTAAAAATTTAATAGCTAACATCAGAATGGGAGTTTCCTTAGATGGTAACATTTCCCCAAACAGAGCTTCTGCTAAGCTTAAATTGTCAAGTTATTTAAAAAGATATGGTTGGCTAACTTACACTAAAATTTAAAAGCAAAACTTGAAAAATGTTTCAAGATGATCGAGTTTTATCTGATTGCTTAGTGGAGCAATTTATAGCTACCACAGTGTGCTAAATTGGGGACATAGGTAAGCAGTACCCTAGTACATGCCAACGACAGATATTTGTAATCAAACTAAGCTAACTGGAACTTTCTGAATTTCCTGGATTTACTTTATTTGAAAAAAAAAATCTGAGACCTTGTGAAATGTGTGAGGATTATTTGGAGTGATATGAAAGGGCTAAAAAATGTAATGGAACTATGACACTGTAATTTGAATAAGTTATAGCTCAATTGTACCCGGATCTTCTCTCTATTGGTACTTGAAATTGTAAGCAATATTGTAAACTTTTTATAGAATGTATAAAACATTGTTGTACGTGATCTTCAGGGGGGATGTTTCCAACTGTCTGTTATGTTTCTTCTTGATTATTCTTCTTATTAAACTTGTTGCACGTCAGCTCTAGTTATAAGATTATTCAAAACAGAGGTATTAAATATCTGTGTGCATAATATTGAAGCTCCTCTAAAGGATTAAAATTTAGTACTGAAACTTGCTGTGATAAAACAATAGTAACACCAACAACTACAATGGGAAAAGCAAAATGTAAAAGAAATACAGGACTTGATTTACAGCAGTAAGTTTCTTTATATTCACTGTGCTATTTTGTGATGGGAAGTGGATGAAAGTGTTTTTTCAGGGAGCTTGTTTCTACTAAAATAAAGATAACTAGCAGATTCATCTGGTCCTTTACTAGGAATCACTCTATGCTGCTTTAGCTACCAGTCAAAAAGAAATAATATGTAAACATCATTTGGTAATAGCATACTCTACCCATGTATTCTTGTCTAATTGTAATCCTTATTAGCATACCACTTTTCCCCAAAGCTAGAATGGAATAAGAAACAGAGAAAGGAGAAGAGGATGACTAATGAATCATAAAAGTTCCTTTATAGTTTATTTAAATAAAATCTAATTTTACAACAAAAAAATTAAAGTTTCTCTATTTTTGGGGAACACTGTCATTTAAACACATGGCTTAGAGTGACAATATATAACATGGGGGATAGAGAGAGAAAAATCACTGAGATCAAAAAGAAGATGAGAATGAAGTTTTAAATCTCATTAGGAAAAAGAAAGCAAATGACATAGAGAAACAGCAGTCTATGACTTTAAAAACTGTCATCAAATAAAGCACACTGCTTCTAGAATTACTCACCTACCAATTTAGCATCAGGATGGTGATCTGTTGCACACCACTCCCCTGAAAAGGACAATTTTTCTTTAAACAATTATCTTCTGAAAACAGAAAAAGAGATCAGTCTAAACTAGATTTCCAAACATAGTAGAGAGCTAACGGTGACAAGTTAAATATCAAAAGTTTAATTTTGGTCAAAAGGAAATAAATGTTTAAAAACTTTGATTTGATAGTTAAATTCAAATAGTGCTCCGGTTAACATTAAACACATAAAACAGTTTTGTAATATAAGGGAAAAATGACTATAGTAAGATGTGTACATATTCTATTAATTTCAAAATAATTGGGGGTGTTGAACTATAAAGGAGTTCTCATAAAATTGTATTCATATCTGTCTCTGAAATATAGATATAATTTTATCTGCATCTGTGTAAGTAAGGATGGATATTGGGAAAAGTAAACAAGCAAACGAGTTCCAGAAAACATAGAAAATCAAGTCAGGAAAGAATGATCACCACTGGTACCCACATACAATAATCAGGGGGGAAAAGTTCCAACCATATGTAGCAAGATGATGAATTAGCTGTTGTAGGAAGAAGGTGGCTATGTAGACACTAACTAGTCCACTGTCCTCAAAGATGAAACTCCTGAATTAATGTGGCTGTTACAGGGAGATGTTAAGGGGGTTAAATAAATAATAAACTGAAGAGGGTATCATTTAAGCAGCTGTTAATAGATGTGGCAGTGACAAAAGGAGACATCGGGAAAGAGCCAAGAGCAGAGATAGGGAAAAAAGAGGCTATGTAAGTGGAATTCTTACTAGCTCAAGGGCCTCAGAAAGGTTTTAGGCTCCCAAATGACTCATGGAGAGAAGTAAATGTGATTGCAGCTTCCATGCTTTTTCTGGTTAGTAGGGAAGATGGCTGACTCTGAGGTAGGGATGGGAAATGGTCTTTGTGGTAGAACTGATTTGGTAAAAGTGGCTTGAAATTTTGTAAGGGTTTAGTGCTTGGAAAAAGATATCAATAGGAGGAGGGTCAATGAGGTCTCATTTATGAAACATTTACCTACTTACCTCAATTCCTAGAACAAAATAGACAATTACTCTTTGGTTCTCTTTCCTTTTATACATTTATATATTTTAGTTATGTGTATATATATATATATATATATATATTTAGTTATGTGTATATATATTTGGTTGTAGTATCTATTTAGTTTTATATATATATTTAGCTATATATAGGTATATATAATAAATATATATTTTGTTATATATATTTATTTAGTTCTAGGCAAGTCATCTAATCTTATGATTCCTAAATTTCCTCATCTATAAAATGATACTTATTTGTGGTGCCTTTTTGAGGAATCAAGTGTTGGGCAATTTTTGAGTCATCTATACTGTAATTAGAAATCATGACTGAAAATGCTTTGTGTTTTTCCCAGGAAAGATTCACTTTAAAGTTAGCATTGCTTCTATTGTATCTTTAAAGTGCCTCTGCAGGGTTTCATATAATCCAAGGTGCTGACAAAAAAGGAAAAATAATGACCTAAACAGCAAAATAGCATTTAAGCTTAGCTCCATTGCATTACTTAAGGATTCTCTAAGAATAATAGACACCAGAATAGTACAGAACTACCTCGACATTAAGGGATCATACAATATTCATTACCCCAGCTAAAATAATGCATAATAGAAGCATTCAGCACTTTCTAAACTAGTTCACTTTCTGTTTGGCTGATGGCTTTTGAGCCATTGTTTACCGAGGGGAACCAATGTCGAGGGAGAGAATACATATAATTAAACCATTATCTGTGTATTTGCTTAAGCCATCCACTTTTGAAAGGTCTAGTAGTGTTAGGCTTAGACATTTCAATTAAATTAACCATTTTGAGTCCTATTTTACATAGTAATTATTTGAAATATCAAAAACTTAAAGTTTTATTTTAAGTCACCCTTTTACTTTAAAAATAAAGAAACCAAAGGGGGACATTTCTACGCTATCAACATCCTTTGGATCATTAGTTAAATAACAACCAGGGTCCAGCTCTAATCAGATATAATGTCATCTGATATTAGACATAAGGGAAAAAAAAAAAACCCAAATGATTTCATCCTTACTTCTCACTTTAATATACCAACAGAAAGTCATAATAGAAGATACAAGCAGAGTCAAATGCATAAAAACATGTTGCTGTCTTGCACTAAGTGTGTCATTACAGCCAGTAAATAATGATGACTTTTTCCTCCTTAAAATTGTAAAACTATAGAATGAATGGCCATAGCTTCTGTATTTATCACTTACAGAGTAAACTTTTTCAGTGACAACAGACATTCTGGAGCTTACATTGTGTTTTGAATAGGTTCCAAAATATCAAATACATTTGGGTCTAGGTTCTATTTCTCAGCTGGAGGGAATGGAGAGGGCAGTGATATGAGTTTGTTTTTGAACTTGATGTAGCCACACTTTCTCTGGGCATTGCATGATGAAATGGAAGCAGGGAAGGGAGTTAAGGTAAAGAGACAAGTAAGAATATAAATGGAGATGTTGGTGATATTGACAACCAATAGCATTTCAGAAAAAGAACTAGGAGTGGGGTGTAAAACAGTTGAGATCAGACATTTCAGGCTCCAAGTCTATGACACTGGTCCTTCTCCCTATGCTTGATACCATGCGTCTAGCCAGGGTTAGGGTAGCTCCTCATTTAAGTATAATTAAATCTGACCTGAGCTAGCAAAATCAAGATTTTTAAAAATATATAGAACATAAGTTTGTGCTCAGTTTATGAAAAAAATAGGTAAAATCTCGAAGACATAACATAGTGGGAAAAAAAGATATTTAAGTAGAAATTATCATTACATATTAAGTTTAGTCAGCATTCTAGTGTCAGGATATTGGGACTCTAGTAAACATTAGAAGTACTGGCAAGATTTTGTCATCCATTCAAATTTACGTACAAATAGAGTCATATAAATAAGTTTTCAAGGAAAGGAGAATGAAAAATGTGATATGTATGTTTATATAAAACACCGAAACTCTGACAAGATTATATTCTTTGATTCTAAATTCTTTCTTCTTCTTTTACAAAATTAATATAAGGCCCTGGACTTCCACAAGGACTGTTTGTATTTGTTCAAGAAACCTCAAATTCATGACTGTTAATACAGCATAAAATTGTCCACATAAAATGGAACAAAGCATGACAGAAATGTTTAAGTGACACTTCAGACACTTAATGAGAAATACTGCTTAGCTGATAATGTCAAAGAATAGAAGTTTGAATATCTTGGCTGAATTCAATTTAATCATAGCAAAAGTGTTAGTTGAGCAATCTCATTTATCTGCTTAAGTGACTCTTTTCTGCATGCTGAGCTTTATGTTCATTACTTAGCAAAATGCACATCACAAAATGGCAGCAGCCTCTAGAGTTTGTTTTGAAGATTGCAAACTGCAAATATTAAATTGATGAATGCTGTGGTCCACCACAAAGCATTACATTTCAGAGACATTTTATAAATTCCATTTTGTGTCTCACAAATCAGTTTCCAATCAAATTCAACATTCTTTGGAAGACTTTATACTACATAGTAAAAAATATGTGTTAAGAAATCACTTCCTGAAAGAGAGATGGGGGAGCACCGTATTAGCACAATGCTTCTTTAGATATTTTATTAAAATGATCTAGGTAAAATTACATATATGCAATGTATACATATATATGTATATATATATATGTTGAAGTAATTTTTGTTGAATGTATCCTAATTTTTTTTGTGTGTAATCATGGATGTTGTTTCTGACTGTGTATACTCTTAGAACTGGGAGGAGTCTTAAGAAGGTTATCTAGTATATTATCGCCTACCAGGATTATACCATTTATCCCAGGTACAATCGCTACAATATCATAGACTATTAGAATTGAAAATAATCCTTGACCCATTTTTGCCATCTAAACATTGAATCACTGCAACCTTCCAAACAGATTTTTATCCAGTCTCTGTTTGAACATATCCAGTTTATTTTTGAGGAAAATGGTCTGTCCTGTGAATCTGAAGTCCAAGAGTCTGAGTGAGGTTCATTCTTCAAGCTCCCAGGCTTCTGACCTTTTCTTCCTTTGTATAAATAGTGTACTGGAGAGACAACTACTAAGATCTCATCTGACTCTCAGATTTTATGAATATCTTGCTCTCTGAGAGCCAAGGAATCTAATCAAATCCTGAACTGCTCTTGAAGTTAGAGGGTATTCCTTGGGTCCAGCTGAAACTTATCCCGTGGCACTTTCAGTATCCATTCTCAGAATCCTCTCTCTTCTTCTTCAGAGTCACAATTAGAAACTGAATCCTTACACAGCTCAGGAACAAGTTCTAAATTCTAACACTCTTTAAGAGCCAGGGCATTCTTATTTATGTGTAACAATATTCTTTTGATGAAAGTGAAGTCAGTCTTTGGCTCTCTTCTTAAAGAAGCTAAAACAAAAGGGGCCATCAAATACACTCTCTGCTGGATTACACACACTATTATGTATGATAGAGTGGACCCCCATCAGTAGGCATGGAGATCACCTGGAATGTCCAGATGGTTCCTTAGAATGAAGGTTTTCAAAAGACCATTGCTAGACATATGTGTCTGGTTAGAATGTTTAACCTTCATGGTCTTTAATCATGTAGCATTATGTGAAATGCCACCAGCTGAATGGCTTGATGGAGTGTTTTGAAGCTGTAGAGTTTCCAATCTTCTGGCCACCACCAGAGGCCCTGCAGACACTGGGAATGTGGTCCCTACAGTCTGAATGCCTCATTACTGGGCTATGAGAAAAGAGGGCAGATGGGAGTTGGCCTTCACGATGTATAGCATGGGCATAAGGAGTTCTGTGATCAAATGAATGAATGAGAAAGAGAGAGAGAGACAGAGACAAAGACAGAGAGACAGTGACAGAG
This sequence comes from Balaenoptera physalus, assembly GCF_965194825.1. NCBI lineage: Eukaryota > Metazoa > Chordata > Mammalia > Artiodactyla > Balaenopteridae > Balaenoptera > Balaenoptera physalus. Next base: position 119,321,237 of record NC_138891.1, on the reverse strand, counting down.
ACAGAGAGACAGAGACAGAGAAAGAGAGATCCATCACTTGGATAGGCAAGGAAAGATCTGTTCCAGTTGTTCCAATTCTTCCTTAGTTGTTGATAATCTCAAAGATATTTTTCCCTCAAAACTAAGTTCATGTAAAGAAGATCCTTTTTGGGATTTTTAATTCTCTAAGGGTAAAAATATCATCTGTCATGGAAGTTTATTACTCTACACACCATAAGTACTGATGAAGCCATTGAGAATGAAAAGCCCGTCATTGTTCATTTTAAGAGCGGCTGAAGTATATGGGAAGTGGTTTCACAGTAGGAAACCTTCGCATCAGCCTGTCCTGACACTGAGTACTGACTGCCGCTGTCAGCTGGAGCAAGTATATGAACGAGACGTCTCTGAGCTTCAGCATTCTCATCTGTAAAGTTGGAATCATTTCAGGGTTGTGGTGAAAATGAGATAAAATAAACTATGCAAAGAGCTTGTCATGGTGCCTGAAACTAAGTCAACTCATAAAGCAGGGCTATTATTAACTCTTTATTAGGATTATAATGATCGTAGCATGCTTGTTAGGAATGTTGACAATCCTTTAGAGGCTGAACTTGACCCAGGACCCTTCTGTGTGTGTGAATGCCTTGTCCTGTACATGGCGATGATTTAGGTCATTTCAGTGTTCATCTCTCTGACCTGAAGTTTTTCTGCTTCAGATTTGATTTTTAAGAAACATTGGTTACCAGACCTCGCTCCGATACTTCCGAAGAGCATTGAGGCTTGACGGCAACATCTCTTGCTTGCTTTTCAGAGTCCTGATTCTATCCAAACAGAAGCATCTGAGCTCTCTCTTTCATGTATGGGGAGGAGGGGTGTCCAGCGTCTTTGTTGTTGTTGCTGAAACTCTGGAAAGAGAGCAGGGCATGGAGCTGTGCTAGCCAATTTGGCAGCGTGCTTTTTTCAGCCCACTTGGCTGTGCACAATATTCTGTCTGAGTTTGGGAAGATCTGTCTGCTTTTTTCCTTTGTATAGAGGCTATGAGAAATGAGGCAATGGATTTGTCTTATACAACAGCCTGGAAAAATAGGCCATGGCCTAACAAGTAAGAAGAGTTGCATGGCCTCATTCCAGGGAGTTCCTGGCTGGAGACTGGAGGACAGGTTGAGACGCCTTCTGATAGATTTTTGTACTAACTGCCCTCTTTCCTGAAACAAGTCTTGCTTAAAATAAAAGGTGTTGGGGTGGGCAGGAGGAGGTATGGATCCTTACACAGTACGATATCCCTTTATCAAGAATCAATATCATACAGATTTAGAAGTCACCGATCAAATTATGTATCCCAAAGCACAGCAGGAAACCTTACAATCCTTGTAAATGGCAGTGAGCTGTGATAAGGTGCAGTTATGACCCAGTCCCCGATGCTCCTCTTCTGAGACTGGCTTAAACCATTTCCTTGTCATAGAACCCCAAATGACCCTACACTGTCCCTTTTTTCTATGTTTGTTTTGCTTTGTTTCTGCAAAGCGCTTTGTCCTTGTCTGCGTTTTCCAGATGACTGTTATATTTTTCTCCTTGCTGTTTTCTCTTCCAATCAGTGAAGGAGCCCCAGACATGAACTGCAACTGGAGTTTCTCACTCTGTACTCCACCCCCCACTATAGACACACACATGTACACACACACACACACTCACACACACACACACACACGCTACCATTTTAATTGCCTTTTCCAATGATGACAGTGATGTCTTTCCTATCGGGCACTCTTTGTTATTTTGGTTTGGAATTCAAGGAATGGGAGAGGCTGGAATATCATCAATCTCCAGAGGTGGCTGATCTGACTCAGTGTCTGCATCAAAACTATTGCTCTAAAAAGATGCACCCCCCTCCTCACTGCAAACACCTAGAGTTTCTACCTTCCCCGGGCATCATTCACTTAACTCCTTGACTGCCTGCCTGGGTTACGATGGCCACAGACTGAATCTCTATTTCTTCATCTCGGAATAACGCTCCTCAGAGCTGCTTTATGGAGCTATTCACAGGTAAGAGCAATAATGAGCTCAACAACACGGTTTCCTTTTCTGTATTCTGTAACATTCTCATCTCAGCCACCGTGTCTGGCAGCCACACAATGAGTCCCTGCATGTGTCAGAGAGATGGATGGTATCTGCAGTGTCTGCATCTCGGTGCTGACTGTGTGAGCTCCTGCTGAACCTTACCTCGGGGATGCTCAGTTCTGTGCCATTGAATCAGAAAGGCAAACTGCCCCCTTCCAAGAAATGTCTTATTTTCTCCCAACACAAAATACTTTAATGGAAATAATGACACGCATTAGGTACGCTGATGGATAGCACGTTGTCCTTTCATCCTCAGTATTCCTGATTATAGGACTCTGTTTTTGTCTCATTGCTCTGCTATTATTTTTTCAAAGCTAAAACAAAGAGGCTACTAGTCTAGGTGGTAGTTCTTTATAAGCATTTCACACATCTTTGCTTTCTTCAACTGCATGGAATCAGAAAAAATAAATAACAAATGATATTAATGAACCTCTATTTCCTTATCAGGGAAGTAACCAGTTAATTCTGGTTACTTTTGGTCCTGATCTAAATTGACTGGCTTTTGTTTCAGCACGAAATCAGCTCTGAACCGTGCACAAATGTGCCGCAGTGAGGTCTTTGGTAATGGATTATCAGTAAGATTTCAGTGCTGCTAGGACCGTGCGGGCACATCTGAGCAAAGTGGGATTATGTGGGATTGGAGCCAAAGTACTAACGACAGTGACTATTTCTACCATCTGTTTTCTAGGGCCAACTTCATGGGCAGGTACCTTGTGCTGTCACACAGGGCCAGACACTTAGATGGGCAGTTTAATGCCCTACTAGTGTGATCTTGAAACTTAATAATTTGTGAGCAAGAAGACCTGAAGATTCATTTTGTACTGGCTCAGCAGATTATACAGCCACTCCTGGTGCCAGGCACTGCTCTATGCTTTGTTACTAATAACATTATTCCTCCTCGGTTTTCCTTCCTTCTCAGTTTTGACTGAGGTACAACAAGACAGATAGCAGCATAGTTGTTAGGACACCAAAGTGAGCGTGAGGCAGCCTGCCCACTCCATATAAAACATTATGTTGGAAGTGGCCATAAGAACCTGTTCCATCTGTCTTGGACCCTTCATCCAGATCAAGGGTCTAAAAAAGAGTTTGAGAGAAAAGATGTGTGCAGGTATCTCTTCAGAGAGAGCAGTTCCCTTGCTGTGAGTCCCCCCTCCTTTTTGTGGTTGGGAAGACAAGGACTTAAGGGGGACACAAAGGACTGATATCTTATTCGTGCCTAAGAAAGTTACAATGGACTATGGCTTAGATACAACACATACTTGGAAATCTACAAGCTGAGAGGCTAAATAGGCAATCAAAGGGACATGATCTAGTTTGCTAGAACAAGGGATGATGCATGAGAGTTGGCTGTGGGCCATCTGGAAGAGAGCCTTGGTGTAGAATTATCTTAGGTCTTCCAAGATCTGTCTTGGGGCTTCTGGAGGCATGAGAAGACCCCAGGGGAAGGATGTTCAGCTGGTGAGTAGTAGCTGAAACAGGAGTCAAGGGCCTAGAGTAAAAATGCATCTGCTGGGACTAAGAGAACCATGAGAAAGACTGACTAAAGAAAACATTCAAAAAGCCCCCTAAAGCAACCATAAGGACAAGAGTCGGCTGTAATCATTTATGTGACTTTTCTCTAAGAGATGCCAGCTTTAACTATCTGATGAACAGAAAGCACAAAGCCACCCAGGTATTACTTCTTCTCCCTCTCTACATCTTTGATCCCGAAATGAAGCTACGACTGGGAGAGATGATGAGCTGGAAGGGAGAAGCACCAGAGCCCTTGCTCCACTGTAAGTCCCAGCCTGTAACAGGTGCCAGCTGGTTGAGGGGTTAAGTTGCATGTTAAATCAGGTTTGGAATTTTCACTGCTCTATCAGACTAAACATTCTGGTGACTGAATTGAGCCTGTGTTTCAATTGAAAGTAATAGTCGGATCTCCTTTTACCTAATAATGAGAGGAAAGGCAGAGAAAGCTGTCTGAGTGTTCCCTCCAGGGACACGAGGAGGTTATATTTTCTCCCACTATCCCGTTAAACTTTATTCAGTGATCACAATGCACACACATCATGCTTGCTGACATATTGTTCACATCTTTATTACCTATGCAATCACCTCAATGTTTTACAGAAAGTACTATCCAAATGTTGGAAAGGAGAAAAATAAGAAACACAGAGGTTAAGAGACCTTAGCAGATTAATAAGTGATAGAGCTAGAATTTAAAGCCTGATTTGTGTTTCTTAAGGCTTATTCCTTTAATCATTAGACTCTCTCTCCTAAATTAGAAAAAAAACACCATCTATTAAGTACCTACTATATGCCAGGAATAGTGCTAATGGCCCCACATATATGATTATATTATTTACTCCTTACATAAAGCATAAGTCAGATGCTCTTCTTGTTATCCATCAGAGGAAACTGAGACATAGAGGGTTTTAGTAACTAGTTAGTAATTAGTTTGAAATTACATGGGGAGCTCTTGTCTGCCTGACCCAAAATTTGTGTAGTTCATTAAGAAACAGAAGGAGATTGAGAGAGAAAGAGAGAGAGATTAATTTCTCCCTACTTTTCTTCTCAAATAAGTCATATCTTTGCTAAAATAAAATACATATGGAGGTCCTCCTAAGTATATAGCCAGTAGTAGTCACCAAAAAACCAAGATAATTATTAGCTATGGTCCCATGAAGAGGTACCATAAATACAGAAAGAGAAAACTAACAGTCATGGCAACCTTAGTCCATAATGAAGTGACCGACTCTGCATGACTCACTCTGAGTGAAACTGTAACATTAGAGAGAGGGATGCTCTGTCCTGTTTCCAGGAATATCCAGAGAAGTCTTCATGGAAAAGGTGAGTCATTAATAATAGTTTTATTTAAACAATTCAAGAACAACAGCAACAAAAAGCATCCAGGTTGGGGAGTGACAGCAATAGCAAAATCACAGGACTGGGAATAAATATAACCAACAAAAGGAGAAAGCAGGGAAAACTTTTTTTTTTTCCCCCCCAAAAAAAATCTATTTGTTCTAGAAGAGTGGGCCATATGTTGTGGCTCCATTATTTATGCAGAGAGCTGCAGTCAGGCTGATGGATGTGAACATGATATGGTGGGAAATGAGAGGCCACGGCAGGTTCTTCATCAAGGGATTAAGCAATGAAAGTTATGTTTTCAAAATATTTGTCTGGGAGTGGTATTTGTCTGAGATTGAAAAAGAGAATAGAGTCAGTGGGAGTGACTAGAAATTGGTTAGAGTTGCCCAGGTACAATATGGCATCTCAATTTAGCCTTTGCAGAGTGGGCTTTCTTTCTTGAATGAGAGTAGAAAGGAATGGGGGTGGGAGTAAAAATATCTGGAATATAGGTATGTAGATATGTAGATTCCAGATATGTATATATCTGCATACTCCAAGAGCTGTAGTCCTGAAACAATGTGGGAAATTTTTATCACTGTATATTAAATAGTGCATTTAAAGCTCATAGTTCAATGAACCAAAAGAGCAAAGAATATGGCAAATTTCCAGTATTTATAATAGTGTAGAGAAAAATCATCACGGTGGTACTGGGAAGCATGATGTGGCAGAAATAGCAGTGACTTAAGAGTCGAAATTATGTATTTTCTTTTGAGGCACACTATTGCTATATGGAGAAAAACTGTCTTTCCTTTTCTCTTAACATTTTAAAACCAACACACAATTCTAGTTTGTTACCTGTGGCACCTGTCGACGGTAGAATGTTCAAAGAAAATCCTGAATCTACTGAAAACTTAAGAGTAAATAGCTTCTGTTTAAAATTCCCTAACATACTTTCTGGAGTTGGAATGCTCCATCAAAACTCATCATCAAAACTTATCCATCAAAACTTATCATCAAAGGCTTTGTTGTGAAATGCCAGGATGCCACTGAATAAGGTAACAATGAGGCAGGGAGGAGACTCTTTTTGTTTTTTAACACCTTTGTTGTAGTATAATTGCTTTACAATGTTGTGTTAGTTTCTGCTGTATAACAAAGTGAATCAGCTATACGTATACATATATCCCCATACCCCCTCCTTCTTGAGGCAGGGAGGGGACTCTTAATTTGCCTAAAAATTCTCTTACAGTCTCTTGATAAGCTCTGACGTACTTTCTCGGTGGGGGGCGGCGGGGGAGGAGTGGTCGGTGAGACGGGGTAAATCATTGCTGTGGTACATTTTCCAAATCTCTCACTGGCAATATCCATATTATAGTTTCTATCTGAAGTGTTGACAATGGAGGAAACATTACTAAGAATGGCTGTCATGGATCAGCCAATAAGGCTCGAATCGCCCTTTCCTTTCACATCCACTTGTCTGGTGTGTCTCTGACATGAAACAGAATCAACTCAGAAGGGGTGAAGGAAGGTTACCTAGGATCCCAGACAAATTTCTTTTAAGTTTGGTTTATTCCTTTGAATGATTTCTTAAAAATTGACCTTTCTGTTGAGACATTTTCTGGAACAGTAGGATATCTTATTGAAGCATGCCTGTTGAGAGTCTTTGAACGCCTTTTTTTTTTTCCCACAGCTGCACAAGTCTACTTCGGCTTTGGACCAGAAAAAAACAATGTGATATTATTTTTCCTCTTCTCTGGTATATTCAGTTTCCGTTCTCATGAATTATAATTTATGTGAAGTAAAGAAATGTAAGTGTATCTTTGAAATCAGGTGTTAATTTGTGTTCTCACTTTCAAAAACACTTTTTTTGTTTCTTTCTGTACAAATTATCAGTCAATTACATCCCTGTGGGTATAATGCACATATGACCGATTTCTTCAAGGATTTATATCTGGAATAAATACATGCTGCCCTCACAAACCTGCTTCTGAATTGGTAATAGATACAGTCAATGATTTGGTTAAAATAAAAAATTTCTTGGGAACATCATATACACTACCTGGCTGGCAGTTCTACTGAGGTTGAAGTGATGAATCTACGAAAATCTTCTAACTGGTTCAAATGCTTTGTTCAAAATGTAGGGCCTTAGAGGTCTTATTTTTTTTCATAAATTTTTCTTTTTTAAAAAATTGAAACAAGATTTCAAGTCAAGATTATTAAAATAAATATTGTGTGAGATATCTAACAGTGCAAATAAATTCGTAAGTCACTAGTAGAAGAGGACAGAGTAGCAGTGAAGGAAGTGATAAAAGCATGAAGAGTTATTCTAATGAAAAGCCATATGAGAAAAAATCCCAGGCCTGACACTCTTTTTACTCTAAGCTTTGTTACTGTCACCATCTCAATTCATTTTTAGTAACTTAAAATAGTTATGTCACTGTCAGTAACCTGTTATGCCACAGAAATGTTTCATCTCATTTTCTGTAGTAATTATTCTTAAGCCAAACAGAAATTATGTAAAAACTAAACAGGATCAATGCTAATAGCATTCTATAATATAATTCTCCTCCTATCATTCATTTCCTTCATTTTTTTACATACTACTACTGTTCTCCTTCCAAGATTATTACTGAGGCAATGTTTGATACTAATAATATTCATTATACATGGCTAATTATATGACTCTACACAATAGGAAATAAAATCCTGAGTCACCCAAAATTACAATGGCAGACATAAAACTTTAGAAATTATGTTTGGTTAAGATGAGTCATTCTAATATTATGAAATAATATTTTATATTTGTCAAGTGCTTGATAATTATCCAGTTATATATGTGTATTATGCATATAAATATGCTGTTTAATTGAAATGTTCAATAAATATTTATTGTACTGTTTGGTGATAGGCATATAATGATGGCTATGGACAGTCCTAACTCCCTGGATCTTGTGGTCTCCTTAGCCCTCCTCATGACACAGGCAGGAGTATTATTAACTGAAGTCCAGAAATCAAATAGCTTGCCCAGGCTTCAGAGCTAATAAGGATCTAAAGCATTCTTACTCCTAGCTCAGAGTTATATTAAATATACTTATATTCCTCAAATCACATTCCTTCAAAATAAATTCCACAAAGATAAGTTTTTATTGCTAAACCACATTAAAGACATTTTTGGCATTAAAGACATTTCATCTTCTTTGGATAAATTCAAAACACACATTAGCACATTAAACATTCTGAGAAGCAGTTCAGTAGAGATGCATTATTTAATTCACTGAGTCCCAAACTATTAACATCTCACTGTACATAGTTTTTGGACACAATACATCACACTTATGTTTTCAAGGGTTAGGCTTGTGATTGCATTTTCTTAGTCCATTAAGTAAGAGAATTGTCAAACCCATTTGCCTCCTTGCCTGGAAATCCCTTTGCCAGAGGAGCACTGATTGCCATCACGTGGCACCTCAGTATTGAATAAATCTCAGAGCAGTGAAGTATATAAACTATTGTGCATATATATCTTTGGAAAGGAAGAAAAAGACTTTACAAATTAGATTTAATATTATCAATATTTAATATTTTATAAGGAGTTCAGTCCTTCAGATATTGTATGATGACACAAAATTTTACAACCACACCATGAATACTCAACCTTCTAGAAAGGAATGCCTCAAACTAATTACATTTTGTTTTCTTCACCATTTGGGTCGATGGATGGGTAAGAAAAACCCATGTCTTACACAGTAGTGCTATAGTAAGGCGTTACCATACAAAACTTTTTTCCATAAATTCATCTCAATGTTGCTGTCATGCAATCTTTATAAAAGAACACAGTCTTGATAATTTATGTCACAGTTTTGCCTGGAGATGATAAGGCGCCATACCCAATGAGCTTTGCTGTAGCAAAGTTTAAGTGTAATGTAATATTTACTAGAATTATTAAACTGCATAATTTATTTTTTAAACCACTTTATTGAGGTATGATCAACATGTAAAAAGCTGTACATATTTAAGGTTTACAACTTGGTGGATTTGGAGATAAGTATACACCTGCGAAGCCATCACCACTATCAAGGCCATAAACATACCCATCATCTCCCAAAGTTTCCTCCCACCTCCTTTATTATTATTATTTTGTGTGTGTGTGTGTGTGTGATAAGAATACAACATAAGACCTACTCTCTTAGCAAATTTTAAGTATACAACACAGTACTGTTAGCTATAGGCACTAGGCTATTTAGTATGTCTCCAGGACACATTTATCTTGCATGACTGAAACTTTGTACCCCTTGATCATCACTTCCTCATTGTAGATGGGATTGTCTTCTTCATTTGTTTTCCAGATAGTTCGTTGTTTGTGTGTGTGGAAACACAACTGTTTTTTGCATGTTGATTTTGTATCCTGTAAATTTACTGAATTTGTTTATTAGTTTTAACAGCTTTGGGGTGCAGTCTTTAGAGTTTTCTATATATAAGATTATGTCATCTGCAAACAGAGACAATTTTATTTCTCCCTTTACAATTTGAATGCCTTTTATTTCTTGGAAACACAGCATACCACCAAAACTTGTGGGATGCAGCAAAAGCAGTTCTAAGAAGGAATTTTAGAGTGATAAATACCCACATTAAGATAAAAGAAAGATCTCAAATAAACAACCTAAGATTACACCTCAAGAAACTGGAAAAAGAACAAATAAAGCCCCAAGCGAGAAGAAGGAAGAAAATAATGAATGTTAGAGCAAAAATAAATGAAATAGAGACTAGAAAACAATAGAAAAAAATCAATGAAACTAAGAGTTGGTTTTTTGAAAAGATCAGTAAAATTGACAAACCTTTGTCAAAAAAGACTAAGAAGAAAAGAGAGAAAACTCAAATAAATAAAATTAGAAATGAAAAAGGAGATCTTACAACTGAAAATCACAGAAATACAAAGGACTATATGAGACTATTATGAACAATTATATGCCAACAAATTGGATAAGAAAAGGATGGATTAATTTCTAAAAACATACAACCTACCAAGACTGAATCATGAAGAAGTAGAAAATCCGAACAGACCAATAATAAGGAGATCGAATGAGTAATCAAACACCTCCTAACAACAACAACAAAAAGCCCAGGAACAGATCGCTTCAGTGGTGAATTCTTTGAAATATTTAAAGAAGAATTAACCCAATCCTCAAATTCTTCCAAAAAACCAAAGAGGAGGGAACACTTTCAAACTCATTTTACAAGGCCATCATTACCCTGATACCAAAGCCAGATAAGAACACTACAAGAAATAAAATTACAAAAAATAAAATTTCTATAAAGCTACCTTGAATGATGGTAGCCAAGCTATGGCCCGTGATCACACTTGATTCTTTAATGTTTTATGTATACATAACCTTTGAAAAAAAGCTTGAGGAAAAATCTAATCATTATCTGTTGGACTGATATTGTTATTGAATGTATTATTTATTTGAAATATGCTAAATTGTCAAACAGCATGAAATATTCATTTTATCCAGAAACATAGACAATTATGAGTAAACAATAGAAAGAAAGGCCCTAGAAGTCTTGAAAGCTCAGGATTGCAGAAAGTGTACTGACCAGAAGGAAAAAGACAAATCTGCTGCTGGCTAGGCATGCAATGTTAAGTGATTAATTTCCTTAACCATTTTAAACCCTGGTATCCTTATCTTTAAAGTGTGAATATTAATACAACTCCGCTTAACTCAGGAATACTATGAAGAAAAATTATGCTAACTGATGTAAGACATTTTGTAATCTAAAAATTATACTCTTAAGGTCATTCTGTTAAATAAGCAGAGGCAAGCAGTTTCACCAAATTACTCCATGAAAATTATTCTACCTCTTAAGAGTTGAAGAGCTAATGGAAAATTATTAATAGAAGGACTTATGTTAGGATAGGCTATGATATTCTGTGGTAGCCAAAACAAACAAAACAAAAACTATGGTTTAACACAATAGAAGTGTATTCATTGTTCATGCTATATATCTAACATAGATCAGCAGAGGCCTCTATGCCACATAATCACTCAGGGACTGACCTGATGGCCAGTATGACATCTCAAAAATATCTTCTGAAGTCTCAGCAGCAGGAAAGAGAGACTGGAGAATCGTAGGTGAGATTTTCACTGCCTGAGCTGCTCAATGATCCATTAACCCTTAATTGCATTGGGGCTAGGAAGCATAGGAGAGCAAATGGATTTTGTTAAGCATTACTGTTTCTACCATGGTACTTAGTTTATGTTAGTGAGAAAGAGAGAGAAGGGAGGAAGGTTTCTAATAACAGTCAAAACAGCATTGCAATTCTGTGAATCTTTGATTTGCCAATATCAGTTGAGTAGCCAACAATTCAATTTAATTCTGACACTCACTATCTGGAATTAGCACAGTCCCCACTACTTAAGGGCTTAAGCCTACAAGACTGCCCCCACTTCAGACACCAGACACAAATTCCAGGGCCCACTTGTAGGTCTCACCAACCAGCAATAAATAAATAAATAAGTAAATAAATAAATAAACTTAAGCCCCATCCTTAAGTTTGGTAATTTGCTAGAACAACTCACATAACTCAGGAAAACACTTTACTTATGTTCACTGGTATGTTATAAAGGATGCAACTCAGAAATAGCTAAATGGAAGAGATGCATTAGGCAACGTACAGGTGAGTAAGGTGGGTGCATGGAACTTCCATGTTCTCTGAAGGCACATTACCTTCCAAAGCACATCAATGTGTTACCAACCCCAAAATTCTCTGAACCCCGTGAGGTTTCATAATGTAGGCATGATTGAATAAATCATCCATCATTAGTGATTGAACTCAATCTCTAACCCCTTCCCTTTCCTGAAAGTTGTGAAGTGAGGCTGAAAGTTCCAAGTCTCTAATCATGCTTTGGTCTTTCTGGAGACCAGCCCAATCCTGAAGATATCCAGGAGCCCTAGTCATCAGTGACATTATTAGCATACAAAAGACACTCCTGTCACTCAGGAGATTTCAAGAATTTTAGGAGCTATGTGTCAGAAACCAGGAACAAAGACCAAATACATTTTTTTTTTATCATTCTGCACATTTTAAAACAAATAGAACTCACCCCATATATAAAAAATTAATTCAAAATGTATCAAAGACCTAACTATCAAAACTAACACTGTAAAACTCTTAGAAGAAAACCTAGGCATAGAAATTTTTGACTTTGGATTAGAAAATGGTTTCTTAAATATGATACCAAAAGCACAAGCATCAAAAGAAAAATATTGATAAATTGGATATCATCAAAAGTAAAAACTTTTGTGCTTTGAAGGACATTATCAAAGAAGTAAGATGACAATCCATAGAATAGGAGAAATTTTGCAAATCATATGTATGTTAAGGTACTCAACTATGATACACAAAGAATGCTTACAACTCAATAATAAAAAGATAACCAAAATTAAAAGTGAGCAAAGTGTCTAAATAGAGATTTTTCTAAAGAAGATACACTAACGGGCAATTAGCAAATGAAACGATACTCAACATCATTAGCCATCAAGAAAACACAAATCAAAACAAGATGAGCTATCACTTCACACTCACTAGGATGACTATAATCAAAAAGAAAATAATAACGATTGTTAGTGAGGATCTGAAGAAACTTTTATACATTGCTGGTGGGAAAAAAATGTAAAAAAAAAATGGTAGTTTGACAGTTCCTCCAAAGGTTAAACATAGTTACCATATAACCCAGTAATCCCACTCAGGTATATACCCAAAAGAAATGAAAACATATGTCCATACAAACACCTGTACATGAATGTTCATAAAAACATTATTTATAATTGCTAAAAAGTTTAAGGGACCCAAATGTCTATCAACTGATGCAAAAATAACATGGGATATATCCATACAATGGAATACTCTTAGGCTATAAAAAGAAATGGAGTACAGATACATGTTACAATATGGATGAACCTTGAAAACATGTTAACTGAAAGAAGCTCACTAAAGACCACATGGTTTATGATTCCATTTATATGGAATATCCAGAACAGGCAACTAGAAAGAGACTATAGATTAGTGGTTGCCTAGGGCTGGGACAGGGGAGAGGAGGAGTTGAGGGAAAATGGGGAGTGGATGTTAGTAGGTACAGGATATTTGTGGAATGAAGATAATGTTCTGAAATTGATTATGATGATGGTTGAACAACTGCGAATATACTAAAAACCATCAAATTGTACACTTTGATGAGTTGTATGGTAGATGAATATCTCAAATAAAGCTGTTTAAAAAATAGTAACCACAAGAGAGTAAAAAAAAAAAAAATCACTGGGAAAATTTGTGTTTGCTCTGAATGCTCTTCCATATTTTAGTATAGGGTGTTTTCAACACAAGCCCTATACAATTCTTTGTAGAGCATAATATAGATATTAAAAGAGAAATTTTTTCAACTAACAGTCTTCAATGTGATATAACAAATAAAATAAAACTTTCCTTTATATTTATTTTATATTAAAATTAAAAAGAAGGAAGTCTAGTTTTACAGAAATTTAATGTACAAATTGACATGTGTACTCTCACTTGTCTTTGGGGGGTCTGAGGGTCTCAGGCATCAATTGATGGCATTCAGGATATTTTAGAGGAAGAGAGTGGAAGTTCAGCAGCTCCATGGCACCTTTAGATTGATGCACCTTCTGTCCCCTAGAATAAATATTGCAAAATATTTATCTCTGTGTGGTTTAGATGATATCATCTTAAAGAATAAGTTTATCACTTGTCTTTTTTAACTGTCTCATTTGCAACCTCAAAAAGTAAACTAGATAACAGAATTTTGTAACTGATTTTCAAAAAAGTCTTTCAAGTGAATATCTTAATATGAGTTGGTGAACTAAAAGTCACATCCTGTGGTAGCATGGATGAAGGTGTGGATGGAAATCTAGAGAAGGAGAGAGGAGAGTGGGAGACACAGACCAAGAAATACATGATGGAGAGACAGAATGTGTATAGAGGCACAGCAATGAGTCAACAAATGTGGTTCAATTACCTATTACATAGAAATATAGTGTGAAAGTTTTGAGGATATAGAAAAGAACACAAATTCTCTGCAGTTATGGAATACATGGTTTGACATTGAGGTTTGGGGTTTCCAATAATTAAACTCATATCTGTAAGTAAATAATTGTAAATAGTTGATTAATGGAAGTATGAATTTACTTTCCCTAGATAAGTCAAGGCAGGCTTCAGACAATGGTGATTTTGGAGTTGGCTGTTGCTGGATGAGAAGGAGTTTTCTAGACTGAAAAAAGAATGAGGAAAAGGCCCTAAAAGCAGAAGGATTTACTGTATGCAAGTCTCAGAGGGAGAGAAGCGGTTATTTGGTGGATGTTTTCAGTGTAGCAAGTACTCATGATGTTTGATGGAATGGATAGAGATTCTGGGATGTTCCATATAGTCTGGATTATGAAACAGTTTACATTTCTCATACATTAAAAACCACAACAGGAATAATCTACCACAGTTGAGTAAATTGCCATATTCCACAAACTCCTTTAAATAAAACTGCTCTTTAGCCCTAGAAACATATTGTTTCAAGTTTTCACACTCTACATTGCCTACCCTTTACTTCTGAGTTCAGTAAAACATTCTGATTTTAGCTGTATCTTCTACAATATTTTCATTTGCAATTTTTAAAATATCAACTTGCATTCCAAATATTTCACATCCATTTAATTCCATCACTTGCTATTAAAAGCTGTCTGACCTTAGTAGGAGAAGTTCAGCTCTCAAAATAAAATGTGTTCTGTGAAGAAAAATCCATTTCTAAGACATATAACTACAACCTGTTTGTAAGCAGTATTTTCCCCATGGATAAAGAGGTTACTTTAGATAATTCCAATAATAGCTATTTTAAGGTAAATATTAATCTTAGAGGTTAAGCTGTTTTATAACCTAAAAATAAATGAGATATATAGAGAAGCAGCCTCAGCAACAACAATACACACACACACACACACACACACACACACACAACTTTCACTGCTCTAAAATTTTCCAAAGAAATTATTTAATTTACTTTGAAAAGTTCTTATTCTAGGCCAAATATCCTGATTATTTGTAGCTTGGGGAGGGAAGTGAGTGTCACAAATCATCATGATTATGAGCTTTAATATGTCTCGAAACAGGAAATTTGTCTAGGTCTCTGGCACCAAACATGATTTTGTAAGAAATATGTTGTCTGGATGTCATGACTTCGTAATCAATTTCAAATAATTGTAGTAGCAAATACAAGTTATAGAACTAACTCGGCCAGAAGGGTGAGGGATTCCCTGCCTTCACCAGTGTGCTTTGTCCTCCCAGCTGTCCTGCTTATGTCATTTGACTCAGGTCAAGTTCATAAGAACATCTTCTGGGACCATGGAGCTTGGCATTGAGAAATCTGTCATGCCTAGACAACTGATTCCCTCCCATGTCAGCATTTAACACTGAGAATACATCTGTGCCCCACAAAAAGCAGAGCAGATTTTTTATAAATATTTAATTATGATGCCAATACTTTGTCTCATTTGTATGAATACTTGAGATTGAATATTTGGATTACTCTTAAAGTACTGTGACCTATGAGTGACTTTGTTGTCTCATGGAAATGGAGCTAACTATACTAAATTTCTGGTAGAAAACCTCAGAGACTATATTAAAACCTGTAATCTATATTTCTGAATTTAACTTAGAACATGTTACAAGAAATTGATAACCTGTAAGTGAAGATAGAGTTTTTGAATAATCAATTGTTTTGCAAGAACCAAGATGAAATGGGGAGGTTTTGTTTTATTTTTACATATAAAAGATGAAAAACAAAAAGATCTTTACCATATTGAAATACAAAACATCTACATTTACGTCATGGGAGATTTCTATGAGACATTCAAGAGATGAAAATATAGTTGTTGAGAAAAACAAAAACACATTTAAGTTACTTTGTGGTTTAAGATGGGCTTATAACTGTAAGAGTGCTGTCTCAAGATAGTTGTATAGCAGCTATATCTTCTCCTTTGGACTTTACAGGGAGATGAAGAATGAAATATTTTATAATCTTCCAATTTTTATTGAGCACAACATGCCAAAATTATAATTATGGAGGAAACAGACATAAAAACAACAGCTAAGTAACAAATCAACAGTGTGGCTTTGAAAAGTACTGCCCAGAGCCTATGACTTCAACAGGGAAAAGCAGAGATGGGGTAGCATTTGAGATAAAAATGGTATAATATTTTATTACCTCTGTCTCCTCAGAAGCCCCTTATTGGAAATCCATTCAAAAGAGAATATGTAAAAAGCAGTAAAACTACAATCCTTTAAGAATGTTTTTAGCACTACCCAATAAAATTTCTACAAGTCCACAAAGCATTTTGTCTTATACAGAAATAAGATAATAAGCAAATGCTCTATGAAATTTATAGCATCAGGCAATTTACCTGAGTTATTCACTCAGTTAGGGAAGAGGAAAAGCAGGGTTTCTCTAGCAGGAGGAATTAAGAAGACAAATAAAATTCTGTGTGGAGTCTAGGAGATGGCTGTTATTTGAATAAGACTTTTCTCAATAGCTAAAAGCTTTATGGTGTACTGTACTATGAGTTGGAATATTTAGTCCTTGTCATCTATAATTGTTTTCATATTTGCATATGGATGGTTAAACATTATCTAGTTAAACACACTACCAATAGTTTAACAGGGCTAAAATGATGTCTTCGGTTTGTCAATTTAGTAACCACTGTTTAACTGGAATGAATTGCTCAATTGGCCCAATCCCTGAAACAATACAGAGGCTGTGTAGTGAAGGAGTAGAGTGGAGTAATGTACTTTACCTGAGTGGAGTGAAGTATGGTAGAGCAGAGTATAGGCATTTATTATAAACATGGGCAAAACCACCCCTACTATTTGTGAAGTCTGGGGCATGAGTGCAAATAAGGGCACACATACACTATATCTAAATATTTGAAAGTTATATTTGGTTTTTGTATGATTGGGTCTGTTGATTGACTAAGGATATCTGGGTAAGTATAAAGTAAACATATATAATTCATAATTTATTATAATTGTATCCCATAAATTTATTTGTGCCTTTCAGCAAAATCATGAATTATGCTATTATTACCAAGATTTTTACATGATTTGTGTTCTAATGACATCTAATGATGTAAAGAACTAAAATAATTACATTTAATTATATTCAGAGTTCATAATACTTGAGTTATTTTCATCAAGAAATATACATTGAAACAAATGTAAAAATTAAATTAAATTAATTAAATTGTCTTTCATACATGCCTCAGAAAGTTACATTTTCCTCTAAAACATTCAGTATTATCTACTAAAGTTATAGGCAAAACAAATTATACTGGACAAATATAATTTAAAATCTAGATTTTATATACAACTGAATTTTTAAACTTTTATACAGTCTATATTTTTAGTAACTTTGGCATATAATGTATAAAAATATTGAATTACTATGTCATACACCTTAAACTAATGTAATATTGTAAGTCAAATATACTTTGATTACAAAAATGAATTGAGTCCTACTAAATTATTTTATAAAAATAAAACCATTCATTATTCTAACATTCAGTAGCAATCCAGATGGCCACATAGAGAATAACTTTACATATCACATACAACTATTGCAAATATCATGCTCCTTCTTGAAAACCCCCATACTACAAATTGGAACACTGAAAAATGATATTTTTTTAGGTAAGAATTTGTTGCAATCATGCTATCTGAGAGAAGCGTTTGGCAATTTTTTGTCTTTTCCCTTCACCTACGTGTTTCAGCTGATCACATCCTTCCCGTACTTTGAGTCAGTGTCTGTCTTCTATGTCAGCAGCTCAGTCACTGACAATAATGGGTTTGGATATAGGATACAGAGCAAAAAATGTGCAGAAGCATTTTCCTGCAGCCTAAGCAGTATACAGTCAAGAGAGCAGGTGTTTTGGATTGTGGTAGTGCTGTTTCAGAAACAGAGGCATCCACATTTTCTTTAATAATTTTATTTTGTGTGTGTCTTTGTGACATTCGTCCTGCCAAAGCACTGGGCAAGGGCCACTGTTGCCCAGGCTGAAGGGTAACACTGACAATAGGATCTAGATTCAGACTGCCAGTACTTGAATTAGGGTTTCACCATTTACCATAGAGACATATCAGATTTTTCTTACATACCTTTGCAGATCCTTCCAGCCATACCTTCTACAGGGCCTTTGACTGCCATTCCATCCTAGCCATTGTTGCTGTAACAGTCTACACGTGGGCTTCAAATGGCTTCAGAGGGAAGCAAATCAACTCTACTTAGAGTCTCTCCCCTGCAGTGCCCTCCTCTGGTGCATTCCTGTTTATGAAAAGACCTACAGTGCCAGGGGATCCTGTGCTTGCCCCATCCAGAAATAAATGTGGGAAAAACATTTGACCAATGGGACACATGAACCCGTGAATAATTCTCCCCCTTCCTCTTCTTCAATGTATAGACAGTCCTGAGATGCATTCAATATAAAGCCTCTCAGAAGATGTCCTGAGAAACCCAGCCAATCAACTCAGTAATGCTACCTTATATTCTTATATTGATTCTCTCTTTCCAAGTCTCAGTCCCTTTTTCCTAATTCCTGTGTCCTTGGTTTTGCATTATCTAATAAAATTTTAGCACATAACTCTTTGCCTCAGACTGTGCTTTCAGAGGAACCCAGGCTAAGAAAATGTATGATATTAGGTAAATAAACTCCTCTGTGTCTCAATGTCCTGATATGAAAATGGGTAATAATAGTATTCATCTCTTGGGATAATTGCACTGCCCAAATGCAGCCACGATGAAAAACACTTAGAACATTTCCTGAAACACAGTAAGTAGAACCTGAGGCAAAATTTTATGTATTAATCACTTTTATATCTCCTTTTCCCAGTTGCAGAATTTTTTTTCAAATAGAAGCCAATGTTCTTGGTTCCATAACTATTTTCTTCATTCATATACAATGTTGAGCATAAATTTTAGGCTAGACACTATGCTATATACCAGAGATTTATATAAAAACATAATCCTTCTCTTAAGCTCATAGCCTTGTGTAAGAGGCAGAAAAAAAAGCAATAAATATACAGTAATAAATACTGACAGAGATAGTCACAACACTATGGAAATAGGAAGCAGTTACCTGAAATGAGAGGATTGAAAACTCATTTTAGATGAAACTATAGCTCAGCCAAATTTTGAAGGTCACACAGTAGTTAACTGGGATAAGTAAAGCACTGAGATTATTTCAGAGAGAAAGTGCACAACAAATGCACAAATATTCCAGAGACACAGAAAAGAAGAGTACTTTCAGGTATTACAAGCAGTTCTACATTTTTATATTTAAGCTCAGAGTGGGGAGAAGGAAAAGATAAAACTGAAAAGTAGCAAAGGCAACATCATGAAGAATTGTGTATACATGGTCCTAAGATGTTAGTTTTTATCTTAAAGACATTCAGGAGCCATAGAGGGAATTTAGGCAGAAGAGATACACTTTTAGAAAAAAATCCCTCTGTAATGGTAGAATGAAATGGAGGGGGCAACACAAGAGGTTGAATTCAGTATCTTGGACCAAAAAATTGACCTGAATCCAAGAAGTGGCAAAGATGGTAAAGATGGAAAGGAAGGAACTGATTAGAATTTTATTTTATTTTATTTAAAATTTTTATTTTATATTGGAACATAGTTGATTAACAATGTTGTGTTAGTTTCAGGTATACAGCAAAGTGATTCAGTTATACATATACATATATCCATTCTTTTTTCAGATTATTTTCCATGTAGATTATTACAGAATATTGAGCAGAATATACCTTGTGCTATACAGTAGGTCCTTGTTGGTTATCTATTTTAAATGTAAAGGAAAATGGGCACATAGGTAGACAAATATATGAGAGATAGATAATTACAAATAAATAGGTATAAATAAGTACTTTTCACAGGTATCACAGATATGATAGATGTTTATGTACACATAAATATATACAGATATGTATGGTGACTTACAGAGTGGTGGATTGAGACAAGAAAGAATTCCACACCATGCTCAGAAGTGGTAGAAGATGGTATCAATAATCAATTTAAGGGGTCTCAAGGGACGAGTCATTAAGGAAGAGAGTAGTACTTAAAAAAATACTATCAGGGACTTTGAAGAAGATTTATTATGTTGAAAATCTTCTTATAAACTTCAATATATAACTAAGTTAAATAAATGGCTAGCTGTTTAAGTTCTTTGACCTTATATATTCAGGCAAGAATATCGGAACAAATTTGCTTTGTTTTCATTACTCTTTTCTAATTTTCCACAAAGTCAGGAAAAAGAAACAACTTCAAAATGTTAATAAACAATTATCTGAATTACACAGGAAAAACAATAATAGGAGTTGACAGTTTCCATATATTTGGGGCCTTTAAAATATGTTAATGATAGACATCATAGATGGTAAGTATGTTACAATGGTTTAAAAAAATTTGAGGTAGATAATGTTCTGGTGGAAGCTACATAGATCCCTCAGGAAAGGACTCTTAGGAAGTGATATTTAAGCTGAAATCTGGAAGATGAAGAAGAACCAGCCCTGCAAAGGCAAGGGAATGTTGTACAGAGAGAATCATATTATATAGACTATTGAACTGAAATATCTCTAAAAACATACTGTTTTATGGAAATTATACCCTCCACAAGGAAATGCTTAGAAACAAAATGATTTCAGTAGCATGGCTTCTAGGAACTGAAGCCAAGTGCTCAAAAATAAAATTCAGCTTCTTAATCACATTCACAAATTGCATGCTTGGGCAAAAGACCAACTTAGAACTGGATCCCAGACTTTGGTTAATTATGAAAATGTCAGAGTTTCATAGACTATGGCAGGAAGTCACCCACGGAGTTCATTAGACTAGCTTGTGGTATCTATTAGGCTACTGAAATGCCTCAACAGTATGGAAAAACATGTTAAATATATATATAAAGACATATAATTTCATAGCCCAGAGTATATGCCATGGATTTCATTTAATCTGTATCGAAACCAGAGGACTATTATCAAATGAAAATAAAACTCTGTTCCCTGTATAAATTCCGACTTTTACATATGCAGTATAAAAAATTAAGTAAATTTATTACTGCCACAAGTTCATGGGAGCCAATTGAACTGGCTGTTTGAAAATGTGAAGTTTCAGCACTGCCATTTTCTTTGGCAGGGATGGGATCTGTTCTAAAATAAATACCAGTAAACAGTCTTCCCCATTAATTACATGTGTAACCACCAGCTGTTGGTCGAAATTAAGGTCTATTCTCTTTTAGTTTTCTATGCCCCATCCCACAATCAATGAAATAACTGGAAATAATTGAACAAAGATAACAGTAGTAAAACACATATAAGGAACTTATCAACATAACTCCAAAGAGCAGTACAGTATAACCTATACTCTTCTTTCTAACACCTATTCCACGTCTGGCTCCAGTTTCACCCAGCAACTATTGTCTTAACATGCACGTAATACAGTACCTAGCACATTGTGTTTGTGGAGTGGACTATTAAGATGAAAAACACACAATAGTAGCCCTCAAAGGACTTTCAATGTAATAATCTTCATTTGACGTTTTGGGGCCAGTTCTTATCAATTTACTAACAGTAGGCTACTCTTTTGAGGACTCATTAGTAGTCACAGACATACTTAGAAGCAAAGTGAGTATATTTACTTAGATACTGGTCAAGTGTCTGAAACATTGAAAATATCTGATTAAATTAATTAAGAAAGTTGAAGTTTGGAGGCGGGGTAGAAATTCATTATAAAGATAGGGGTAGTGAAAATTAATTAACCTGTGCCTTAGATTTTCCCAGTATGAGAGTCGGCTGTAATATACACTACTATGTATGCTGTAAAAAATAATTGATATTCACTCAAATATCCACCCCGCCCACCAAAACTAATTTAAAGTTTTTATGCATTTTAGTATTTTTTTCTCATTGTTACTTAAAACTGACTTTTATGGCCTAGAATAATTTATTTTTAATTTTATTGAAGTACAGTTGAATTACGATGTTGTGTTTAATTTCTGCTGTACAGCAAAGTGACTCAGTTATACATATATATTCTTTCTCATATTCTTTTCCATTATGGTTTATCACAGGATACTGAATATAGTTCCCTATGCTATACAGCAGGACCTTGTTGTTTATCCATCTTATATATAATAGTTTACATCTGCTAATCCCAGATTCCCAATCCTTCCCTCCCTCACCTCCTCCTTGGCAACCACAAGTCTGTTATCTCTATTTGTGAGTCTGTTTTTGTTTTGTAGATATGTTCATTTGTGTCATATTTTAGATTCCACATATAATTGATATCATATGGTATTTGTCTTTCACTTTCTGACTTACTTCGCTTAGTATGACAATCTCTAGGTCCATCCATGTTGCTGCAAATGGCATTATTTCATTCTTTTCAATGGCTAAGTAATATCCCATGGTATATATATATATATTTATATTTATTTATATATATATATATATATATATAAATATATATAAATATATATATATATACCACATCTTTTTTATCCATTCATCTGTCGATGGACATTTAGGTTGTTTCCATGTCTTGACTATTGTAAATAGTGTTGCGATGAACACAGGGGGTGCATGTATCTTTTTGTATTATAGTTTTGTCTGGATATATGCCCAGGAGTGGGATTGCTGGATCATATGGCAACTTTATTTTTAGTTTTTTGAGGAACATCCATATTGTTTTCCATAGTGGTTGCACCAATTTACATTCCTATCAACAGTGTAAGAGTGTTCCCTTTTCTTCACATGCTCTCTAGCATTTATCATTTATTATACTGTAAAAAAAGCTTGGTCTCCACACAAACATCCACCCCACCCACTAAAACTACTTTAAAATTTGTATGCATTTAGTATTTTTTCTTGTTGTTGCTTAAAAATGACTTCTATGACATATAATAATTTTAGATCAGATTCTCATTCCTAAACATTCCCAATCATCTTTATTTTTTATTTTTTAACATCTTTATTGGAGTATAATTGCTTTACAATGGTGTGTTAGTTTCTGCTTTATAACAAAATGAGTCAGTTATACATATACATATGTTCCCAATTCTCTTTCTTCTTGCGTCTCCCTCCCTCCCACCCTCCTGATCCCACCCCTCTAGGTGGTCACAAAGCACCAAGCTGATCTCCCTGTGCTATGCGGCAGCTTCCCACTAGATATCTATTTTATGTTTGGTAGTGTATATATGTCCATGCCACTCTCTCACTTTGTCCCAGCTTACCCTTCCCCCTACCCGTATCCTCAAGTCCATTCTCTGGTAGGTCTGCATCTTTATTCCCGTCTTGCCCCTAGGTTCTTCTGACCATTTTCTTTCTTTCTTTTTTTATTTTTTAGATTCCATATATATGTGTTAGCATATGGTATTTGTTTTTCTCTTTCTGACTTACTTCACTCTGTATGACAGACTCTAGGACCATCCACCTCACTACAAATAACTCAGTTTCATTTCTTTTTATGGCTGAGTAATATTCCATTGTATATATGTGCAACATCTTCTTTATCCATTCATCTGTTGATGCACACTTAGGTTGCTTCCATGTCCTGGCTATTGTAAATAGAGCTGCAATGAACATTTTGGTACATGACTCTTTTTGAATTATGGTTTTCTCAGGGTATATGCCCAGTAGTGGGATTGCTGGGTCATATGGTAGTTCTACTTTTAGTTTTTTAAGGAACTCCATACTGTTCTCCAAAGTGGCTGTATCAATTTACATTCCCACCAACAGTGCAAGAGCGTTCCCTTTTCTCCACACCCTCTCTACATTTATTGTTTGTAGATTTTTTGATGATGGCCATTCTGACCGGTGTGAGATAATATCTCATTGTAGTTTTGATTTGCATTTCTCTAATGATTAATGATGTTGAGCATTCTTTCATGTGTTTCTTGGCAATCTGTATATCTTCTTTGGAGAAATGTCTATTTAGGTCTTCTGCCCAGTTTTGGATTGGGTTGTTTGTTTTTTTGATATTGAACTGCATGAGCTGCTTGTAAATTTTGGAGATTAATCCTTTGTCAGTTGCTTCATTTGCAAATATTTTCTCCCATTCTGAGGGTTGTCTTTTCGTCTTGTTTATGATTTCCTTTGCTGTGCAAAAGCTTTTACGTTTCATTAGGTCCCATTTGTTTATTTTTGTTTTTATTTCCATTTCTCTGGAGGTGGGTCAAAAAGGATCTTGCTGTGATTTATGTCATAGAGTGTTCTACCTATGTTTTCCTCTAAAAATTTGATAGTGTCTGACCTTACATTTAGGTCTTTAATCCATTTTGAGTTTATTTTTGTGTAGGGTGTTAGGGAGTGTTCTAATTTCATTCTTTTAATTGTAGCTGTCCAGTTTTCCCAGCACCACTTATTGAAGAGGCTGTCTTTTCTCCACTGTATATTCTTGCATCCTTTATCAAAGATAAGGTGACCATATGTGCGTGGGTTTATCTCTGGGGTTTCTATCCTGTTCCATTGATGTATATATCTGTTTTTGTGCCAGTACCATACTGTCTTGATTACTGTAGCTTTGCAGTATAGTCTGAAGTCAGGGAGGCTGATTCCTCCAGCTCCGTTTTTCTTTCTCAAGTTTGCTTTGAGTATTCGGGGTCTTTTGTTTTTCCATACAAATTGTGAAATTTTTTGTTCTAGTTCTGTGAAAAATGCCAGTGGTAGTTTGATAGGGATTGCATTGAATCTGTAGATTGCTTGTGGTAGTAGAGTCATTTTCACAATGTTGATTCTTCCAATCCAAGAACATGGTATATCTCTCCATCTATTTGTATCATCTTTAATTTATTTAATCAGTGTCATAATTTTCTGCATACAGGTCTTTTGTCTCCTTAGGTAGGTTTATTCCTAGATATTTTATTCTTTGTGTTGCAATGGTAAATGGGAGTGTTTTCTTATTTTCACTTTCAGATTTTTCATCATTAGTGTATAGGAATGCAAGAGATTTCTGTGCATTAATTTTGTATCCTGCTACTTTACCAAATTCATTGATTAGCTCTAGTAGTTTTCTGGTAGCATCTTTAGGAGTCTCTCTATATAGTATCATGTCATCTGCAAACAGTGACAGCTTTACTTCTTCCTTTCCAATTTGGATTCCTTTTATTTCTTTTTCTTCTCTGATTGCTGTGGCTAAAACTTCCAAAACTATGTTGAATAATAGTGGTGAGAGTTGGCAACCTTGCCTTGTTCATGATCGTAGTGGAAATGGTTTCAGTTTTTCACCATTGAGGATGATATTGGCTGTGGGTTTGTCCTATATGGCCTTTATTATACTGAGGAAACTTCCCTCTATGCCTACTTTCAGGAGAGTTTTTATCATAGATGGGTTGAATTTTGTCGAAAGCTTTCTCTGCATCTATTGAGATGATCATATGGTTTTTCTCCTTCAATTTGTTAATATGGTGTATCACATTGATTGATTTGTGTATATTCAAGAATCCTTCCATTCCTGGGATAAACCCCACTTGATCATGGTGTATGATCCTTTTAATGTGCTGTTGGATTCTGTTTGCTAGTATTTTGTTGAGGATTTTTGCATCTATGTTCATCAGTGATATTGGCCTGTAGTTTTCTTTCTTTGTGACATCTTTGTCTGGTTTTGGTAGCAAGGTGATGGAGGCCTCGTAGAATGAGTTTGAGAGTGTTCCTCCCTCTGCTATATTTTGGAAGAGTTTGAGAAGGATAGGTGTTAGCTCTTCTCTAAATGTTTGATAGAATTCCCCTGTGAAGCCATCTGGTCCTGGGCTTTTGTTTGTTGGAAGGTTTTTAATCACAGTCTCAATTTCAGTGCTTGTGATTGGTGTGTTCATATTTTCTATTTCTTCGTGGTTCAGTCTCAGAAGGTTGTGCTTTTCTAAGAATGTGTCCATTTCTTCCAGGTTGTCCATTTTATTGGCATAAATTTGCTTGTAGTAATCTCTCATGATCCTTTGTATTTCTGCAGTGTCAATTGTTACTTCTCCTTTTTCATTTCTAATTCTATTGATTTGAGTCTTCTCCCTTTTTTTTCCTTGATGAGTCTGGTTAATGGTTTATCAATTTTGTTTATCTTCTCAAAGAAACAGCTTTTAGTTTTATTGATCTTTGCTATCATTTCCTTCATTTCTTTTTCATTTATTTCTGATTTGATCCTTAGGATTTCTTTCCTTCTGCTAACTTTGGGGTTTTTTGTTCTTCTTTCTCTAATTGCTTTAGGTGTAAGGTTAGGTTGTTTATTTGAGATGTTTCTTGTTTCTTAAGGTAGGATTGTATTGCTATAAACTTCCTTCTTCGAACTGCTTTTGCTGCATCCCATACGTTTTGGGTCGTCATGTTTTCATTGTCATTTGTTTTTAGGTATTTTTTGATTTCCTCTTTGATTTCTTCAGTGATCTCTTGGTTATTAAGTAGTGTATTGTTTAGCCTGCATGTGTTTGTAGTTTTTAAAGATTTTTTCCTGTAATTGATATCAAGTCTCACAGCGTTGTGGTCAGAAAAGATACTTGATAAGATTTCAATTTTCTTAAATTTACCAAGGTTTGATTTGTCACACAAGATATGATTTATTCTGGAGAATGTTCCGTGAGCACTTGAGAAGAATGTGTATTCTGTTGTTTTTGGATGGAATGTCCTATAAATATCAATTAAGTCCATCTTGTTTACTGTTTCATTTAAAGCTTGTGTTTCCTTATTTATTTTCATTTTGGATGATGTGTCCATTAGTGAAAGTGAGGTGTTAACGTCCCCTACTATGATTGTGTTACTGTCAATTTCCCCTTTTATGGCTGTTAGTATTTGCCTTATGTATTGAGGTGCTCCTATGTTGGCTGCATAAATATTTACAATTGTTATATCTTCTTCTTGGATCAATCCCTTGATCATTATGTAGTGTCCTTGTCTCTTGTGATAGTGTTTATTTTAAAGTCTATTTTTTCTGATATGAGAATTGCTACTCCAGCTTTCTTTTGATTTCAATTTGCATAGAATATCTTTTTCCATCCCCTCACTTTCACTCTGTATGTGTCCCTAGGTCTGAAGTGGGTCTCTTGTGGACAGCATATATACGGGTCTTGTTTTTGTATCCATGCAGCCAGTCTATGTCTTTTGGTTGGAGCCTTAAATCCATTTACATTTAAGGTAGTTATCGGTATGTATGTTCCTATTACAATTTACTTAATTGTTTTGGGTTTGTTATTGTAGGTGTTTTCCTTCTCTTGTGTTTCCTGCCTAGATAAGTTCCTTTAGCATTTGTTGTAGAGCTGGTTTGGTGGTGCTGAATTTTCTTAGCTTTTGCTTGTCTGTAAAGGTTGTAATTTCTCCATCAAATCTGAATGAGGTCCTTGCTGGGTAGAGTAATCTTGGTTGTAGGCTTTTCTCCTTCATCACTTTAAATATGTCCTGCTACTCCCTTCTGGCTTGCAGAGCTTCTGCTGAAAGATCAGCTGTTAACCTTATGGGGATTCCCTCGTGTTTTATTTGTTGTTTTTCCCTTGCAGCTTTTAATACTTTTGCTTTTTATTTAATTTTTGATAGTTTGATTAATATGTGTCTTGGCGTGTTTCTCCTTGGATTTTTCCTATATGGGACTCTCTGTGCTTCCTGGACTTGATTAACTCTTTCCTTTCCCATATTAGGGAAGTTTTCAACTATAATCTCTTCAAATATTTTCTCAGTCCCTTTTTTTTTCTCTTCTTCTTCTGGGACCCCTATAGTTCGAATGTTGGTGCATTTAATGTTGTCTCAGATGTCTCTGAGACTGTCCTCAGTTCTTTTTATTCTTTTTCTTTATTCTGCTCTGCAGTAGTTATTTCCACTATTTTATCTTCCAGGTCACTTATCCGTTCTTTTACCTCAGTTATTCTGCTGTTGTTCCCTTCTAGAGAATTTTTAATTTCATTTATTGTGTTGTTCATCACTGTTTGCTCTTTAGTTCTTCTACGTCCTTGTTAAACGTTTCTTGTATTTTCTCTATTCTATTTCCAAGATTTTGGATCATCTTTACTATCATTATTCTGAATTCTTTTTCAGGTAGACTGCCTATTTCCTCTTCATTTGTTTGGTCTGCTGGGTTTTTACCTTGCTCCTTCATCTGCTGTGTCTTTCTCTGTCTTCTCATTTTGCTTAACTTACTGTGTTTAGGGTCTCTTTTTCACAGGCTGCAGGTTCATAGTTCCTGTTGTTTTTGGTGTCTGTCCCCAGTGTCTAAGGTTGGTTCAGTGGATTGTGTAGGCTTCCTGGTGGAGGGGACTAGTACCTGTGTTCTGGTGGATGAGGCTGGATCTTGTCTTTCTGGTGGGCAGGTCCACGTCTGGTGGTGTGTTTTGGGGTGTCTGTGGCCTTATTATGATTTTAGGCAGCCTCTCTGCTAATGGATGGGATTGTGTTCCTGTCTTGGTAGTTGTTTGGCATAAGGTGTTTAGCACTGTAGCTTACTGGTCATTGAGTGAAGCTGGGTCTTGGCGTTGAGATGGAGATCTCTGGGAGATTTTCACCGGTTGATATTACATGGAGCTCGGAGGTCTCTTGTGAACCAGTGTCCTGAACTTGGCTCTCCCACCTCAGAGGCACAGACATGACGCTTGGCTGGAGCTCTAAGAGCCTTTCATCCACATGGCTCAGAATAAAAGGGAGAAAAAAGAGAAAGAAAGAAAGAAAGAAAGAAAGAAAGAAAGAAAGAAAGAAAGAAAGAAAGAAAGAAAGAAAGAAAGAAAGAAAGAAAAAAGATAAAATAAAATAAAGTAAAATAGAATAAATAAAGTTATTAAAATAAAAAATAATTACTAAGAAAAAATTTTTAAAAAGTAATAATAATATAAAAAAAAAAAAACGGACGGACAGAACCCTAGGACAAATGGTAAAAACAAAGCTATACAGAGAAAATCACACACAGAAGCATACACATACACACTCACACAAAGAGAAAAAGGGAAAGAATATATATATGTCTTGCTCTCAAAGTCTACCTCCTCAATTTGGGATGATTTGTTGTGTATTCAGGTTTTCCACAGATGCAGGGTACATCAAGTTGATTGTGGAGATTTAATCGGTTGCTCCTGAGGCTGCTGGGAGAAATTTCCCTTTCTCTTCCTTGTTCCCACAGCTCCTGGGGGTCACCTTTGGATTTGGCCCCACCTCTGCATGTAGGTCACCTGATGGCATCTGTTCTTCGCTCAGACAGGACAGGGTTAAAGTAGCAGGTGATTAGGGGTCTCTGGCTCACTCAGGCCGTGGGGGAGCAAGGGGTATGGAATGCGGGGCAAACCTGCAGCAGCAGAGGCCAGCATGACGTTGCACCAGCCTGAGTCGCACCGTGTGTTCTTCCGGGGAACTTGTCCCTGGATCACAGGACCATGGTAGTGGCGGGCAGCCTTAGCATCTCATGCCAGTCTCTGGGTTCCGTACTGATAGCCGCGGCTTGCGCCTGTCTCTGGAACTCGTTTAGGCGGTGCTCTGAATCCCCTCTCCTCATGCACCCCGAAACAATAGTCTCTTGCCTCCTAGGCAGTTCCAGACTTTTTCCCAGACTCCCTCCCGGATAGCTGTGGTGCACTAGCCCCTTCAGGCTGTGTTCATGCAGCCAACCCCAGTCCTCTCCCTGGGATCTGGCCTCCGAGGCCCGAGCCTCAGCTCCCAGCCCCTGCCCACCCCGGCAGGTGAGCAGACAAGCCTCTCAGGCTGGTGAGTGCTGGTCAGCACCAATCCACTGTGCAGAAATCTCTCCGCTTTGCCCTCCGCACCCCTGTGGCTGTGTTCTCCTCCGTGGCTCCGAAGCCCCCCCCCCACCACCCGCAGTCTTTGCCCACAAAGGGCCTTCCTAGTGTGTGGAAACATTTCCTCCTTCACAGCTCCCTCCCACTGGTGCAGGTCCTGTCCCTATTCTTTTGTCTCTGTTTTTTCTTTTTTCTTTTGCCCTACCCAGGTACATGGGGAGTTCCTTGCCTTTTGGGAGGTCTGAGGTCTTCTGCTGGCATTCAGTAGGTGTTCTGTAGGAGCTGTTCCACATTTAGATGTATTTCTGATGTATTTGTGGAGAGGAAGGTGATCTCTGCATCTTTCTCTTCCGCCATCTTGAAGCTCCTTCCCCTAATCATCTTTAGAGTCTTCCTATGTTAATCTTTTCCTGACAAATTCTTCCCAAAAGCATTCTCTCCTTTCTTCATCCACTACTACTTTGTTCTTTTTTGTTTTGTTTTGTTTTGTTTTATAGCATTAACTAATATACACATAATGCTTAATCCATATCAGACACTGTTCTTTACATATCTTGGTTTACATATACGTGAATCATATTTATTAATTTAAGCCTCATTTAGATTATAATAGGCAGATGCATTATTTTTATTCCTATTTTATAGGTGAGGAAACCAAAAGGTGGTTTAAGTCCAGAGGTACCCAAATTGGAAGTGGGTGATAAAAAAAAAGGGCCTGACCACAGGAGGATGGCTTCTGAATCAACGTGCTTAGCCACTACAATCCACCGCCTCTTTCTGACCCTTGTATTTGCATATGGTAACATAATATTATCTTTTACTTCATGATTTCCTCTTCCACACTGGGGTTCACAACAAAAACTTCCATTTTTTCATCTTTGTCTTCAGAGCCAATTATGATATCCATTACCTTGTAAGTGTACAAAAATATTTGTTGAATAAATGAATTAATAACTGACTGGAAGGGGAATCCTTGTCAAAGGTACATAGTTTTTAAGGTTTCTGTAAGGAAGTAAAGTTTGAGAATATGATAATACTATCAAGATAAAGTACTGATTCTTGAAACTTTTCAAAATTTCTATCATATGCAATGGCAATTTACTGATGATTAACTTTCTGTAAAACTAGTACAATGTGGCAGAAGAAAAAGTTCAATTGTGAAATAAGGACTATTTTCTATTTATCAATTATTGAAGTTAATATTTTGAGTTATATTTTCAGTCTGGCACGTATACTAACTCTTTTCCTTAAGTTCACCATCAGTATAAATTCTGCTCAAGAAAAGCTACTCTATTTCTAACTAACACACCCAGATTCTTTTTTTTTTGTTTTGCTTTTTCTTTTCTGCCATTGTTATTTTGTCAGCAGGTTACAACTGGCATTTTGTTGCTTTCAACTGTGATGTAAGTTGTCTGCTTCCTAAACCAGTTGTTCTCACTCTCTTAACCATGGCTACCTGCTTGGTTTTCTACTATTTTTCACACCTTAAATATAAACTGTTGAGGTAAACTGTGTATGTTCTCGATGCTCAGTTCTTTATTATGTGAGACCCTTTTGAAAAAAAGAAGCAGAAATGGAAACAGAGAGGATAGCATATGCTTTGGACATATGACAGGTGACAACAGGTTCCGGATCTTGTTGAGTGATTACGTAGTATCTGTAATCACAAAGTTTCCTTTACAGTCTTCCAGTACAGGACGCTGCTCCTTTCTCAGGAAACAAATCATTCTTCTTTTTTTTCCATATGAAATGTGCTGAATGATTGCTTAATTTTTCTCAGCACTCTCTCTTTTCTTATTCCTGGCTCTTCTGTTTCTACTGGTTATATCAAGGAGAAATAATTCAATTAAGTAAGTGAATATGCTCAATCTGCACTGAAACTTCTGATGGTCTCCAAGCACACAGTGTTGCTTTGTAGGGTCATCAATGAGAAATGGAGAGGGTTGAGCTGAGGCTGTATCACCAAGTCAAAGACAGTCAAATTTGTAATAGGCCTTTCAGGCATACATTGAATATTTGGTTGAGAAAAAGATTTTACAGTGAATCCATAGGTTACTAAACCTGGAGAGACTTCAGACAGTGAGAAATAGAAGAAATTCTAATAAGAATTTTTTCATTTTATTTTTTTGCTTTGACTTTTTTGTTACTAAAATGCTACATGCTCTTTGTAAAACATTTAGAAAATATGGTAAAGAACAAAAGAGAAAATGAAGATAACCCATAATCCTACTACCCACAAATAACCACCGTTGATATGTTAGTATATATTTTCAAGTTATTTTGTGTGTATACACAAATGATTAAGACCTGTAAATATCTTTTATTACCTATTTTGTTCACTTAATATTATGAACAATTTCCTAAAGCATTAAAAATTCTCCTAAAATATACTTAAGTGGCTGCAAAATATTTTGCCATATAGGCTATCCACTGTAATAACCAAATTCCATTTTTGTGTGTATTTGATTTATTTGGCATTTCACAATTTATGAACATTATTTTAAAATAACCACCATAATAAGGGTCTCAAATGCCTCTGATGTCCCACCACTATGATCTGGATCTCACCATTGACTCCAGCAACTGTAATCTTCTCAGAAAGAATAAAATGCCACAATAAAAGCTTTCAGCATTGCAGTTCTACTCTTTTAGAAAATCAGTAGAATTCACGTTTACTTAGATATATTTTTATGTAGAATTTTCCATTTGCCAACTCTCAATCATTTGCTATTTGTTTTATATTATAATCTCCCTGTGAAATGTATTCAAAAGCAAGATATGTATTCGAATAACTCTGTAAGTGCTGTGTTTCCTTTGCCTGTGGAGGTCTAACCTAATCATCCCCTGGACAGCTAAGGTGCAACACCATAATTTTTAATCCACCTGCTCTGGCTCACATCCAGTGTTTCTGTGATTATATCACAGGCCCATAGTGATAAGCTGTTCTATGTATTCTGGTTAGGAATGTTTTACAGCAGCTGCTACTGGATCTCAAGGTTAATGAGGGCCTTTCCCTAAGAAAATTGACTCATTTTACTTGAGCGAGAATTCAACACTATATAGTCTCTTAGGCTTTCTCGAGCTTTATTTTTATTGTTGCCCTCATAGCTCTAGTTTCTTATTTTGTAAGAATTATGTGCATCTTTAAGTAGTGTGTACATAAACACAAATGTCCTTTATTTGACAGTGTTGACAGTTCATATATTTTTAGATAACATACTTAGACATGCAACTTTTACTTGACTATGTCCATGGCTATGAGTTCTTCTAATTCCTTTATGGCATCCTTTAACTATAAGATAGCCAATATTATTACTTACATATTTAATTTTTATTTTAATTATATACATTCATTTTCCCACAAGGATTTAAGATACTTCACAAACAAGGCTTAGGTATAAACGGAAGTGGAAAAAGAAAATTAGAACCGTGGGAAAAAGAAGAATATAAATCTACCACCCTATTGATTAGGATGGGTGTTACGACCAGTGTGATGTCAATAAAGCCAAGAAGAAAAAGTGTTTCAGGAAGAAAGGGATGGCAAACCTCGTCAAATCCTGCTGGGGGAGTCTAGTGAGGTGAGGACATAGACATGTTCCTTGGAGTAGGCATCCTGAAGATTGTAAGCGACCTTGGCAAAAGTAGGTTAAATGACATCTTAAGGGTCATGCTTGGGGATGAAGCCAGATTGGTATAGATTGAAGAGTGAATAGTTGCTGAGAAAGGAGAGACAGCAAGCATTGATAACGCTTTTGAGAAGGTTTGCTTTGAACAGGGTTAGAGCGAGATGGGAATATAACTAAAATAGAAAAAATATGGAGTCTAGGAGCACCTATAATTCATTTTTAATTTGGGAAATACTAAAGTGTGTTCGTGTGAATATGGATATCATAAGATGGTTTCTCCTTGTGACCTTCCATAAAAGTCAAACACATACTTTTTAAAAAATTACCAGAGCAAATAAGAGTTATCATAATTCTTCTTTGAGGAATTTAATATGCACTGTTAAAAACAAGTAGAACATTTCATTGAAGTTAACTTGAAGACACCCAATAGAACATTTAGGACATACTGGGGTAGATGGGGAAGTATCTTGATGAGCATGATACACAGAGAAATGATCCCCAAAGGAAATTATCATTTGACTGTTTCCCACATGCTAAATCCATGCTATAATCTCTGTCCCTTCAAGTTGGCAGAGGTATCAACCCAGTGGCTTTCTAACCCCAAACGTCTCACCTTAAATCTATCTTTCACCCTCTCATAGTCTGAAGACCCAATAATATGCTAATCATCCTCCAATCCTATGCCCTAGTGATTTGCATGGGTATCCCTATATAAAGAACCAAAGGTTTCTGTGCTTCAGAGACTCAACTTCCAATGGAAATATTCACAGTGTAGCCTGTGGTTATCTCTCTAACCCTCTACTCTCACACTCTAAGCTTGAGATGTGCTATACAGCAATGGAGTACCCTGGCCTTTGTGCAGTCAGCACTATCTTACTCGAGGTGACTTATATGTAAAAATAGATATTCTTACCCCTGAATCATTTCCTCATATTCCTAAGGATAACTGACTCCTCTACCAAACTTTCTTTGCATTCTCATTGTACTCATTATGATTTTTATCATAGATGTGCAATAAAAGAGAGAAAACAAAGCCTTTTAATATAACTCTCTCTCATTCCAAGACTGTCATCTCCTTCTTGGCAAGGACTACATGTTATTTATCTCTGTGTTCTCTGAACTCACACATAATAACACTCAAAATATACTAGCTGAAAAAATATAAAGAATTAATGAAAAATCATTTGAGGTGCTTTTAAGTTTTTATAAAATGATTATTTTCTTATCTTGTTTAGTCATCTAATAGCTTCTTGTTTAATCCATTAAACAGATGTAGCCATTCATTTAACTCCTCCCTAGGCTTGCACCAAATCTTTTATCACTTATTTTTTTCTTTGTAATACAAATAAATTGAAGATTTTGTATCATTATTTGTTCACTGTCTTTGGTGTATTTCTTTTTATGTAATGTTCACTGTGAACAGTGACATTTATGTGCTTCAATGACTATCACACAACATTTAAAATATCTCTTTATAATATTATCACATTCCATTGTGAGGAAATAATCATACAATTATGCAAAATGCTCTGATGTAACTTTTGAATGATAGAATTAATCAAGAGTATTTGGAGTTGAGATACTATTAAAATACCTGACAACTAGTAGGATAGTACTTGGAACTGGAGGACGGGCTTAGGAAAGAGAGAGAATTACATTATTATTTGTGAAATTAATGCCTTCATAAATCCAGAATAAAAATATAGTAATGGGATTATTTGGGATGAATAATTGGATTAAAGTTAATATGGTAAGAACACACAAAATAACTATATTCTAAATCTAATATAAATCATGTAAATCACTAAACTAAGAAACAGCAGGTTAATAAGGTTTTTAGTCAACTTAAAGAAATTTTAAATAAAGATAAGTGTTGACAGGCACACATTAAAATGAGAACATTGATGACCGAGAAGTTCGGAAGCAATGAGATCTCATAGCATGGTCTTCGGTGACAAAGGTAACATTTCCCAAGGCAGACATCAGATCTGATACTTACTCACAGGGAAAAAAATTAGATGGGCTTCTAATAGTATAAGGGAACCTTGAGGAAACAATCACAAGTAGATGAAATTGAATTCCTTTCCCTAAAGGAAGGGAATGGAAATGTCAGCAAGATTAAGAAGATTAACTTTAGGAGCTAATTGTATCAAGCTTGAAAACTAGTACAATGAATCTTTGGGCTTCTCTTAGGAAGTGTAGTTCAAGGAAGTTGGCTATCAAAAAGAATATGGTTCTACCCATTCAAAACAAACTGTACCAGGATATTTGAAAGCCAAGAAGAGAAAACAGCCTATATGACTAAACCCAGAACTTTGGATGAAGTTGAAGGGCAAATGAGAAGGTCACATATAGTTAAATTTAGAAAGAACATTGCAAAAGGGAATAGCAGAATCAGAACCAATTAAATACCAAATAATCAAATATAAAATATTTGGAGAGAATTTTCTTTTTTCAGAGAAAGATAAAAAATACAACTAAGGTGATATAAATATTTTCCCCATTTATTCATCCCACAGATATTTATTGAGAGCCTACTGTGTGCCGGGTATTGTTTTAGACACTGGACATTCACCAGTGAACACAACAAACCACATTCCTCCCTTGTGGACTTATATTCTTAAAATATTATAAATACATCATAAAAATTCATTAAAATATTAAAATACATTGTAAAAATTCATTAAAATCCAATATATACTTGTTCAATTCTCTACACTTTTTATATGTGTATTTTTTTGTAATGATTATTCTTGCCAATCCAAAATGATAACCCTGGGAACAAAAATCTTCTATAAAGTCTATTCACTCGAGTAAGAACTAATACATTTTAGAATATTCAATAATAAGGGTTGAAATGCAAACTTGTTATTGTTGTTATTTATTCACTTAACCAGATAATCATGATATAATTAACACTACATTTGCCTTCCCAATATCCACTCTTCTTTTTTTTCCCCAAGAGCACCCTGATTTTTTTAGGTAAATACTATCCCACCCCCAACACACACACAGCTAGGTATCTTGATGAGGTGAATTCCGCTCTTCCCCCAGGAAGAGAATGATGGTCCAAGGGGTAATCCTATTCCCCTTGCCTGTGATAGTTTCAGTAATGGACATGTGACCCTATTATGATTCATTAGCATTTATTCATGAAGGCTCCAAATTGTTCTTCAATATTTAAGTGAAACTATTGACAGTGATCCACTTTTCATTATTTAAAAAGAAAAATGAATACATAAAAAATAAAATAAGACCCTACTTTAATCTTGTCCCCAAAATTATAGCAGGGCATATTTTAAAAACCTCACTCTAACAAGTCTGTTGATGTTTCTTTTTTCTCATCTCTCACTGAGTTAAATAAAAAAAATTACAGCTGGTATGAGAAGGTCATGATTGCTCAGTGGAACTGCTTTCCTAGGTGATTTAAAATTGATTGATGTCCTATTTGACAGTTCTTTCCTAACTGATTTTACTCACACTTCCCAAATAGTACCCAGGAGACCTATGTCTCAAACCCTGGCTCCCTCTTAAGTTTCAGACTTACACCCTCATCTGCTTCTCTGAGTGTAAAAGACGTGTCTTGCTCATACAGCAAACCTAAAATATCTCAAACTGCACCTATCGTCTTCTTTCCCTCAGTCAGCCCCACGGCCTTTGTTTTCCACCATGGTTTATGCAGCGCCACTACCCTCAGGTTAATCAACCAGAAGCCACTTCCTCAATTTCCTCTCTCTTCATTTATTCCCGAAAACAATTTGGCTATTATGACCTGGTATTTCTAAATCTCAATTTTTTTCTCAAATAAATCCACCCATTTCCCTTTCTGTAGCCAATGCCTTAGCCAATGCCTTATTCAGGAACTTAATAAGTTCCTGGATTTCACAGTAGTGATCTAACTGGTTTCTCTCCCACCTCTCTTTTCCTCACGCTACCATCAAGTTATTTTTCTCCCAGTAGTGTGTGTGTGTGTGTGTGTGTGTGTGTGTAAGTACCAAAAGCTTGGCAGAACATCAAGGTCATCCATGATTTGACATTTACAACTTTTTCTAGACTTGACCCTCATTTTATTCTCCTTCATGAACCCTGTATTACTGTCAACCCAGGACATTCATCTTTTCCAGAACATGTTTTTCTTTTTTCCTTGGTTCACAGTGATTTCTGGGGTGCCATTTCCTTGTGTCCCTTTCTGTTGAAATAGCATCCATTCCTCAAATCACAACCCAAGACCTCCACTTAGAATTTTTTTCTGATTTCCAAGCACAGTCATTCTCTTCCTCCTTGTCATTACAACAGGTTTTGTTTGGGCTGCCTCTGGATTGGCAGAGTCATAAGATGAAAAGAGTGTGGCTTCTTGAACTATCGCAAGAGGGGAGCTGCCAGCTGAAAAGTAGCCCCTTACTTCAACTACTAAACGTATAAGAAATAAATGTCTATTGTTTCTTATCCTTTATATATGTTGGGGTATATTTCTTAACACAGACTATCCTATCCAATATTTCTTCAGTCTTCAATTCCTGTGCAATGAAATGCTATGAACAAGAAAGAATCAGGAAGTAACAAAAATGTTCCAAAGAATTATATGGAATACAGAAGGGAAAAAAGGAAAATACTCAGGTAAATATCTTAGCTTTTCAAGGCTGTTTGACTTTGCCTGATTTATTACAATCTTATTTGTATAATAAGCTTTCTTACAATTAAGGACAGCTTCCATAATATCAGGTCTCTGAAAACTTTGCTTGTTAGAATGAAGAATTTTATTTTTGTTATAAGAGAGAAAAAATGTTTTTCTCCACTTCAGTTATGATTGAAACAGCTCTGCCACTTGGTGACATGTATTCAAATTTCAGTTTTAGTACTTTTTTCCTATATTAAAACTGCAAAAATAATGGGATAATGTCCATAATGTCAAATTGTATATCCTTTCATATCTTTCTCTTCTGCATCAGTAAGCCAGCTAAAGCATTTTTAGTTCTCATTTTGTATTGAATACTTTAAATTGGCCACAGTTTCTAAAAAAACAGATGTGATTCATTTTGGACAGGACTTAAACATATAAATTTCACATGAGTTTAGAGGCCACTAAAGTCATGGAAGAAGCATCTCATGACTTATAAACACAACCCACTCTGGGCGAAGGACTACTTAAGGTGATAAGGGCAAGAGAAGTATCTGAGAACACTTAACAGTGAACTTTCTTGACCAAACTGTAAACTAAATTCACGATGATTTCACATTGTTATAAAATTGCTTTTTTAATTTAAAACAGCAAAATTTGATTTGTTATTATACTCTCTCCTTCTGTAGCCTCCTCTGCAGGCATCACCCTACGTGTTTGCACAAAGTCCAAATGTCAATTACATTCCAGGCATTTCTTTTGGCTTTGTGTGTTGTTCTTCTCTTTCCACCCGTCTGCCAAGCCTGATTTACCCTACAAGATTCAGACTTTTGCAATTTAAAAATTCTAAGTCTCTTTAGAAGCTAGATCCTTAATAATTTTATATCAAAAACAAGTTTCATTGTGTGGAGGTATGTGGAACTATTTGAAAGTGAATGCATGTATATGTGTGTGTGTGTAATTTTTTTTTAAACGAACAATGTTATAACTGAGCAATCTGTTTTTTAAAAAGAATTATTTTTATAAAATTCCCCAAATTGTATATTCCAATAAAAAATTGTCTCTGCCTAAGACTATCAAATTATATCACTGTTCACTTTCTTCAAACATAGTGGAGATATATATTTTAGATTTTTGATTGGGAATATTTTTTTTTATTTCTTAGCTGCATTGGGATAAGTTCAATGTATTAATTAGAAAGTTCTGATTCTGAGAGAAACTCACAATAAGTTTACTTATACTTGGATTATGTACTCAAACACATACTTTGACAGTAAAGTTCTATGTAGGAATATATTTTTTGGAGACATTAAATCTATCAATTTATTAATATTTCTAAATCCAGTAGTACACTCATTAGTGCGAGGGTGTGGCTCATAATAATGGGAATTTTATCATGACAATCATCCATATTGTGGAAAGCTATTTCCTCAGGATAAAAATGTGTATGTTGCAGTCAGATTAGCCTTCTAATGTGGCTGACATTTGCTTTATGGAAATTTTTCTTGATAAGTTTTTCCTGACGCAGAACAAGGTACATATGGGACACAGTTGAAGAGGAGTTTAATTACCACAAGCATATTATGACTCATAAACTGATTTATGTCTAATGGCCCTGTGGCATGGACCCCAGCAGTGAGGCGCCATTGTAATAGCTGTAATGGCCATTCTTTGCCTCATGAAAGCATGAATAAAGATCTGATGTGTCAATTAAATGAGAAATAGAACATAGTAGGGTTGTTTCTAAAATCTCATCTAATTAGCATGAGGAAAAATTAAAACTGAAGCACAAAGATTTTTTAGAGCTAAAAGAATACTGTTAATGCCCCATTTAGAATTATTTGGCAATCTTATCTCTAGTTACATATTTTGAAAACCTTCTTTGTAAAGAATCTGGTTAGTCCACAAATTCGCATGAATGTTGTGTACATTCTGAGAAAGAATGAAAAATTGTTCATTATAATTTGAAAATTTCTGAAGTAGAGTTTGGCCTTGCCCACTCATGTCCTCCTTCCAATTCATTGCCAGAAATAATGGCAAACACTTCAACAAATGTAGAGTTCATTACGCCAGTCTGGCACCAA
Source organism: Balaenoptera physalus (assembly GCF_965194825.1). Lineage (NCBI taxonomy): Eukaryota > Metazoa > Chordata > Mammalia > Artiodactyla > Balaenopteridae > Balaenoptera > Balaenoptera physalus. Next base: position 119,281,197 of record NC_138891.1, on the reverse strand, counting down.
ATGACATGATTTAAACGTGAATGAAGGGTAAGGACAATCTAAGGTATTGTACTTATGTCTAGTCTACCATGTTAAAAATATTGGTTCCAAAATATTTAAGTAATTTATATAAATAATATTAAATTTATCTCATTCTGCTGCTCAGTCTACTGATTAGTTCTGTGATATTGATAAAATTACTAGATTTTTGTCAAACTAAATTTCCTTATTTGAAAAATGAGTGATTTCCAACTTGACGTTCTCTAATGTTCTGTATAAATCTAAATTAGAATTTAATATATTTTGGCAGGGTGTTACGTTGCATTAAACCAATACTTTATCTGAGTGTTTAGGATTAATATTGCTGCTCTAGTTTAATATTTCTATGATTTGATGGCTTAAATTCTGATGGCACAAAAATAAATAATAGAGAAGATATTGTGGCATTTAATATATTTACATAATATAGATATATGATAAGTAGTCTAAAAGGTTATGAATATTATTGTTCCAAACAAATTTTTATTATCTAAAAATATATCATGAAAGTCAATTGAAGAATATATTAAATGTCTATCATTTTACATATCTTAAAATATCAGGCTTTAACTAAAAATGGAGCAAAAATAAATCCTAAATATTTAATAAACCAAAAGCAAAAAATAATTGCATTGAAAGTCCTTTACTGTAGAGCTGAATTTGCAGTATTACTTCTTTTCCCTCAAAAATGGCAAAAGGCATTGTGTTCAATGAAAATGCAAAAAGAAAGAAAGAAAGAAAAGAAAGAAAGAAAGAAACTTTATTTACCAGAGAATCCGTGTTGATCTGCAGATAATGTGAAGTAAAATCACTCATCATCAAGATTAGTTCTAACAGCATCTGCAGAAACCAAAGGAGAGCTGTGATGTGACAGCTCTTTTGAAACATCCGTCAGAGTCATCTTCTTCCTCTTGTTATGTCTTTCCTTTTCAAATATTTCCTCAGCCTGTGCATCTGGAGAATCTCCTGTTCTGTAGTAAATTATCTTTGTTTCATGAAATCTGTGCAATTTGTACAACACTCTCAATCATCATTAAAATAGACAACACCCTGCCTGAGTCACACAGATTGGGCCACTGAGTGAACACTTATACTATGCCTGTTTAGCCCTTTTGACCATGGATAAAGCCACCACCACAAGGCTTTCAGTTTATTTAAAATAGGTACTGCATCATAGGGTTCACAAATCACAATGACATAAAAGCAAGCCTTGCTCCTACCCCTCTCTACACCCACCTTGTTCCTCATCTACCCTTCCAGCTCCCTATAGCAAACATTTCAGTTCTGTATTTTTATAATTAATTCTTCAATTATTACAATGCCATGGTGATTTTTTAAATAGATGATAATTTGTTAAAGATATATTTTTTTTAATCCAGTATTTGGCTTCTTCTAATCTTTAGAATCCTGAAAATGAATTTCTACTGTCATTTATTTGTAGGCTGAAATAAAATAAAAGAACTGGTCTTGACTCTCAAATGTAATAGATAAATATCAAACATGTGGTTGGTTTTCATTATAATCCACTGTAAAAACAGGAATGTACCAATGGAAACTACAAAGATCAGCATAAAACCTTTGTCATAATAGGCCAGGCCCTTTTAAAAGAAGATGGCAAATGTTTGGTTCCATTTACACTGATTTGCTTGTATTGGCTTCAGAGGAATAAAGATAAAAGAATATGTATTGGTAAGAATAAACTTTAAGAAAATATAAGTAGTTCAGAAGTATTCACTATGTGGAAGTCAAGTCTCAGGGGCAGAAGTAGAGTGACCACAAGTATGTGAGCTTGTGAAAAACTAGTTAAAGGAGAAGGCACAGTATCACTAAATCAAATCATAAGGTCTGACCACTAAGATGTATCATTTGCTATAACTTAGAATTACAGGGAGAAAATGGTTCAGGATGAACTATCCATTCTCCTTAGACTATTTGAAGCAATATAACACCAGAAATATCTCAAAGTGAAGTCATAAATCAGATAGTGGAAATGTTGTTCCATTTAAACTAAACAGAATCAATTACCACATGTGGTTTAAAATATACTTAGTTGCTTAATTTGGGTCTTTGGAAGCAGGTAAATTGAGAGTGAACAGTTAAGTTCCTCAGCTTAATCTTCAACCTTTCCCTTGCGTCTCTAATACAAATCTTCCTCTTAAACCAGAGCATAATTTTTCTTTGAGGCCTGTAATCACAGGTCTCCCAATATCAGGTACCAAATCAGCTCTGCTATGTTGACAGCCTTAATTGAATATGCTCAACATTAGATTAAAAAATTAAAAGTATAATTCCCTTCACCTTGCAGGGATGTTTTAAATTTAATTATATAAGCCAAAGGAGAGAAAACAATCAACCTCATCATACATTAGGAAATGTTTCCATCATTGCCCATCATTCATTAGGAATCATGCTGTATGATTTATTACTGAAGAATCTAGAACATTTTCTTTTTTGTCCAAGTTTATTACTAAATAGACTATGTAAAAAATAGTAAGATTTGTCTCCTCACTGTGAAAATTAGTTTATCATTTAAATAGAAAAACAACCAGGAGATTTATTTGATGCTACACTATTATGGAAGGAGAAAGAGCAGACATGAAGTGCAGGAGAAAATAGCCCCTCCCTCTGTGCTGTCTTGTGTTTGGGGTTCAACACTTTACAGAGTACTTCCTCTTTCCTCTTAGGGTCAGGATGCTAATTTCACTTGAGATGTGCTTGCTTTTCAAGACAGGAGATAAGATTTCCTTTTTCATTTTTTATTTCTAACTTTTAAAAAGTTCTATAAAAGTAATCGACATATAGTTTTTTAAAAAAATATTAAAATGTTTGTAATGAGATCCATCAATCTCCTGCCCTTCCTGTCCTTATTTTCTAGTCTTGATCCACAAAGGCAGTTGCCTTCAACAGTACATCTGGCAAAGAAAGGTGATGAATTCACTTGAGCACATATTAAATTTGTCTAAGTGGAAGTGTCCAGAAAATTGTTGGATATATGGGATTGAAATTTAGGAGAGAAATCTTGGATACACATATTGCTTTGGGAATTCTCAATATATGGGTGGTATTTGAAGCTATAAAAATAATATCTATTTTGCTTTTTCAAATATGTGTAGAAGGGCCATTTGCAAAAGTATAATATAAAGATAGTGTATTCTTAGAGAATAAATAGGTTTAAGTGTGGTAATAGGAAGCTTAGTAGTAATATACCTTGGCAGACAGTTGTACATCTTGACTGCAAGTAACTAGAGACAAGACAACAAAGAGATGATATAGCAAACTGGGTGAAAAACATAGCTCAAAAAAAAGCAGCAGGAAAGGAGTGGAAGAAAAGACTAGAACCCAATCTTAGGTTTTCTTAAGATCAAACCTAGACTCCCTGCCCTGCAGAAGTTCAGAAATTGGAAGGAGGAATTTGGGGTAATGATTTCTTATGGAGCTTTACTGAATGCTTCGTAGGATTTTCCGTGGAGATGGACATAACTAAAATAGAATATTCTTATAAGAAAAACTGGGCAGTTAGTAAAATTTTTCTCTGTTTCTTTCATCCATAAGTGCCTTTTATTGTTATACTATGGTTTCCCAGAATTCTCTGCTTCAATTCTCTACTCAGTTTAATCCCTTAGGATCAAGTTCCTTCATTGAGAAGTTTTTCTTCACTTTCATCAAGACTAACCTGAAATTCCACTGCTATCCATGAAAGATTAACTCCTATGGGAATTACCTTTCTGCCAAATACATTTATAAAATTGGACAAAAGACAAACAATTTCACACACTGAACAAGAGGTAGTGCACAACTCTGATCTCTGAGGTTAGAAAATAAATGAGGTGAACCCTAACATTTCCCCAACTTACACTGCAGGGGAGGAGGGCAATTAGGAGATTACAGTGCATCCAGGGGGAATTCAGGCAGGGTTTAGCATCTAGCTGCATTGATGACTGAGATTAGAACTGAGAGAGGAAATTGGCTAAAATCTGTAGGGCAGAATATCCAAAAAGAAGGGGTCCCACACATACACACACAGAGTTTTGGAGGTCTGCAAAAGTGTCTTCTTGAGTCTTTGATTGAATAGAAATTTATAAAGCATGAAGTAAAATTTCATGAAGCCAAGGAAAACACCAACTGAAAGTAGTAAGCTGGAAATTCTCTGGAGCTATGGCTTGGAAGAATGTGTGTTCCCACCAGCCGGGGTAATAAACTTCATGATACGTGCAGCACTGGGTAGAGTCTTCGGAAGCGTAAAGGCTGTTTTTAAACTTCAATAAAAAAGTTGAAAATCATACCTTGAAAGTATCAAATTTATTCTAGGCCAGAAAATAGTTCAAAACTATTTAAAGAAAAGAATCACCACTCAAAACCTCACAATTCACAATTTCTTGCATCTAATAAAAAATAACCAGCATGTAAAAGAACAGGACTATATGCCTCAGTGCCAGTAGAAAAGAAATCAATAGAAGCAGAGCCAGATCTGACAGAAATGATGGTGTGATCAGACAGAAATGCCTTAAGCATCTAATATAAACCTTAAAAACAGATTTAAAGATGTTAAGAAAACATAAGAAATGGAAGATATAAAAGTGAAATCTTTAGAACTTCTAAAGATTAAAAATATAATATCTGAATGAAAAATACATTAGATGCAATTAATTTCAGATGAGAAATTGCAGAAGAAAACATAGTGGACTTGAAGGCATACAAATAGAAAATATGCAGAATAAAGAACAAAGCAAGAAAAGAATGAAAACAGGGATTGGTTTATCAGGGAGCTGTGAGATAATATCAAGCTGTCTTATACCAAGGAAGTTGGAGTCTGAGGGGGGAGGGATATCTGAAGAAAGAATAATAAAAATATTTCAAATTTGAAAAATTGTCACATTTGAAAAAAACACTGAAGCTGAATAAATACAAGCAAAACCACACCATGACACATTATAATCAATTTACTGAAAACCAGTGATAAAAAGAAATAAAGAGAAGCCAGGGAAATGGCTCCCACGCAAAGAATCACATACAAAGACACAGTTCAGGGAAAAGTTCTATAAGTGATTATTACACAGTTATGCATTTTAAAAACCTCATCAAACTATTTAGTAAAGTGAGTGAAATAATTTTATGCAAATTTTTCTTCAATAAACTGATTATTCAAAAAGGCTTGCTTGTTATGTTCTATTCTATATTTATTTGACAAGTTATAATTATATTAAGGACAAATAAAAGATAAATAAACTTCTTTTTTAGGGTACTTACATCTCAAAACAAATTTTGGAGTGAAGGTTTTAACCTCAAAGACAGAACTTTTCATGATAGTCATTTTGAGTGCTGTGATGAAAGTATTTGGGAACAGGATAGATTTGCTAGCACTTATCAAATCTCACCATAGGACTAGCCAAATAGATGCAGTCCTGCACACAAAAAAATGGTTCATATTTAAAATGTCAGTTCAGGCAATCATAGAGAGAAGAAACTCAAGTTATGGCAATTCAGCCACTTCTCAATAATTTGTTCTAATGAAGAAATACAGTGGCACTAACATTCCACAATGGCCTCAAGTCCTGAGAAAATTTCTATTTGGCTTTATAACGTATCATATGATTTTCAGCAGATTTTTTCCAAAAATTCAATTTTCCATAATAATATTGTGATATAAAGCATAGAGCAACTAAACTTCGCAGAAGAGGAGACGATATTAACAAGAAACACTTTAAACATCCTCCATGATAGGGCTCCGTGAAGGACATTGGGAGTAAAAAGACATATCACCTTAAGTTTAGTGATTAGCACAATATCTGACACATGTCAATTACTCAATATCGCCTGTGGAATAAATAAATATGATAAAACCAATATATGTCTCATTTTCCACAGAACCATACAGTTATGTTGGCTGGGGAATATTGCAAAGATGAGATATTGATACTTCCTTGGACAATCCATCACAGCTTTACATGCGCAATTGTTTTTCACTTAAACATACATTCCACTACTTGAAAAGCTCTGCTTCCCTGTATGCTCATCCAAATCAACCTGGTATGAAACATTTAGTTTACAAAATCTATGAAGTGGAAAATTTGCATATGAATTCTCAAGAATTGCCCGAATGGTAATATAAATTCTGTTTAAAAAATGTCAGGATACATCTATCATCACAATTGATCTACACATCTATTAAAGAGAAAATTGATTCTGTTTAAGGTCCTGTCAACGTCTACTTGTATTTTATAGGTCTAGGATTAATTTGCAAATAGTATCAAACTTACTGGAAGGACATGGTTTACTAAAGTGAAATATAAAACCCGTAACAATCTTCAAAGTGATGGATGCTTTATAGATTTTATGTGAAATAAGTTTAAGTTAAAAGTTGGCACTTGTTTCTTTCAACAGGCTGCGTTTCCAAGAAAATACATGAAAGAGAAAGTACATTGACGTTCTTGGGGAGCTACATTCAAGAATAATTTCTCTAGGTAGAACTAAGCCAAAGTAACGCTACAGAGAAAGAATGCGGGCAACTTACCAGAGGAACTGGGTTGTAACATATTTCTACTGAATCAGCAGTCCAAGTGTAGCAGCGAGGTCCTAAATCTCCACAATATTCATTAATAACTCTGACTACCAAATTAGAATTTCTGTCACAAAAGCCTTTATCAGAAACTTGATAATGGCTTTTGAGTTTATCATTCTGTGTGTCATAATATACCTTGGGACTTAAACCAATGACTTTTGACCCAAGTAATTTTTTTCTAAGATGAAAGTGAATTGGATGGGGCAGCCTAGACAGATATCATTAAAAAATTTCAATTGCATTCTCTGGCCTAAAAAATATTATAAATCTAGCTTCTTTCTACTTACAACATAAGCAACGGTTAAATTATTTAAATAGGTTTTCAGAGTAAATATTGCTGATACAATGGAAAAGCTGCAGTTTTTGTCTATCACTTATCTATTCAAATGGCTTGGCCCTGACTTTTGATAGTTTTAGCTGGATTTCATTTAAACAAAGTAAGCAAGTTGTAATTTAACCCATTGATGCCATAAACCTTACTGCAATGCATATCCAAAATATATACTCATGAGCACAACACATTTTCATTATACACTAACTCTACACACTCATTGATATAAAACACATTCACTGGAATTAAACTTATTGACCCAATGGATATATATATATATATATATATATATATATATATATATATATATATATATATATATAGTGTATTTGTTTTGTAAAATGCACACTCAAGTTCAGAATCAGTCTCAGACCAAATGGTGGCTTAAGTTCCCCTGATACCCACTTCCCTAAAATTTTGCCATCACTTTTCCTCTCTACCATGGTGAATGAGAAAAATTCAAGCAATAAGAAGGTTGATGTATGACCCTATGTTTTATATTTGTAAAGAAAGGAATTCATGCCCTAGTTTAATATGACTCTTCTACCTATTATTTGTTCTTTGTTCTTTTTAATCCATACTCCTTCCTTCCTTCCTTTTCTCTCTCCCCCCCGCCCCCTCCCCAGGTCTCCTTTTATTAACTCTTCACATTCTTTTCTGTACTCTTGTCTCATCTATAATGAGTGCATTTTTAATTTTAGCATATAAACTGAAGCTTCTTATGTTAATATTCTTGTCCAGCACCCCTTTTTCTGTATTTCTAAGTAAAATCTAACTAAAAAGTTTGTGTTGAGACTTTTTAGGAAACAGGTCACCTGGAAGGTGAAGGGATTAATAACATGTGAGCTGAGGTCTGGGGGTACCGGAGATACCAATGCTTGCTGTTGAAGATTCTTCAGTTTCTCTTTGGCATAGATATTCTGGTTCCCTGGCTTCACATATGTGAATCTGAACCCTTTGGACACGACTTATCTTTCCTGCAGCTGAGCCGCTGAACTTCTGCTGGGACTGCCAACCAGACCATACAATCTGTCTCACTCCTGTACAGCCTGTGTTTCAATGGCAACCCCTTCTTTTGGACCTGTAGGTAGTTTCCTAACTCACTGGGTTTGGTTTATATTCTTCTAAATAAGCTGACCCTGAGTATGATGACCTCTCCATTAGACATCATCAGGAATGTTGAGTTCCCGTTGTTCTAAGAGGTATTTTAACATCTTATAGTGAATGGCCATATGGTGACAAATTCTTTATAATTAAAAGAAGTTGTTCCTAAACAATATATCTGATGCTCTGCTCATACATCAGTAATTATCCAGGAGATAATGATGAGAGTATACTGGATATGTTATAAATGTTAGGGGTAAGGAAAAGTCAGCTGTAGTCTAGCTATTTGTGTATCTTTCTTCTGGAATTATTTAGATTTTAGAAATCCAGTCACTGCTTCAAACCTACATTGTGGTAGACTGTATTCATGGCCCCAATACTCCCCCCCCACACCACCTCCTCCTATGTCTGTGCCCTTTGCCTTGTGACCATGCAGTCCCTTTGAAAAAGGGAAAGGATATGTTTCCCCACCTCTTTATTCTGAATTTGGCCATGTGTCTTGCTTCTGTCCATGGAATGATTCAGAAGTGAAGGTGTTCCTGTTTTGAACCTAGACATTAAGAGGTCTTAACATGTTCCAGTACACTCTTTCTTAAGTCTTTGCCTTTGCCAGAAGATAGTCTGGGTCAGCCTACTAGACTTAAGTGGCACATGACAAATGCGAAGTTTCCCTGGTCACCCCAGCCGAAGCCAGGCTACGTCAGCCAAACAGCCAGCTGAGCTCCAGGTATCTGAGCAAGCACAGCCAAGGTTAGCAGAGCCCCTTAGCTGACCCCCACTTAATTACAGATATGTGCACAATGAACAATTATTGTTGATTACCCCTGAAGTTTTGTGGTTGTTTGTTTTGTGGCGTTACCACTATAGTATTGTGACATCAATAATTGGTACATAGAATTTTTCAGAAGACAGTGTTCAGATCACAGAGTCATCAACAATTCCAGAGGGGATCTCTGATTTCCTTTCCTCCCACTGATAGTAAAACATTTCTGTATCCTAGTCGGTTGACTACAGGAAAATCACTTGAACCTCTATTTTTATCTCTAAATTCTATAGGCCAGAATATCATTCTGTCTTCCATTATTTGGGGCTTATCCTTAGGGAAACCTTTGTACCCCTTTCATTGTATTTCCATATGGAGAGACATTCATTAGCATAAAACCCATAGCCTTTATCCATTCCTTCACTCACTTTTCCTTTGAAGAAGAGAACTGAATTCCAACTGGGAAATCTTTTGGCAAAAACTGGTTATAGAGTCAGTTGCCTGCAGGGAGCATATGATATGCTTCTTTGCCTAAGTTGTGGCAGGGTAGAGCTGCAATTTGAGATTCTGTATTTATTTACTCTGAGTGTGAGTGGAAAGACTAGGTAATTCTGAGTTTGACTATTTGAAAACTCGTTGCTATTCATATAAGCAAACTGGCTTAATAAAAATAACTTTAGAGTTCCATTTGCCCATCTTCATTACTCTCTCATTTGGCTTCAACTCAGATGGGGAAAAGAAGGTTTCTCTCCCTTTCTGTCACATCCCACTAACTTCCATTCTACCCTTAGCATCAAAGACTCTTACCCGTCATGCATGCTCTTCTCTTCTGGGCTACCATTTCTCCAGACACTAACAATAGCAACATAAAATGTAGAATTATATCTAGTCAGTTGTTTAAGCCTAAGTTCAGTCAATTAATTTGAGCTTTTGCTTGCTTTCTCTCAATTATCAAAATTCACTGAGCACCTACTGAGAACCAGACCATGAATGAGACGATAGCTATGCCAATATGTAATAACCTTGACCCCAGCCTTTAAGAATTGTCAACCATCTAAACCACCAATGTTGTAAAATCACCAGACAAATTTGTTTGCATGAAGGAAACCTCCAGTCGTCATTTGATGGATCACAAACTAGCACTTTTTTATTCTTAAGTCTGCTTAACATCAGAATTTAACCATTTATTCAGCAAACATTTATCATCATCATCATCTACTAGGTGTTCGGCATGTCCTTAGAAATGAGGAAAAGTCATGAGCCACATAAGTTTCATATCCTTATGCAGCTTTCATTCTCTTAGAGGAGATTGTAATAAATTCATACATGAGCAAATATGCACTATAATTTCCGGTAATCACTGGAACTATGGAGGGAAATAAAACAGCTTAGAGGAAGAGATAATGAGGAACGTAGGTGCTGTATTTTAGATACAATGGTCAGGGGAGGCTTCTCTGTGGAGGAGATTTTGGAGCAAATGCCTGAATGATGTGAAAGAGGAAACTGTGTGATAGTCTGCTGGAAAATGTTCCAAGCAGAGAAAAGGCAGATTAACATCCCCGAGGGAACAATGAGACAGACTGCAGTGGCAGGACTGTGTCAGAGAAGAATATAGAATCTGATTTTAGAAAGAGTAGGAAAAACTAGAACATTTAAATCTAAGTTTGATAAGAATTAACTGAAGGGTTTTGAACAAGGGAATGATAACACATATTCTCTGAAGAGATTCTTCTACCAGTGTCTGCTGTGTGAAGAATTAAGGGTGCTGGAGTCTGAGGATAGTAGGAAAATTTGCCAGGAGACTACACTGTAGTAATTGGCTAAGAAATGAAGGTTGGAGGCTTGAAAAGTGTTGGTGATAGAGGGGATGGGAAGGCCAGCTGTAGGGTATATTCTTTTTTTTTTTTTTTTTTTTTATTTATTTATTTTTGGCTGTGTTGGGTCTTCGTTTCTGTGTGAGGGCTTTCTCTAGTTGCGGCAAGCGGGGGCCACTCTTCATTGTGGTGCGCGGGCCTCTCACTATCGCAGTCTCTCTTGTTGCGGAGCACAGGCTCCAGACGCGCAGGCTCAGTAATTGTGGCTCACGGGCCTACTTGCTCCACGGCATGTGGGATCTTCCCAGACCAGGGCTCGAACCCGTGTCCCCTGCATTGGCAGGCAGATTCTCAACCACTGCGCCACGTAGGGTATATTCTTGAAGATAGTACCAATGGGGCTTGATGATATATTAGATGTGAGAGTGGTGGAAAAATAAAAGTCTAAGATGATATCCAGGTTTTTACTTGAACAGCTGGTGAATGGTGGTACAGTTGTGCCATTTACTTGGTAGGTTTGGAGGCAGAGATACAAAGGGTTGGTGCTGAACGTGTTAAATATGAGAGATTATTTGGCATCAAGGTGGAGCTATCCAGTAGGCTGATGTGAGTCTAGGGGTCAGAAGAAGGACTACAGATGTGAACTGAGACATAAATTTGGGAGTCATCTGCGCTTAGTTGGGGTTGTACTGGACTAAGTCATTAGGTCATGAATGAAGATACAGAAGAGAAGATGGCAAGGACCAAACTCTGAAGCACTTCAACACTTGAAGTTGAAAAGGAAAAAAAGAGTGTGCAAAGAGCTGGAAAGGAGAAGCAAGTGTGTAAGAAGGAAGCCAGATGTGTATAATATCCTGAAAGCCAAGTGAAAAACATGTTTCAAATATTGCTAAGAGGTTAAGAGAAGGACTGAGAATTTAACATTGGATTTTGAAGATAGACATTATACCTAAATTTTATATAAGTGACTTCAGAAGTATGGTGAGATAAAAACCTGATTTCAGTGGGTAAAAGATAAAAAGGAAGGTAAGATAAGGAAGTAGAGAAACTAAAAGTAAACACATTTTCTAAATATTTTGGCATGAAGAGAAACACACAAGTTGAGTAGCTGGACAGAAATCTAATGTTAAATAATTTAAGATAAAAGAGGGCTTATTGAATAAGTAGGGGCAGTTGAGGGGATTGAAAGAACAGCTGAAAGGACAAGGGCATATGTGGGAAAAATCTGCAGTTTTTAGAACCTGGGTCTTGCATGCTCTCACCGCTGCTTTTGTCACTCCTTCCTTCATCTTTTTTCATCTACAGGGAAGTCTCATTCTCTCATAACCAGCAGATGCCCTAGGAGTCCCTCCTTCCAAGTCCAAGAAGAGAAAATAAAAAGAAATTCATCTTCAACTCCAATTCAGAACATCCAGGGACTTCAACTGACCCTCTAGCTTCTGCTCGAAAGGACTTTGTTAGTAGGGAATACAAGACAGGTATTGACTCAGATGAGGCATATTGGGTGCAAGTGATGTAGAGGCTAAGATGAGACTTCCTCATGAGCTGATTAGCTTTGTAAAAGACTCCAGTTGAGCTGGGACTGAAAGGGTGAGAAGGATTCAAATAGGTGACGTGGATGAGAAGGGAACATGCTGGGAGCAAAATCATGGAAGCACAAATGCAAGGGATACAAGGAAGGTGACTTGATTAAAGAGGAGAGCAAGGGAAGGAGTGTCATTTGCTGAGCATCTAGGATCTACTACTAGGTAACGACTGGTACTTCACATAGTACTTTCTCATTTAATCCTCATGGATAAGTTTCGGTACTTTTGGCTACATATAGTAGAAATGCCAGTTAAATCTGGGTTACATAGAAAATGAGTTGGCTCAAATCAGAAGCACAGATGTGAGCCAGGGTTTAGCATTGGTGGATCCAGTAACTCAAAGATCTACTTACTGTTCCACAACTGTAGTGTCTTTCACTTAACTATAATGCATCTTTGCACTGAAGACTTTTGTGTTCAGTTCATATGCTAACCTGCACTAACTAATTTAAATTGAGCAAAATAAAATATTTAGTTCTTCAATCACACTAGCCATGTTATTTATATATATATATATTTTTTTTTTTTTAACATGTCTTAATTTTATTTATTTATTTATTTTTGCTGTGTTGGGTCTTTGTTTCTGTGCGAGGGCTTTCTCTAGTTGTGGCAAGCGGGGGCCTCTCTTCATCGCGGTGCACGGGCCTCTCACTATCGCGGTTTCTCTTGCTGTGGAGCACAGGCTCCAGACGTGCAGGCTCAGTGGTTGTGGCTCACGGGCCCAGTTGCTCCGCGGCATGTGGGATCCTCCCAGACCAGGGCTCGAACCCGTGTGCCCTGCATTGGCAGGCAGATTCTCAACAGCTGCACCACCAGGGAAGCCCTAGCCATGTTTTAAGTGCTTGGTGGCCACCTATGTTTTGTGGCTACATATTATTATTGTGGCTACACACAGAATTATTTCCATCATCACAGAAAGTTCTATTGGACAGTGCTGCTCTACCTCCCTAAAGTACTTTCTGAGAATGCTCACTTTTTAGCACAATTACCTCTCAATGTTAAGGTTTTTTTGGTCTTATTTCCTCATTTTATTCCTTAATTGTACATTGCCCTTGGGTTGTTCTTTTAAATATTTCTTTCGTATACATATTATCTGCACAAGATAGTAAATTTCAAGGGCAAGGAAATTTTCCATGCTGAATGATGAATAACCACTTGTTGCTTTGAATTTGAACACTATTTTAAGATTTCAAATTGACACCAAATACCCATATGAATTGCAAAAAGGCAGCATTAAATTAAATTTTTATTTTAGAATAGTTTTAGATTCACAGAAAAATTGGAAAGATGGTACATAGAGTCCCCATATACCCCACATCTAGTTTCCCCTATTACTAACATATTATACTAGTATAGTGTATTTGTTACAAACAAATGATGTTGATACATTATTATCAACTAAAATCCATACCTTTATTCCATTTTTAATCTAATCTTTTTTCTGTTCCAGGTTCCCATCCAGGATACTGCATTATATTAAGTAGCCATGTTACCTTGACTGTGACAGTTTCTCAGAATTTCCTTTCTTTAACGACCTTTATCATTTTGAGAAGTACTGGTCCAGTATTTCATAGGATGTCCCTCAGCTGGGATTCTTCTGATGTTTTTCCCATGATTAGAATGAAGCATTTTAATATGACCATTTGAAGGCTGATATTCAATACTTTTCAAAATAAAATTAAAGTGAAAGAAAAGAGCAGAAATCTAAGGATTGAGACCAAAAAGCATTACAGATATAATTGGTAAATAGAATAGTTTTGTGGTGTCACAAAACTATTTATACAGGTAATAGAGCTGAACAGTTACATACATAGTTCTAACTGAAGTCCTCAAAGGCTAGTGATGAAGAGTGGTCAGAAGTCTTTATACAGGGAATATTATAAATATGAGATGGGGAAAATAGATACCCAAATCTTCTATTTCAACAAACTTTCTTATTTTTTGTTTTTGGTTTGCAAATATTTTCTCTAATTCTTTGAGGTTGTCCTTTAATTCTATTGAATATTTTTCCTTTGCCATACAAAAGCATTTAGGTTATTATTATTATTTTTTAAACATGTTTATTAGAGTATAATTGTTTTACAATGGTGTGTGAGTTTCTGCTTTATAAAAAACTGAATCAGCTATACATATACATATACCCCATATCTCCTCCCTCTTGTGTCTCCCTCCCACCCTCCCTATATCACCCCTCTAGGTGGACACAAAGCACCAAACTGATCTCCCTGTACTATGGGGCTTCTTCCCACTAGCTATTTTACATTTGGCAGTGTATATATGTCCATGTCACTCTCTCACTTCGTCCCAGCTTAACCTTCCCCCTCCGCATGTCCTCAAGTCCACTCTCTACATCTGCATCTTTATTCCTGTCCTGCACCTAGGTTCTTCAAAACTACTCTTTTTTTTTTTTTTTTTTTAGATTCCATATATATGCGTTAGCATACGGTATTTGTTTTTCTCTTTCTGACTTACTTCACTCTGTATGACAGACTCTAGGACCATCCACCTCACTACAAATAAGTCAATTCTGTTTTTTTATGGCTGAGTAATACTCCATTGTATATATGTGCCACATCTTCTTTATCCATTCATCTGTCGATGGGCACTTATGTTGCTTCCATGTCCTGGCTATTGTAAAAAGAGCGGCAATGGAAATTGTGGTACATGACTCTTTTTGAATTATGGTTTTCTCAGGGTATACGCCTGGTAGTGGGATTGCTTGCTTGTGGTAGTTCTATTTTAGTTTTTTAAGGAACTTCCATACTGTTCTCCACAGTGGCTGTATCAATTTACATTCCCACCAACAGTGCAAGAGGGTTGCCTTTTCTCCACACCCTCTCCAGCAATTATTGTTTGTAGACTTTTTGATGATGGCCATTCCAACTGGAGTGAGATGATACCTCATTGTAGTTTTGATTTGCATTTCCCTAATGATTAATGATGTTGAGCATCATTTCATGTGTTTGTTGGCAATCTGTATATCTTTTTTGGAGAAATGTCTATTTAGGTCTTCTTCCCATTTTTGGATTGGGTTGTTTGTTTTTCTGATATTGAGCTGCATGGGATGCTTGTAAATTTTGGAGATTAATCCTTTGTCCGTTGCTTCATTTGAAAATATTTTTTCCCATTCTGAGGGTTGCCTTTTCGTCTTATTTATGTTTTCCTTTGCTGTGTAAAAGCTTTTAAGTTTCATTAGGTCCCATTTGTTTATTTTTGTTTTGATTTCCATTCCTCTAGGAGGTGGGTCAAAAAGGATCTTGCTGTGGTTTATGTCATAGAGTGTTCTGCCTAAGTTTTCCTCTAAGAATTTTATAGTATATGGCCTTAGGTTTAGGTCTTTAATCCATTTTGAGTTTATATTTGTGTATGGTGTTAGGGAGTGTTCTAATTTCATTCTTTAACATGTAGCTGTCCAGTTTTCCCAGCACCACTTATTGAAGAGGCTGTCTTTTCTCCATTGTATATTCTTGCCTCCTTTACCAAAGATAAGGCGACCATATGTGTGTGGGTTTATCTCTGGGGTTTCTATCCTGTTCCATTGATGTATATTTCTGTTTTTGTGCCAGTACCATACTGTCTTGATTACTGTAGCTTTGTAATATAGTCTGAAGTCCAGGAGCCTGATTCTTCTAGCTCCATTTTTCTTTCTCATGATTCTTTTGGCTATTTGGGGTCTTTCGTGTTTCCATACAAATTGTGAATTTTTTTGTTCTAGTTCTGTGAATAATGCCATTGATAGTTTGATAGCGATTGCATTGAATTTGTAGATTGCTTTGGGTAGTAGAGTCATTTTCACAATGTTGATTCTTCCTATCCAAGAACATGGTATATCTCTCTATCTGTTTGTATCAGCTTTAATCTCTTTCATCCATGTGTTTTAGTTTTCTGCATGCAGATCTTTTGTCTCCTTAGGTAGGTTTATTCCTAGGAATTTTATTCTCTTGGTTGCAGTGGTAAATGGGAGTGTTTCCTTCATTTGTCTTTCAGATTTTTCATCACTAGTGTTTAGGAATGCAAGCGATTTCTGTGCATTAATTTTGTATCCTGCTACATTACCAATTTCAATGATTAGCTCTAGTAGTTTTCTGGTAGGATTCTCTATGCATAGTATCATGTCATCTGCAGACAGTGACAGTTTTACTTCTTCTTTTCTGATTTGGATTCCTTTTATTTCTTTTTCTTCTCTGATTGTTGTGGCTAAGACTTCCAAAATTATGTTGAATAATAGCGGTGGGAGAGGACAGCCTTGTCTTGTTCCTGATCTTAGAGGAAATGGTTTCAGTTTTTCACCATTGAGAACGATGTTGGCTGTGCGTTTGTCATATATGGCCTGTATTATGTTGAGTTAAGTTCCCTCTATGCCTACTTTCTGGAGGGTGTTTATCAAAAATTGGTGTTGAAAAGATACTTGATATAATTTCAATTTTCTTAAATTTAGCAAGGCTTGATTTGTAGCCAAAGATATGATCTATCCTGGAGAATGTTCCATGAGCACTTGAGAAGAATGTGTATTCTGTTGTTTTTGGATGGAATGTCCTATAAATATCAATTAAGTCCATCTTGTTTAATGTATAATTTAAAGCTTGTGTTTCATTATTTATTTTCATTTTGGATGATCTGTCCATTGGTTAAAGTGGGATGTTAAAATCCCCTACTATGATTTTGTTATTGTCAATTTCCCCTTTTATGGCTGTTAGCATTTGCCTATGTATTGAGGTGCTCCTATGTTGACTTCATAAATATTTATAAATTATTTAAACATTATATATCTTCTTATATGTTGTTATATCGTCTTCTTGGATTGATCCCTTGATCATTATGTAATGTCCTTCTTTATCTCTTGTAATACTCTTTACTTTAACGTCTATTTTGTCTGATATGAGAATTGCTACTCCAGCTTTCTTTTGATATCCATTGGCATGGAATATCTTTTTCCAACCCCTCACTTTCAATCTGTATGTGTCCTTGGTCTGAAGTTTTCTCTTGTAGGCAGCATATATATGTGTCTTGTTTTTGTATCATTTCAGCCAGTCTGTGTCTTTTGATTGAAGCATTTAATCCATTTACTTTTAATGTCGTTATCAGTATGCATGTTCCTATTATCATTTTCTTAATTGTTTTGGTTTTGTTATTGTAGGTCTTTTCCTTCTCTTGTGTCTCCTGCCTAGAGAATTCCTTTAGCATTTGTTGTAAAGTTGATTTGGTGGTGCTGAATTCTCTTAGCTTTTGCTTGTCTGTAAAGGTTTTAATTTCTCTGTCGAATCTGAATGAGATCCTTGCTGGGTAGAGTAATCTTGGTTGTAGGTTTTCCCCTTTTATCACTTTAAATATGTCCTGCCGCACCTTTCTGGCTTGCAGAGTTTCTGCTGAAAGATCAGCTGTTAACCTTATGCGGATTCCCTTGTATGTTATTTGTTGGTTTTCCCTTGCTGCTTTTAATATTTTTTCTTTGTATTTAATTTTTGATAGCTTGATTACTATATGTCTTGTCGTGTTTCTCCTTGGATTTATCCTGTATGGGACTCTCTGCGCTTCCTGGACTTGATTATTTCTTTACCCGTATTAGAGAAGTTTTCAACTATAATCTCTTCAAATATTTTCCCAGTCCCTTTCTTTTTTCTCTTCTTTTTCTGGGACCCCTATAATTAGAATGTTTGTGTGTTTAATATTGTCCCAGAAGTCTCTAAGACTGTCCTCAATTCTTTTCATTCTTTTTTTCTTTATTCTTCTCTGCAGTAGTTATTTCCACGATTTTATCTTCCAGGTCACTTATCCGTTCTTCTGCCTCGGTTATTCTGCTATTGATTCCTTCTAGAGAATTTTTAATTTCAGTTATTGTGTAGTTCATCATTGTTTGTTTGTTCTTTAGTTTTTCTAGGTCCTTGTTAAACGTTTCTTGTATTTTCTGCATTATATTTCCAAGATTTTGGATCATCTTTACTACCATTACTCTGAATTCTTTTTCAGGTAGATTGCCTATTTCTTCTTCATTTGTTTGGTCTGGTGTGTTTTTACTTTGCTCCTTCATCTGCTGTGTGTTTCTCTGTTAACCTACTGTGTTTTGGGTCTCCTTTTTGCAGGCTGCAGGTTCGTAGTTCCCGTTGCTTTTGGTGTCTGTCCCCAGTGGCTAAGGTTGGTTCAGTGGGTTGTGTAGGCTTCCTGATGGAGGGTACTGTTGTCTGTGTTCTGGTGGGTGAGGCTGGATCTTGTCTTTCTGGTGGGCAGGACCACATCTGGTGGTGTGTTTTGGGGTGTCTGTGATGTTATGATTTTAGGCATCCTCTCAGCTAATGGATGGGGTTGTGATCCTGTCTTGCTAGTTGTTTGGCATATGGTGTCCAGCACTGTAGCTTGCTGGTCGATGAGTGGACCTGGGTCTTAGCTTCACGATGGAGATCTCTGGGAGAGCTTTCGCCTTTTGATATTACGTGGAGCGGGGAGGTCTCTGGTGGACCAATGTCCTGAACTCGGCTCTCCCAACTCAGAAGCACAAGCCTGAAACCTGGCCAGAGTATGAAGACCCTGTCAGCCATATGGCTCAGAACAAAAGGGAGAAAAAAAGAAAGAAAGACAGAAAAAAATAAAATAAAATAATTAAAATAACAATTAAAAATTAAAAAATTAAAAAGTAATTAAAAAAATGAAAGAAAGAAGAGAGCAACCAAACCAAAAAACAAATCCACCAATAATAACAAGTACTAAAAACTATACTGAAAAAAAAAAAAAAATGGACAAACAGAACCCTAGGACAAATGGTAAAAGCAAAGTTATACAGACAAAATCACACAAGGAAGCAAACTCGTACACACTCACAAAAAGAGAAAATGGGGGGAAAAAATATATATATATAAAAAAGGAAGAGACCAACGAAATCAATAAACAAATCTACCAATGATAATAAACTCTAAATACTAAACTAAGACAAACATAAGACCAGAAACAAGTTAGATTCAGAAAGCCAACCCCAAGTCAACAATTGTTACCAAACTCCACCACCTCAATTTTGGGTTGATTCGTTGTCTGTTCAGGTATTCCACAGATGCAGGGTACATCAAGTTGATCATGGAGATTTAATCGGCTGCTCCTGAGGCTGCTGGGAGAGATTTCCCTTTCTCTTCTTTGTTCACACAGCTCCTGCATTTCAGCTTTGGATTTGGCACCGCCTCTGCATGTAGGTCACCTAATGGAATCTGTTCTTCTCTCAGACAGGACAGGGTTAAAGCAGCAGCTGATTAGGGAACTCTGGCTCACTCAGGCCATGGGGGAGCGAGGGGTATGGAATGCAGGGTGAGCCTGTGGCAGCAGAGGCCAGCATGATGTTGCACCAGCTTGAGGTGCACCGTGTGTTCTCCCGGAGAACTTGTCCCTGGATCACAGGACCCTGGCAGTGGCGGGCTGCACAGCCTCCTGGGAAGGGAGGTGTGGATAGTGACATGTGCTTGCACACAGGCTTCTTGGTGGCTGCAGCAGCAGTGCTAGGGCTTCATGCCCGTCTCTGGGGTCTGCAGTGATAGCCGTGGCTTGCACCCATCTCTGGAGCTCATTTAGGTGGTGCTCTGAATCCCCTCTCCTCGTGCACCCCGAAACAATGGTCTCTTGCCTCCTAGGCAGTTCCAGACTTTTTCCCAGACTCCCTCCTGGCCAGCTGTGGTGCACTAGCCCCCTTCAGGCTGTGTTCACCCAGCTAACCCCAGTCCTCTCCCTGCAATCCGACCGAAGCCCGAGCCTCAGCTCCCAGCCCCCGCCCACCCCGGTGGGTGAGCAGACAAGCCTCTCGGGCTGGTGAGTGCTGGTCGGCACCGGTCCTCTGTGTGGGAATCTCTCTGCTTTGCCCTCCACAACCTTGTTGCTGCACTCTCCTCCGTGGCTCCGATGCTTCCCCCCTGCCACCCCGTCTCCACCAGTGAAGGGGCTTCCTAGTGTGTGGAAACTTTTCCTCCTTCACAGCTCCCTCCCAGAGGTGCAGATCCCTTCCCTATTCTTTTGTCTCTGTTTTTTCTTTTTTCTTTTTCCCTACCCAGGTACGTGGAGAGTTTCTTGCCTTTTGGGAGGTCTGAGGTCTTCTGCCAGCGTTCAGTAGGTGTTCTGTAGGAGTTGTTCCACATGTAGATGTATTTCTGATGTATTTGTGTGGGGGAAGGTGATCTCCACATCTTACTCCTCCGCCATCTTGAAGGTGTCAACAAAGTTTCTTTTAATACAGCTATTTTCACCTTATTCTGAGCAAAAATTTCCAAGAAGGTGAATGGTGCACACCAATGTCTATAATAAAAGCTAGATAAATCTAACAATATTCTTGAGTCAAATTTTTCCAAGAAAAAAATGAATATTCGTTTTTATTTATCAATAAGTAAAATAGGGACTTCCTTGATGGTCCAATGTTTAAGACTCCATGCTCCCAATGCAGGGGGCCTGTGTTCCATCCCTGGTCAGGGAACTATGTCATTCATGCTGCAGCAAAGATCTCATGTGCTGCAACTAAGACCCAGAGCAGCCAAATAAGTAAATAAATATTTCAAAAATAATAAGTAAAATAGTAGCTATATTGAAATGGCCCTAATAGGGTTTCTTAATAAGTGCACTGATAATCATTTAAGTTTTTCACTAAGACTGCCATACCACACACCTTCGTCTTTGAAACATTGTGGTGATGTGTTTATGTCAGCACATCAGAAGCATGAGTGTGTGTGCTTTTTGATAAGTCAGGAATGTGCGGGTGGTTCCTAATTTTCTTGATTTATCACATTTTTGCCATTGCTACTGAGTGTAAAGGTACATTGTTCAGAGATATTCTTATAGATATTTGAGAAAATATATTTCTCAAAATATCTATAAACAATTATGTATATATTTTGATCTAAACTGCATATATTTGTTTTAAAATATTTTTAGGCATGAAAGCCAGAGTATGCATCTGTGCCTATGGGATGGTTAGGCTGAATAGAAGTGCATACAATCCTCCAGAGGAGTGAGACAAACAAGTAGAAAGTGGGTCAAAGAAGGAAAGGGAATGCAATTACATAGAACAGTTGAAAAATATATTAGTTTTATATAGTTTTTGTTTTTACCTCTCTGATATTATTTTATCACTTCAAATCAGCCTACTCTCAGATCCAGACTTCTCTTTCTTTACACTTATAAAGCAGGAAAGCTGATATTAATTTGGTGCCTAATGTGTGCAATTTACTACATTAGGTAATTACAAACTTTGTCCTATTTAACTGTATCTCACAAACTCCTAGGTAGTTTTATTATTTCCATTTTGTAATGAAGAAACTAAAGCTTTAAGAAATTACATGATTTACCCATTGTCAGAGAGCCGGTGAGTGATGAAGCTCGTACTTATGCCTGGCTAATGTCAAAACTCATGGTCTATCTACTGATAAAAACATTTCCAAAATGACTGGATTGAGTCAGGCTAATTCCTAAAGTATATATTCAAGGGCAATATAAATAGTTTCATCTCTGATAGTTATTTTTTTTTCAAAGATCAGGAAGCAGAGACATTAAATTTAAGGTTGGTTCATCCAGTAGCTCAAAGATCTACACACTGTTCCACAAGCATGGCATTTCAATAATTTTTATTCAGTATGCCTCATGGCTGAGACAGGGATTCAGCTAGGGCTCCACAGCAGATCAAACAGAAGGTTTAAGGTCATAGCAAGAGTTTCCATTGACATGAAAGCATAGGTTTTCTAACATAGAGGACTCCTCCCAATTCATTGAGTCATGTGCGCAACAGGGCTTTAGGAAGTCATCTGGTACAGACTCTTATCTCCAAAAAACTAATCCAATTTAAACCCAGGAGTGTGTGAGTAAAATCACCAAAAAGAGTGAAGGACACAAGTTGTTTTTGGCTGATCATGTAGAATCTTGGTTAAATGCCTTGCCGCAGTTATTCTAGCTTTTTGAATGATTTTCAATCTGAGTTCATACGTTTGACCTTGATGCAAATGATAGCTCCAGCAGGGAGAATGATGTTGATTAAAGCATGGATGTGTTTCAACCCTGTTTCGACAACGTTTGATCATTGAAATATGGTCAAAATCAGGGAGTAGAAATATAATTACTCCCATAATTTCAAAAAGCCAGTAGAGAAATGATTGTTAGGAAAACTTTATGTGGGGAGTGTGTGTATGTGTTTGTGTGTTTGTGTGAGTGTGTGTGTGTGGTGTAGGAGCCTTGCAGAGAGTATCTTCACTTCAATAAAATATAACACCCCTTGAGGGCTAGATGGTGATTTTGATGACACATGTAGAAACAGGAGTTTAAGAACATGAAGGAGCTATTTAGTAAAACTCTTACTTTTGTTCCAAATTTCAATATATATTTTTCACAGCCCTTCTCACCAAGGAATAAGAAATCTTATTCAAAATTTAATTTGTTCCATATTTTAGAATTTATATATCTTTTAAATTGTATTGAATTGGCAGTTTACTTGCTACAGAAGGAATTGCACAAAGAAAATATTGGGCATGTCTACAGTTGACTATGAACTACATAAAATATTATTTGGACATATGTAGGAACAAACATAATGATTATGGGGGAAAGTTCATGATTATTTTGGCTTTTTTTTCTAGCACATTTTAAGAAATTGACCTGACTGTAACTTTTCTTTGGAATGCTTACTGAAAAAGCATAACTGAAAGTTTAAAACTTGGATTGAAACTTAATCTATATGGTAATAGAACTTGGAAGAATCCAAGCTCAATTCAGACTAAAATGTCAGAACAGTTTTTGAAAATGGTACATCTCATACAACCTAAGAATATAAAAAAATAAACCATCACTTAGTTTTTCAACAAAGGGCACAATGTATAAAGAAAGAAAATAAAAGTTCTAGAACTGTTGCTTTATTTAGCATATGTCTGTCCCCTTTATTATGTATTTCATCTGTGAAAAATATAAAGGGTGATTTACATAGTGGTTTACATGCTCCTCTCCTAAACTTTTCAGATCTTCATTAAACACTTTTATTTTGTTTATATGCAAAAGTCTCTGTTACATGTGTTTCAGCTTCAGTACAAGTTAAGTTTTAATTAAATTGCTCTTAAATGGACAGAATCTACAAAAGAGCATTTCTTGAAATTGCAGTAATCATTCTTTCCCTTCCTGCCATCTTTCCCACCACCTCCCTATCTCATAAAACACGTAATACAAAAGACCAATATATCTAAACTGATTTTCAATCCAAAGCACTAGTTCTCAAACTTGGCTACACATTGGAAATATCTGGAACACTTAAAAACTGCTGATCCTCATGTCCACTCTACCTGATTTGATTGGTATAGAGTATGGTTTGGATTTTTTAAAAGAAGTTTTGAAAGCTCCATAGATAATTCTACTGTGCAAAAAAGTGAGAACCACCAGATTAGAGTAGTGGTTCCCCATCCTGCTTGCACATTGGAAACTTCTAGAAATTCTTAAAAATATTGGTGCCAAGTTCCCACACTTCAGTGTGATGCAATTGTCCTGAGGTGAAGCCAGAATATAAGGAGTCTCCTGCAACCCTGCTGCCCAGGTATTTCTAGTAAATGGTCAAGACTAAGAACTAGCATTAGCATTTCACTTTTTGTTGGGTCAGAAGAAGATCAATATAAATTTCACATTTCTAAAGTTTCTCACATGGAATTTTTAAAATTTGAGTTTTAAAATAGACTTTATTTGAATGCTATTTAACAAATCAAGGCAAGGAATAACTGATAATTACATGTGAAGATATCCTGGAAGAAAAATCTTGTCCTCGTTGTAATAGTGTAAGATTCAAGGGCAAAGTTATTACTATTTGAAGAAAGAAAATTATAAAAAGTATAATTCAAAGAAGTTATTTTTAAAGCAAGTATGACAATTAAGATAATCTTTGGGAGAACTTTAATACTTATAAGTAAAAATGAGATACAGAAGAGAAAAGAAATTTTTTGTCAGATTCACCACTTTTAAAAGGCATGATCAATTCTCAAATAAATATTTTCAGATGTGTGAAAGTCACCTATAAATGTTTATTTTACTTAGAATTTTCCTAAGAACACAAGCTTTTGATAACTAATGTAAACTGTCAATTGCTTAAAAGTGGAATGTAGAAAGGAATGGCTATTTAAAGCATGCTTCTGAATGAAAAAGTACAGTGTTGACTTTTTTCATTTAATGAAAGACTTGATAACACGTTCAGAGAGAAGCCAGGTGTAAACTGTTTTTCCACACTTGTGCAATGGGTTTATATGATTCTGTTACTATAGCTTGCTGAAGTGTTGTGTAAACACCGGATGAGTTACTTCTTATTACTTAATTTATACATGCTAATACTTAAAGTATTTCCCCCCCAAAAACAAATACAATTGCTTATACTTGAAATGATTCAGCAGAAAGGGGCATGTTCTCACTCTTCAGTATCAACAGGAAAATTTGCCCGAAAAATATACATATATTTTTAATTTAGGTGATGTGTGTGTATGTGTGTTTGTGTGTGTGTGTTGTATTTGATGATGGGGACTTCATTTCTCTCAACAGATTACTTTTCTTAAGAATTGTTTCTATAATTCTACTATCTGCATTGTAGGATAGATATTTTGTTAGCAAAACTAATGCTAACTCCTCAATGTCTACACATGCATGATAAAATGCTTATAAAATGGTACAATCAGTGCATAACATATGAAGAAATTAGAGCTTATTTATTTGCCATTCATTAAAAAGAAAAAAAAAAAGGTTAGTATTTAATCAGTGTTGGTAAAAGAAACTATACAAATGCTTTCGTGTGCCTGGCAGACCTAGGAGAATCAATTCTTAAAGGAATTATCTCACCCTGGAAACTTTCTTAAAGTAATGGATTAAAAGAAAAAGAAAATACAACCTAGGATATAAAGTGCAGCCAAGATAAATCCAATATTTTAAAACAAAGATAACATCTATTTGAGTTTTTAACTTTCTTAAAAGTTTATCTTTTTGCCTCATTAATTATGCATTTGTGGTGTCCTTTTGGTTGAACTTATGGGGTCCTTTTTGATCCAGGTTCCAACATTATCTATTCTACTAACTGGACAAAATAAAGGTGCAATTAATACCCTGTTCCCAGTTGTACAAACATAATAAACACTTACCTAGCCAACTATTGAATTAGCTCTGTGGAAGTGATCTTATCTAATCCGTAAGGCAATTGAAATAACCAGAATACAGAATAGTCCATTTATTTGTGTTTTATACACATGAGGTAAACAATTGGAAAGTGTTAAAATTTCATGAATTCGACGAATTTTGGTCACAGGCACTATGTCTGACACCAGGAATACAACAATTGAGATATGGGAGAAAGTTCAGTAAGGTTCTTCCTCAAGAGAGTTCAGTCCAGTGAGATAGAGAGAATAACAGGCAACTAAAGTGCAGAATGATGTTAGGAGATTCACACAAGTCCTATGGGATCACAGAGATGAGACATCTGTCCCAGACCAAAGGATGGTGGCAAGGTGATAGGAAAGGTTCTTGGGTATGATGGCCAAGCTGGAATCTTAATGAACCTAAAATTATAATACACTTGTATAGTGGAGAGGTAGCTAATATGTTTGGAGAAATAAGCATCCAAAGCATGAGGGACCCTGGAAGTAAGAAAGGTCTAAAAAGTTACTAAAATTAGGTAAATGAAACTTGAGGACTAAATATGAAGATATGATAGGCAGAAAATATTTGACGAAACAATAGCTAAGTGTGTTATCATAAGGATAAACAAATGAAAGCCAGCAAAATATCTTAAGCATTTACATGTGGAACGCCGTTGGTGATGGTGTTGATCAACATAATTATATTTGGATTTAGAAAAAAAATATGAGCTATCTGGCAGCAGATTAGAGCTTGAAGGAAACGGAGAGTTCAGTTAGGAGACATGTGGTAGGCAGAACTCCTATCACAAAGGGATTTTGCAGAGGTAGTTAAGTTTCCAAATAATTGGACCTTAAAATAGGGAATTTATCCTGAGTGGGCTTGACCGAGCTCTTGCAAAAGAGATTCAAAGTGTGAGAGTGATTTAATGAGAGGGAAATACTCTGTTGTTGGTTTTGAAGATGGAGGGAACCTCATGGCTAGGAATGTGGGTGGCTTCTAGAAGCTAAGAATGGCCTCTGGGTGACAGCCAGCAAAGAAACAGAGACCTCAGTCCCACAACTGCAAGGAACTGAATCCTGCCCAAACTACGTGTGCTTAGGGGAGGAGCCCAACCTCTAGAATGAGACTGCAGCCAAAATGACACTCTGATGTTAGCCTTGTGAGATTCTCAGCAGAAAACCCAGGCACGCTGTGCCCATACCTCTGACCTACAGCTAATAAATGGGTATTGTTTAACAATACTAAATTTGTTCAATTTTCTATGCAGCAACAGAAAACTAAGACAAAGGAGATACATCATTCAAAGAAGAAAATCAATTTATATTATAACTTAAAATACTCCACAGGGCCATTTAGAATTATCTTCAGCAACAGTTTATCATGCAAAAATTAGTCAAAGCACCCATAAAAATGAAATAAAACAAGACAAAAATGTACTCAGTTAGGTGGCTCAATGACTTACTATATTTGGAGTTATTTCTGTAATTGAATCACCTTTAATACTAAGGATTATCAAAGTTTTTAATAATCATCTCTTGTGCATCTGCCATTCTCCCCCCTAAAACTCCCCTCCCTGCAAAAATGTTTCTAACTTTATCAAAATTTTGATGACATCTTGCCCAAGAACCTGGATTACTTATCACCATTATCATTTTTTAGTTAAAAAAGATAATCTTTGTTTTTCCCTTATATGAAAAGATTTTTCCAGAAAGTCTTCCTGTCATTACAAATTTACTTTGAAAGGTAATACTCATTTTAAATGTTGCTATGTAATGATAAACTTGAGTCTTTAATCTTAGATGGGTGCCAAATCTTCACTTTTCCACCATCATCAAACTCATTTCCACTGGAAATATAAGCAAAACAGGGTCAATAAACACAAACACCACAGAATTTGACCTCTAGAGAAAGATTACTTTTCCTAATCTCTACTTATATTTATTTTATTGTTTTATAAATATTTAATAATATTTATTATTATATGGAAGTTATATACGAGACACCATCACAGTTTATATAGATGAAAACCAGTATTATTTCTGTTTTGTAATATAAATGAAGCTATTTACTAAAACTTTACAAAAATTCTATTAAATAATAGCCTCTAAGAATATATTCTAATATTTATATTGCAGTGACGGTCTATGGAATAATATTTATCTTTTTATTGACACATAATTTTCTTGACTACCTCTAAATTAACATACCATACTATTCTAAGGTAGCAGAAGATTTTTAAAATATGCTACTTCTTGGGTTTCCTTTATAATAAAACCTAAACCGTTTTTTTGTTATGATAAGATAATTTCTATTCTGCACCAAATACTTTGTTGCTTTTGGTCATTACCAGCAAATGAAAGAAAATTTTAATGTATAGCATATACTTTAATTTCATGCCAAATAAGGTTTACTCTCTGAAAATACCAAGCAGACATTTTTATACATGGGAAATAATATCACTGGGAATTTATTGTCTAAAGGAGATATATTAGGCAAGAGATTTGGAACTAAGTAATAAAAATATTTAAAAACTAATCTGGAAGGATGATATCTTAAATATGTGACTAAATATCACATTTATTATTCCTTTTACTTTTTAGAAGAATGTGCTTTTCATTTGTTACTTTGGTCACTATAATTCATTTTATCAATGAGCTGTCACTGTATTTAAACATCTGGAACCCATCACAATGGCCAACACTCATAACCAATCAATGAAGTTTACTGTGAAGGATAAACATTAAGAATATGATCTTAGCTTTGTTGCAGTAATTAGGTGATGGAAAATATTGAGTCTCAGATCCTTATATCTTGCTGCTTGAAGAACTGTTATTGCCACTCTCTTTAAAATTTAAGCATCATCAATTATTTTATTCAAAACTCAATTTGTATAGATTTTTTAAATTTCTAAATGATTGTCTAAATGATATCTAATGATGCCCTCCCCACCCCGCAAAATAAGAATATTATAGTAAGGATTTATAACTTTAACCAAAAGTCTTGAGTGACAGACCTCATGTAATTAACTTCTAAAATTTTGGCTTCGACACTCCAAGAAACCACTTAAAAGAAGAGAGCGTTTTACTGGCTTTCAACAGAATTCCATTCTACTTTTATCTCTGGAGAGGATTTCCCTATAATTCTAACACTTCAGCCAGATTGTTTGCACACAGCTGAACAGAAATAACATATATTTTTACATCAGCATGTTTAATATCACAGGTTCTTCTATGTACTGACACAATGTTGGCAGTATTAACAATACAGACATCATTAGCCTTCCAAAAGATCCATAATTGAAGTCAGACTGCTGAAAAATGCACCTTGTATGTACTATGCTAAGGGAATAAAGCTTTG
The DNA here is from genome assembly GCF_965194825.1 of Balaenoptera physalus. NCBI lineage: Eukaryota > Metazoa > Chordata > Mammalia > Artiodactyla > Balaenopteridae > Balaenoptera > Balaenoptera physalus. The sequence goes on along the minus strand of NC_138891.1, from coordinate 119,252,570 downwards.
CCTAAGTCCTTAAAAGGGCAAATAAAACTCAATTATGGCTGGCACTGAATCCATAGGCACTAAGTTCTATTAGCTTTAGCATGCTATTTGGAATTTTCATCTCTGATGAACCATTTCTCCTAAATTTGCAAGAACATTTCAATTTCCATCCCACCTGATCCTTATGTTCTAGCCAAGTTAGAAAGAAACAAAAACTTACACAGTAGGTTTGAAAATTGTATGTTTCAACATGTTAAGATAACCAGTTGTAAAATTTTTGTGAGTCTAGGGAAAAAAGGGACATTCTGTAGATTTGTTTATTTGTTTACTAGAAGTAGAGTTCCTGGCAGGATATATCTAATTACTTTGCCAACTCAAGTTACAGATGATATTTAAAATTTAATTTTCAAGAATTATAAATTTTAATATTTAAAATTATAAATTTAAAAAATGTTCTAAAGGGGGAAAATTGCTTTCAAGTAAAACATTCAGTTCCCGTTTCCTTTTTCTCACAAACTTTCCCTTTCCACATTCCCTTTTTGTCCATATTTCATTCCCCTCTTTTACCTACTCTCTGCTTTGGAGGGGAAAAAAAACCCCAAAACGTTTGAAATATAGAAAAATTGACTGAAACACCACATATTCAAAGTTCTCATATAAGCACTGCATGTGCTCCAGTTTAGAGAGATTTAAGCTAAAACCTGACTTGCTATTTTGGTTTCACAGGGCAATCGTGGTCTTACATGTGAAGTGTGTCTGTACTGGGGTGGGACCGAGTCTGCTCATAGCTCAGCTCTATAATGCATTTAAAGGAGGGGGTGTTGAAATTGTCTATGTGCTATTAATTTCACTTTAGAAGATACTAATGCTGACTTTTAAAAGTCATATCTCTACATTTTTTTCCCCACCAAGCCTTTTTTTAAGTGTATCTAAAATCCAGGAATGATGACTTAAGTGTAAGCTTAGGTATTGTGAACCTTTCCCTGGCACTGAATACCTAAGTGGGTTTCTGCAAATGAAACATCAGAGGACATTAGGAGACTGTATTTTTTAAATGAATCATATATTTAAATGAATTCAATAAACCCTTGAATTCAACTAACCCTTGAGCCCAACCATTTTGGGTACAACTGACAAATAATGTGAACAAAAATTCTAACGTTGGACTGCCTAGGTTTGAGTCCCAGCTCTCCTGATATTAGCTGTTTGTTTGTTTGACTGCAGCTATAAACCTTGGTGCCTCCTTTTCTTCATCTGTAAAAAAGATGTAATGATAATTCCTATGTCATGTGTTTGTTCTGAGGATTAAATGAGTAATTCATCTAAAGCAATGGGTCTCAAACAGTGGTGATTCCCCTTCCCCTGCCCCCTATCCAGGTGACACTGACCATGTCTAGAAACACTTTTTTTTTTTCCATAAATGAGGTTGAGGGTGTGTATAGTGGATAGAGGCCAAGGATGCTGCTGCACATCCTACATTCACAGGATGGGTGCTGCCAACAAAGAATTATCCCACCCACCATGTCAACAAGGCTGAAGTTAAGAAACCCTGACCTGGGGCTTCCCTGGTGGCGCAGTGGTTAAGAATCTGCCTGCCAATGCAGGAGACATGGGTTGAGCCCTGGTCTGGGAAGATCCCACATGCCGCGGAGCGGCTGGGCCCGTGAGCCACAACTACTGAGCTTGCGCGTCTGGAGCCTGTGCTCCGCAACAAGAGAGGCCGCGATAGTGAGAGGCCCGCGCACCGCGATGAAGAGTGGCCTCCGCTTGCCGCAACCAGAGAAAGCCCTCGCACAGAAACGAAGACCCAACACAGCCAAAAATAAATAAATAAATTAAAAAAAAAAAAAAGAAATCCTGATCTGAATCACTTGAAACAGTGCCTGATGCAGAGTAAAATCTTACTTGAAAAACGTTAAAGTTTATTTACTTCCCCTTATTGTATACAACTTTTCCCATCGTTTTTTCATTTTGTCATTGTTTCTGTACTTCATATTTTCCTTTGGGAGTTAAATCTAACAGAGCCTGCAGTTTCTTAAGCAGCTGATTTCAGCGTCAAACAATTCAAATATTTTCTTTTTGAGTTTGCCCCCAAGAAACACATTCCCAGGACACTTGATAACAGATGAACGCCTCACAACTGCTATCCTCTGGCTTCTGCCCTGGTGCCTTGTACTATGTATGCTTCACAACAGTAAAAAAAAAAAGAAAAGAAAAGTTAAGCATATATTAGAAAAATTTAATCTTGTACTCTGTTGGTATACAAATTCAGAAATGAGAAAGCAGGGAGAGATCAGGATACAGTGAAATTGTACCAACAAACAGCAAATTCACCTGCATTACATGGAAAAAAGACATGCACCCTCATGACAGATACTTTACTTTTTAGGTGAGATATTACATCAGTCAGGCTTATTTCCTATAAGTGATAGAAATGGACTCTAGTCTGAGCAGAAAGGAATATAGTGGAAGGCTGATAACTTGCACAATGGATGGGGATGCCAAATAAACAGGCAGAAACAAAGAAAGAGAGGCAGCAGGAAAAGAGCAAGGCTCTCATTGGGGAGCCATAGGGTTGGGATGTCCCCCTGTCACTGCTGCCCTGCACGTGGTTTTCTCAGGACGTGTGAAGCCACAGGTGTTATATTTTCAATGGCACAAGTAACCTTTGGTCATGTTGTCAAGACTATAAATCTCATACTGGTCAAATGCTCAAGCTGTAACTGCCAGAGACAAGAAGACAGAATACCTGGCCATCAGGCTTCCAGCAGAGGAGATGAGAGAAAATTGTTAAAGTGCAGACTTTTAACAGGTAAATTAAGCATTTCAAGAAAAGCCAATCTAAACACTTGGGGCTTCAAGATGTAGTTGCAGTGCCACATTCAATATCCATCTATGGCCAATTCATTACACAACTTCCTGGAGAATGGAGGTGTTTCTTGAAGTCTGTATGAAGGAGCTGTTTGCATTGATTGTATTTTCAAATTAAAGTTTTTCCATTTGAGCAATGTTTTGTCACTTGTTAAGACTGTAAACATGAGCCAACATTTGTTTTTCAAAAAAAGGCCCTAGATTCTTTGTCAAATAGGAATTTAACATTGGGCAAAAGGTTGGCAGAGTTTGGCTACCCACTCAACGACATGAGCCTGTATATGCTGCTGACTCAGAGAAATAAAAGGAAAGAGACCCACAAGGCAACACTAAAATGTTATTTTCCTTTTCCATGTAATCTCAGTTTACAAGAAGCTTATTAATGTTTTTCACCAACTGTAAAGTTTATATAGTACATTGCAAAGAGATGTAATTGTTGGACAGATAACACACTCATAAGCCATTTTTTAAACTTGGAAATGTGTCTCCAGGCCATAGTAGCTGTGACGATAGCCAAGGGTGTACACCTCTATCGTTATTAGTCTCATAAGTAATGTCAAAATTACCTTTACATGATTTTTAGTTGAATTTGGCAAGAGAAAGCAAAGGCTAGTATTTAGATTGTAGTTTCAAAGGGTGATTTTCCTGGATAAGAGATTATCAGTGCCTCTTAGAAGAAAAGCAATAGAATTGCAATTCGGTCCGTCAGGAATGGAGGGGGAAGATTTGTTTTTGCCATATAAAGTTTAGTTTATAGAGTCCTTTAGTTGAATTTCTTCATCATTTTGTGCTTTGAAAATTTCCTAATGGTGGGGAGCATCCTATACTTATTATTAACGTAATGTTTATATCTGTGGCAAGCTATTGCTGGTTCTGCATAGCTAGACATTTTAGCAATTATAGTCTTTTGATACTTGACCATTTTCCCAATAAGTTATATTGCCTTAAATGTTCTATACATATTTATTTTATTTTTTTCTTGTCTAGTTATTCCAGCATGTGATAAACCAAATTATTTTCCTGTTGCTTCTATTGTTTCCTGATCATAACTTGTTTCATTGTGTATTTGTCATTTGTTAAGAATTAAGTCTATTTGCTGGCTTTAATCTTTGAAATTCCTGTGCTACTAGATAAAGGATTTCCAGAGAAGAATTGAGGTTGCCTCTGCTAGTACCTGGATACCAATAAACTGGAACTTTAAATTCATTTCTCAAATTGAGGGGCCCCTGACCAGTTCAGGTGGTGTAAATTAATGAGGCAGGCCTATGCTTATCAGGTTCAGCAAATATTATTTTTACTCTACCCAGAGCTGTAGCAGAGACAGACAGATCTCCTTCTGGTTCCATTTGTTACTCTTGCTGCTGTTTTAACCAAGATTCTCACTGAGCTTATAGTATCTTAGATGTCCCCAATCTTGTGCAGGGCTCTCAGATTTAACTGTCCATCTTGTGAAGACCCAAGAGGTCATTAATTTACCCCAAATTCGAGGTTCCTGATAATAGCATTTGGCCTCAGGACAATCATAGTTCCCCATTTACTTACCACTCTGGTTTCAGCAATTAGTGTGTGTGTGTGTGTGCGTGTGTGTGTGTGCCCATGCTAATGTGAATATTCCATGGGTACTAGAAAATTTAGGCTTGCTCTTATACTCAGGGAACAAAGTTAACTTTATATCAATTAGCACATCTCAATTTTAATACATAAGTCTACATTTTGGAACTTATTTTATGACTCCTTGAGCATGTAAGGTGAATAAAAGTTATCGACCACTAATGCATTCATACCACTTTCTTCAGGTATTTTCTTTAGGTTTTTTTCTGGTTGATTATTGATGCTATATCTTTTTTTGTGCATAGAAAGTTATCTGTTAGATGTTCACTGTGGATTTCACTCATTCATTATATAGTAGTATACTTTTGTTGTCTACTGCTTTTTCCTTTGGATTTTGCCTGGTCTGATGTTAAGATTGTGACTGATTTATTTTTGATTTTCATTTGTCTGCTACACATTACCCATCTTTCACTTTCAATCTCTCTGGGTCATTTGGTTTTAGGAGATTCTCTGGTACACACTATAAAGATTAATATTTATAATGATTCAAAAATCTTAAAATTTTTATGGAGACACAGAAGACCCTGAATAGCCAAAGCAATCTTGAGAAAGAAAAAACGGAGCTGAAGGAATCAGCTACGGTCTTCAAACCAGTATGGTACCGGCACAGAAACAGAAATATAGATCAATGGAACAGGATAGAAAGCCCAGAAATAAACCCATGCACTTATTAATTAATTAATTAATCTATGACAAAGGAGACAAGACTATGAAATGGAGGAAAGACAGTCTCTTCAATAAATGGTGCTGGGAAAACTGGACAGCTACATGTAAAAAATGAAATTAGAACACTAACACCGTACACAAAAATAAACTCAAAATGGATTAAAAACCTAAATGTAAGACCAGATACTATAAAACTCTTAGAGGAAAACATAGGCAGAACACTCTTTGACATAAATCGCAGCAATATCTTTTTCTATCCATCTCCCAGAGTAATGGAAATTAAGACAAAAGTAAACAAATGGGACCTAATTAAACTCAAAAGCTTTTGCACAGCAAAGGAAACCATAAACAAAACAAAAAGACAACCCACAGAATGGGAGAAAATATTTGCAAACGATGTGACCAACAAGGGATTGGTCTCCAAAATTTACAAGCAGCTCATTGTAGCTCAATATCCAAAAACAAAAAAACCCAATCAGAAAATGGGCAGAAGACCTAAAAAGATATTTCTCCAAAGAAGACATACAGATGGCCAAGAGGCACATGAAAAGATGCTCAACATCACTAATTATTAGAGAAATGAAAATCAAAACTAAAATGAGATATCACCTCACACCACTCAGAATGGCCATCACCAAAAAATCTGCAAACAATAAATACTGGAGAGGGTGTGGAGAAAAGGGAACCCTCCTACACTGTTGGTGGGAATGTAAATTGTAATTTGCCACTGTTGAGAACAGTATGGAGGTTCCTTAAAAAACTAAAAATAGAGCTACCATATGATCCAGCAATCCCACTCTTGGGCATATATTCGGAGAAAAACATGGTTCAAAAAGATACATGCATCCCAATGTTCGTTGCAGCACTGTTTACAATAGCCAAGACATGGAAGCAACCTAAATGTCCATCAACAGAGGAATGGATAAAGAAGATGTGGTACATATATACAATGGAATATTACTCATTCATTAAAAACAATGAAATAATGCCATTTGCAGCAACATGGTTGGATCTGGAGATTATCATACTAAGTGAAGTAAGTCAGACAGAGAAAGACAAATATCATATGATATCACTTATATGCAGAATCTAAAAAAAAATGATACAAATGAACTTATATACAAAACAGAAAAAGACTCACAGACTTAGAGAATGAACTTACGGTTACCAGGGGGGAAGCGTGGGGAGGAGGGATGGAATGGGAGTTTGGGATTGACATGTACACACTGCTATATTTAAAATAAAATGCCTTTCCATGAAAAAAAAAAGTGAGTTTGGTCCACTTACAGTTTTTAAAATCAAGATATGTTTCATCTTAGTTCTTCATATATGTATGTATTATATATATAATTATTCTATTTGTATAGTTTTTCAAACAGTCCTATTATGTATTTAATGACTTTTTGCTGTGTGTGTGTGTGCGCACACATGACTTGTGTATTTTTTTTTTCTGATATTTACCTTTAAAACCAGAAGTAGATCCAGGTTTTGTGGAACCTAAAGCTTATAAAATTTGAAGGAACTTCTTCAAGAAAAAAAAGTAATGAAACAAAATAACGAGGCAAGTGAAAATTTTTTTAGAATTAGGAAATGAATCACAACAAAATGTAGAAAGTGTGCAGAAGAGGGACCTTGAAGCATGTTTCATTACCTTCATGGTAAATACTCCAGAGTTGTTTACTACTTATATTTTTTTAATTATTTTTCAAATTGTGGTAAAATATACAAAATTTAAAATTTACCATTTTAACCATTTTTAAGTGTATACTCAATGGCATTAACTATAATCATATTGTTGTGCAACCATCACCACCATCCATCTCCAGAATCTTTTTCATCTTCACAAACTAAAACTCTATGCCTGTCAGACAATAACCTCCCATTTCCCCCTCACCCTAGCCCCAGGCAAACACCATTCTACTTTCTGTCTCTGAATTCCACTACTCTAAGTACCTCATATAAGTGGAAAGATACAGTATTTATCTTTTTGTGACTGGCTTGTTTCACGTAGCATATTGTCCTCAAAGTTCATTCATGTTGTAGCATGTGTCAGAATTCCCTTCCTTTTCAAATCTGAGTAATTTTTTTTTAATAACAGACTAATTCTTCTGTACTTACTGTGATGTTTATTGACTCCCTAGAAGAAGCAATGATGTAATTATACATTGATTCTCTCTTCCTCTTCTCGTTCCTTTTTTCCACCACTTAACACTAGTTGGTTTTGTTATTTACCTTTGATTTTATAATTTTGTATTAAATTAAAAAATAATAAATGAGCTCTTCAGATTCTTAGCCTTAAAGTGAGAAAATTAGTGTGATTACACTACCTATGAGCTTCTCATTCCCTTTTCTTACCGAATACTACTATTTTGTATCATTTTGACTGTGTCAGGTTTACAATATTGATATTCTTTTCTGTAAATGTAATTTCTTGATTTATTGGTGTTTAATACTGTGCATGATCCATTTACTATTGTTTCTCAATTCATATCTTGGTTGTTTAAAGTTGGTTCTCAAGTGGTTTCTACAAGATAGCTTCCTGAGAACAATGTTTCCTGAGTTCCTATATACTCAAAATGTTTCTCACTGCTTTTATATATGCACATACATTGGCTTTGTGTACACTTATTTCCATAAGTTATTCATGGCATTGTTCCACTATTTTCTAGTCTTCGGTGCTGGAGAAATGTGAAATGAGTCTGATTATTTCTTCTCATAGAAATTTTTATTTTAATTTTTTTCAGTCTGTCTACAAGCAATTTTCCTCATGAATTATCTGTTTAGTTTTCCTGGATCAACACATAGATCTGTTCTTCTCTGATTCATTTGTAATTCTGTCAACTTCATTTTAACTTTTTTCTGTTACGTTATTTCATTTATTTTCCTTCTGTGATACAAACTGTGCATATTTTAATCCTCTTTGTTTGAATTACATATGAATCACTTTTCTATAATCCTTTATACTTTTTAATTTTCATATCATTTTTCCCCCTTGTGTTACATTAGTTTTGACTCCTCTTTATTCACTTTATTCCAGCTAATGTGAGAGTTTTTCTCCTGGAGCCCATATTTACAAAAATTTCATATAGGCAAAGGCCAGGACTATATTACAAAGTAAGCAGGTATTTTCCTACTACCTCAGGGTTGTTTATGCAAATGAATTCCCTTGGCCCTTATGACCCTTCTATCCTCCTTGGCCCAATCAGCTGAGGTTGACAGCTATAGAGTTACTCAGAATTCAATCTCTCTGATCCCTGCCAGCCTCAATAGCAGACTGCTTCCTGCGTATGTCTTAAATGTTTTACTGTTGAGCTTCATCGTCTTAGCTTTTCTTTGAAATTAGCTCAAGCACAGGGGATCTTCCAACTATTGGATTTATACCCCAGACATACCACTTTTTAGATGACATATGCTAAAGGGCTTTTTTAAAATGATATCTGCAGCTGTAGGTACCCTCTTTTAGCATCTTCCTGAACTACTGTTTATTTTCTTCATAGATTTAGGCAGCCATTTTGTGATTTAGAGTTTCAGATATCCCCTTGTTGTATTGAATTTTGTCAATTTGTGTTTAGTTCATTTTGCATGCTGTCTTCTTATTTCTGTTGCTTTGGGACAATTTCTGAGAGTAGAAGGGGGAAAGTCTTACCTAGCCCCATCATGTTATAATTACGTACTTTCTAACCACTTTATAAAATGAGACTGTTCACTATGAAAAGGAGGTACTAGCCAAACTTGTTTGCTTGCTTGCTTGAACTTACTGGTAGGGTCTGGATAAAAACCAAAGAGCTTTTTGTTCCATCATATTTCCTTGCATCCTGCACATATACACCACAACAAGGTCCTTATTTTGATAGGCTAAACTGGAAGGAAAATTACTTACACTGGTACTGATTTTTTATCTTCATCTTCACCATTCTTTGCACCTCAAATGAGAATTTGAAATAAACCATGTCTGCTATCACTCATAAATAATAAAACTCCCTGAGGCACTAAAATAGCTTTTGTGATCAGGCAAATATTTATTGATCCTAGAACTATACTAGCACTATGAGAGAGACAGCAGGATAAAAGACATGGCCTCAACTACTCAAGTCTTCATAATCTATTTGAAGATAAAACTTTAATAGTACATAAATAGCAATCATTAAGTAATGGTAAATTTCATTGTGCTGATTATAAGTGTAATGGGTCAAAGACAATTCAGTAGTAGACTGAATGGATAGAGTCTCGATATGAACATTTAGATAAAAGAAAGGTAAGTTTCCAGATGGATGACAATCTCAATTGTTTAAATAGACAATCTCACTAGACAGATTGAGACTAGGAGGATCAACTGATGGTCCAGAAATAAGAAGCTTAATTCCTGGGTGGTGGTGGTTGTGCACAGAATGGCAAAGAAGCTGTGATTCCAAAAGATATCTCAAAAGATAAGTAGGTAACTTTGGTGATTTTTTTTTTTTTAAAGATTGATAAAAAAAGGAAAAGTTTCTCTAAGTTTCTCCAAGATTTTTCGCATTTAAACAATAGAATAATGGCAGTGTTGTTTATAGGTTTGTAGCATTTGAGGAAATTAGTAAATGATAAGTTCTACTTTGTACAAGTTACATTGGAGGTCATGAAGGGACATTCAAGTATTGAATTTCCTGTGATTTTTGGACAAAGTTTGTTCTTGCTTGATTTAGAGTTAAAAATAAGTAAGCTCTTTTATCAGCAACGGTAAAAGTTTGTTGGAAACAAAAAGTTCTAGCAGCAAATTTGGCTCCAGAAAATAATAGAATGAAAGGATTCAGTACAGCCAAATTGCATTGCTTATTTTTAAGGGTATATAGCATATCTTCTTTCCAAATATGTTTGGAGTTTTTGGATTAACCTTGGAGTCCCCCAGATCCTCTGAATTCTAGCTAAGTGTGAGCATTAATGAGCTCAATATTTCTGTTTAACACTATTTAGTCAGTTAACTGATGGAAGTCTTATTCAATTTTGTGTATTAAAAATATTTTTTACTAATTTTTATTACAAAACCCCTACTTGTTTATTACTGAAAAAAGAACATATACAAAGCAGATGAAGAAAAGATTTATAAAAACCCAATTTAATTTGCTTACTTGTTTAATTAATTGATTTTTCATAGCAGCATCAGTTTAAGCAACAAGATGCACAAATAATCCTAGAAACTCAATTCTCAGAGATCACCTAATATAACATATTTCAGGTTCTTCAGAGAAGAACTCTCTGCAGAGAATCATAAAGATAAATAGAGCAACAGCAGCCTACTTTTTGAGAATTATGAGTACTGCATAAGTTTTATAATAGCTTTACTACCAAGGCTTGATTTGACTACAATTGCTAGTGCTTTTAATATTACTTGGATTTTTATAAAAATTATATCTTGAATCTCTTTATCTGATAAATCTGCTCAGTCCATATGTTCAAACATATTTCAAAAGCAGCTCTTACTGCTCAGACCAGAGAGACTGGTCTCTCTGGTCTGAGGGTAAGAGCTGCTTTTGAAATATGTTTGGTCTCTCACAGACCAGAGAGACTGGAGAATTGACTACTAATTGCTGGTGAAATCCAAATAAAGTCTGGAGTTTAGTTAAGAAGTGAACAGTCATGTACCAATGTCAGTGTCCCAGTTTTGACAAATGTACTATAATAATGTAAAATGTAAATGTAAAATGTAAAATGTTAACCACTGGGGAAACTGGCTGAGGGGGTACACAGGAACTTTCTGCATGATCTTGGCAAATTTTCTATAAGCCTAAAATTATTCCAAAATAAATGTTCATCAAAGTAGTAAAAGTAGTTGAATATTCTTAACAAATATTTTCATTAATTTATGAACTGCCTTTTTTGACTATAGGGGTGCTTTTGTTAAATGTGATTGTGTTTGGATCAAAATACACAGAAACTGCATCAATAACGTTCTTCTCCTTAGTTGCTTCTTTTTCTGGCACTGCATAGGAGAGTGCAGAATCTGTCCTGTCATCCCTTATTGCGGTCACTGTTCAACAGTATGATCTGAAATTAGTAGAAAGAGACAAAGGAAGCATTGGCATTTCTACTTTCATAAATGCTAGCAGATGGAGAGTCAGGAGGTCTTCCCAGACTTAGCCAGTGGGTGGTTTCAGAGTTTCCTTCCCAGCGTGGTCTTATTTGAATAATGGTGGCAAATTACACATGACTTTATTAAGCACCTTTCACTTTTCAGAAGGAAACTGCTTTTCATTAGATGTAATATAATAATAGTTATATTCATAATGACACCAACCATTCATCATAAGAACCATATTCTTTTTTTTTTTTAGTTACTATAGAAATCACCTTAGATTATGTGTTGAGCTTGTTGCAAAGTTGAAATGCAACATAAATTGTCTCCAGTATGATTTTTTCCAACTTGAGTGCAAAGTAAAAATAAAATCCTAGCGCTCAAAGGCTCAAATTACTGTCTAAAATAAATTGAGAGTAAAAACATTAATTAGAGATGTTTTCTCCTCTAGCTTTTTGAGGAGTACTGGCCAAGTATCCCATAGAATGTCTTCTGATCTGAGGTTGTTTTCTGTTTTTCTCATGATTAAACTGAAGTTATATTTTTCAAAAATGCCAACTAGGTGAAGCACCATACTTGTAACATCATATCAGGTATTAGATGATATTCACATGAAATCACTAAGAATGTTAGCTTTTATCATTTGGTTAAGGTAGTGTTTTCTAGGTTTCTGCACTAAAAAGTTACTTTTTTTCCCCATTCCCTACTCTATACTTTGGAAACAAGTGGTTAAGTCTAGCCCATCCTCAAGTGTAGGGGGTCAGACGAGAATTAAATTCCACCACCTATAGGAGAAAGAACCTACATACATTATTTGAATATATTCTTCAAGAAAGATTTGACTCTTCTCCCTGTTTACTTATCAAGCATTTATTTATACCTATATGGAGTCATGTGTAATTATTTTATACTTTGGTTTATAATCCAATACTACATTATTTATTTTGTTGCTTACATTTTTTTGTTGCTCTGGCTACTGGGGTCTTTCAGGTTGGCACCTCTTGTCCTTTGGACAATTACCCCATCTTTTTTTCTTTTTTGAGCTCTTTCTTACTTTCTCAAACCACAAGGCACTCCAGGCACATCTTGTATTTCCCAGCCTCAATCCCAGAATCAGCCATATCAGACGTATTTAGTAGAGAGTGGTATAGAAACCAAGGTCTGGGTACTGGGTATGCTTGGTGCCACTGAGATGTCATTGCTTAAAGTCTTTCTCAGCATAAAGAATTAGATAATACATTTATGTATGATAACCAATGAATACACAGGAAATTGAGTGTCTTCTTAGATGGCTGGTATGTCTTACAATCAAAGTCCATCTCCTATTCTAAATTAAGATACAGACATTTTCGTTTGTGAATTTGATCTTCTGCATTAGGTTTATAAGAATCAGTTCCCAGAATTTCTTATAGTCTGGACCATGGACCCATAATTCATGCCTCTCCTCCAAACCTCTCCTTCTATTGCCACACTAGATATTAGCATTATCTAAAGATCTGCTTGATATAGCCAGCTGGATTCTTCTTGAAATCAAAAGCTAATGTACCCTCTCCAAGACTAATTTACTTATCTATATCTAAGAGGATATTTGTCTCAATGATCTCTGGGGATTTCTCAGAATTAGTTTTCTATGACTAGCTCTCTGTAAGACATTTATCAAACTGTATATAATTCATTAGCTATAATAACATCCTACCTTATTCCAGTCACTTCTGGTTTTGAGCAATGAAATATTGCTCATCATAGCCTAAGAAACAATGGAATTTTGTTACGAACATGACTGGGAAAAATAATAAAATAGCTAAAAATAAAATCAAAAGAACCAAAAACTGGGTTTTAGGGACTGGAATTGGGCAAAAATACCATAATCTCCCTCTCAACCCTTTCAGACCAACTACCTCCATATAGCAGAAACAAAACCTTGTATGGTTTCACTTCTACATATTTAGGGCTTTTGATCAAAGATGAATTAAAAGCTACCTTCATTCACTTCCTGTTTAGAAAATTTGGGGAATGGTCTCTGGACAGAACATGCCCATCTTTTAGAATAATCATTATGTCTAGGAGATTCAGTATTGCATCTGAGCCAGTCTACATCACTTGGCTAATCTAAAACCCTGTGAAAAAAGTGACAGCATGATTGGCAGCTCCAATATGACAGCATATAGAAAGAGAGGATTTCCTAAAGCTGACTGGTACTGTTAATTCAAGGATGATGATCATAAGGCATTCTGGATAGCTTAAAACAATTGCTATAATAACATAGGGGTGGGGATGAGGGAGTGGGAGCTACAAACTATTAGAAGTAAGATAGGCTCAAGGATGTATTGTACAACACAGAGAGTATAGCCAATATTTTGTAATAAGTGTAAATGGAAAGTAACCTTTAAAATTTGTATTAAAAATTTATAAATAAATAAATTAATTAATTAAATAACAATTGCTATAATAATAATTATTACTATTATTACTATTGCTACTAATATACACTGTTATGTGTGCTGAGCATGAGTGGGTTATGGTAGATTGCAGAAGCTTATCTTTTTACAGAACTTCATATTTGCCAAGCACCTTATATTTGCCAAGTTTTACATAAATTAACTCACATTCCTCACAACACTATCAGGCAGCTATTACTTTTGTTATTATTTTTATAATTATTACTCCTACCTTACAGGTAAGATAGAGAAAATTAAGTTATTTGCCCAACATCACACAAGTCAAGTCAATCATGTTGATGTAGACGGTTGTTTGGATTTTTCACTTAAGGGACCAGAAGAGAGGAGCAATGTTTTTCCCTAGAAGTGGAGTTGGGAGGATATAAATCTGGACTTACTAACAACTATCTTTTCCCTCTGAATAAAGGAGAACATCTCTAAGAATCGATCAAACTCAGAAGCAAGAAGAGCAAGTAGTCAGAAAGAAACTGTGTCACGAGGATTTCATTTGAGTCCCTGGATATACAGCTCAGGCTGTCACTGGAATTTAAGTTCTATAAGCTAATAAGTTATTTTTTTGCTCAAATGAATTGAAATTAGATTTTGTTAGTCAAAATTTAGAGAATTCAAACTGATACAGACAGGTCTATGGGATAGTTCTTTCTCATTTCTTCAACTCCTCTCTCTCTCTCTGTCTTCTCTTTCTCTTGCCAACAATCCAAGACCATTGAGGAATCACATAATTAATGCTTCCTGAAAAATAACCAGTTCCTAAGGTTTTGTCCCAAGCTAAATGAGGAGAGGAAGAGAAATAATAAATAAGGTCCCTCAACAATTCTGTGCACCATGCCCTAAAACATACACACACGAACAAAATAGAAAAATGGGCAAATGACATGTAAGTGTATGGTCAGTAACCATAAAAAAAAATGTTTAATCTCTTCAGCAATCAGGGAAACAAAAATTATAAGCAAATTGAAATATTATACTTATTATATTGATACATATTAATAAGTAAATATTCAGTCATCCTTACTTCTCCTTCTTACCCATGACATCTTTGCATATATTTTGTCTTCTAAATACAGCCTAAATCTGTTTTTTCCCTTTTCTTTTTTTTTTTTGTGGTTCCCTGCACTTTATTTTATTTATTTATTTATTTATTTTAACATCTTTATTGGAGTATAATTGCTTTACATTGTTGTGTTACTTGCTGCTGTATAACAAAGTGAATCAGCTGTTTTATTTTCTGTTCCACTCACACTGTCATTGCTTTAGTTCACAAAGTATTGGAGAGAATATGGATCTAAGGAGGTGAAAGCTGAGAATTATAAAATACTGATAAAGGAAACTGAAGATGATTCAAAGAAATGGAAAGATATCCCATGCTCTTGTATTGGAAGAATTAATATTGTTAAAATGGCTATACTACCCAAAGCAATTTACAGATTTAATGCAATCCCTATCAAATTACCCATGACATTTTTCACAGAACTAGAAAAAATAATCCTAAAATGTATATGGAACCACAAAAGACCTGGAATTGCCAAAGCAATTCTGAGGAAAAAAGAACAAAGCTGAAGGCATAACACTCTCAGACTTCAGACAATACTACAAAGCTACAGTAATCAAAACAGCATAGTATGGGCACAAAAACAGATATACGGATCAATGGAACAGAATAGAGAGCCCCAAAATAAACCCACACATCTATGGTCAATTACTCTTCAAAAAAGGAGACAAGAATATACAATGGAGAAAGGACAGTCTCTTCAGCAAGTGATGTTGGGAAAGCTGGACAGCAGCATTAAATCAATGACATTAGAACACTCCCTCATACCATACACAAAAATAAACTCAAAATGGCTATGCCCTTTCTAATTTTCAATGGGCCAGTTTATATAAAAGCTTGTGATGTTTGTTCAGGACCTTACTGAAGGAAAGGATTTAAATCAACTCCAAGAATTCTGATATTTTCCAGCAAGTCTCCTATAGCTCCAGCCTCAGTAAGCACATGAAACCCAAAGATATGCTTCTTGTGGTGTAACAAAGGCTGCCAATTTCCATCCTGGGATGATGGAATCATCCTTGTAACTTAGCCCACCTCAACACAGCCAGTTTTCCATTTTAGGGTCTTCTTTTTCCAACATAATTTCTAGTATTAATTTCTGTTTCATTTGTTTTGGTTGCAGATAACAGGAATTCTTCTCAAATTTCTTTAAACACAAAGAATTTTATTTGTTTATGTGGCTGGGGGAGACAGTAGAGTAGGTTAGAATTGGGAAAATAAATGTCTTTCTTTGCTTCTGTATTTATCTATCTCTCACTAGCTGTCTGTTTGTCTCTCTGTCTGTCTGTCTCTCTCTTTCTGTTCTCTGACTCCTTTATATGTGTCTGTAAATCCTCTTCTCATTTGTACTTTTTTCTCTTGTTCTCACTGTTTCTTTCTGCAAAGTGGATTTTTCCATGTCAGTAAATATAGATGCAGATTACTCCAGACTTATACACTTAAATCTCACTTAAGAAAAGGAAAATAAAGCTATACCTCTTTAAGGAATGCAGATAATTCCAATAAGGAATTTCAATTACTTTAGTTTCAGTTGCTTAGTCACACTTACACTAAACATGATATTTACAGAAATAGATGATTGTGTCAGGTTAGGTCACACCTGTTTTACTATTGATAACTGCCTGAGAACAACATGGAAACAGGTAAAAATTTCCCCCAAACTAGTAAGATATACTCTGGGAAGAAAGGGATGGGAAAATTCCCGATAGGTTAAGCACAAAGGCTCTTCTCATTCATCACATAATCTTTGTAATTTTAATGATTGATTGATTGTCTGTATGAAGTTAGGATTTGTGAATGAAAAAGCAGCCTAGCAATATTTGCTTTTATTGCTTTATTTTTGCTAAGTAATTTCCCTCATAATGAAATAAATATTTTTAAATTTTAAACATAAAGAAAATGTTTCAATAGGTACATATAATACCTAATTCCCTGGTAAAATGTTTTTTTGGGTTTTGTGTCTGTGTGTGTGTGTGTGTTTCTGAAATATTTACACAACTGTGAAAATGATTCACCTAACACTGAGTAGATACTGAGGACATGTGTGTTAAAATGTGTGTTAGACACAATTGCTTTTTTGTTTTAAATTTTAAAATACATGCATGGGAAAGAAGTATGTAAATAATCACAAAAATGATTTTAAAAAGCCCATTTGCTTACTTTCAAGATGTCTCTGGAAACATTTCTGTTTAAATATCAGCATGTTTCTGTACACCTGAAGCTAATATAATATTGTAAATCAACTATACTTCAATTAAAATAATAAAAATAAATAAATATCAGAATATTTCAGAGAGTAAACTAGTTCTGTGTACACCTAAGAATGATGGTATGTACAAAGCATTTGAGTAGTTACAAATTAGCTTCTAACTTTTATGGAGGTGATCACGTAATAGGAAGTTTTCTTATTCCTACATCTGTATGATGTCATTCTCAGTTATACATATATGAAACATATGTGATATGGGTAGAAAGATTGTCATCATATACAGATTATAAACTGATACTTTTTTTAGGATGTGCACCAAGGGACAAAAAGAAGAAAAAGGGGCTACAGAATCTTACAGAATTATAGATCATGCTCAAAATTGTCCAGTGGCTTCTTATTATAATCTAATACTAAGGACTGATGTCACCTGGCTCCTTATTAACTCTGTAACATCTTCCGTGCTATGCCTTCACACTCAACTCAGGGCCTCTGCACTTGCTGTTCTCCCTGCCCAGAATGCTCTTCTCTCAGATATACTCAGATGTTATGCCTGCATGTGCACAAGCACACACACACACACCTATTTTTCCTACTTATCATCTGATCCCCACTGGAATGTAAGCTTTATGAAAGCAAAGACTTCGGTCAGTTCTATTCTCTACTCTATCTACATTTGTCCTGCATATAGTAGATGCTCAATAAGTACTTTTTGAACTGAATTAATTAAAGAGAGAGCTATCTTAAGCAACATATTGATATGGGTACTAGACTCTATGAACTTCTCTTGACACATAGAGATCCATTTAGACATAACATCACATCATCCTGGTGTCACTAGAGAGGAAGATATATCACAGAATTGGTGAATAAGTATTCATTTTATTGTGTACACTGATGAGGAAAAAAATATTCAGGACGTTGTAGGTGATACAGCAGATATAAGGGAAACAAAATAAATTGTGGCTGCCCTCCAGTTAAAGAGAGAAAACGTAGGCCCAGAAATTTGCTATATTGAACAGCCCAAAGCCATGTAATACACTGCTGTGAATGTGGCTAGCTGCCCAGGAATAGGGAGAGGGGTCAGATGGGCTCTCTATATAAGGATAGATTTAGGATGGCCAGAAAGAAGAAAGTAAACACTTTAGAAAGGGAGACATGGGGAACAAAGTCATGTCACAACCAAATGCCTTTTTTTTTTCATTTATAGGTACAGAATAATAATGATTGACTTTCCACCGTTGTATTTTTAAGAGTTTATTTAAAGAACTGAGGCAAAACCTGATGCATTCTAAAGCAAACTCTGAAATGTATAGATTTGTCCTTTTCCTAGACTCGTTATTAACATGAGATTAGCAAGTAAATATTATGGCAAGGTTAACTCATAAATTAATTAAATTTTCAAGTACGATAATAAGTATACATATTATTTAACATATTTTGAGGTCTCCAGAGAGACATTTGTTTCTGATAATAAGAAAACAAGAACAAATTAAAATGCTTCCAAATAGCAGTAAATTTATGTCATCTTAGATCTCAGAAAACATGATAATAATCATTAAAAAATGTATAGATATAATCCTTAATTTAAAACTACCAAATCACTCACATTCCTACGAAAGAAGGCTCAAAGGCAGTCAGTAAGATTTGATTTGTGATACAAAGCTCTCAATTTAAGCTTAAGAAACTTTGAATCCCTGAAGAATCTGTGATCATAATAAACCAAAAATAAGTTTAACTTTTTAAATATGCTAACAATTTATTAATCTGCAGTTTTAATATTTAAGGGAGTTGAAATCTTACTTAAAATTTTTGCAATGACTCTTAAATTTGTATCAGACAAAAGAGAGTTTAATTGGAAATTTAACTGTAAAACAATAACCTGAATTTTGTGTATGTTTGCCCAGAATTGTTGAGAAATATAAGAGATGCAGAAAAGGCCAACTGAAGCATCCTGAATCTTTTGATAGGTAATCTAAATCCAGGATCTCTAGAAAAAGTCCCATTAGGTTTTTATTTTTAGTGTTAAGCAATTTTTGAGCAGGATGAGTTTGAAAATAAAGATTTTTTTAAAGGCAGAATTTGGTAAGTTCATGGAATAAAGAACTCTGGAAGCAGAAACAGGGCTAAAAAGAAGCACAGAGAATTCTATTTCCTGCTTTTGAAGGCTAGATAATTTACTGTTGGCTAGCCAGTGAGTTCTAGAGTTTCTAAGCAATTGACTCAGGATTTAAAATCTAGCCATCTTATTTTGATGCGTTTTAAGAAATATTTCTGTACTGTTTTTTTCCTAGTTGTAACCAAGATACTGGGGGCTGTGCACGAGCATATTTTATTGCCAACCTCCTGACTTTGAAACAGAGATCATTATGCTGGTGAAAAATATATCCAACCAAAAAATACCAATAGTAAAAATGGATATTTTACTGACTACTTTGTTTGAAGATATGATAGGTTTTAAACATATGCCATATAGTAAAACTCCATGAAAGATTTTTAAAAGCATATCTTTTTCATAATTTATGTCCCCGCAAACCACTTCATATCTATCCTTTCTCTTCCATTTCTAAATAATCTCCTTTACTGTGCTCCCAAGCATTTGAACAAGGGAGCATGTGCTCCCTTGGCTTGTACTTTTCACTCAATAAAATGAAAGATCAATGATTTCTGCCAACCAGAGGATCTAGCATTCTTCAGGCATGCCCTTGGAAGACTCTCTACATTATTTCACTTAGCCTGTGCTCCTTTTCTCCTTCATTACTACCATCACCATGAGCAAAAGGAACAGCAGCAGCATCTATTTTTTTAGCATGTGTAACATGTGCCTTTAATGACCTCATGGTACATAATTAAACAAACCTCAGCTATTTTTAATTCTCCAAAGTGAAATTAATCCTTTAAAGTGAATGAACTCAACACAAAGAAACTTAACAGTATACAATGATAAGCTACTAGTAACAGAAAACTATGGTTAGAAATATACATTTTACAGTCCATAGACATAAAAATAGCAACACATTGAGACAGGTGAAGAAAGAAAGATCTTGCGTGGTGCTATTTCAAGAAGTTTATGAAGGAAGGGAAAAAGTACTCCAGGTAGAATTACGGCAAGAGTTTCTTACTAAAAATATGTAGGATAAGCAGGATATTCAAGATCTACAGACACTAAATTAAATTCCATGTGCACAAAGTTCTACTGATGAAGAATTACTTTCTTAAGTTAACTTAAAAAAATAAATACCAAAAACTGAAAAAATGTTAAAGTGTACAGCTAACTTAATTATCACGAAATGAAAAAACTCATGGAACAATAACTCAGGCTGAGAAATAGAACTTCACAAATCTCCCAGAACCTCCCCAATTCAAGCCCTTCCAATCACCCTCCAAAGATAACTCCTCTTCTACTTCAACACCATAAGTTAATTTTGCCTGGTTTTGAATTTCATAAAATGAAGTTATGTCATTTGGACTATTTTTGTCTGCCTTCCTTCATTCAAAATTATGTGCATGAAATTCATTCATGTTGATGCACAAGTCTGTTCATTTTCATTGCTGTATAGTATTCCACTGTATAAAAATGGCACACTTTGATTTAGGAGTTCAAATGCTGGTGAATAACTGGGTTGTTTTAATATTTGACTGTTCTTTTTATGCAGCTATAGGTAGCTATTTTTGTTGGGTATAAATTTAGTATGGGTATATTTAATTTGAGTAGACAGTGCCAGTTTTCTAAAGTGTACCCATTTAAATTCCTAATATCAATTTATTAGAGATCAAGTTTGTCCACATCCTTGTCAACACTTACTATTATCAGTCTTTTGTATTTTTGTTCTTCTTTAAAATTTTAGTAGAATTGCGTGGCAAAGCCATCTGGACATTCTCCTACAGACAAGTTTTTCAAATATGAGGGAAAATACTTCAGATTTTTTTTTAACATCTTTATTGAAGTATAATTGTTTTACAATGCTGTGTTACTTTCTGCTGTATAACAAAGTGAATCAGCTATATGTATACATATATCCCCATATCCCCTCCCTCTTGCATCTCCCTCCCACCTTCCCTATCCCACCCCTCTAGGTGGTCATAAAGCACCAAGTTAATCTCCTTGTGCTGTGCGACTGCTTCTCACTAGCTATCTATTTTACATTTGGTAGTGTATATATGTCAATGCTATTCTCTCACTTTGTCCCAGCTTACCCTTCCCCCTCCCTGTGTCCTCAAGTCCTTTCTCCACAAGACTTCAGATTTTTAATTCTTCCTGTGCCCATTGGCTAACTTTGTAATTTTAGGAATTTGTCGTTTGATCTATAATTGTTAAATTTGTTGACGTAAACTTTCTCAAACATGTTTTCATTGTTCTTTGAAGCTCTAGGATCTATAATGAGTTTCCTTTTCCACTCGTGATATTGGTAATTTGTGCTTTGTTTTCATCCTTGATTCATCTTGCAAAGAGTTTGCCAGTTTTATTTATCTTGTCAAAAACCAAACTTCTAACTTTGTGGTTTGTGTTCCCCATCCCCACCCCCCATTGGTTTATGCTCTTGTTTTTATTATTCCCTCCTTTCTAAGCTTTGGACTTCATCAGATGTTTCATTTTATTTATATTTCATTTGTCATTTGGATGCTTGGATTATAGGTCTTTAAGCTTTTATTGTTGGCTAGTATAGGAATTTAAGGCAATAAACTTTTCAGTAAGGGCAGTATTCAATACATCCTATGTGTTTTGATATGTAGTGTTTTCATTGCCATTCAACTCAAAATATGTTCGAATTTCAATTGTGATTTCTTTTTGACCGATGGACTACTTAGAACTGTACTGGATAATTTCCAAACGTGTGGAAATATTCTAGTTATTTTTTTGTTCTCATTTCTTGGTAATTTTCACTGTGATCAGAGAATATACTCTCTTTCTGTTCTTTCAAATGTTTAAGTAAATTTTATATCCCTGGATATGGTCAGGGGCCTCTATCCGTTCATGAAAGAAAGATTTTGAAATCTCCCATTCTGATTGTTGATTGTTTCTTTCTCATTTTAGTTTTAGTTTTACTTAATATATTTTGAATTGTTCTTACTATAAATTTTGAATTGCTGGATATTTTTGGTGGACTTTACTTTTGATAATTATCATATACCCTCATTATCATTAGTTAGGCTTCTAGCATTAAAGTCTTCTTTGTTAGTATAGCTATACCAGATTTCTTTTGCTACTGATCAAAAAGTACAGCATTTTCTATTCTTTTATTTTCACCCTTTGGTATACCTTGTTTTTTTTAAATTTAATTTAATTTTATTTTTATACAGCAGGTTCTTATTAGTTATCTATTTTATACAAATCAGTGTATACATGTCAATCCCAATCTCCCAGTTCATCCCACCACCACCACCCCCCAACCCCTGCCGCTTTCCCCCCTTGGTGACCATACATTTGTTCTCTGCATCTGTGTCTCTATTTCTGCCATGCAAACCAGTTCATCTGTACCATTTTTCTATATTCCACATATATGTGTTAATATACAATATTTGTTTTTCTTTTCCTGACTTATTTCACTCTGTATGACAGTCTCTAGGTCTATCCATGTTTCTACAAATGACCCAATTTCATTCCTTTTTATGGCTGAGTAATATTTCATTGTATATATGTACCATATCTTCTTTACCAATTCATCTGTCGATGGGCATTAGGTTGTTTCCATGACCTGGCTATTGTAAACAGAGCTGCAATGAACATTGTGGTACATGACTCTTTTTGAATTATGGTTTTCTCTGGGTATATGCCCAGTAAGGGGATTGCTGTGTCATATGGTAACTCTATTTTTAGTTTTTTAAGGAACCTCCATACTGTTCTCCATAGTGGCTGTATTAATTTACATTCCCACCAGCAGTGCAAGAGGGTTCCCTTTTCTCCACACCCTCTCCAGCATTTGTTGTTTGTAGATTTCCTCATGATGTCCATTCTAACTGGTGTGAGGTGATAACTTATTGTAGTTTTGATTTGCATTTCTCTAATAATTAGTGATGTTGAGCATTTTTTCATGTGCCTCTTGGCCATCTGTATGTCTTCCTTGGTGAAATGTCTATTTAGGTCTTCTGTCCATTTTTTAATTGAATTGTTTGTTTTCTTGATATTGAGCTCCATGAGCTTTTTGTATATTTTAGAGATTAATCCTTTGTCCGTTGTTTCAATTGCAAATATTTTCTCCCAGTCTGAGAGTTGTCTTTTTGTCTTGTTTATGGTTTCCTTCACTGCGCAAAATCTTTTAAGTTTAATTAAGTCCCATTTGTTTATTTTTGTTTTTATTTCCATTACTCTAGCAGGTAGGTCCAAAAAGATCTTGCTGTGGTTTATGTCAAAGAGTGCTCTTCCTATGTTTTCCTCTAAGAGTTTTATAGTGTCTGGTCTTACATTTAGGTCTTTAATCCATTCGGAGTTTTTATTTTTCTGTATGGTGTTAGGTAGTGTTCTAGTTTCATTCTTTAACATGTAGCTGTCCAGTTTTCCCAGCACCACTTACTAAAGAGACTGTCTTTTCTCCATTGTATGTTCTTGCTTCCTTTGTCATGAATTAGGTGCCCATATGTGTGTGGATTTATCTCTGTGCATTCTATCCTGTACCATTGATCTATATTTCTGTTTTTGTGTCAGTACCATACTGTCTTGATTACTGTAGCTTTGTGGTATAGTTTGAAGTCAGGGAGGCTGATTCCTCTAGCTCTGTTTTTCTTTCTCAAGATTGCTATGGCTATTCAGGGTCTTTTGTGTTTCTGTACAAATTGTAAAATTTTTTGTTCTCATTCTGTGAAGGATGTCATTGGTAGTTTGATAGGGATTGCATTGAATCTGTAAAATGCTTTGTGTAGTATAGTCATTTTCACACTATTGATTCTTCCAATGCAAGAACATGGTACATTTCTCCATCTGTGTATGTCATCTTTGAATTCTTTCATCAGTGTTTTATAGTTTTCCGAGTACAAGTCTTTCACCTCCTTAGGCAGGTTTATTCCTAGGTATTTTATTCTTTGGGTTGCGATGGTAAATGGGATTGTTTCCTTAATTTCTCTTTCTGATTTTTCATTATTGGTGTATAGGAATGCCAGAGATTTCTTTGCATTAATTTTGTATCCTACAACCTTACCAAATTGATTGACTAGCTCTAGTCGTTTTCTGGTCACATCTTTAGGATTATTTATGTACAGTATCATGTCATCTGCAAACAGTGACAGTTTTACTTCTTCTTTTCCGATTTGTATTATTTTTATTTCTTTTTCTTCTCTGATTGCTGTGGCTAGGACTTCCAAAACTATGTTGAATAAGAGTGGAGATAGTGGACATCCTTGTCTTTTTCCTGATCTTAGTGGAAATGCTTTCAGTTTTTCACTATTGAGTATGATGTTTGCTGTGGGTTTGTCGTATATGACCTCTATGATGTTGAGGTACGTTCCCTCTATGCCCACTTTCTGGAGAGTTTTTTATCATAAATGGGTGTTGAGTTTTGTCAAAAGCTTTTTCTGCATCTATTGAGATTATCCTATGATTTTTATTCTTCAGTTTGTTAATATCGTGTATCACATTGATTGATTTGTGCATATTGAAGAATCCTTGCATCTCTGGGATAAATCCCACTTGACCATGGTATACGATCACTTTAATGTGTTGTTGGACTCTGTTTGCTAGTATTTTGCTGAGGATTTTTGCTTCTATATTCATCAGTGCTATTCATCTGTAATTTTCATTTTTTCTAGTATCTTTGTCTAGTTTTGGTATCAGGGTGATGGTGGCCTCGTAGAATGGGTTTGGGAGTTTTCCTTCCTCTGCAAGTTTTTGGAAGAGTTTGAGAAGGATGGGTGTTAGCTTTTCTCGAAATATTTGAAAGAATTCACCTGTGAAGCCATCTGGCCCTGGGCTTTTGTTTGTTGGAAGATTTTTAATCACAGTTTCAATTACATTGTTTGTGATTGGTCTGTTCATATTTTCTATTTCTTCCTGGTTCAGTCTTGGAAGGTTATACCTTTCTAAGAATTTGTCCATTTCTCCCAGGTTGCCCATTTTATTGGTATAGAGTTGCTTGTAGTAGTCTCTTAGGATGCTTTGTATTTCTGTGGTGTCCATTGTAACATCTCCTTTTTCATTTCTAATTTTATTGATTTGAGTCCTCTCCCTCTTTTTCTTTATGAATCTGGCTAAGGGTTTTTCAATTTTGTTTATCTTCTCAAAGAACCAGCTTTTAGTTTTATTGATCTTTGCTATTGTTTTCTTTGTTTTTATTTCATTTATTTCTGCTCTGATCTTTATGATTTCTTTCCTTCTGCTAACTTTGGGTTTTGTTTGTTCTTCTTTCTCTAGTTCTGCTAGGTGTAAGGTTAAATTGTTTATTTGTGATTTTTCTTGTTTCTTGAGGTAGGATTGCATTGCTATAAACTTTCCTCTTAGAACTGCTTTTGCTGCATCCCATAGGTTTTGGATTATCGTGTTTCATTGCCATTTGTTTCTAGGTATTTTTTGATTTCCTCTTTGATTTCTTCAGTGATCTCTTGGTTATTTAGTAACGTATTGTTTAGCCTCCATGTGTTTGTGCTTTTTACAGTTTTTTCCCTGCAATTTATTTCTAATCTCATAGTGTTGTGGTTGGAAAAGATGCTTGATATGATTTCAATTTTCTTAAATATACCGAGGCTTGATTTGTGACCCCAGATGTGATCTATCTTGGAGAATGTTCCATGTGCACTTGAGAAGAAAGTGTAATCTGCTGTTTTCGGATGGAAAGTCCTATAAATATCAATTAAGTCTATCTGGTCTATTGTGTCATTTAAAGCTTGTGTTTCCTTATTAATTTTCTGTCTGGGTGATCTGTCCATTGGTGAAAGTGAAGTGTTAAAATCCCCCACTCTTATTGTGTTACTGTTGATTTCCTCTTTTATAGCTGTTAGCACTTGCCTTATGTATTAAGGTGCTTCTATGTTGGGTGCATGTATATTTATAATTGTTATACCTTCTTCTTGGATTGATCCCTTGATCATTATGTAGTGTCCTTCCTTGTCTCTTGTAACATTCTATATTTTATAGCCTATTTTATCTGATATAAGTGTTGCTACTCCAGCTTTCTTTTGATTTCCATTTGCATGGAATATCTTTTTCCATCCCCTCACTTTCAGTCTGTATGTGTCCCTAGGTTTGAAGGGGGTCTCTTGTGCATGGCATATATATGGGTCTTGTTTTTGTATCCATTCAGCGAGCCTGTGTCTTTTGGTTGGAGTATTCAACATTTGCTTTTAATAGGAGTATGTATTCCATTTAAATGCAGTGTAATTATTATTATTTGGTTTAAATATACAAATATACTATTTATATTTTAATTTAATTTATTATGCCTATGGTTTCATTCTTTTGGAATAGTAGATTTTTTGTCATTCCATTTCCCTATGTTTATTAGCCTTTTTGTTATTCTTTCAATTATCCTAGAGGTTGCAAAACAAGTATTTTTCTTATTAAGATTTATTATAAATTCTAAGATGTTTCTAGGGAAATGAAAAGACCTTAGAACTTTAATTCTATTTATTCCTCAGTAATTATGTGCCATTGTTATCTTATATTTTGATACTCTATATACTTTATACCCCCAAAGCCATCATTATTGCTAATCTATACTTTATGTAAATATTCTTTTACATTTATCCACAGATTTAAACTTCCCATCATTTTTCACTCCTTTATCTTTCTCAAGCTTCCATCATAGATCCTTTCCAAGTGTCTACAGACTACCTTAATGGAGGTCTTCTGGTGACATATTCTCTCAGTTTTTGTCTCACAATGTCTTTATTTTATTTTATTTTTGGAGGAAAGTTTCATCGAATATAGAATTCTTGGTCATTAGTTACAGTCTTCCAGTATTAATCCTACCATTTCCTAATCTGCTGAATTTCATTGTTTCTGTTGAGAAGTCAGTTCCGTTCTGTGTTTGTGGTCAGTTGGTTGATTCTTGCTCCTTTGAAGATAATGTGTCTCTTTGTTTTGAGATTTCTCACTTTGTCTTTGGTTTACAGCAGTTCAAATATGATGTACTAGAAAATTTTTGTATGAATTCTGCTTGAAGTTTGTAGTTATTATCAAATCTTGTATTATATCTTTTGCAAGCTGGGAAAAATTCTTAGCAGAATTCTTCAAATAGTCTTTCCCTACCATGCTCTCTATTTTCTCCTTCTGAAACTCCAATTACACATATATGAAACCTTTGTTCTGTGCCCACTGGCCAATTATGCTCTTTTTCTGTGTTTTGTAGACTTACTTGACCTCTTATGTCAGTTTGTTCATTTTTGTCTTAGCTATATGTTCTTGTTTATTAAATCTCTTTTCAGTTGTAGTAATGTTTTTTTAAGCTCATCCATTGAGTTTTATCAGTTGTTTTTTTGGTTTGTTCTAGAATTTCAATTCAATTTTTTATGATAAGGAACTAGTAGAGGAAACATATTTGGTATCAGTTCTAACAGTTTTTTAAATATATTTTTAATTTGGAGAATTTCAAACATAAACAAATTAGAATTGTATAAATTCTCAATGTACCCCTCTCTTGACTTCAACATTTATCAAATTGTGACCAACATTATTTCACCTGTACCCACCCTACCTCCCATACTGTTTTGAAGCAAATTTCAGACATCACGTTATTTTATCTGTATACCTATTATTTATGTGTATTTATTTTAAGATATGTCTTTAAAAGATGACTGTTTTTAAATTGTTACACATAAAAATTAATAATTCCCTATTATCTTCAAATATCCAGTAAGTATTACATTTTTAGTCATCTTATAAATGTCATATCTTTTAAAGGATTCTGAAATCAGAGTCTAAATTATGACTATACATTGTAATTTCTAGCTCTATCTTTCTTTTAAAAACATTATCTTAGGGTATAATACACAAGTATTAAAGTGATTGTCATCAGTGTGTATCTTGATAAATATTTCCAAATGTATATACCTGGGTAATTATCACTAAGATCAAGATATATATTTCCAGCATTACAAAGGGCTTCCACTTTCTCTCTTCTCCATCAATGCCCCCTCTAACAATAATTACCATTCCAATATTTATTACTACAAATTAGTTTTGCCTATACTTAAATTTTATATAAATGAGTTTACGTGGTATGTGCCTTTTTGTATGAATACTTTCATTCAACATTATATCTCTTTGGTTCATCTGTGTTACTGAGTTCAGTTTGTGTTTCATAGCTGCTTAGTATTCTATTATATGAGTATATCCGCACTTATTTATCCAATTACACATATAGTAGGTTCCCACTATATAGTAGGCTATATAGTAGGTTCCCACTAGCTATCTATTTTACACATGGTAGTGTATTTATGTCAAACCTAATCTCCCAATTTGTCCCACTCTCCACTTCCCCCCACTCTCCCCTTCCCCCTGGGGCCACACGTCCGTTCTCGACATCTACTTCTCTATTCTTGCCCTATACCATTTTTCTAGATTCCACATATATGTGTTAATATACGATATTTGTTGTTCTCTTTCTGGTTTACTTCACTGTGTATGACAGACTCTAGGTCCATCCATATCTCTACAAATGACCCAACTTCGTTCCTTTTTATGGCTGAGTAATATTCCATTGTATATATGTACCACATCTTCTTTACCCATTCATCTATTGTTGGACATTTAGATTGCTTCCATGTCCTGGCTATTGTAAATAGTGCTTCAGTGAACATTGGGGTATATGTGTCCTTTTGAATTTATTTAGGGATACACAGGCATGCCTCATTATATTATGCTTCATTTATCGCTCTTTGCAGATACTGCATTTTTTACAAATTGAAGGTTTGTGGCAACCCTTCATTGGGCAGGTCTATCAGCACCATTTTTCCAACAGCATTTGCTCACTTTGGGTCTCTGTGTCACATTTTGTTAATTCTCAAAATATTTCAAACTTTTTCATTATCATTATATTTGTTATGGTGATCTGTGATTACAGAGCTTTGGTGTTACTATTGCAAGATTAGAACTTGCTAAAGGTTCAGATGATAGTTAGCATTCTTTAGCAATAAAGTATTATTTGATTAAAATACTTACACTGTTTTTATGTACATTGTGTCTTAGAACTTTATCTGTGATAATTCTTTAGGGACTGTGTTTAGACCACATTCTCTTTGAAGGGTTTGCTTTTGCTTCAGCCAGGTAACTAGAGGCACAATCCAGGACCAGTTTCAACTAAATTTCCAAGATGAGTTTTTCAAGTTATCCAGATGTGCTTGAGTACAAGTTTATGGTTATAAATTCTCAGATGAGTATTTTTTTGCTACTCTATGCAAAATCAATTCCGGAGCAGGTAAGGTAGATTACCTTCTGTGTGTGTGTGTGTGTGTGTGTGTGTGTGTGTGTGTGTGTGTGTGTGTGTTTGTGTGTGTTCACTTAACAAAGGGCTTGTGCTTCCTGTGTCCCATATTGGCAGGCATCTCTGGTCTGACCTCCCACATTATTGAGGCCCAGACTTAGTCTCTTTTCCCTTGCATTCAGTGTTTCATCAGCAGATACCTTTAGGGTTAGAACCAGCTTTAGAAATTTCTTGGCCTTGGGATAATGTATTTTTTTCCCAGTTTATGACCTCAGATTTCCCTTTAGTTTATACTAGTTAAACTGTTCTTTTTGAAAGGCTTTTTAAAAATATTTTTATCAGCATATTTAGATGCTCTGTACTCAGGGAGTTACCTTCACTCATCTAGTCCATCATATTACCTAAAGATTATTTTTATTAGTATTATAAATATTTGCAATTAAAACTTATTAACATAAATTGTCCTAAGAAAAAGTCTGTTCTTTTCCACATACAAATTGCTTCGATAAATTCTTTAGTTAGCAAATATTAGCCTTAGCTTTCAAATAGTAGTCAAACTAAAGATGAAATATCCAAATCATAGAGGCAGCAGACCGCACTTCAAGAAAACAAAAATAATAGCTAAGTTCTAAAAATCATTCTATTCGCATGAAGAGTAATTTAGCTATAGGATAGTATTAAATAAATTTCAGAATCTAACAGTCAAAATTTCAGAATGATATCTAAAGTAATATTTTATCTATTTCAGCTGATATCTTAAGGGAGCCAGCCTAATTTTACCTGTGAAATTACTTGCTTTATTTGTACACAAGGCTTGAAACTTAATTTTAGAGAAATGTGAAATCTTGCTTAACTGCTAACAAGTAGGAAAACCCAATATTTCTTTTTTTTTTTAACATCTTTATTGGAGTATAATTATTTTACAATATTGTGTTAGTTTCTGCTGTATAACAAAGTGAATCAGCTATATGTATACATATATCACCAGATGCCCTCCCTCTTGCATCTCCCTGCCACCGTCAACCCACTGCTCTGGGGGGATCAAAAAGCATGGAGCTGATCTCCCTGTGCTATGCGGCTGCTTCCCACTAGCTATCTATTTTACATTTGGTAGTGTATACATGTCAATGCTACTTTATCACTTCGTCCCAGCTTACCATTCCCCCTCCCCATGTCCTCAAATCCATTCTCTATGTCTGCGTCTTTATTCCTGTCCTGCTCCTAAGTTCTTCAGAACCATTTACTTTTTTTTTTAGGTTCCATATATGTTAGCATACGGTATTTGTTTTTCTCTTTCCAACTTACTTCACTCTGTATGGCAGACTCCAGGTCCATCCAACTCACTACAAATAACTCAATTTTGTTTCTTTTTAAGGCTGAGTAATATTCTATTGTTTATATGTGTCACATCTTCTTTATCCATTCAACTGTCTATGGACACTTAGGTTGCTTCCATGTCCTAGCTATTGTAAATAGTGCTGCAATGAACATTGTGGTACATGACTCTTTTTGAATTATGGTTTTCTCAGGGTGTATGCCCAGTAGTGGGATTGCTGGGCTATGCAGTAGTTCTATTTTTAGTTTTTAAGGAACCTCTATACTGTTCTCCATAGTGGCTGTATCAATTTACATTCCCACCAACAGTGCAAGAGGGTACCCTTTTCTCCACACCCTCTCCAGCATTTATTGTTTGTACATTTTTTGATGATGGCCATTCTGACCAGTGTGAGGTGATACCTCATTGTAGTTTTGATTAGCATTTCTCTAATGATTAGTGATGTTGAGCATCTTTTCATGTGTTTGTTGGCAATCTGTATATCTTCTTTGGAGAAATGTCTATTTATGTCTTCTGCCCATTTTTGGAATGGGTTGTTTGTTTTTTTGATATTGAGCTGCATGAGCTGCTTGTATATTTTGGAGATTAATCCTTTGTCAGTTGCTTCATTGGCAAATATTTCTTCCCATTCTGAGGGTTGTCCTTTCATCTTGTTTATGGTTTCCTTTGCAGTGCAAAAGCTTTTAAGTTTCATTAGGTCCCATTTGTTTATTTTTGTTTTGATTTCCATTTCTCTAGGAGGTGGGTCAAAAAGGATCTTGCTGTGATTTATGTCGTAGAGTGTTCTGCATATGTTTTCTGCTAAGAGTTTTATAGTATCTGGCATTACATTTAGGTCTTTAATCCATTTGAGTTTATTTTTGTGTATGGTGTTAGGGAGTGTTCTAATTTCATTCTTTTACATGTAGCTGTCCAGTTTTCCCAGCACCACTTATTGAAGAGGCTGTCTTTTCTCCATTGAATATTCTTGTCTCCTTTATCAAAGATAAGGTGACCGTATGTGTGTGGGTTTATCTCTTAGCTTTCTATCCTATTCCATTGATCTATATTTCTATTTTTGTGCTAGTACCATACTGTCTTGATTACTGGAGTTTTGTAGTATAGTCTGAAGTCATGGAGCCTGATTCCTCCAGCTCCAGATTTCTTTCTCAAGACTGCTTTGGCTATCTGGGGACTTCTGTGTTTCCATACATATTGTGAATTTTTTTGTTCTAGTTGTGTGAAAAATGCCATTGGTAGTTTGATAGGGATTACACTAAATCTGTAGATTGCTTTGGGTAGTAAAGTCATTTTCACAATGTTGATTCTTCCAATCCAAGACCATGGTATATCTCTCCATCTGTTGGTATCATCTTTAATTTCTTTCATCAGTGTCTTATAGTTTTCTGCATACAGGTCTTTTGTCTCCTTAGGCAGATTTATTCCTAGGTATTTTATTCTTTTTGTGCAATGGTAAATGGGAGTGTTTCCATAATTTCTCTTTCAGATTTTTCATCATTAGTCTATAGGAATGCAAGAGATTTCTGTGCATTAATTTTGTATCCTGCTACTTTACCACATTCATTGATTAGCTCTAGTAGTTTTCTGGTAACATCTTTAGGATTCTCTATATATAGTATCATGTCATCTGCAAACAGTGACAGTTTTACTTCTTTTGTGATTTGGTTTCCTTTCATTTCTTTTTCTTCTCTGATTGCTGTGGCTAAAACTGCCAAAAGTATGTTGAATAATAGTGGTGATGGTGGGCAACATTTCCTTGTTCCTGATCGTAGTAGAAATGGTTTCAGATTTTCACCATTGAGAACAATGTTGGCTTTGGGCTTGTCCTATATGACCTTTATTATGTTGAGATAACTTCCATCTATGCCTACTTTCTGGAGGTTTTTTTTAATCATACATGGGTGTTGAATTTTGTCAAAAGATTTTTCTGCATGTATTGAGATTTTCTTATGGTTTTTCTGCGTCAGTTTGTTAATACGGTGTATCACATTGATTTTGTTTATACTGAAGAATCCTTGCATTCCTAGCATAAACCCCACTTGATCATGGTGTATGATCCTTTTAATGTGCTGTTGGATTCTTTTTGCTAGTATTTTGTTGAGGATTTTTGCATCTATGTTCATCAATGATATTGGCCAGTAGTTTTCTTTCTTTCTGACATCTTTGTCTGGTTTGGGTATCAGGGTGATGGTGGTCTCACAGAATGAGTTTGGGAGTGTTCCTCTCTCTGCTGTATTTTAGAAGAGTTTGAGAAGGATAGGTGTTAGCTCTTCTCTAAATGTTTGATTTAATTCGCCTGTGAAGCAATCTGGTCCTGGGCTTTTGTTTGTTGGAAGATTTTTAATCACAGTTTCAATTACATTACTTCTGATTGGTCTGTTTATATTTTCTATTTCTTCCTCGTACAGTCTCAGAAGGTTGTGCTTCTCTAAGAATTTATCCATTTCTTCCAGGTTGTCCATTTTATTGGCATATAGTTACTTGTAGTAATCTCTCATGATCCTTTGTATTTCTGCAGTGTCAGTTGTTACTTCTTTTTCATTTCTAATTCTGTTGATTTGATGCTTTTCCCTTTTGTTTTTGATGAGTCTGGCTAATGGTTTATCAATTTTTTTTATCTTCTCAAAGACCCAGGTTTTAGTTTTATTGCTCCTTGCTATTTTGTCCTTTATTTCTTTTTCATTTATTTCTGATCTGATCTTTATGATTTCTTTCCTTCTGTTAACTTTGCGTTTTTATTGTTCTTCTTTCTCTAATTGCTTTAGGTATAAGGTTAGGTTGTTGATTTAACATATTTCTTGTTTCTTGAGGTAGGATTGTATTGCTGTAAACTTCCCTCTTAGAACTGCTTTTGTTGCATCCCACAGGTTTTGGGTCATCGTGTTTTCATTATCATTTGTTTCTAGGTGATTTTTTATTTCCTCTGTGATTTCTTCAGTTATCTCTTGGTTGTTTAGTAGCATATTGTTTAGCCTCCATGTGTTTGTGTTTTTTACAGTTTTTTCCCCTGTAATTGATATCTAGTCTCATAGCATTGTGGTCAGAAAAGATACTTGATACGATTTCAATTTTCTTAAATTTACCACGGCTTCGTTTGTGAACCAAGATATGATCTATACTGGAGAATGTTCCATGAGCACTTGGGAAGAAAATGTATTCTGTTGTTTTTGGATGGAATGTCCTATATATATCAATTAAGTCCATCTTGTTTAATGTGTCATTTTAAGCTTGTGTTTCCTTATTTATTTTCATTTTGGAGGATCTGACCATGGTGAAAGTGGGGTGTTAAAGTCCCCTACTATTATTATGTCACTGTTGATTTCCCCTTTTATGGCTGTTAGAATTTGCCTTATGTATTGAGGTGCTCCAATGTTGGGTGCATAATTATTTACAATTGTTATATCTTCTTCTTAGATTGCTCCCTTGATCATTTTGTAGTGTCCTTCTTTGTCTCTTGTAATAGTCTTTTCTTTAGAGTCTATTTTGTCTGATATAAAAAATTGCTACTCCACCTTTCTTTTGATTTCCATTTGCATGGAATATCTTTTTCCATCCCCTCACTTTCAGTGCCTATGTGTCCCTAGGTCTGAAGTGGGTCTCTTGTAGACAGCATATATACGGGTCTGGTTTTTGTATCCATTCAGCCAGTGTATGTCTTTTGGTTGGAGCATTTAATCCATTTACATTTAAGGTAATATTCGATATGTATGGTCCTATTACCATTTTCTTAATTGTTTTGGGTTTGTTATTGTAGGTCTTCTCCTTCTCTTGTGGATCCTGCCTAGAGAAATTCCTTTAGCATTTGTTGTAAAGCTGGTTTGGTGGTGCTGAATTCCCTTAGCTTTTGCTTGTCTGTAAAGGTTTTAATTTCTCTGTCAAATCTGAATGAGATCCTTGCTGGGTACAGTAATCTTGGTTGTAGATTTTTCCATTTCATCACTTTAAATATGTCCTGCCACTCCCTTCTGGCTTGCAGAGTTTCTGCTGAAAGGTCCGCTGTTAACCTTATGGGGATTCCCTTGTATGTTTTTTGTTGCTTTTCCCTTGCTGCTTTTAATATTTTTTCTTTGTATTTAAGTGTTGATAGTTTGATTAATATGTGTCTTGACGTGTTTCTCCTTGGATTTATCCTATATGGGACTCTCTGCACTTCCTGGACTTGATTGACTATTTCCTTTCCCATATAAGAGAAATTTTAAACTATAATCTCTTCAAATATTTTCTCAGTCCTTTTCTTTTTCTCTTCTTCTTCTGGGACCCCTATATTTCGAATGTTGGTGCATTTAATCTTGTCCTCAATTCTTTTCATTCTTTTCTCTTTATTCTGCTCTGTGGTAGTTATTTCCACTCTTTTATCTTCCAGGTCACGTATCCATTCTTCTGCCTCAGTTATTTCTGCTATTGATTCCTTCTAGAGAATTTTTAATTTCATTTATTGTGTTGTTCATCATTGTTTGTTTGCTCTTTAGTTTTTCTAGGTCCTTGTTAAACATTTCTTGTATTTTCTCCATTCTATTTCCAAGATTTTGGATCATGTTTACTATCATTACTCTGAATTATTTTTCAGGTAGACTGCCTATTTCCTCTTCATTTGTTTGGTCTGGTGAGTTTTTACTTTGCTCCTTCATCTGCTGTGTATTTTTCTGTCTTCTCATTTTGCTTAACTTACTGTGTTTGGGGGTCTCCTTTTCTCAGGCTGCAGGTTTGTAGTTCCCGTTGTTTTTGGTGTCTGTTTGCAGTGGGTAAGTTTGGTTCAGTGGGTTGTGTAGGCTTACTGGTGGAGGGGACTGGTGGCTGTGTTCTGGTGGATGAGGCTGGATCTTTTCTTTCTGGTAGGCAGGACCACATCCAGTGGTGTGTTTTAGGGTGTTTGTGAACTTAGTATGATTTTAGGCAGACTCTCTGCTAATGGGTGGGGTTGTGTTCCTGTCTTGCTACTTGTTTGGCATGGGGTGTCCAGCACTGGAGCTTGCTGGTCATTGAGTGGAGCTGGGTCTTAGCGTTGAGAGGGAGATCTCTGGGAGAACTCTCACTGACTGATATTATCTGGGACATCTCTGGTTGTCCAATATGCTGAAGTTGGCTCTCCCACTTCCGAGGTTCACGCCTGACACCAGGGAGGAACACTAAGACCCTATCAGCCATATGGCTTTCAACTGAGACATTTTCCCTTTCCTTTGATAGGGGAGGGGAACACAAAAGACTTTTTCTTGCTTCTCTTCTGTAGCTAGTTTTGCAACAAAGATGCAAGCTGCAGGCCTGCAACCTTAATGCAAGTGGAGTTTCTCTTGACCGAGGCAGCAGATGGACTTTCAGTGAATCCAGATGGAAATACACACCTTGCAAAACAGACTGGAAAGTGATTTTTTCCCCCAGTTGCAACGTTAGGGAATGCTGTGCTGCAGCTACATGATGGGCCTGTGCTGACAATATTTTTTATAATGGCAATCATTGGATAAGTTCTAATTACAAGTCTATATATTACACACACCCAATAAGTACAAATGTAAATTTTTTAGGGAAAGAAGGGCTGTATTTTTCCTTAACTGTTAATATATCTTTACTTTCACAAAACAATGAAGACACATACAACATCCAAAAACTTGCTATATTGAAAGCTAATTACAAAAGGTAGTTACTGTGACTAAAGAAATAATATCTGCTCATTACTTTATAGGGTTTATATGTGACTCAAGAGAAGTAGTGCATGCGAAAATGCTATAAAAAGTGTAAGATGTTCTCACTAAAAATATAGTCAATAGTAATAGTTTGTTTTTATGCCACCTTAGAAAAGAGATGTGTCTTTCACTGTTATTTCACAGAAGTAAATTAGAGACTGTTATACATAGGCTTAATATAAGTTAGTCTAGGATCAGGTGTGACACAGTAATGAATGGTTCTGGTTTCAATTAAAGAAATATTTGAATGAATACTTTTCAGGGAAATATAGTGATTTAAAAAAAGGAAATTTACCTGAACATTCTGTCAAGCTATTTTATATGATGTATGTAATTTAGTACATACAATTTCAATACATAAATAAAATTCAGTTTAACATTGAATACCTCAATGAGGTACACTACCTCAGCTCAGCAATAAAGGTTAATAAGAGTTATACATCACATTGGTAGCATATAATCTTGATACAATTTGTTAAGATTGGCACATTACCTCTGTGGTCTTCCTCCCAAAACCCACAACCCCAAACTAATATTGAGGAAAACATCAGAAAAATCCCACTTGAGAAACATTCTACAAAATACCTGAATA
Organism: Balaenoptera physalus; assembly: GCF_965194825.1. NCBI lineage: Eukaryota > Metazoa > Chordata > Mammalia > Artiodactyla > Balaenopteridae > Balaenoptera > Balaenoptera physalus. The sequence continues at coordinate 119,215,728 of NC_138891.1, read as the reverse complement.
GGACTTCTCAAATACCTGATCAAGACTTCTTAAAACCGTCAAAAACAAGGAATGTCTGAGAAACTGTTGCAACATAAGAAGATATGATGACTAAATGTAATATGGCATCCTGCATGGGATCCTGGAATAGAAAAAAGATGTTAGGAAAAAAACTAAGGAAATCTGAAAAAAGTATGAACTTTAGTTAATAATAAGGTATTGTGACAATGTACTGTACTAATGTAAGATATTAATAATGTAATGTAATAATGTAATTAATAATAGGGGAAACCAGATGTGGTATATACTGAAATTCTCTGTACTACCTTTCAAATTTTTAAGATATAAACCTAAAGCTATTCTAAAGTAAACTTTTTTTTCATAAAAAGGCATTTTATTTTAAATATAGCTGTGTGTACATGTCAATCCCAAACGTGGAGATTATCATACTAAGTGAAGTAAGTCAGACAGAGAAAGACAAATATCATATGATATCACTTATATATGGAATCAAAAAAAAATACAAATGAACTTATTTATAAAACAGACTCACAGACTTAGAGAACGAACCTATAGTTACCAGGGGGGAAGGGTGGGGTGGAGGGATAGATTGGGAGTTTGAGATAAAGTAAACTTTTGTTTTTTTAAAGTTAATTACCTAGTAGCAGGAATTTTCTTTTAAATGCTGCAAATAACCAGCTAGTTTGATTTTATTTTTGTTCAGGGGAGAATTTATTGATTAGTTCCTGCTTCCTAATTCAGTTGTTATTGAATAATTTGGATGTTATGATAAGTTTCAATAGCTCCTGGTCGTTTAGGGTAACCTTGATTAACATATTAAGTTTATCCATTTTGGAAACTCCATGTGTCTGCTGGAGTGTTCTTTTCCCCAGACTCAAAGTTATATAGGTTTATCTCCATCTGAGGAACTCCATATTAAGACACATCAAAACGAAGCAGAACACTTTGACCTGATTCTGTCAGCACAACCTCAACCATATCTTAGCTCCTGCCTTCCCGACAGAAAAGCATATAGTTTCCAGGAAGTTCTAAGGCCCCGCTAATCCCTTTGCAACTCTACAAAAGCATTGCTCCTATTTTATCATGTCCTTTAAGCCGTCTGTCTTCCAAAGTTCCAATCCTCAGCATCAACCAGGTAAATTATTGTTCAAGCTTGATATAATTCCAGACTACATCATGTACATATTGCAAAACCTAAATATTTCTAAATTTGTAACCAGTGTCAGGGTTAGAAAATTAAACTACAAAACACCCTGAATTCAAAGCAAAATTGTTTCAAATCATATTCTGAAAGATACTACACTGAGATCTAAAAATAAGAGGTGTTCTTTTACTTCTTGCATTAATTTGAAAGAGCAAAATATTTTCAAGAGAATTCCTTCTGCAAACTACTTGGAACCCTTTTGCTCTTACAACTTTTTATGTGGTGATGGCTCTCAATACCTCTCCAGAAAATGTATTTTGTGTTTTTTGTAATTATGTTCACTAAAGGAAGAGTTTATTAAAGTATCAGCACAGGGTTTGTCCACCTTGGCACTATTGATATTTCTGAAAAGGGGAAGAACAAATCTGACTCCGTATTGGATCTGTGTCTTTTACTTTAACCTGTGCATTCTATTGCTTTTGCTACAGGTTAAGAATGTTGCCTATAGCCTGAAATATACAGGATAGTTCATTCACAAGGCTCTGACCTTTAAAGGTATAACACTTTTCCATTCATACAGACATAAAAAGTTGCAGAACAGAGAATAACATTTGTCTTGGATATTTATAGGAACATCGTGACCAGACCTATGTGGACAGCTGAAGAACAAAGGATTCTGGCACTAAGAAATTTGCAGCAACCAACAATACCTCCTCCCCTTTTAGTATAAAAGAAGGCTGAATTCTAACTTGGGGAAGATGGTTCTTTGGGACACTAGTCCACCATCTTCTCCGTCTGCTGGCTTTCCAAATAAAGTTGCTATTTCTTGCCCCACAACTCATCTCTCGATTTATTGGCCTGTCGTGCTGTGAGCAGTGTGACCTTGGATTCAGTAACGTTTGTAGCTGGATAATCTTTTGTTGTTGGAGACTGTCCTGTGCATGTAAGATGTCCAGTAGCATCCCTGGCCTCTAGCCACAAGATGCCAGTAGCAACCACTCTCCAGTTATGACAACCAAAAGTGTCTCCAGACATTGCCAAATTACCTCCAGTTGAGAACCACTGATCTAGTATAATGATCAGAATTCAATTTTATTTAAACTGTTGAAATATTTCAATTGATTTGGCTGTGAGAAGCAATATATTCCATTCCCAACCTGCAGGAAAGACACCTCACTCATTCCTTTTGCTAGGTGAACACTCTCTATATTTTCCTGTGCCATGCAAGTTGCAACATTGTTATGGATGGAGTGGAGACAGTACAGCAGCCTGGTTGGAAAGAGGCTTATCGAATTTGTATTGATGCTTCCATTGCATTGCCAGCCAGCTTTTCCCCTAGAGAGACATTTACTAGCAGAAGCTATGGGAGTTGAAGCTTAGCCTTTCCCTTTGACAATAAACCTCATCATCAACCACTTTCCTTCTCACTCCCCAAGAGCCATGCTTTGGCTCAGCTCCGGTAAACATGTTAATACTTTAGAGCAGGAGTTGTTAATAGTTCAGTGCAGGTGCACAGCCACGCCCGTTATTCTACATATGATCAATTGCTGCCTTCCTGCTCCAACAGCAGATTTCTGTAGTTGTGGCAGAGTATGGCTCATAAAGCCTAAAATATCTGCTGTCTCTCCCTTTACGAAAACAAATTGACAACTCCAGTTTTAAAATCCTAAAATGTGCAAATTATTTAAACTGCTCAACCTAAATCCTTTGTCCCATACATTGCATTCATTTAGCTATAACAGTAACAGTCACATTTGTAAAAGTATCTGATTCTCTACGGTTCATGCCAGGGGCAGGATTAATTTAGACACAATCCTCAGCCTTATGGGAATAAGCAGCTTGCCACTTCACATTCAAAGACAATTTTTTACACTTTTGCATATTCTGTCTTTCCATAGGCTCAGCAAATCTAATACATTCTACCTGCTGTTGTAGATGTTCTTCCTCCAGCCCTTGGGAGATCGAGACCACCTAGGAGCCAGTTTACTGTCACTGGTTGTATTCATTTACCTTTAATTAGGATTGAGTGATGGAGAAAAGCAGATGACCTTGGCGTAGGAAAGAGTACCTAAAACATTCTTCTTCCTTATCCAGAATCAGTGGTCATGTTTAAACTTTTCCTCATTGCTTTGTTTTTGTTGTTTAATAGGAGAGTAGACACTTCTGATAAAGTTTGTCTAGTTAGTCTGCATAATTTTCATTTTGTTTGTTTTCGCTAATAATCATGGTTCTGGGATGGTTTTCCTATCATGGCCAGTTAGTGCTGTTATATTTTGCCTGAGGCTTACGTGATGCTCTACAATATGGGACTCTTTAAAGTGTTCCTTTAATTATGTGGCAGCCTGGATGGGAGAAGAAAATGTGTAAAGGCTGAGAAACAAAGTATTCATATGATACTTCATTATCTGTGGTCATGTGATGTGTGGAGGAAGATAGGGAGGGAAATGGGATATACAACCTACTTACCACCTTACTCCATAGATTATGCCTTGCTGTTTTCAGTTGTATTAGAAATAACTATTGTGAAGATATTGTGACAAGCTTGTAATCCTCATTTTTGTTCATTTCCAGAAAAGGCTAAATTGTAAATAATAAGACTAGATACAGTATTAAAGGCATCTTTGCATGCAATGCTTATTTGCACATGTATTTGTATTTTTCTTGTGAACTAATAAACTGAGAGTAATATTGCAGTGCTGGCGCTTAGAGAATATTTACATGACTAAACCGTATGTTCACACTGCTGCCCCCTTCATCAGCTGTTCTGCTCCACCCTAGCATGCCGAAGGGAAATCACTGAAGCCAGAGTGAACCAGAGCATTACCAGTGAATGCGTGTGGTTCCCACTCACCCACACCAGTCTTCATTCACATTTTAAACAGATCCCTGCTAAATATAAACTTAAATCTACCTTGCATTTTGTTACAGTAAGGTTGGAGCTATAATAAAATATAGAAACCCTACCTATTATCAAAGGAATATTCAAGTACAGTCAACATCTAAATAGGTTCTGGGTTTGAAATAAAAGAAAAATATCTATTGGGTGGTACTACTTCTGCACATGGCTCACTTGCAAACATTCCCATCTAAATGACCATAGAGTCACTATGTTAAGCTTTATAAATTGATTGACAGGAGGGAGGAGACAATTATGAGATTGGGGGAGGTGCTGAAGAAATGCAAAAAGACTGAAGAGGTTTTGAATGTGCATAGTAGACTAGTGGAAAAACTATGTTGGAACAACATTGGAAAGTCTATTGGAGAGATTACCTTGAAACAACATTGAAGGAGGAAGAGGTGGAAGTGAGAGAAAAAGGTAAAGAGATAAGATCATTCATAATCCATGCTCCAAAAATAAGTGGATTTTCATTTTCTATGAGATAAAGGTTATGATTTTGTACCCAATTCCAATGTGTGGGGTTTCCCCCCACATGACCAAGCAATTCTCAGACACAAGCTGGGTGTCCTACGGTTCAAATCAATTCAACTCACTTTCTACCTGGAGATACCATCAGATTCCACAGGTTAAGGGCTCAGTCCTACAAGGCGGCCTCCCACTTCAGGTACCAATTGCAAGCCCAGGTTGTCTCTTGTGCTTCTGGTCAACTGACTATAGACTAGAGATTCCAACAACGCCTTTTTTTGGTTGGATTAATTTGTTAGAGAAGCTCACAAAACTCAGAGAAACACTCTGCTTACTAGATTACCAGTTTATTATAAAAGAATGTAATTCAGAAACAGCCAGATGAAAGAGATGCATGGGGCAAGGTATGTGGGAAGGGGCATGGAGCTTCCACGCCCTCTCCATGTGTGCAACTCTCCCCACATCTCCAATTGTTCACCAACACAGAAGCTCTCCAAACTCTTTCCTTTGGGGGTTTTATGGAGGCTTCCTTATATAGATATGATTGATTGAATCATGGGCCATTGGCCATTCACTCTCCAGCCCCTCGCCTCTCCCTGGAGTTCAGGGGATGGGACTGAAAGTTCCTACCCTCCGTCACATGGTTGGCTCCCCTAGCAACCAGCATCCTTAGGTGCTTTCCAAAAGTCATCCATTAACATAACAAAGCCACCTTTATGCTCTATACTTGGGAAATTCCAAGGGTTTTAGGAGCTGTGTGCCAGAAATGGGGATGAAAACCAAATATATATTTATTACAAATCACAATATCACAAACATCAAGGTCTTATCCTAGGTTGAATTCATAGTTTGTCACCTAATTACTGAATTTTCCGCCTCTTCCACCTGATCACCTTTCCCGTGCCTACCCCTAAGCCTTTGTTCACTCTGGTTTCTCTCCTCTTTTCCTTCTGAAGTGCCCTCCATTCTGTCCCTCGTGCTCCAAGGCCCTTCTCAAGCTCCCTCTTATTTATGAAACTTTTCCAATTGAATGCAGACTTCAGATGTTTCTTCTCTAAAGTAATACACCCATCCATTTTACAACCTGCCTTTGGACATTTGTTAATTTGCTCTATTGAACAGAGTTTTAATTATTTGTGTATTGATGAGTTACCAGTAACTATATTGAAGGAGGGTACTATGTCATTCCTTTATGACTATTATAGCAAATGGTACAAACCTGTGAACAAGGTATTTCTCTTTGGAGAGTGAGAGAGAGAAAGAGAAAGACAGAGAAGTTCTGTTTCATAATACCATAGTCATATAGCCATTTCCTGGAAAGTCACAGTTTCTCATCAGCTTGTCACATGAAATTCAAGGGATCAGTGTTAAATGATGCTCTTTTCATTAGGTATTGTAATGGGTTGAATTATAGTCCCCCAAAAGATATGTCTGAGAATGTGACCTTATTTGGAAGAAGGATCTTTGCAGATGTAATTAAGCAATTTCAAGAGCCATCAGATTCTAGAAGATGCAAAGAAAGATTCTTCCTTAGAACATTTTAGGGCAAATATAGCCTTGCTGACAACCTGATTTTGAACTTTGGGCCTCCAGAACTATGAGAATAAATTTCTATTGTTTTAAGCCACAAACTTTATTTGTTATGTCAGCCTTAGGAAACTAATACAGGTTTCTTTCCCCCCAAGTGGAGGACATATAGCAAAATCTAAGCCATTATTATATTTTAGGAAAATAAAATGTTTAAGACCTGTTTTGAAGAAGGTAAGTCTATTGGACAGAAATACAGGTATTATAAATTTTCCTGTTTTATACAATAAAATTAAGTTAAAAATAAGATTTGTTAAAATATCATTCAGGGGCTTCCCTGGTGGCGCAGTGGTTGAGAATCTGCCTGCCAATTCAGGGGACACGGGTTCGAGCCCTGATTTGGGAAGATCCCACATGCCGCGGAGCAACTAGGCCCGTGTGCCACAATTACTGAGCCTGCGCGTCTGGAGCCTGTGCTCCACAACAAGAGAGGCTGCGATAATGAGAGGCCCGTGCACCGCGATGAAGAGTGGCCCCCACTTGCCGCAACTAGAGAAAGCCCTTGCACAGAAACGAAGACCCAACACAGCCATAAATAAATAAAATAAATAAATAAAGATACATGAAATTGCTAAAATTAAAAAAAAAAAAAAATCCTGCCAAGCTCAAGAGATTAAAAAAAAAAATCATTCAGTAACTTGCCATTTTGGTGTAATCTAGCCATCAAGAAGTCACTATCATTGCAAGTAATCCATGCCGCATGACAAAAAATACATGTCCCATGACAGAATCTCCAGACATTGAAACAATAACTGAACACTGGAAAACAACCTCAGAAAATACCAAGAACTTCACAAAAATGCTTTCTCAGAGAAAAAGAAGAAGGATAAGGAGGAGGAGGAAGAGGAGAAGTAGGAAAAGGAGAAGGACTTCTGTTTTCATGATGAAAGAAAAAAATCAGATTTAGTTTCCTGCCTTTAGCAATGAGAGAACTGGACCAAGTATATTAAAATGCATTAAATTACTGTTTGGATGAATGTGGTCAAAAGGTGTAAACTTTCAGTTATAAGTATTAGAGACGTAAGGTACAGCATGATGACAATAATTAACATGGTTATTTGGTATATATGACAGGTGTTAAAAGAGTAAATCCAAGATCTCTCATCACAAGGAATAAAGGATTTCCTTTCTTTTTTAAATCTATATGAGATGATGGATATTAACTAAACTTATTGTGGTACTTATTTGACAATATATATAAGTCAAATCATTATGCTGTATACCTTAAACTTACACAGGTATTTCAATCATATCTCAATAAAACTGGGGGAAAACACAGATAAGCTTATATCAAATAAAAATGCACTAAAAATACAATTAAAGGGTAAAATAATAAAATAATTTTAAAAACTACTGTTTCTGTACATTGGACAATGGCTAGTGCAGGACTGTGATCCCTAAGAGACTAGGAACAAATAAGGTGAGCCTTATGACTGCCCTAGATTTCTATCTGGAGTTCTAGACCCTGGAGTAGGGAAGATGGTTTTAATCAGATCATGGCTGTATCAATAATTTGAGAAGAAAGAGATTGTAATTCAAGAAGTTTAAGAAGGATGGAAATAGTGCATTGGAGTTCCAACGAGGAGGGAGCTATGTAGAAAAAGAACACTAGAAGTCTTAAGAAGGCCCTTTGAGACTTAGCTGAATAATAAGATGTAAACACATGGGATGAAACCCCATGACAATAGGCAAAAACTGACTGGGAGAGATAGGGATCCATCAGTTTGCTTCAGTCACTGTGGAGAGTCCTCACTGATGACTCTTAAAATTCAATAGAGATTTAGAAAAAGCCACATTTTAGGAAGGGAGCCAAATTATACCTAGAGTAAAGGCTACCTCAGTCATATCCAAAGAAAAATAAAAATAAACTTAAAAAAAGATCAAGATAAACAGCAGGTAACTTAATTGCATTCTAGAACAAAGGCCACCACTCTTTAAAGGAGGACAACAATACTGATCATCACCACTGTAAAGTGTACACATCCAGCATCCAGCCAAAAATTACTATGCATGCTAAAAAACAGGAAAATGAGACACATAACCAAGAGAAGAACTACCAAAATTAAGCAGAACAAGGAATCATAGAAATGATAGAAAGAGAATTGGAAGAAAAGGATATTAAAACATCTATTATAGTTCTGTTCAACAGAAAAACAATCATAGTGTAGAGACAAAGGAAATATTTTGAAAAGAACAAAATAGAATTTCTAGAGATGAAAAATAGAATATCTAACATGAAAAATTCACTACATGGGATTAATGGCAGATTAGATACTGCAGAAGGAACTCTAGAGAACTTTTAAAGAATGTCAATAAAAATTACCTAAAATGAAACACAGGGAGGAAAACAAGAGTGAAAAAAATTGAAATACATTTCAGTGACCTGTGGGACAATATTAAGCAGTCTAAAACTTGTATAATTGAAGTCCCAGAAAGGGGTGGTGGCAGAGCAAATATTTAAAGCTATAATGAACAGTTTTCCAAATTTAAGAAAAAACTACACTATTTAAGATGCACAATGAACCCTAAGAAGGAAAATATACCGGACAAAGTGAGAAGACATATGTCACCAATATCAGGAATGAAAAAGGGGTCATCAATATAAATTCTACTGACATTAAAATGATAAGTGAATACTATGACCAGCTTTAAGCCAATACATTTAAATAATTGATGGAAAGAATAAATTCCTTGAAAAAAGGTATGAACTACCCAACTGACTCAAAAAGAAAAAGAAAGTCTGAATAGCCATACATCAGTTAAAGAAATTGGAATTAAAATTTTAAATGATCCCACAAAGAAATCTCCAGATTCACATGGCTTCAGTGGTGAATTCTATCACATATTTAAGGAAAAATAATACCAATATTATGTAAACTCTTCTGGAAAATTGTAGGATACTGGAACATTGCTTAATTCATTTTATGAGAGAGTATTACCACTATTCAAAATAATATAAGAAAAGTACAGACAAATATTCCTCATGAATTTAGACTAGTCCTGAACAAATACTAGCAAACTTCATCCAGTAAATCTGTAAAAAGGAAACATAACCATATGGTGTTTTTCCAGGAACGAACAGTTAATTTAACTTTTTAATTTCAATCATTATAATTCATTAAGTTAACAGACTAAGTGAAAAGAAACACTAGATATTTAACTAGATTCAGAAAAAGCATTTGACAAAATTCAACACCTATTTATGATATAGTATCTCAGTAAACTAGTGATAGAAGGGAACATTCTCATCTAGTCAAGCAGCTCATGCAGCTCAATATCAAAAAAACAAACAACCCAATCCAAAAATGGGGAGAAGACCTAAATAGACATTTCTCCAAAGAAGATACACAGATTGCCAACAAACACATGAAAGGATGCTCAACATCACTAATCATTAGAGAAATGCAAATCAAAACTACAATGAGGTATCACCTCACACCGGTCAGAATGGCCATCATCAAAAAACCTACAAACAATAAATGCTGGAGAGGGTGTGGAGTAAAGGGAACTCTCCTGCAGTGTTGGTGGGAATGTAAATTGATACAGCCACTATGGAGAACAGTATGGAGGTTCCTTAAAAAAATAAAAATAGAACTACCATACGACCCAGCAATCCCACTACTGGGCATATACCCTGAGGAAAACATAATTCAAAAAGAGTCATATACTACAATGTTCATTGCAGGTCTATTTACAATAGCCAGGACATGGAAGCAACCTAAGTGTCTATCAACAGATGAATGTGTAAAGAAGATGTGGCACATATATACAATGGCATATTACTCAGCCATAGAAAGAAACAAAATTGAGTTATCTGTAGTGAGGTGGATGGACCTAGAGTCTGTCATACAGAGTGAAGTAAGTCAGAAAGAGAAAAACAAATACCGTATGCTAACACATATATATGGAATCTAAAAAAAAAAAAAAAAAAAAAAAAAAAAATGGTTCTGAAGAATCTAGGGGCAGGACAGGAATAAAGTCGCAGACACAGAGAATGGACTTGAGGACACGGCGGGGAGGGGGAAGGGTAAGCTGGGACGAAGTGACAGTGGCATGGACATATATACACTGCCAAATGTAAAATAGATAGCTAGTGGGAAGCAGCTGCATCGCATAGGGAGATCAGCTTGGTGCTTTGTGACCACCTAGAGGGGTGGGATAAGGAGGGTGGGAGGGAGACGCAAGAGGGAGGAGATATGGGGATATATGTATATGTATAGCTGATTCACTTTATTATAAAGCAGAAACTAACACAGCATTGTAAAGCAATTATATTCCAATAAAGATGTTAAAAAAAAAAGAATATCTATAAAAAACTACAACTAACATCATACTGAAAAGTGAAAGATTGTTTTCTCCCTAACATTAGGAAAAAGGAAAGGGCCTCCACAGTCAACATCCCTAACCAACTGTAGTGAAGTTCAATAAAGCAAAATAAAGAAATAAAGACACAATGTGAAAGTAAGGAGTAAAACGGTTTTAATTAGCAAATGACATGATGACATATGTAGAAGCTCCTAAGGAGTCTACAAAAAAAGCTACTAGGATTAACAAGTGAGTATAACAAGATTGCAGAAGATAAGATCAATATAAAAATCAACTGTATTTCTGTGTACTAGCTATGAACAAAAGATAATTAATTTTTAACTACTTACGATTGCATCCCAAACTATGAAATATCAATACTTAGAATTTAACAAACTGCCAGGCCTGCACACTGAAAACTATAAACATTGCTGAGGAATTAAAGATCATTATGGAGAGCAACACATGTCACGGATTAAGGTACTCAATATTAAAAGTTACCAATTCTCCCTAAATTGATCTATAGATTCCACACTATCCCATTCAAAATCCCAGCAAGCTTTATTTTTGAGAATTGACAATCTAATTCAAAAAGTTATAGGGAAATACAAAGGACCTAGAATAGCAAAAATAACTTTATAAAAGAACAAAACTTGAGTACTTAGATATTAAGATTTCCAAAAATCTACAGTAATCAAGACAATAGTATTGTGGAAAGAATTCACATACAGATAAATGGAGCAAAAAAAAAAAAAAGTTTAAAAGTAGACCATGCATATGTTGGTCATTTGATTTTAAACATAATAATCTAGACAAAATAATTCAACGGGGAAAGGAGAGTTTTTTCAACAAATGGTGCTGGAAAAATTGGAAGTATCTACAAATAGATTTTAAAAAATCGACCCTTACCTCAAAATACACAGAAAAATTAAACTCAAAATAGATCACAGGTACAAAAATAAAAGCTAAAATCATAGAACTCCTGAGATAAAAATACAATAGTTCTGTCTTGACATAGAAATATTTTCATAGGTAGTTCAAAAAGTAACAATCATTTAAAAAATGGATAAAATGTACTTCATCAAATATAAAAAACGCTTTACAGTAGTGTTTAAAATTGAAAATGCAAGGCACAAACTTAGGAAAAGCATTTGCAATACATATATGTGATAAAGGAGTTGTATTCAGAATAAATAAAAAATTCTTAAGACTCAATAATAAAAAGTTTTAAACAAGTCCATTTTTTAAATGGGCAATCTATCCAAACATATTTCACAAAAGAAGATATACAAATGGCCTCTAAGTATGTGAAAAGATGCTTGACCTCATTAACATACCTAATATGTATTAGGGAAATGCATATTAAAACCACAACGAGTACCATTATATTCCCATTCAAATGGCTACAATTTAGCTGACTGACACTTTCAAGTGTTTGTGGAGCTACAGAATAACTGAAACTCTGATACATTGTTGTACATTGTGGGGAGTGTAAATTGGTAGGATCACTTTGGAAAGCATTGGGGGCAGTTTCTTACTCAGATTAAACATATACTTTCTATGTGACCCTGCAATTCCACTCAAGACAAATGAAACATATGCCCATGGAAACACTTATACTTTGAATGTTCATAGCAACTTTTGTTTTCTTTCTAAATGAAAGTCCAAATCTGGCATCAACCAAAGTGTCTACCTACTGTTGAATGGAATGGATAAAAACATTCTGATAAATTCACTCACTGCAGTGGTAGGTAGCTTCTAAGATAGCTCCCAGGGATCCCAGCTTCCAAATGGTATTCACAGCTTTCTGCAATCCCCTCCCCATGAGTATTATATTTCTAACTAATAAAACACCTCATTGTTAAGGGGATGTCAGTTCCATGATCGTATTACTAGAGATTGTAGCATCTTACTAGCAGACCCTCTCTCTTACTGGTTTTGATGAAGCGAACTGCCATCTCCAGGAGGCCCACAAGGCAACAAATTGAAGGAAGCCTCTGGCTAACAGCTATCTAGTATCTGAGGCCATCAGTCTAATAACTTCAAAGAACTGAATCCTGCCAACCACCACATTAAGTGGACCCTTCCCACTGAAAGTGGGCTGTCCCCAAGTTAACTTTCAGATGAGACCTCAGTGCTGGCTGACACTGTTTGCAGGCTTGTAAGCAACCCTGAATCAGAGGATTATTCACAGAAGCTATGCCCAGATTGCTGACCCACAGAAACTCTGAGATAATAATTGTGTGCTGTTTTGACACTAAATTGTTGGTGATTTCTTATGCAGTAGTAGATAACTCACACTCACCAATAAGAAGGAACAGTTCAATGACATACACGATGTATTGGTTTTCTATTGGTGCATAATGAATTACCACAAACTCAGCAGCTTCAAGGAATGCCCATCTATTAATTCATAGTTCTGTCCACCAGAAGTCTGGGCATGGCATAGCTGGGCTCTCTGCTCAGATCCCACCAGGCTGAACTCAAGGTGTTGGCCACTGCTGTGATCTAAGGCTCAGGGTCTCTCCTAAGTTCACTGTGGTTGTTGACAGAACTCAGTTCTTTTTGGTTGTAAGACTGAGGTTGCAGCTTTCCTTGCTGGCTGTTAACACAGGGTTGTTCTCGGCTCCTAGAGACTGCTTGGTGTTCTCTGCTATGACTCCTCTACAACATGGAAGTTCTCTCTTTAAAAGGCAATAGCAGAGCTTCTCTCAGACTTCAGATATCTCTGACTTTTTGTAAAGTCTCATCTGCTTAGTGCAGGCTCACTGAGGAAAATCTCCCTACTTAAAGTAAACTTATTAGAGAATTTAATTACATCTGGAAAATACTTTCACAACAGCATCTAGATTAGAGTTTGACTGAATAACTAAGAGAAACTTAGAATCCTGTCCACCATGTCTAGAATGTGGATACATTTCAGAAACAGTCTGCTGAGTAAAATAAGCCAGATTTAAAGAGGATACATATACAATTCCACTTATTTGAATCTCTAGGAAAGATAACTATGATCCGTGGTAATGAAAAGCAGAAATTAATAGTTGCCTGGATCAGGGGTGGATGATTAATTGGAAGGAGGCCCTAGAAACTTTTCTGGGGTGAGGCAATTATGTACCTTCATATTGAGACTGGTTACACGGGTCTACACGTTTGTCAGAGCTCATCAAACTATAAACTTAAAATGTATATTCTATATAAAGTGTACCCCAATAAAGGTCACTTATATTCTATATCATGTGTATCCCAATAAAGGTCATTAAAAATAAACAATCAGCCAGCCATGTGACCTTTGCCTCACTGTCACCTTCTAAGTGTTATGCAAGGTCATCTGGTTGGTCAAACATCATTTCACCCAGAAACCAAGCTGCAAAGCAGTCTAGCAAATGCAGTTTCAGTTTTAGGTACCATTCTTCATGGTAAAGAATTGGACACTAGAAAGTAGACTGTACAGATGTTGAGCTATGCCAGGTCCTTCAGTTTAAGGTAAAAATATTTCTCCTCATTCCTCTGGTGTATTTAGCAGATTAATGAGTTAAACAAACACACACATGTATACACATGTGTATACATATACGGGCACACAATCCCCATGGGCAAGCACTATAATTCATGAAGAGAAACAATGTACATAATGATAGCTGCTTATAATAAATAGTTTTGCATGTGATTATACAGAGCTGTTTTAGCCCTTTGACTGTTCCACAAACTAAGAGGCAGAGGCCTGGTTTCAAGTCCTGAAATTCACTAACCAGAAATATTACCTCCGTGGATAAATGCCACCATAGAGATGATCACTTCTTGTTTTAAAACGGTGTTGCAGTTTTGATACCTAGGAATGGAAACTCTTCTAGGATCATATGATTCTTAATTGGAAAAAACCCCTGAGTTATACACAGATCCTGCAGACATCTTTAAAATAAAGTATGTTTTCCCTTTCATTTTTGGATCAGCTAAATTTATAGGGCAGAGATTTCTTCAATAATCTCTATTTGAAAAATAGGGGTGGAGTGGGCAGGATATGAATCAATTATTCTCAAGGCCAAATAATCCTCCGGGATTAAAAGAAGGGTGTTTTCTCTTCCAGTCACAATCATGTGTACTTACTTATAAAAAATAAAGTACACAAATTAATAAAAAAATTTTGAGCACATCTGGGAAGGATTTCCAGATGATGAGTTGTAGGAGCACACCACTTGAGAACCACTGACACAGTAAATTATACAAATGGGACAAAGAGCAAGATTTAAGCAAATCACCAATGTTCACTGATGGTGCTTCTGCAGTATATACTACACCCAGAGAGAAATGAACTTAATTAAAGCAGCATTATGTAAGGGCTGTTGCTTATTTGACTTTTGCCAAACCTAGGCATATATATAGTAATTGAATTCATCTACTGATATACACAGAAATTACATATTTACCTCTAAGATAACTCTCATATGTTCTTTAAACCTAGGCTTCAGGAAAAACTAACAAAGAAATATTCAAACACCATATGTCATTCAGTACAATTCCCCTGCACCATGGGCAGAGATGGAGTTATTTCAGTAGAGTGGTTTTGGCCATGGAAAGTCTCATCAGACTTGAAAAAGTCATGTGCTCCCCTTTTCCTTGGAAGGGCAAATGTATCAGAACTGTGTCTGGTTTCAAGAAACCTCAACAGTGAGTTAAATAAGTGGTTTACTTGTCTTATGCAACAAGCCATGGATAGGAAGATCAGGATGAGTGCCGTGGCCCAGTGTCATCAAGGATCCAGATTTCTTCTGCATTCTTATTGGGACCAATCCTAAAATGTGGATTTAATGCTTATGATTGCAAGAGGATTGCTCACCCAGACATCTATCTGAGAGGAAGGCAAAGGGAATAAAGGAGCATCCCAGTGAGTTTATTTCTCTTATAAAACTTTCATGGAAGCCCTAGCAAGAGGCTTCCACTAATTTTATTTTTGGCCAGAATTGGTCTCTTCACTACTAACTACACCTGAGGCTGCAAAGCAAGGTTTTTAGCTGAACACAATTCTCCGTAACTGGAATGGCTGTTAAGAAAGAGAGAAGTGGGTACAGAGTAGGCATTGGGTAGTGGCTGTCACTGCTAGTAACTAACAAGATAAGATCTGCCATCTTGACACAGCCTTTTCCCATCTAACCTTCAAATTACACACACACACACACACACACACACACACACACACACAGACATGCACTTGGGCCACTTCATTTTGCTCACTTGCATTCAATATCTATGGGTTTCCTCGGTAGATTCTTTCACCGAAAGGATAAGCATACTCTTGGAGGAATATAAAACCATAAATGCTATTTGCCCAGGTTTCTATTTCTGTAAATCAAGTGCTCAGAAGTTCAGAGGTTCAATTATTGTTTAATCAGAATTGAAATAACAAGAGTTCTGGACGGTCCTAACTAACCTTGCAGCGTGTTTCCAGAGTTAATCAAAGATTAATATTCATATCAATTGAATGCATTGGAGTCAAGAAACATTTATTGAGCATCAACAATGTGCCAGGTCCTGTGCTAATATAACCAAGAGGAAAAAGACTAAGTGCCTCCCATCAGGAAACTCCCTGTCTGATACAACAGATAGGTATGTGAACATACAACTACACTAGAGGAAAATATGAGAGCAAATTAGAGGACAGCACATGGTGGAGGAATGCTTAGCTTTATTGGGAGAGGGGTGCAGAGAAGACTTCTTCAAAGACATGATATCCAACCTGGATGAGTCAGTGTTAGGACCAGTCCTCATGTTTGCTGATTTTCAGTCTAATGCATGTCTCACAATCTAAAAATGGAAATTAAAAAATGGCAATGAGAAATGTATCTTCAATAATATGTTAAAATCTATCTATGAATAACTATACAACCCAAAGTGTTGGTCTGAATTTTAATGAAGTATTTGGGTTACTGCTTTGGCTAACCCAAAATGCATTATGTTATCTTCACAGTTTGTCATAAGTTTCATAAATATAGAACATTTCACAATATGCTTGCACCTACTGAAAAACAAACAGCAAAGTAACTAATAATCCAAGAAATTATTGTCCACAAAATATGCTAGACATTTTCATAATGGGCTGGAGAAATACTTAAATTCCCATTTGTATTCTGTACTAAATATTTCAGAGTCAGAGAGATTAAATATTTTTTAATTAACTCTACTATATAATAATGGTCTAAACTGCAAGTTGCACTGAAGTTGAACCTCTTGATGACTAAGTTACACATTCTGGAAGGTCTATATATGTATTTTAGATTCTGAGGTTGGGGGTGGAATTTCACAGCAGTCCTACATAATTGTGAACTACAGCTTGTTTCCCCTTTTCCCAGTGACTCCCTATTTTCATCACCATCTTTCCATTCAAGACACATTCCCCAAACCCAATTCTGTTTGCCTGGGAAAATAATTCACATTTATAAAAATGTATCAGAGTGCTCTCAAATATTCTATTCATTTAATTCTTAACAACATTCCTGAAAGGTTGAGTGAACTATCTTATGTGGGCTTTGTGAACTTAGGAGACTCTATTTATGTTCCCAGAAGTCTGCTAAGAAAAAAATAGATATAATAAGCTTCAGTTTCTGTCTTCTAGGAAATTACAATTTATTTTACTAATATAAGCATTATGATGGCTAGAACTTTAATAACCACTTTGCCCTAAATGCCTAGAACAGTGCCTGGTGCTTAATATATTTTTAATAAGAATATACAATCATACATGTAATATTTAAGTGAGTTTTCAAGACTAGAAAGCATATTATGGGTGTAACTGTGAAGGAAAATAATGTAGCCAATAAGATACAGAGTGTGAAATGGAAAAACAGCAAAATTCTAAGCCCAGACTCTCAAAGACAGTACAAACATTCTGGGATAATTAAGAAATTCCTGGCAGGCTTAGCCAAAGTGTAGAAAAGCCAAACCTCTTTTGGACTTGTGTCTATCAAGAATCTTAACATAGACTTTGAGCTATTTACAAATTTTAGAACATTTCCCGCAAACAATAGTATGTGCTTACAGGCATCAAAGTAACAACATATCAGCACAATCCTTTTATAAACATGGAGGTAACATTTTCTGAAGCAGGGGGGCTAGAAGAGAATGAGGCTCTGGAAAAAGGAAGAAATTTCACAGTCAGATGAAATGAGCACAGATTAGAAATCACAGAACTATTATCTTAGCTAAAATCGGTGCAAGTTTCTGGGTTTGGGAAAACTGGAAACTGTACTAAATCTCATTGTATACCAATTAAAGTTCCATTAGGTTTGAGTATATATTGCCAGTTTTAAAGGAACCTATTCATTGTTTTTATTTCCCAGTGTGGGTTTAATCATTCTTGACCTGTCCTCTGTCATCAAAATATGAGTCTGTCTTTTTAGAGATAGATGCTTAGTTTATACAAACCTTGCCTGACTACTATGAGTGGGTATCCTTTGCAAGATGCTGCTTCAACAGCTATAATTTAGCTAAAATTTACTGAACAAATCCTCTGTGGCAGGCAGATAAAGGAACTGAGGCACAGAGGGTTTGTACAAGGTCTCATAACCAGTAAGTGGTAGATCAGTATCCGAGCTCAGGAAGTCTGGCTCCAGAGCTGGGGCTCTAAACCCCTAAACAAGGCTTGTGTTCATCTATATCTACTACATGATGCAAGTATACAGTTCAATTTGTGCAAATGTACTTTGCCTTCTTGGTGGATTTTCATGACAAGAATTTAACTCTAGAATGACGTCCCCTTGCCATGCAATACTGATTGTTTTGTATCTCACAAAGTCATCAGTTTTTGTATGCCTAGGAAATATGATTTTCATACTAGCCTGAAATAAACAAGAGGCAAACTAAGAAGGGAAAAAGTACATTTTATGATTTCAAAATTCCATCCAAAAGGAAATATGATGGCATGTGATTGATACATCTAGTAACTTTAATTTTCCAATCTTCCAGGAACATTTTAAAGAAGTGAAAACCTAGCAATAGTCACCCACACAACATGGGCATGAAATTGTTAAACTGCAAACCCAACTGGTTAGGGAAGATTTAGCCCTGGAGGGGATGAGTTCCCTATAGAAGAGAAAACGCCAATGAAACAGAAATTAAAAAGACATAAGGAAAGTGTATTGAAGTAATGAGAGAGGAGTTTAGAAAGTCCTCGACCAAGATGTTCTCTAAGCCTGACTCTCCTTGACAATGGTTTGCAAACTTTATCATACAAGAGAATCACCTTGTTAAAACACAGATTTCTAAGACCCATCCCCACAGTTTCTGATTCAGTGATTCTGAGACTGGGCCCAAGAATTTGCATTAGTAACAGTTTCCCAGGTAATGTTAATACTGCTGGTCCAAGAGCCACACTTTGAGAATCACAGCTTCATAGTAATTGCTTTCAATAAATATGCAACCATCAGAAGGCGTATTCTCTAAGATATCTACATTGTAAGATTATACCTTTATAATTAGGATCAGAGTATATGCTAGGGAAAAAGGCTAGAATGACTAAATCCTGAGCAATAGCAGAAAAAGAGAAGGAAAATCTACCAAAAATCATTTCAGCTCCAGGAGCAGCAAGCAGCTTGTCTGTTAAGGGCTGCTCAACTAAGATAATAAAAGGACGATAACCAGACCAGAGATGATGACCATCTTCTTCACTTTTGGCTAAAACTGTCATCAATAAACCAGTGAGTGGGAACACCACCCCATATTGATGGTATTACAGGTAAACTTACATATTAGTTATAATTAGATAAAGATTTGCACTTTTTCCTATATGAAATGGTGAGTCCTGAAGATTTTAAAACTGGAATGTAACCTATTAGATCTGATTTTTTTTTAATTAATTAATTTATTTATTTATTTTTGGCTGTGTTGGGTCTTCGTTTCTGTGCTAGGGCTTTCTCTAGTTGCGGCAAGCGGGGGCCCCTCTTCATCACGGTGCGCGGGCCTCTCACTATCGCGGCCTCTCTTGCTGCGGAGCACAGGCTCCAGACGTGCAGGCTCAGTAGTTGTGGCTCACGGGCCCAGTTGCTCTGCGGCATGCGGGATCTTCCCAGACCAGGGCTTGAACCCATGTCCCCTGCATTAGCAGGCAGACTCTCAACCACTGCATCACCAGGGAAGCCCCCTAGATCTGAATTTTAAGAAATGAAAATATATATCAATTAGGGCTCTTCCAGTTGAAAATGAAACAACTCAAATTAACTTTAGCAAAATGGAAAGCATACTGTCTCCTGTACCAAGAGTAAGTTAGAAAATGTATTCTTGGTTGTATCCACACTCTCACACAATATTCTCAAGATTTTGCCCATTTTCCCAATTGTTCCTGAGATGGATTGTATTTTGCAAGACTTTCGTCTAATGTTGAACCATGAACCAATGTCTATGGTCTCAAGTAGCTGGAGGGTTGGGTTGGTTAGAGCCGAGGCACAGTCGTCTTGGGACATGAGCAGCCTCATCCAAGGTCTCACTTCTCCCCTGGTTTATCCCAGTGTTCCATAAGAATATTACCATTTTAAATGCCTAGAGATGAAAGAATTTGAAAAAAATGCTCCAGAAAATAAAGTATCACAGGATCAGAAATAAGCCATGTGTTTTCCAATTATTCCTGTAATGATTCCAGTGAAAAGAACCTTCAGATGTCTTAAAGTCAAAATGAGGTGTATAAAACCAACATCCCTAACTGTTGCCCTGTCACCTAAGTTAGGTAGATAATAAATCCCTTATCAAAGTGGCTTCTGCACTCTTAAAAGATGAAGAGCTGGGGGAAGTGGATAGAGACGGCTGAGAGAGAACACCTGGACTCCGGTGTTGCCACTCCCTTATCCTTACTCCAACCTGAGTGATTTTGGATCTGTTTATTGTTTTCTTTCTTTCTTTTTTTTTTTTTTTTTTTTTTTTGCCACACCTCGAGGCATTTGGGATCTTTGTTCCCCGACCAGGGATCTAACCCATGCCCCCTGCATGTGGGATTTTTGTTCCCCAGCCATGGATCAAACCTATGCCCTCTGCATTGGAAGTGCCGTGTCTTAACCACTGGACCACCAGGGAAGTCCCTGCATCTGTTTCTTTCTATTTTCCAGATAACCTTTGCTTGAGGTCAGGATTCAATAGCTAAAAAAATCTTGCAAAACACCTCCTTCAGAACAGGCCTAAACAGAGGATCCTCCGTTGTAGCTAGGACAGCCTTCGCAATAGGAACTCAGAGATATTCTTTCTTTTCTTGAAAAACCCAAGCTAAAGATTATATGAACCTTATACCTTTCAGTTCCCTCTTAAGAATAGCACAGGGAGTAAACTCTCTGGGATTGAAGTTCTGATGTAGTTATGGTGCAATAGCTTAGTTAGTTTTAAGGACATGGATTTAACTAAAGCTCAGAAAGTAACTTGTTGGCTTCCCCAGGCTTCCAAGCAAGGCATGTCATACACTGGTTTGGAACAATTCTGGCAACAGTCCAGCACAAAAATATCGTATGCCAGATTCACACTCAGGTATCCACAGTTTGAAAAAAGTCTTTTTCTCTGCATTAATAAAAAGTGAGGGGGAAAAAAACTCATAAAATGATGAGCAATACGGACCCTTTAGGATTAGGAGAACTTTTAGCTTTTAAGTGCCTCCTTGCTGAATCACACAAAGATGATTTTCAAAGCCAAATTTTGGAGTGAGATGTATAGTTCTGGTTCTTCAACAAATTCTGACAAGATTTCACACACTGTCAGAGAGGTTCTTTGCTCTTGCCCAGATTCCCTGCGGTGGGAGAGGGGAAAGAGCCAATGCCCCAACCTCTTTGCTCTCAGGGAGCCACTTTGACCCAATTCCAGAAGCCCAAGGGCTGTCCTTAATTAGCATTGTAATTTATATTGCACAATTATGCAAATTGGGTACATAAACAAAATTATCCTTTCAGTTTGGCTTTGCTACCCGAGAAATGCAAAGCCAGTTAAAGATAAGAATAAAGAAAAGAGAATACATTTGCTCTAATTCAATGCACCATTTCTTAATTTATCCATTCTTTTGTTTTACTCTTTCACTTTGCACCTGGGGTTTTTCTAATTTTTCTATTCTCTTATTTTGCTTTTTCTTCCTTTTATGCTGGCTTTTTCTTCCTTTATCTATCCTTGGCTCTTTTCCTTGAGAAATTTTCCATCTCATTAATTCTGCTGTAGTGATTCATAACTCTTTGGGCTATTTCTTTGTTTTTGGATATGACTATTACCTTGACTGTCTATAGTTTCCATTCTCTTTTTGCTTGCAGATTCTCTCCTTTCTCGTGCCATCCCTTTCCATTTTATTTCATTTTTCCATTAGTTTGACTTGTTTTTATAGTTGTGTGATGCTCCTTGTCCGATACCTAACAAACACCCTCAGGATCCAAATCATCTTTACTAAGAAAACTGAAAATAAGCATGGCAAATAACAGAGCTTGGAAGATGGGAAATTGAAGATACAAAACCCAATGAAGGAACCTTCAAGGTGGCGGAGGAATAAGATATGGAGATCACCTTCCTCCCCACAAATACATGGGAAATATACCTACATGTGGAACAACTCCTACAGAACACCTACTGAACGCTGGCAGAAGACCTCAGACCTCCCAAAAGGCAAGAACCTCCCCACGTACATAGGTAGGGCAAAAGAAAAAAGAAAAAACAGAGACAAAAGAATAGGGAAGGAACCTGCACTTCTGGGAGGGAACTGTGAAGGAGGAAAAGTTTCCACACACTAGGAAGCCCCTTCACTGGCAGAGACGGGGGTGGCCGGTGGGGGGAAGCTACGGAGCCACGGAGGAGAGCGCAGCAACAGGAGTGCAGAGGGCAAAGCAGAGAGATTCCCACACAGAGGATCGGTGCCGACCAGCACTCACCAGGCCGAAAGGATTCTCTGCTCACCCGCTGGGGCGGGCAGGGGCTGGGAGCTGAGGCTCAGGCTTCGGAGGTCAGATCTCAGGGAGAGGACTAGGGTTAGCTGCGTGAACACAGCCTGAAGGGGGCTAGTGCACCACAGCTAGCCGGGAGGGAGTCCGGGAAAAAGTCTGGAGCTGCCGAAGAGGCAAGAGACCATTGTTTAAGGGTGTACGAGGAGAGGGGATTCAGAGCACCGCCTAAACGAGCTCCAGAGACGGGCACGAGCCGCGGCTATCAGCATGGACCCCAGAGACGGGCATGAGATGCTAAGGCTGCTGCTGCAGCCACCAAGAAGCCTGTGTGCAAGCACAGGTCACTATGAACACTTCCCCTCCCAGGATCCTGTGCAGCCCACCACTGCCAGCATCCTGTGATCCAGGGACAACTTCCCCGGGAGAACACATGGCATGCCTCAGGCTGGTGCAACGTCATGCCAGCCTCTGCCGCCGCAGACTCGCCCCGCATTCCGTACCCCTCCCTCCCCCCAGCCTGAGTGAGCCAGAGCCCCCTAATCAGCTGTTACTGTAACCCCATCCTGTCTGAGCAAAGAACAGACGTCCTCAGGTGACCTACATGCAGAGACAGGGACAAATCCAAAGCTGAACCCCAGGAGCTGTGCAAACAAATCTCTGGAAATCTCTCCAAGCAACCTCAGGAGCAGTGGATTAAATCTCCACAATCACTTGATGTACCCTGCATTTGTGGAATACCTGAATAGACAACGAATCATCCCAAAATTGAGGCGGTGGACTTTGGGAGCAACTGTAGACTTAGAGTTAGCTTTCTGTATCTAACTTGTTTCTGGTTTTATGCTTATCTTAGTTTAGTATTTAGAGTTTATTATCATTGGTAGATTTGTTTATTGATTTGCTTGCTCTCTTCCTCCTTTATTTTTATATAGAGACATATATATATTTTTCCTTTTTCTCTTTTTGAGAGCGTGTATGTGTATGCTTCTTTGTGTGATTTTGTCTGTATAGCTTTGCTTTTACCATTTGCCCTAGGGTTCTGTCCGTCCATTTTTTTTTTTTTTTAGTATAGTTTTTAGCGCTTGTTATAATTGGTGGATTTGTGTTTTAGTTTGGTTGCTTCTTTCTTTCCCTCTTTTTTTTTTATTACTTTAAATTTTTTTTTACTTTTAATAATTATTTTGTATTTTTTATTTTAATTATTTTCTTTTCTTTCCTTTTTTTTTTCTTTCTTTCCTTCTTTCTTTTTTTCTCCCATTTCCTCTGAGCCATGTGGCTGACAGGGTCTTGTTGCTCCAGCCAGGTGTCAGGCCTGTGCTTCTGAGGTGGGAGAGCCGAGTTCAGGACACTGGTTCACCAGAGACTTCCCGGCTCCATGTAATATCAAACAGAGAAAGCTCTCCTAGAAATCTCCACCTCAACGTTAAGACCCAGCTCCACTAAACAATCAGCAAGCTCCAGTGCTGGACACCCTATGCCGGACAACTAGGAAGACAGGAACACAAGCCCACCCATTAGTAGAAAGGCTGCCTAAGATCATAATAAGGTATGATGGGCACCCCAAAACACACCACCAGATGTGGTCTTATCCACCAGAAAGACAAGATCCAGCCTCACCCACCAGAACACAGGCACCAGTCCTCTCCACCAGGAAGCCTACACAAACCACTGAACAAACCTTAGCCACTGGGGGCAGACACCAAAAACAACAGGAACTATGAACCTGCAGCCTGTGAAAAAGAGACCCCAAACACAGTAAGTTAAGCAAAATGAGAAGACAGAGAAAGACACAGCAGATGAAGGAGCAAGGTAAAAACCCAGCAGACCAAACAAATGAAGAGGAAATAGGCAGTCTACCTGAAAAAGAATGCAGAATACTGATAGTAAAGATGATCCAAAATCTTGGAAATAGAATGGAGAAAATAAAAGAAATGTTTAACAAAGACGTAGAAGAACTAAAGAGCAAACAATGATGAACCACACAATAAATGAAATTAAAAATTCTCTAGAAGGAATCAATAGCAGAATAACTGAGGCAAAAGAACGGATAAGTGACCTGGAAGATAAAATAGTGGAATAAAGAAAAAAGAATGAAAAGAATTGAGGACAATCTCAGAGACCTCTGGGACAACATTAAACGCACCAACATTCAAATTATAGGGGTCCCAGAAGAAGAAGAGAAAATATGTGAGGAGACTATAGTTGAAAATTCCCTAATATGGGAAAGGAAATACTTAATCAAGTCCAGGAAGCACAGAGAGTCCCAAAAAGGATTAATCCAAGAAGAAACATGCCAAGACATATATTAAACAAACTATCAAAAAATAATACAAAGAAAAATTATTAAAGCAGCAAGGGACAAACAACAAATAACATACAAGGGAATCCCCATAAGGTTAACAGCTGATTTCTCAGCAGAAACTCTGCAAGCCAGAAGGGAGGGTCAGGACATATTTAAAGTGATGAAAGGGAAAAATCTACAACCAAGATTACTCTACCCAGCAAGGATCTCATTCAGATTTGATGGAGAAATTAAAACCTTTACAGACAAGCAAAGCTAAGAGAATTCAGCACCACCAAACCATCTTTAAAACAAATGCTAAAGAAACTTCTCTAGGCAGGAAACACAAGAGAAGGAAAAGACCTACAATGACAAACCCAAAACAATTAAGAAAATGGTATAGGAACATACATATCAATAACTACCTTAAATGTAACTGGATTAAATGCTCCAACCAAAAGACATAGACTGGGGCTTCCCTGGTGGTGCAGTGGTTGAGAGTCTGCCTGCCAATGCAGGGGACACGGGTTCGAGCCCTGGTCTGGGAGGATCCCACATGCCGCGGAACAACTGGGCCCGTGAGCCATAATTACTGAGCCTGCGCGTCTGGAGCCTGTGCTCTGCAACAAGAGAGGCCACTATAGTGAGAGGCCCGTGCACCGCGATGAAGAGTGGCCCCCACTTGCCACAACTAGAGAAAGCCCTCGCACAGAAACGAAGACCCAACACAGCCATAAGTAAATAAATAAATAAATTAAAAAAAAAAAAAAAAAAGACATAGACTGGCTGAATGGATACAAAAACAAGACCCATATAAATGCTGTCTACAAGAGACCCGCTTCACACCTAGGGACACATACAGACTGAAAGTGAGGGGATGGAAAAAGATATTCCATGCAAGTGGAAATCAAAAGAAAGCTGGAGTAGCAATTTTTTATATCAGACAAAATAGACTCTAAAGTAAAGACTACTACAAGAGACAAAGAAGGACACTACATAATGATCAAGGGAGCAATCAAAGAAGATATAACAATTGTAAATATTTATGCACCCAACATTGGAGCACCTCAATACATAAGGCAAATGCTAACAGCCATAAAAGGGGAAATCGACAGTAACACAATCATAGTAGGGAAGTTTAACATCCCACTTTCACCAATGGACACATCATCCAAAGTAAAAATAAATAAGGAAACTCAAGTTTTAAATGAAACATTACACAAGATGGACTTAATTGATATTTATATGACCTTCCATCCAAAAACAACATACTACACTTTGTTCTCAAGTGCTCATGGAACATTCTCCAGGATAGATCATATCTTGGGTCACAAACAAGGCTTGGTAAATTTAAGAAAATTGAAATCGTATCGAGTATCTTTTCTGACCACAAAGCTATGAGACTAGATATCAATTACAGGAAAAAAAATCTGTAAAAATTACAAACACATGGAGGTTAAACAATACACTGCTTAATAACCAAGAGATAACTGAAGAACTCAAAGAGGAAACAAAAAATACCTAGAAACAAATGACAATGAAAACACGATGACCCAAAACCTATGGGATGCAGCAAAAGAAGTTCTAAGAGGGAAGTTTATGGCAATACAATCCTACCTCAAGAAACAAAAAAATATCTCAAATAAACAACCTAACCTTACACTTAAAGCACTTAGAGAAAGAACAACAAAAAACCCAAAGTTATCAGAAGGAAAGAAATCATAAAGATCATATCAGAAATAAAAGAAAAACAAATGACGGAAACAATAGCAAAGATCAATAAAACTAAAAGCTGGTTCTTTGAGAAGATAAACAAAATTGATAATTAGCCAGACTCATCAAGAAAAAAAGGGAGAAGACTCAAATCAACAGAATTGGAAATGAAAAAGGAGAAATAACAAAGGACACTGCAGAAATACAAAGGATCATGAGAGATTACTACAAGCAATTATATGCCAATAAAATGGACAACCTGGAAGAAATGGACAGATGCTTAGAAAAGCACAACCTTCCAAGACTGAACCAGGAAGAGATAAAAAATATAAACAGACCTATCACAAGCACTGAAATTGAGACTGTGATTAAAAATCTTCCAACAAACAAAAGCCCAGGACCAGATGGCTTCACAGGCAAATTCTACCAAATATTTAGAGAAGAGCTAACACCTATCCTTCTCAAACTCTTCAAAATATAGCAGAGGGAGGAACACGCCCAAACTCATTCTACGAGACCACCATCAACCTGATACCAAAACCAGACAAAGATGTCACAAAGAAAGAAAACTACAGGCCAATATCACTGACAAACATAGACGTAAAAATCCTCAACTAAATTCTAGCAAACAGAATCCAACAGCACATTAAAAGGATTATACACCATGATCAAGTGGGGTTTATCCCAGGAATGCAAGGATTCTTCAGTATACACAAATCAATCAATGTGATAAACCATATTTAAAAATTGCAGGAGAAAAACCATATGATCATCTCAATAGATGCAGAAAAAGCTTTCAACAAAATTCAACACCCATTTATGATAAAAACCCGCCAGAAAGTAGGCATAGAAGAAACTTACCTCAACATGTTAAAGGCCATATATGACAAACCCATAGCCAATATCGTTCTCAATTGTGAAAAACTGAAACCATTTCCTCTAAGATCAGGAACAAGAAAAGGTTGTCCACTCTCACCACTATTATTCAACATTGTTTTGGAAGTTTTAGCCACAGCAATCAGAGAAGAAAAAGAAATAAAAGGAATCCAAATCGGAAAAGAAGAAGTAAAGCTGTCACTGTCTGCAGATGACATGATACTATACATAGAGACTCCTAAAGATGTTTCCAGAAAACTACTAGAGCTAATCAATGAATGTGGTAAAGTTGCAGTATACAAAATTAATGCACAGAAATCTCTTGCATTCCTATGCACTAATGCTGAAAAATCTGAAGGAGAAATTAAGGAAACACTCCCATTTACCACTGCAACAAAAAAGAACAAAATACCTAGGAATAAACCTACCTAAGGAGACAAAAGACCTGTATGCAGAAAACTATAAGACACTGTTGAAAGAAATTAAAGATGATACAAACAGATGGAGAGATATACTATGTTCTTGGATTGGAAGCATCAACACTGTGAAAATGACTATACTACCCAAAGCAATCTACAGATTCAATGCAATCCCTGTCAAACTACCAATGGCATTTTTTACAGAACTAGAAAAAAAAATTTCACAATTTGTATAGAAACACAAAAGACCCTGAATAGCCAAAGCAATCTTGAGAAAGAAAAATGGAGCTGGAGGAATCAAGCTCCCTGACTTCAGATTATCCTGCAAAGCTACAGTAATCAAGACAGTATGGTACTGGCACAAAAACAGAAATATAGATCAATGGAACAGGATAGAAACCCCAGAGATAAACCCACGCACATATGGTCACCTTATCTTTGATAAAGGAGGCAAGAATATACAGTGGAGAAAAGACAGCCTCTTCAATAAGTGGTGCTGGGAAAACTGGACAGCTACATGTAAAAGAATGAAATTAGAACACTCCTTAACACCCTACACAAAAATAAACTCAAAATGGATTAAAGACCTAAATGTAAGGCCAGACACCATCAAACTCTTAGAGGAAAACATAGGCAGAACACTCTATTACATAAATCACAGCAAGATCCTTTTTTGACCCACCTCCTAGAGAAATGGAAATAAAAACAAAAATAAACAAATGGGACCTAATGAAACTTAAAAGCTTTTGCACAGCAAAGGAAACCATAGACAAGATGAAAAGACAATCCTCAGAATGTCGTAAATATTTGCAAACGTTTCACCTGACAAAGTATTAATCTCCAAAATTTACATGCAGCTCATGCAGCTCCATATCATAAAAACAAACAACCCAATCCAAAAATGGGCAGAAGACATAAATAGACATTTCTGCAAAGAAGATATAGATTGCCAACAAACACATGAAAGAATGCTCAACATCACTAATCATTAGAGAAATGCAAATCAAAACGACAATGAGTTATCACTTCACACCAGTGAGAATGGCCATCATCAAAAATCTACAAACAATAAATGCTGGAGAGGGTGTGGAAGAAAGGGTACCCTCTTGCACTGTTGGTGGGAATGTAAATTGATATAGTCACTATGGAGAACAGTATGAAGGTTCCTTAAAAAACTAAAAATAGAACTACCATACGACCCAGCAATCCCACTACTGGGCATATACCCTGAGAAAACCATAATTCAAAAGGAGTCATGTACCACAATGTTCACTGCAGCTCTATTTACAATAGCCAGGACATGGAAGCAACCTAAGTGTCCATCAACAGATGAATGGATAAAGAAGATGTGGCACATATATACAATGGAATACTGCTCAGCCATAAAAAGAAACGAAATTGAGTTATTTGTAGTGAGGTGGATGGACCTAGAGTCTGTCATACAGAGTGAAGTAAGCCAGAAAGAGAAAAACAAATACCGTATGCTAACACATATATATGGAATGTAAAAAAATTGTTCTGAAGAACCCAGGGGCAGGACAGGAATAAAGACACAGATGTAGAGAATGGACTTGAGGACACAGGGAGGGGGAAGGATAAGCTGGGACAAAGTGAGAGTGGCATGGACTTATGTATACTACCAAATGTAAAATAGATAGCTAGTGGGATGCAGCCACTTAGAACAGGGAGGTCAGCTCAGTGATTTGTGACCACCTAGAGGGGTGGGATCGGGAGGGTGGGAGGGAGACACAAGAGGGAGGAGATATGGGGTATATGTATATGTATAGCTGATTCACTTTGTTATAAAGCAGAAACTAACACACCATTGTAAAGCAATTAGACTCCAATAAAGATGTTAAAAAAAAAATACCCAGTGAAATTGAACTGGAAGCCAATGCCTAGATCAATAGACAGTATTTAAGTACATACTAGCCAAGAGGTAATCAATCAACAAATCAGCATTAAGAAAGATAATTTTTCAACATTGGATGATATTCCAGTGAACTGGCTCCTTCAAAAAGCCTTAAAATTGTATGGAAAAATCAGAAAACCTAAAATATTTAAAACTGGTATGAAATATAACCTATATAAAGCTGGCTTTGAAAGAATCGTGGCTAGTGGTGCTTGACAATATACAGGAACTGTTAAAGGAATTTATAACAGCGGTTCTTGAACAGAACAGTGAAGAGGACAGAATTGTTCATTGCTTTATCTGCCCAGAACCACAGCTCCCACTGGGAAATATCCATCCTCCTTTTACAGCCCTCTGGCTGCAGCAACAGCAGCCAAGTTAAAATATAACCCAAGGGATCAGACCCAACTTGGGCAAATAAGAGCATCCTCCCTATGGCTATAACTTTTTCCACTTTGAATAACTTTCAAATGTTTCCCATACAGATTTTTAGTCCCTGTCTTCTTCTCTGACTCCTAACTCATCCCCTATCTTTCTCCCATTCACTTACTGATTTCTAGCCATCCTGGCTGACTAATATTATCAGCTCATTGCTTTCGTACCTTTCATCTTCTCCTTCTGGAATGATCTTTCTTGATTTTTTGATGGTTGGTTTCTTCTTGTCATTTGAGTCTCTACTCAAAAGTCATCTCAGAGAAATATCCTCTGATGTTGACCTCCGTCCCATCACTCGCTGTATATATTACCTTGTTTTAACTTAGCACCATTGGCTTATATATTTATTTAATATATGTACTTGCCTCAGATATTTATAATTTTAATTTATTTTTTGCCTTTCTCTCCCCACTATGAACCAAAGAGAGTAAGCCAGTGAGAGGTGAGGGGTGGGTAGATGGTAGAGGGAGGAGCCGGGGGGGGAGCAAGTAGGGGTTGGTGGGATAGGGTGATGCAGTGAGAGTAGAGGTGGGTGGAAACAAAGTTTGGACAGTGTTTATGGCCTGGTTTCTGATGTTCCTGAGGCCCAGCTTCATTCCTGTCTTTGGTTTCTATGAAATCGTTCAGACTCCTTTCTATGATTTCTACTTTTTTATAAACTATAAGTTGGATTTCAATCCTTTGCAATCAGTAAAAGTAGCTCATAACAACATTACAACATTGTGCTTAAGAACTTAAAATCAGGTACAAAATTAGAGTCTGAATCAAGATTCTGCTGTTTATTATCTGTATCATGGAGGACCAATTTCTTAATCTCTCCAAATTTTAGCTCCCTTTATCTAAAAAATGAAGGATAATAATAAAGCCTACCTGACATGGGCACTGGAAAGATTAAATGTGATTACATATGCAAATTTCTTAAGCACAATGCCTGATATATAGTAAGTTCCCAATTAAAGAAGAAATTACAGCTTGCCTCAAGGGTGAAAGTGTGCTTTGAATTGGTATTTCACACCTACCCTCACTGGTGTGAAATACTTACATTCCCATTTATTTTAGACTATTTTCTAAATTATTTTTATGATTAAATATATTTAGAGTTGACCTTCTTTACTTTCCTCTATGATACTCATTTCATCTTTGACATATCAGTTTCTATTAGATGTCCCAGGTTGGGCATTTGTGAATGAAAAAAATACTTGGTGCTAAGAAATTGGAGAAATGATGATATAGACTGATCCTCTTCAAGTGTAAGTTCACAAGTGCTAGGTATCCCAGTCTATGAAAAGTTCACAGAATGAGATCCTGGAAGACAAACAGTGGAAACGTGTCACTCTTAATGCTCGCTAATGGTTCTCATTGCCTGTTATAGGACATGGGCTGTTACAATAAGAAAAGTGAGTTGTAAATGAGCATGAAATCGGGAAGGACTTGGACTAGATCCACCTTTGTGAATGAGGCTTGAGATACCACTTTGCTGCTCTCATGGTACAGGCCTGTGTCCTAATGCCCAGTCTACAAAGATCTTGTACATCAGCTCTACCATCACCACATCAATAAACAGGATGAGCCACAACAATTGGGAGTGGTGGTAGGAGACAGTGTTTGTGGGGAAGAGGCTGTCCCAAGGCCAGTAATGCTGAAATCCAAGGAGTGACGATGGGATAAGAAAATGCAGTAGAGAGTAAAATGCAGGTCTCTAGAAATTACTGTTATTTCTCAAAAATGTATCATATCTGCTAAAAGTAAAAGAATTAAAAAGAGGTATTTTATAAAAATTACATAAAATGAAACAAAAGTATATAAATAAAGAAGTTTCAAAAACCCTCCACAAAATGTAATGATATTGATAAAAAATGTTGACTTTTTTTAATATGTCCCTTTATCTGAGCCAAAACTGGAATTCATATTCTGCTAAGTAGCAGAACTAGAACTTTAATGCGCTTGCAATCCCCAAGCAGCATTTAGGAAGAGATCTTGGGGAGGGGGAAATACATTACTGAGAGATCAAGCATTTTCTAACATAGCAGATCAAAGTAGATTTAAAGAGATTGAACACTTCGTTTTACTGACAAATTTTGGATGTTTATTTGAGAGAAAGACTAGATTATGGGTGCTATATTTTCTCTTTACATCCAAATTGTTGTGTGTATGGAATTTTGTGACTCTTCTAGTCCAGAGATAACCAGGTGAAAATATAATGGAAAAAATTCTGATTCAAATTTGCACAAAAATATACAATTGTAAGAAATACACTTAGAACATATTTATGGGTCCTATAAGAAAACTTGGATATATGGAGAAACATACTGTTGTTATATGACCAATATTATAAATTAGTCATTAAATCATCTATATATGGTAAGGTAAATGGAAGTATTGATGGATTACTGGGTATTATTTCAATACTCTGTGCAAATTATATTTGTTAGTACTTCATCAAGAAAATTGCAATTACCTTCTTGAACAAGATTACCCTCTACATTTTTTTTTCATTTCCTATTTTTGTATTCTCTTTCTCATTTCTAATTTATTATTTTTTCTTTTTACCCTTTGCATAAAATTAAATGGATTTTTCCTTAGAAAAAAAGATTCAGTTCTAATTCACTTGTTGATTTTACATTTCTCTAATTCAATTAAATTTGTGTTGCTTCTGTTCCTAACCCTTGTTTCTTTGGTTTATTGCAGTCTACTTAAGTTCTTTATGTAAATATTTGATTCATTTACATTTATTTTTAATGTAGAAAGGCTAAAGCTTATGAATCTGTCTCTTAGAACAGCTTTGGTAATACACCTCTGCTGAAACATTGTGCTATAATGTTAGTAGATCTCTAACGTCTACAGCTATGATTTTATTTTTTAATTTGTCCCAACAGTTACTTAGGCAAATGGTGTGTTT
Source organism: Balaenoptera physalus (assembly GCF_965194825.1). Lineage (NCBI taxonomy): Eukaryota > Metazoa > Chordata > Mammalia > Artiodactyla > Balaenopteridae > Balaenoptera > Balaenoptera physalus. The sequence continues at coordinate 119,182,917 of NC_138891.1, read as the reverse complement.
ATTTAATGTTGTTTTTGTTTTATTGTTTGTTTTTAGTATTTGGGAGGATAGTTTTATTTTTTAGCACTGTATAATTGTGACCATATGTTATTTCTGTGATTTCTTATTTATCATTTATTTGTTCTTGAATAATACTGACCTATTTTGGTAAATAAGGCACAAATGCTTGAAAAAAAGTGTAGTTTCTGTTTGTAGGGTAGAGGTATTTATAGATATCAGTTATTAACTTTCCCTTTTATTTCCTTAATTTTAGTTATTTAAATGATGCAATTTGGGACTTCCCTGGCAGTCCAGTGGTTAAGACTTCCCCTTCCAACGCAGTGGGTGCAGTTCGATCCCTGGTCAGGGAGCTAAGATTCCACATGCCTCACCACCAAAATACCAAAACAGAAAACAGAAAAAACATTGTAACAAATTCAATAAAGACTTTAAAATGGTCCACATCAAAAAAATCTTTAAAAAAAAATAAATGATGCAATTCTTCTGTAGTGATTTGGTAGTTATACATCATGTTTATGTTTTACATTATTTTATATTTCCCTTAAAATGTCCACATACATTCTTCATACCTTATACTTGTGTCATTATCAAAGCCAAGAATGAAGCAAAATAGTTGGCTACTCCCTGCTAAGATGAAAATCTTGCTATATGTTCCCTTTTATAATCCTCCCACTCTTCCTTCCACTCCCATGCCCACATTTATCTTTCTAATTTTTGTCAATATAATCTATATTTTAATACCAACTCATTGTTGTTTAATTTTAAAAAACATTTAAGTACTTTATTCTGCCAATGGTTTTCACATTTTCACTCAGTTTTCTGAAAAGCATATTACCAACAATTGTATAATCTTACCTTTATGTTCCTTCACTGCTGTATTCTTATCCCTGCACAACGACTGGAACATCACGTACTCTCAGGAATTCTGGTTAAGGAACTAACACAGTAGAACAGGGGAGAGAAGATAAGAACCCAAACAAGTAAAATTTAAACCCGCATAATAAACATTGCTTCTGTAAGTGCATGTTACCAGAACCATGTTACCACCAAGATTATGGTAATTCCATAGAGTGGATTTCACCTTGATAACCCCATCTCTGCCATGGTCAAAAACACAGGCAACACACAAATCCATACAAATGGGATGAACACTTTACTATTTCCCATGTGCTCAGACTCTTGGAATGTGAGGTGCCTACACTAACTTCATTGTCATTAGCCCTTTTAATGGATTCACCTGTAAGTAAACATTGGTCTCAAACTTGGCTACACATTGTAATAACATGGGGAGATTCTTAAAAGATCTTAATGACCTAGCTACTCACCAGATCAATTAAATCAAAATCACTCTGGTTGAGACCCAGCTGTCAGTATTTTCTAAAGCTTCTCATGTGACTACAGAATGCAGCCAAGAATAAGAATATAAGAGACTTAATGGAATCTGAACACTCAGTCCAGTTTTGCCTGTGGATATAACACAACCCAAGCTTTATTGGACACTTAAAAGTGATCCTGGGAAACAGAACTTTGTTCTGGAATAGGATAATCACATCAAAATGATAAAAAAGCACTTGTATCATTGCAATAACTGTTTCATCATTTTTAACATGCAGATGAATGGAGAGTCCAGCTGTATTTTGGGGTAAGAGGGGAGACAACAAAAGGGTTCCTCAGAGTTGATCAGACAGCTCAGTTAAAACCAACATGGAAAAACAGACTATAACCCACTTTTTAAAAATTAAGAGTTTTGTTTCAAAATTTGGTTTGGGCTCTATTCCACACACAAACACACAAAAAAAGTCGAAGTTACAGCCCTGACATTGAGGTCCTACAATCTTTTCCGTTATTTTTAGGCAGATTACCACATAGATATTTCCTAATTTTATAAGCCTCAGATATTTGAGTTCAGAATATGGGCCAGATTATTTTATTTTGAAGGCTGCCTGAGTAGAGTCAAGGAAATAGTCCCTCTGGAAATGTCTTTTGAACATTGTTACCATAACTAATATAATGCTTGACTTGAGATAAGAAACAGAAAAAACAAACAAACAAAAACAAAATCCATGCAAACTTTTGGTGGTATTTTATATATACATCTTCCTAAACACATTGTTAGGTAATATTTTAGCAGAACTGTTCAAGCTATAGTTAGCATTACTTTACAAGGGAAAGAGCCAATTAGCTGTTTTATATAAGATGACAATCTTTATTTTATTGTTACTTTTTTAAATTTAAAATTTGTTTGACAGCATCAATCAATTTATTTGTTATTTTTTCTTCCAGCTTTATTGAGGTATAATTGACAAATAAAACTGTAAATATGTAAAGTGTACAATGTGATGATTTGATATACATATACCTTGAGAAATTATTACTACTATCAGGTTAATGAACACATTCATCACCTCATATATTTAACAGTTTTTTTTGTGTGTAATGAGAACAGTTAAGATCTACACTCTTAGTAAATCAAGTATATGACACAGTATTATTAACTGTAGTCACCATGCTGTACATTAGAATCGATCAATTTAATAGTTAACATACTCAGATATCTTAGGAAAGTGAAAACATCTACAGATAAGAGTGAGTTAAATTAGCTTCATGGAGCTATAACTTCTCATTATTTTTGGTCTATTCACTGCTAGGTAATATCTATTCATTTTTTTGTTTGTGTCGTTGTTTAGAAATATGTTGTTAGGGCTTCCCTGGTGGCACAGTGGTTGAGAATCCACCTATCAATGCAGGGGACACGGGTTGAAGCCCTGGTCTGGGAAGATCCCACATGCCGTGGAGCAACTAAGCCCGTGTGCCACAACTACTGAGCCTGCGCTCTAGAGCCCACGAGCCACAACTACTGAAGCCCACACGCCACAACTACTGAAGCCTGTGCGCCTAGAGCCCGTGCTCCGCAACAAAAGAAGCCACCGTAATGAGAAGCCTGCATACCACAATGAAGAGTAGGCCCCGCTCGCTGCAACTAAAAAGAAAGCCTGCACGCAGCAAGGAAGACCCAATGCAGCCAAAAATAAATAAATATATAAATTTATTTAAAAAATATGCTGTTAAAAATATGCCCAATGCACTTGTCAGACAGCAGCCTTAATTATATTTTAAGAATGTTTTCTTTGTAATAGAATCTGGATTTCCCAAGATATACAGCTTGATTGAAAAATACTGAGCAGAATATAAGATCCTTGGACTCTCATCTTACTGAAAAATAATCAAGAAGATAATGTGAATTAAATGCCTTCTATAGTGACTTTCATATAGTCCAGTGGTTCTCAAATGGGACCCCTGGAGGAGCACCATCAGCATATTTGGGAATTTTAGAAATGCAAATTCTCAGACTCCGCCCAGCCCTACTGCATCAGAAACTCTGAGGATGGGGCCAAAGTCTGTTTTAACACGCCTCCTCTGTGATTCTGTTACACTCTAAAGTTTGAGGATCTCTAAAACAGTAGAGTGCAAAAAACAAAAAAGCAATAGAATAAACACAAAATAACAAAAGCTATGTCTCCTCTACCATCTTTTTGTTTTATCTTGTTTAGAAAATAATTTGTATTAAAACATAGTATTTGCCCAGGAAATTTGTTTTTATGTCCAGCAGAATTAATCAGGGTACCTATCATTCTATTATATTTTTCCATTACATGTCAAAGATTCATGACTGGTTTTCAACATCTTTTAATGTACATTAATTCCTTAAATTTGCTTTCAAAAATTCTTTCAAGCAGCAGAGTGTTAGGTTTCACATGTGCTTACTTCCCTCATTGAGATAATGTTACTATAATGATCTCACTTATATGTTGCATAATTAGATCTAATATCTCTCTAATGAGATACACCATGTTATTTGGAACCAGATGCTCTATCATGGATAGCAAAGGACACTCTACACTAAAATTTCCAAGACATTCAAGAATAATATAAGTAGTCATTTCATACAAATTATTTTTTCCTTCTTTCTTTGAGAATTTAGTTGTTTCTAGATGGATATTAACATTCAGAATAATTCAAAAGACTAGGGGAGTCACCTGGCTTTGGCACAAAACATAGTGTATAACAATTATTTGTTGGAAGAATCAAGACTGGGTTTCAGTTATTAAAAATAAAAGTTTACTGAGAACATAGACCACATTGCTCTAATATCCTTGCATTTGTGCATTTACAGTATATGTTAAATTTTATGATATTATAGTTTAAGAAAGAATTTTTTCATATGAAGAATATATCTATTAAGAAAGAGCTACATGTAGGCTTAAGAATGTGGTAGTCATTTTTTCAGTACCTGCTTATGTATGTTCAATAAATAGGAGATGGAAATAAGTACATTATCTCTATGGAGCTTGCTTAATTGGTTATTCACTCATATTAAAATACCTATGGGCATATTTAACATACAAAAATGAATACACAGAAGACATATGTAGATACACAAACTAAACTGCATGGAGGCATAGCTACTAATATATGTTCAGTGGTATTTTCATCTCTCTGCTGAGGGTAAATATGTAACTATCTAAACTGTATTTGCTTGTTAATGAAACCAGAGCATGCAGCGTCTTATGAAAGTGTGGTGAATTAACGGCTAAGACGACCTCACCTTCCTGCAGCCTTCTGAGTCTCTACAGAAGAGGAAATTAAGGGAGACAAACTGTGATGCTCTGGGACTCCCTTGATTCTGCCTGTCACCGTTTTAAGCTGGCTCAAAGCCTCAGGGGAGTCTGGCTGTTCCAGCCTTCCTCAGCCAGCCAGAAGGTAACGGCCCACTGCTTTTATTCATTACCCTGAATGTAATGCACTAAATTTAACAAGTAACACACTCAGCAGGAATTTATTGGGCCTTTTGCAGCATGATTGCAAGGTAGGTTATGGATATGGATTCCAATTACTGTTGACACCCAGATAAGAACAAAGCCTGTATATAATTATTAGTCAAAGTTGATATTTTAGGAAAATGACAATAATAAAGAAAGAGACAAACAAACATTTCTATACTATTTGAAGCAAATATTCCCGGGTTGAAAGAACTCTTCCTGGTTACACAATAGGAGCATTCCAATTAAAGAGAATAGCAATAATAAAATAGCAACATAGAGGCAAAGTGGTCCTATAAAGCAACAATTTTCACATAAAAATAGCCGTGTGGAGCACATGTACAGTAGAGAGAAGACTAACAAATTCCAAACATAGACTTCTGTGCACTATGTAAACAAATGGTCAACTTTAAATAAGGATTTAATATTTTAAGGAGAAAAAATAATCCATTTAATATTATTTCAGATGGTAACTATAGATCTATTAAAATGTGGCAGGAGGAGTGATTGTAAAAAGATATGGTGTTACACTTTTATGTCTATAACACTGGAGTTACCTGATGATGAAAATTCAATATTGTTGGCACATAGATATTTATGATGTCAAAGTCTTTGGGCTGCAATAAGAAGATGGGAGAAGCTAGAATTTTTACTCACTTTGGGCAAGGGCTTGTTGTTGTTATTTTTAATTTTATTTATAAAGGCTATGGGAACACGATAAATGTAAAGGCATAGGAGAAAGGGAACCTGATATTATTTTATCAGACTGTATGTGAATGAAATATGTTGAAAAATATAAGGCACATGAAAACAAAGGGAGCATCACTTTCTCTGTTATTAACCCAAATGACCAACTTAAATTATTGAAATAAGAGGCAACATGCATTGCTGTTAAAGGCTTGAACCCTCACATTACACAGAATCATATCCTAGCTTTAATAATTACTAGCACTCTGACCTTGAGCCACTAATTTAGTCTCTCTTAGGCTGTGTGCCCAAGTGTAAAATAGGAATGATTATAGTAACTACCTGTGTTGTTATATTGACAATACTGTATTATATACTTCAAAGTTGCTAAGAAACTAGATCTTAAAGGTTCTTACCACAGAAAAGAAATGCTGATCATGGGACACATTGGCGGTGTTAGCTAATGCTATGGTGGAAAGCATATAGCAATATATAAATGTATGAAATCAACATGTTGTACGCCTTAAACTTATATTTACAATGTTATATGTTAATTATATCTCAATAAAAATAATCTGGTAAATTATTTAATATAGTTCTAATCACAAAATAAACACTCAATAAATATTAGCAAATTTTGTTATTTTGTATTATTTTAATCAACTCAGCATCAAGAATCATTAAACCAGGAAACAAATACCATCATAATCTTTCTTTTACACCTGGATATGCTTCAGTACAAATCTGAGCTCAAATATTTAGATGGGAAAAAGGGATATTTTATTCCTCTCCTGATTAGTTTAGAGTTAAGGATCATAATTTCATGGCAAAGCCTTGTCATGTAACTGTGAAGTTAAAGTGCATTTCTGATACTCAGCATGCTAAGGTGTGACGCTGGTCTAATGATAGCTGCCGTTGAGGGCAGACGGTAAAATCGGAGGAAATATACGTGTATGTATATGTCCATGATCTATAGATGGACCCTTGTATTTAATTATCACTGCAATGAGATCTTGGTAGATCCCATCATATCCCCATTACTTAGCAAATGAAATGAAGGATGAAACACGTCAATTGGTCTTTTCAAACATGTTAATTGGTCTTTTTAATAGCAAGAGCCTCACTCACCATAGATCAAAGTGACCATAAGTCAGTGTTCATTCTACTATAGTAACCTCCCTTGGTAGGTGAGAAGATAAAGGTGGATCACTGACAAACTGTATTTGTGTGAGTGTGTGTGTGTGTGTGTGTGTGTGTGTGTGTGTGCGTGTGTGTGTGTATGAAAAAAGCATGTGCTCTTGGTAGTTAGTACAGAGTTTGGGTTAAACAGAGAGCAGGTAATGAAAATCATCTATGTTAAGCCATGGTTTTCTCTGACTTTCCTAAGAATGTCATGGAACTTACCTATTTAAGGCCTTAAATAATTGAAATATTGAGATAAAATTATCTACAGAAGTGTAAAGAGGGACTTCTATCTCAATGTCATCTACTGATGCTTCAGGGGAATCAGTGTTCATAAGGCCCATAACGCCAAAGAAAGCAGTTAAGTAACATGAATTCCATCAACCTTCAGGGAATCCCAGCATAACAATGGAATGATTACTTAAACTGAACAATTTAAGCAAAACTACCAATCAAAGAGTACTATAGTATACATATGAGGCTTAATATGTTTACCATCGAATTCTATCACTACCCCAGAACAGTTTTTATTCTACAATATAGAGGATTCACATGCAAAAACTATTCATATAACTTAAAATAGAGACCAAGACTTCTCAATCAGAGAAACACAAATAATACAATATGACTTTAAAAATAATTAAGATGAAATAAAATATTTTAAGTAACTCATGAGTTACTTAAATGAGTTACTTAAATGTTTACATTGAAGGAAATTCATTCATTCATTCATTCATTCATTCACTCATTTATTCAACAATGTTACATTAACTGCCCTCTCTTGGCCAGTTCTGTGCTAACTCTGAGGATACAGCACTGAATCAGACAGTGCCACTTCCCTTATAGTAATGGAGAAAGATATGAAATAATCATATAGTTACAATTTTAATGAGGATGTTGACTGCAGTGGAAGTCTATATTAGGATTTAAATCTGCTCTTGGACAGCGGGTCATAAGGGTATCATCGGAAAATAACTTCACATGCGCTAATGCACTCAATCCTACACCAAACCAATGAAATCAGTACTACTACAGTCATCCCATTCACAAATGAACAGAGGAAAGAAAGGTACTAAATATCTTAAATCATAGAGTCAGTAAGGGTTTGATGCAAAATACAAACACAGACCATCTTGTCTTAGATTCTTCTCTTTACTATACCATAGAAGTTCATGTGCATTTGTGAAGGGATAATGAAAACACACTCCAGATAGAAAGAAATGCATATAGGATGAACCAGAGCAGCACTGTCCAACAGAAATGTGAGCCACATACATATGATAATTTTCTAGTAGCCATGTTAACAAAAAGTAAAAAGAGGTTGGTACAGTACTCTGGAAAAATGATTTGACAGCTTCTCATAAATCAAAATATGCAAATACTATATGACTGATGGACTCAAGCGTTTACCCTAGATAAATTACAACGTACATTAACACAAAAACATTCACAGGAATGTTTATGGCAGCTTTATTTATAATAGCAAAGACTAGAACCAATCCAAGCGTGCCTCAATGGGTGAGTAGTTAAACAAAGTGTGGTACCTCCATACCATGGAATGCTACTTGGCAATAAAGAGGGATGAACTATTGATGTATGTGACAATTTGGATCAACCTTCAGAGAATTATTCTAAGGGAATAAAAACAATTCCCAAAAGAAATATCTTGTAGGATTCCATTTACTTAACATTCTTGACACACCAAAATTACAGAAATGGAGAACAAACTAGTGGTTGCTAGAGGTTAGGGCCAGGGCGGGGGTGGGGGGTGGGGGGGGGATGGAGCACAGGAATGGGGTAGTTGTGGTTATAAAAGCACAACACAAAGAATCTTTGAGATAAAGGTACTGTTCTGAATCTCGATGTGGTGGTGGAAATATGTATTTACAAATGTGATAAAATTGCATAGAACTAAACACACACACACATAAATACAATTAAAATTAGGGACATCTGAATAAGATGTATCATTGTCAATAGATATGGTGACAATAGATCTGCAAGATGTCACCATTGGGTAAAAGTGAGTAAAGGGAACACAGGATTTCTCTGTATTGTTTCTTCAACTGCATGAAATCTAGAATTATCTCAAAATAAAAATGTTAATTAAAAGAAAAGACACAGATTAAGTTTATTTTATTTTATTTAAGCCAATATATCCAAAATATTTTCATTTCAACCTATTAAACAATATAAAAATTCGTGAGATATTTTACTTTTTTTCATACTGTCCGTTTAAACTGGCCACATTCCAAATGCTCAGTAGCTACATGTGGTTAGTGGCTACCATATTGGACAGCACCGGTGTAGGGAATACAAAGACAAGAAGTGAATATAAGGTTTAAGAGGTAGGCATGGTTCAGGTTATGGAGATAGCACTTGTAATAAAATCCAGAGTCTTTGCAATGGTCTACAAAGCCCGATGTTACAGCCACCTGCACTGCTTTCTCCCTCTCTCATTCTCCTCAGCCATGCTGGAGCCCTTGCTGTTCCTGGGAAATTCCACGCATGCTCTGACCTCACCTTGCTCTTGCTGTTTTTCTGCGTGGAACCCTCACCCCAGGAGATCACTTTGACTTGCTTCCACACTGTCTCTGCTCAGATCTCTGTCAAAAGGTCTTTCCTGACTTATAAAAGAGCAAATTCCTCTCTTCTCCAAAACTATCACCCATTCCACTGCTTTAATTTTCTTGATGTTACTTATACCATCTGACATTCTATGTACTTACTTGTTTATTGTCAGTTTTCCACAGAACCTGGAACAGTGCCTGGCACACAGAATACATAGAGTGAATATTTGCTGAATGAATTGTTTGATGATGCTTAACTCTCTCACAGTTCTCAAATAAACTGCCTGCCTCAGGTAAAATCTACATTTTCCTTGAATTCAAAAACTGACTTAATAAATTTCAGAATAAATTTCAGAAACAGGGTAAAGTTTCCTGAGTTTTAAAAGTACAAAGTACAGAAGCAATCTGTTGACATTCCAATAAGATCAATAACATATTTTTAATACAAAGATTAAGCTTTCAGCTAAATTTTTTCTAAGATTGCCACTTATTTTAGAGAACTCATTTCTGATATAAGATTATTTTATTTATATTTTGTTCCTGTATTCATGATAAATTTATTTACATCTTGCCTCAAAATTCACTTTTCTTTTTTTCTCTTTTTTGGCATATGTGCTGACGAAGTGAGCATAAAATTCACTTTTCTACGAAGTAAGTTTTATTCAGAAATTCTGAAAAATGGTATTCACTATTCCAGAAAATGCTGTCGAAGACCTCCTAATGCTCTGGGCCTTCCATGACATATCACCTTCTTAGAGATGCATTCTCCAATAACTGCAATCAGAATTTCTTTCTCTCTAGCACTTCCATTATTGCAGGAGATATGTCCCTTAATTCAACACCTTTCCCAGTCTACTTATATCAAAGATATTGATGAAAATGTTCTCTCTCCAGGAAGGCAGAAACTATCTTTTTTTCTCTCTGTCACTAGCATAAAACTTTACACTTCTCGGTTGGACTTAGATAAATATTTGATGAATTGAATGAATTCTGTTTTGTTTTAATAACGTGTGCATATATCTAGTGTAAAATACGTGGTAGGCAAACATTGTATAAGATACCTCTCAAACACAAATTCACACCACACAGTAATTTTTCCAGAAGAGAACTAATAGTTCTTAAGCTCCTATGATACATTAAAGATTTTACATGTGATCTCATTTAGTTCCCTTAATATATAGATTATTATTATTATTAACTTTGTATCTAAGAAGAAATGGAAGCTCAGAAAGAACACATAACTTTTACAAGGTCTAATGGCTGTTAAATGTCAGGATTCTCCTTGTCTGCAGAACCCTCAAGGCCAAAGTATTATTTCACACTTTATAGTAGGGATCAAATACTTCAACATAGAGAGATGGGTTTGGAGACCTTTGGAGGCTTTTGGGGTGATACGAGGTATATATTTTGTTACCAGTTACCCAAAGTTTCTGGGACCCCAAGGAAGACATTAATAAATTAGGGATTATCTAGAGAAATGCAACCAAGATATGTTGAGCTCCTAAAACTATATTTTATGTAAGATTAAGGAATTGAAGTCTTTTCTCCAAGAAAATAGTAAATGATACTGCATGATAAGGATTTGGCCTTACCTAAAGAGAGGTCTGACCTTTGTACCTGGCTCCTGGGAGGTAACCTCTGAACCCTTGGAAATTCCCAAGTGGTAGAAGTATCTATTATTCATGGTGGACCTTTTAGACAACCTGGTAAATAAATCAATCAATCATGCATATATAATAAAGCCCCAATAAAAACTGTGTATGTTGAAGCTCACATGAGCTTCTCCTGTTGGCAATATATCATGTGTGTTGTCACACATCATTACTTAGAAGGGAAACACATTCTAAGGACAATGGAAGCTTTCACGTGGAACCCTCCCAGTCTCCGCGTGTGTCTCTTCTTTTGGCTGATTTTCAGTACCATGTCCCTGTAATAACTGAAACTGTAAGTATAGTAGATTTAATTTATTTCTGTGAGCTGCTCTAGTGAATTATCAAACCTGAAGGTAGGTTTGAGAAACCCTGAACTTTCAGAAGGAAGGGTGGTCTTGTGTGGATTCTTCCCTTTAACTTTGTAGTTGGCCCCTAACTCCTTGTAGTTAAGCTATAAAATCTTGGGCAGACTGGAAGATCATACCAGTCTGGAAGACCATACCCTTTACTCTGTGTAGATGTATAACAATAATACAATAATTTTAGAGATCCTTGAAGATGGATTATAGCATATTAAAAATTTGTGAAGAGGAGGGGCATGAAAAATGACCTTAAATTTTCAAAGTATTGTCATGTAGACATATTTGATATTGTTAGAAAATATTTGGCTCAGTGTAGGAAAGAACTTTCTAAAAATTAGATCTATCCAAAGATATCTTTAACTGCCTATGAAAGCAGTAAACTCTCTACCTTTGAATATGTTAATTCCCACTGTAGAGTGCTATAAGCCAGATGGATTATTAAGGGATTCTGGCCTCAGACAACAGTGGGTAATTTTTAAGACACCTTCAAACTCTAAGATTCTGCCATTTTATGGTCTATATTTCTTCAAAATAGCAACTAATTGAACCAAGATTACATATTTAATAGGGCAAGTTCTTCAATTTGGCTCTTACAAAACCTGTTAATTTTGTTTTGCTTAAAAATACCAGAAAAAAAAGAATGCCCTAGGATAGAACATTTAAATTTATAAAGTGCTGACTCAATCTTCCCATATAAGTTTCTGTCATTATCAGGATAAATTAAGGACTACTCACTTTTAAATATTAATGGAAATTATCTTTTTTCTGAAAAACATTTCTATCATCACCAATACAGAATTTTAGTGATGTACCACAAGAACTGATATTCGGTTGCAAATGAATCAAACTCCAGAAAAGCTTTTTTCAAATGAATCATAAGTGAATATAAACAAAATGTAAAACTGTCACACAAGAACATAAACTACACACTTAACAACAATTTAATTTAATGCAAAATATATTTACTTGCATTTCATGAAACATTTTTTCACATTATGATATCCCAATAAATGTCACATCCACAGCTTATGAAAAATGCCTCCTGAGGTTTCATGAGTAATTGCCATTTCTTTACACTCAACTGAATTTTAGGTTCTTGAGTAAAACTCTCAGAGTATGGGTTTTATTGAACAAATAGAAACTAACTTGTTCCTTGATATAAGGAATATTACATTTCACACATTTCTGTTAATATTCTGATCAGCACAAAGCGTTGTCAGAACAAGCAACACAAAAGCACTTTACTAAAGGGAGCTAATTTCATGGACCTGATAATGTTATGAAATATAAAATAAAATAATAAGAATCCGGCCATATGAGAAGTGTAATAATCCCTGGTCCAACGTAGCTCAGAATATCTTATTGCTATTGCTCTGTAGACCCTATAAGTTTGGGGTTGCCTCGGGCTATCCTTGCCTATTTTCACAATAACATCATTGTTTTCTTCTAAAGGCTCAGACTGCTCCAGGTTCCTAACTGTGATAAGTAAGATATGATATAAAATAATAATTTAAAAATTATATATTAGATTAAGTATCTTAATTAAAACAGAAAATTCTTTTAAAAATTGGTAACAATGATATAACAAAGCAATATGTCTCTTTTCTTACTTTGGGGGCAAAAGCAGTAGGAAGAATAGAAGTTTAAGAAGTGGGTCATAGACTCCCATATTTCATTTTGTAAATTTATATAACTTCTTGGAAAAATCTCTCTAATTCTTGACATGGAATTAAAATAGATTCAGGGAACCTTAGAACTTGAAGAAAATTCATTAATGTAATCCAGTTCTCAGAGTCTAAGTAAGATTTTCTCCCAGCTTCAAAATAGAATATGGGTCTAATTTTAGTGGTGTATTATTGAAAAATTGGAGTATTTTATATGTGATAGCATAGCTTTGAACTCAAAGCATCCATACCAATGGAAAACTAGCTATAACTTATCCCCAATAAATATATAAAGGAAAGATATATCCTCTTCATATCTGGCAAGGAATATGAGATTAAAGCACTGTCAATAATGAGCTAACTATAAATTAACTCTATCTAATTTTCCAGTTTTTTTTCATAAGAGGAATCAAAAAGACAACCACAGAGGTGGCTATTTAAAAAGCCATACATTTCTGAAAGTCCATAAACAGTCACATGCTTTTATTTGTATTCCCAAGAATACACACATACTTCTGTTTTTAAATGACAATTAACACTTCATATAACGTCTTCACATTTTTATCTCAACTCTGCACTCCTCAGGATCGTGACAGAGTTGTACCATCCTCTTGGAGCAGGCTAGAATGGTTCACGTGCTCCACCACAAGACAGTTCTGATGCTTTGAATTGTCCCTGTAATTTAGCCCATACTGATCTTCTCTAAATTTCTTATAAAGTTAAAGGTCACCACAAAAGTCTAGTTCTAATGCAATATTCCTCATTCCTTTCTGAGAATGAACTAGAATTATTTTATATTGAAGAAGGTCTACATATGTACCTTGTGTTTGTTCAAGGCTACTTCCCCTGGAATTTCTCCAGAATTTAATCCAATTTCAGACATACAAGTGGAATAATCCATAGTTTGATATTCACTAGGGTAAAGGTGCTCAAACCTGCTCAGTTGATGGAATCCCTGGAGATTAAGGTACTCTTTTTGAAATATCATAAAATAATGTTATATTAAATTCTAACATATGAGTTTGAAATATTTGATTCCTGGATGATGCAACCATAATTAAATACTTAGAAAATCACAAACTTCCTCCCACTTAGTCACAATAAAGACAGGTTTTCTATGTGCCTCCTGGTGGGATGGATACAATACCATTTGCAAACAAATCTTATTAAAAAAAAGGAAAAGAATCTGAATGTAGCATTTCAGTGAAGCACTTGGTTTACAGGAAACACCAGTAAAGAAGAACATGACTAATGACACTTTAGGGATGAAATCAGCAAAATCCAGAATGAGAAAGACACTAAAGGGTAACTGATTCTGTTTCATCAACAAATAAATTGCAAAGAACTGAAAGTAGAGGAACTTATATATTGAAAGAGACTTTGGACACATGTCAACAAAATGCCATGAGTAGCCCATGTCTGCATCCTCATTCAAACAAATTAACGTTTAAAAAATGAGACAATCAGGAAACTTCGTACACTTATGGGATATTTGATGATATTAGGGAACTATTGTAAATATTTGTAGCGTAATAGTGATACTGTGCTTTAAAAAAGGCAGTGCTCTACTTTTAGAGACACATACTGAAATATTTATAAATGCCTGCCTATTATATGATGGATGAGCTTGCTTCAGAATAATCCAGGAAATTAGAAATGAGTGAATGGTGGGTACAGATGAAACCAGATTGGCCATACATTGATAAAAGTTGAATAGTTGGGTGTATATCCAAAGAAAGTGAAATCATTATCTCAAAGAGATATCTGCAGCCCCATGTTCATTGCAGCATTATTTACAAATAGCCAAAACATGGAAACAACCTAAGTATCCACTGATGGATAAATGGATAAAGGAAATGTGGTGTGCATGTATATGTTTGTGTGTGTATACATAATATATGTATATATAATATAGTGGAATATTATTCAGCCATAAAAAATAAGGAATCCTGTCGTTTGTGACAACCTGGGTGAACCTTGAGGGCACTGTGCAAAATGAAGTAAGTCAGATAGAGAAAGACAAATACTATATGATCTCACTTATATATGGAATCTAAATCAAAAACGAACCTATAGAAACAAATTGTAGGTTGATGGTGGCCAGGAGCTGGGGAGTTGGGGAAATGAGTGATGATGATCAAAGGGTACAAATTGCCAGTTATAAGATGAATGAGTTCTGGAGATGTAAAGTACAGCATGGTGACTGCAGTCGACAACACTATATCGAACACCTGAAATTTGCTGGGAGTAGATCTTAAATGTTCTTCCCACAAAAAACGGTAACTATTTAACTATGTGAGGTGATGGATGTGTTAAACTAACCTTATTGTGATAATCATTTCACCATATACAACACAATGTTACATGTTAAATGTATCTCAATGCAGCTGGAAAAAAGATGTCAATTTTCCCCCTCCTCTCTAATAAATCATTCAATAATTGAACCTCTATGGGGGATGAGCATTTAGAGGTTCATTATGCTATTCTCTCTAATTTGTATACCTTTGGAATTTTCCATAATAGAAGTTCTTTTTAAAAGAAAGCTGATTACCTAAAATATATTTTCATTAATATTAGAATGAGCAGAAAACCAAAAGAAAATGTAGCAAAAAATACATATGGAAGAGTTTACTGAAACAGAAAATACAACTCATTCAGTAATATTTGGGGATTGGGGGGCTTCTGACCAGGGTTTGGTTTGAGGTATTCCATTGTTAAACTGTATCTTCTAGAACAAAGGGCCGTCAAGAATCAGAAGAGGATAACTACCACAAAACCAATATATTTGAATTATGTGCTAATAGAAGCACAGAGAAAAAGATTAAGATTAGCTAAAAGGTTGAAAGGAACACTCTCATTCTTACCTAATTTCACAGACCAAACACTTAGTCATATTTTTATACAAGTACGGAAAACTTTATAGATTGAAGAGCATGCACAAAGGATACTAGAAGGTAAATAATTTAAAAAGCACTTTTATGGTATTTAAAACAGCATATATTAGCCTTTTCTCCTAAATACTGAGTGATTAAACCTAAGCTGTGTATTCATCTCTTTCAGAGTCTATATTTTTTTTTTCAGTAATTTCTTTTAGATTGATGTCCATTTTGGTGTCTGGTCATTCAAACCGTTGTCAATATTTTGCCTGTTATTCTACTAGCATTGTCTAACTGGTCCTGAGGAGTATTGTTAGTAGCCCAACACTATAAGACATCCATGTTACTAATTTAATCTGAGCATTTGCCTCAAAGCTTGAGTGAAAACTTTAGCTTTTGTTGGCCCAGCCCTGGTCTTGAACTCATCGGAGTATATTTGTTAGAATTACAGTCAAATTGAACCCACTATTCAATCAGTAATTGAACTATGCTCCTAAGATGCTTTTTGTTCAACACTGAAGGAAAATAACACAGCTTGACCCTTGTGAAGTGTTATGAAGATCTGCAGTCAAGTGGAGACTTCTTTTATTCCGGTTGGAGTATTTTTGTTGCTATTTTAACCTTGAGCTGGGCAGAATCATGAATAGCTACATAAAATTCCTTTATCTTTGTTGTTTCCACGTTAAGAGGCCTTATTAACACAAAGGCATTCAAATTGGATTGAGTCTGTAGCTAAACATTTAATTTTAATGCTTATAAAAACTTAAACTAAGAGGATAATAGCTACCATTTACTGAGTATGTATTTTAACGAAACACCGATCTAAGGGCTTTACATACAGCATTACATTTATATACTTTTTCATTATTTATTGGCATTCCAAGAGATCATCCAGCCAGTTGCACCCATCAAGCCCACCACTGTCCTACAGATTTTTGCAGTGGCGGTGAGGAAAGTTATTGCAGCTTTTAAATTGTATCCCGCTGTGCGCTGGAGCCAGCTCATACTGATTCAGAAGACTATTATGTGCAGCTTTCTTCAACTTCAAGGTTAAGTGACATCATATTGGTAGTTTAAAATGGCCATGGTGGGAGAATTTACACTACAGAAATTAGTAAACATCTTTTTTTCTCCCCCAGAGAGACAACTATTAGACATTTACCAATACATCATTGTTATTGCTACTGCAGTGACTGTTTAAAGTTAGGAAATGACTGATATTGAGCAAAGAAGGAGAGAGGAAAAAAAAACAGCCTCAGTAGTGTTCTGCCCACTCTGGGAAGCCATTCCCCAAGTTGTTTCATTTCTTGAAAGAATCAGGTGAGAGAGCCATGGTCCTTGGGGCATTCTCTCAAGAACTTGGTGGGAGGAGAAATTGGGGAAAGACTCTACATCAGGGGTCAGCAAACTACCGTCTGTGTGCTGAATGTGGCTGATTCCCTGTTCTAATAAGTAACATGTTATTGGAATGCAGCCACGCCCATTTGTTTATGTGTTGTCTGTGGCTGCTTTCACACCTCAACAGAAGTGCTGAGAAGTTGTGACACAGACTGTATGGCCCACAGAGCCAAAACTATCTACTATCCTTCACAGAAGAGGTCTTCCATGAGTGAAGTGGGTTTGGTATATGGATGATGCTTTGAGTTTAATGCATGCAAGGATGAGGTAGAAATAAGCTTCATTTCCTTGTTTTACCTCAATCTAATGAAGAGAGTTGCAGAAATATAAGCTATGCCCCTCAATGTTATTGTATCTACTCAAGAAATTTCATCATGTAGGATGAGATTTCATCCATTGTGCTGGGAACACTCATTACTGGCCTCACATAGGTTGGGATATCCAGACCCTCTACCTGGATCTCTTTATTCAATCATTCATTCACTTATTCATTCAACAAATATTTATTAAAATCTACTAGGGTCCAGCCTACTAGGGTCCAGCCTACTAGGTTCTTAAGCATTAAAGGGATACTCATGAATAATCAAAGCTCCTGCCCATAAAGAGCTTATACTTTAGCGGGAAAGGCATGCACTTATTTGCTTGTTGTCTAATATCCTATCAAGAAGTGATAAGCACTATGTAGAAAACTTAAAGCAAGAAAGGTAATGGACAATGAATGAAATACTTTTTGAGATGTTTAGGGAAAGCACCTTTAAGGAGGTGACATTTGTGCAGAGAGACCAGAATAAAAGTAAAGGAATGAGTCATGTGTTCCTGGCAGAGGGGACAGTAAAGTCTAAGACTCTCCAGTGGGCATGTGCTCAGCTGGCTGAGGAAAGGCAAGGTGGAGAGTGAAAACAGGGGAGTGATGCTGTCAGCAAGGTAGGCAAGGGCAAGGTCATATAGGACCTTGTAAGCACAGTAAGGATTGTGTACACTGTTCTAATTACATGGAAAACCACTGGGAAGGTGGAAGGAGGGTGCTGACTTTGACTGATATGCATTTTAGATGAATGCCCTATCTTTTGTGTATAGTGGAGACTACAGTAGGTAATAAGAGGGAAGAAGAGCAGTTACAAGGCTATTGCAATCGTGCAGGCAAGAGATGACCTGTATGTGTAGGGCTTAGGGGTTACTAGAAACCATGAGAAGACAGTTAAAAGGATTTTGGATTGAAAATGCATGTAGAATTCCTAAGTCCTCTTTATAATTGAGTGTCAATTTAATTCTTACTGCATAGAATAGAGAGTGGGGAAGAATTCATACATTCACTCAACAAACATATTGATCATTAATAAGAAAACAAGTGCTATATACTTGAGATTTAAAGTTAAACGAAACTCAGTTTAGTGGAAAATAGCTGCCAATAACTGGGTTTCTCACACATCAGCTGTTTTCCTTACTTCATACAAACTCCCCCCACCAACCCCCCGCCACCCTGACCTCAATCTCCTCCACTAAGTTCTCTGAATTCATGGGACCCTGCTGGGCCCATGGCTGCTCTCACTCAGGACATCTGAGGCTGCTGCCATTCAAGATGCTCTTCTCATCTAGAGTCTGAGAATGGAAGGAATGGATTAAAACAATATAGTCTATGTGGTACACATGCACACACACACACACACATCCTAGTTTCAATGTCCAACTGTTGAGTCTTCCAAGTCTTTCCTATATCTATTGACATAGCTATGTGATTCTCCAGACAATTAAGCTAAAGAATTTCCTTAATTCATGTTTTAATTATGGTGGTCTCAGCTCTCCCTTGTTCCTTTCTTACCTTTCCATGGGAAGGTTTTGATTAAATACAGTAAATTTTTCAAACAGATTTCTTTGAAGGTCTTTTTTATCGTTGATATAGAAAGACATACTCTCTCATATTAACCGTACAGGTCTCCGTGTTGCTGTGGGTTTTGTAAATTCAATATCTGTTCTCAAAGTTATGTTTCTTTCTTTGTCCTAAACAAAGGGCAGATCTTTGCTGATTTTCCAAACCAGCAAGAGTCAAGCCTTGAGTGAACATTTGGGCATTTTAGCAGTGATGGCGTTGTTCCCTGTAGCACGGACCTGCTTGTGACTCCAAAGGAACCTTTCAATGTCAGCAAAAATCTAGGGTTTATAAAAAGGAGAGGGAGGGGCATGAACCAACTGGCAGACGGTTCTGGAAGCTGAGAATAAGTGTACCAAGATAATATTCCTGAAAATGGTGTTTTTGACATCTAAGTACTGTGGAATCCAAACTGCAACACAAGACACTTCAATGAAACTTAAAAAATTATTAAAGAAGCAGGGAAATGATAATGACATGGGAAAGTTCTATATACTACATGTTATACGTAAAAGACATAAGTACATATACCATATTGTTGATATATTTTTAATTTTGAAAATGCCCTAGGTGTACAATCTTGATCATATTTTCCTTAGTGCTATGATGAAGATAAAAAATAAAATGGGGCTTGGTAATCCTCTCTGAGGTATAGGTGGGCTGCAGTGGACTCCCTCCACTTCACAAGCAAGGCTTAGGAGAGTGACTTGGGAGCTCCGGAAGGGTTAAAGTTTTGTCTGTGACACTGAAATTGAGGCCAGCTGTAGGTCATATTCACGTCCCAGTCACAGGAAAATGAACCTGTGAGACAGAACCTAATTATCTGCTAAACCAAAAGCCAGTCTCAGTTCAATAACTTACGACAGAGCTAGCAGCCAGATATAGTGTTACCATGGCAACGCTGGAAAAAGCTCCACTGCCGTTGAGAATGAGGAGGAAGGGAAGGAGACTGTAACCCTAAATGTGCTGTAGCCGTTTGATCTCGGACATGTGGGTCTGTCTAGAAAACCAGGTTATTCTATACATGCCTACCACTGTCTATTCACTTGAATACCTGCCACAATTACTGAAAAGAAAAATGCAATTATAACATCCTCTAGGCTTAAAATAATCCACTAGTAAATGGCTACCTGCGAATTAATTTTAAAGAGAAAACATAAGCTTCCCTTTTCTCCTCCTCCATGTCATCCCCAAATAAAGATAAAGCAGAACACAAAGGGTGGGGATTCTTGAATAACGCATCATTGTAATGAATGATTCTGTGTCCATGAAATTCATTGTCACCCTCTTTTTCTCCTATTGCCAAATGCCAAGATATTTTTGAGAGAAAACTTTTTGGAATTAAGCAATACTATTTGCTTTTCTAAGGGGTAGAAATAGAACTAGAGAGTAGAAGAGAAATAGTTTTTCTCTGTGAACTCTAAACTTTCAGGTGAAAATTTCCTAGAATATTGAGTTAAGAAGAATCATACATTAGAGGGAGATAAGCCCTGCCAGGTTGGTCATTTTTCTTCTTGCCAGTTTAACTTTGTAGTTCTTTCTGGAACAGCACTGGATTTCTGAATTTAGGAGATGATAAGGCTTACACACACATAACCTTCACTGGCCAGTTACCATGAATACAGTGAAAACAGCATCTCACTAAAAATATTTGCAGAATAAGAGCTTACCATATAGTCATATGCACTTAGAGGGGGAATACAGAAGTACATTCTTTTCTCTCTCTCTTTCAATCTTTCCCAATGGAGACAAATCATGCTAAAGCTTGTCAGTTACAATTATTGGATTTCAACATATTTGACAATTTTGATATGCCATTAATGATGTAATAAGACACGTCTAGTACATAATGTTATCACTTGGGTTCGCTATCCAGTTGTGATACCAAATTTGAATCACATAGATATACATGCATAAATATACAGATATAGCAGTGTTTATGTATAACTCATAAACACACTGGGTTTGGAATACGGAGAGGAAGGGATCTGGAGATGAATAATATCCTTTTCATATGCATGAATAACTTTGCAGTCATGCAAATCAGAAAACACAAAATAGAAAGTAGGTTTCTTCTAGCAGAAATATGACTAAGAACGTAGCTTGAAATTTGCCAGTATATTAGAGTCACCTATGATGTCTGTGAATTTCCTTTAAGGTGTCACATCTTTTAAAAACATTTTACCGTATCCTATTATATTTTCAGTATATAATTACATAAATATAGAAATCCATAACTTTAAATTCCTTTACACTGCCACAATGCATGAAAGGGAGCTTTAGGATTTTAAGAAGATAAAGGTGGTAGTAGTGGGGTTGCAGTGTGCAGACAAGCAACATCAAAGGGCAAAATGAATTTTCTGATTAACTTCCAGGTAGAAGTAACCTAACCTCTGCTCCTGACCTTAGGTTAATTCCTTTTCAAGTAAATAGAAGTCAGAGTGTATACCCCTTCCTAAGACAGATGTTTCTGAGACCTGATTATTAAAGAGTTTTTTATGGGTTGCAAAGATGCCAACAATATAGTCCAATAAACTGTTTGGATCCTGTTACTCATAATATGAATAAGTTTTTCTCTTAATTTTTCCACTTACATGAATTAATTAGTTGGAAAAGAAAATGAAGCAATTTTATCAGAAAAGCATCTGAAAGAGCTATTGATTCAAATGCTTTTACATTTTAATCTTATCACACATGATTAGCTTGCAGATATGAGCTTAATAATGACGCAAACCACCAGATTTCACTGGATTCTGTTCCACCTGAATTGCCAGGAAGGATATTGGAAGGACTAACAAAGAAATAATACTGTTTTTCTCATGATGTTCTTTTAGCCAATGATTTTGAAGAGATGTGCCATGATTTTACATAGCACATTCTCAACTATTCCATGGCATATTTTCTTTAGCATCATCAACATTCCCTAAATTTTTGTGGGTAAGTGTGCTTTTGTGCACTTTTGTTTCTTTTTAACTATAATCCTAATGTCCACCCACAGGTAAGAATTTTGTGAAGCACATGCTCCATCCAGCACAAAGGAATGGGTATGTTCAATTAACACTAAACAAATAGAATAAAATAAACTGTAGCTGAAACTAAGTTTACACTTTAAAACTAAATTTACAGATTAGAATAATCTGCTTGCCATATGGAAGGTACTCAATGTGTTTGTTGATTGAGTGAATAAATGAACGAGCCTATCTGACAAGGACCGAGACAAAATAAGAAAAAACAAAGTCGTGAAAGAAACTTGAAAAAGACTACATCCTATGCTAAACCTTGGATAAACTACATGAAAAAGGTTCCAATTTCCAAAGGTTCTTAATTCACTCACTAGAAAGGGAATGGAAAAGAAAATCTAGAAATATAGTTATCATTATTGAATTTACCATTTTAAAATGGACTAGAATATTCTAGAATATATGAGAATTTTGTATGTAATAAAGGTGGCATTTCACATCTCTGATTTTTACTTTCTCCCCACTAAGGCTACCCTCTGTTTTCTGGTCCTCACTAACCTCTGTTAATATGTCTTTTTTGGGTGTTGGTCTTTCACCCTTGCAAAATTCATGAAATTCTTCCCTCAGCAGTGAAACTATTTATATAATGCTGCTCTCAACGAGCCCAGCTTGCTGAGTAAACCTCTTTCCTTGGTTCTAGCTGTTGTTGTGGATCTTCTGAAACTCCACAGCATCCTCCATCTGTTTTCAGCTATCTCCCTGATGCCTCTTGAAGACAAGGAAACTTCTCCAGATCTCTCCCGTGCCCTGCTGAAGGGCTTTCTTGGGAGAAGGTGATGGGTTTAGGGTGAGAGGGCTAGGATGCTAGTTCAGACTCCCTCTAGTTCTCCCCTGCTGCCATTCTTATAAGCATCTACAAAGCTGCCCCCCGACCCCAGGAGGGTTCAAGGTGGCAGGGCTCAGAATCCCTCTGGCCCTTATGTCTTTATACTCATCCAACAGGAATCTGTCACCCACTTCCAACTACTTCTAACTCATATCCTGAACCCTTCTCTCGTGTAGGGTTAACTTTTATAAATTCTATGATCCAGATCTCTAGCATCAGGTTAATACTTCTAACCAAGCCCTTTAAGAATGAAAAATAAAACCATTTCCCTCTCCAAGAGCCTAGCTCTTCCAAATCAGAACAGTCCATTTTGAGCTTATTGTACTTGCTGTAAAGTTTAAAAAATAATCTACTAAGCACTTTAAATCTTCTGTTGACGCTGTCCTTGACTGTGTTTGCCCTTCTACTAAAGAAGTATATGTCATTGATCAAATAAGTATAGAAAAATAAAGCAACAAACATAAATTGGGAAAGTAATAACTTTGGTTAAACATTTCCAGATATCATTCCACATGCAGTTAATCACTTGGTTCTGCCAATTCTATCTTCTAAACACTTCTCTGTTCCCTCCTTGTCTCTCCTCTTCCACTGCCACCACCTTTATTCAGGCCATTATCATCTGTCCCAATTAATATATCAATGGAATAATTATATAAATGTGTATTTATCATCAGAATACTATTTATATTGGGAAAAAAAGGATGGAAAGAAACTCAGTTTACACCTATGAATGCACAAGTTAAATAAACTGTATTATACTCAAACAATAACATAATGAGCATATGCTAAAATGATAATATGTGGGGAAGTGTTCATTTGGTTTTTAACAATTAAAAAGCAAGTTACAAATATTTATGAAGATATTCAGTGTATGTGTGTGTGTGAATGAGCGAGAGAGAGACAAAGAGGGAGAGAGAGAAGTATGATTATATACTATATGATAACAGGAGTTATTTTGAGTGATGAGATTAATATATGTATGCATACATACATACATATATATATATTTTTTCTATTTGTCTGGAATTTCTAATTTTATAAAATGAACACTTGTTATTGTGCAGGAAAAGTTTAATTTATTTTGTAAATAAGCTAGTTGTCTTTGGACTAATGTGAAAATATCTTGAATTAGCTTAAGATGGATTGAGACTAGGTTTAATAACATTGGATAGGTAGGTTACTCCATTTGTAGTTACTCTATTTTTAATCAGTAATGTTATCTTTCCAGTTGCATACAGAAGAATTCCAGGATTTTTCAGGATATGAAGCACTTGAGGAAGACAGGAGTTTGAAATGAGATATGTTATCATAAATACGTTACAAAGAAATTTCTACCTATTTCCAATCAACATATTTATATAGGCTGAAGGTTGAGATAAAATGTCTCTATATTATGGTTTTGTTCATTAGTTATTGAATGCTTAAAAATTATTAGTGAGATACTATGACAGAGATTGCTAGTTTTCTGCACTATCTATTCTCCTCTCTTTCCTCTGAGTTTTAGCTGGATGAATGACTACTCAGAAGAAAGTCTACATTTCCATGCACCCATTTCCCAAAAGCTTTGTGTACCTGCTGACTAAGTTCTAAGGGCATGGGGGAAGGTATGTATAAGAATTCCAGAAATTTTCTTTAAGAGAAAGTGTAGTGTCCTTATTTTTCTCTTCTTATTCCTACTGACCAAAAAACAACATGGTGTAGCTTCAATGGTCATTTTGAGATTACCTGAGAAATGAAAGTCAGTCAAAGAGAGAAACAGGATAGAAGAAGCCTAGATTCCTGACCAGCTTTCCATAAAAATGATTTTCAAAGCTGTGTAATCACCTCCAAAATTTTCATTACTTGTTTGATATCTTACCTTTGGGAGTCACATTCACACCATGAATCCAACATGCATGGTATCAAAGTTCTATTAACTGAAATAGGAGCCAGGGGGGATCTGATGCTGATTCACAGAAGGATTATCATCATTCTTATTCTTCTAGTGTCAAAAGGAGGAAAAATTTATTGTCACTTTCTACTCCTTTCTTACCTGCCATAATTTTTATCCCCATGCAATATACTAGGTTATGAAATTGTCTTAATTATATAGTCATGATTTCTCATATTTACCTTCTCCTTTTCACACTAAGTATTCCTAGTGGTTCTTAATTTTGGAGTGATTTTAGTCTCCATTCAGAGTCTTATAAACACTAGGATTGTTTTCCCAAAAAAAATGAATTTCCACTCAAAATATTTCACATAATCTTATAATCTCATGGGAACATGAGACCTCAGATTAGGAATCCTTGGTTTAGATCTCCTTTTTTGTTTCTTCCTATGTCTAATTATCCCTGATTCTTCACAGTTTAACATTCTCTACCCAACTCTTTATCAATTGGGGAGTTAATCATCTAGGAGCTTTTACAAAATGCAACTGCATGGGCTCAACTTCTAACATACTGAGTCAGAAAGTACAGGGTAGGAAGAATGGTGTATCTTCATAAGTCTTTCTGAGTAGTTCTGTTATGTCCCTTGGGTTGAGGTCTTAAGTTACACTGACTTTGGATTAATCTTGCATCTTCCCCCAAATCTTTAAAGGATTCCCAGTGCCTGCCACACTGTAAAACTACACAATTACCAGAAGAGCCCCTGTGACCATTGTGGGGCCTCCTTAAACTGACTTCAGCTTACACTTCAATAGGCATTTTATAAAAATGCACCAAATCTTCCAAAAAAAATTGAATGCCAACCACAGCCCATCTTTCTTGCATCTACACATTTGCACATGCAGCATATTCTTCCCAAAATCCAGCCATTATTTCCTCCAGAAATCCTATCTATCACAGGCTAGCTAAACACAGCCTCCTCTAGGGAATCTTCCTTGATTCTCAACAACCAACATAAATACTTCCTCTCCAAACCCAAAACATTGTGTTTATATATTCCTTCTGGATCTGTCACTTTCTGACTTGATAACTTTTTTTTTTAGTTTTTCTTATTTTCGCATAAGAACATAATATCTTGTGAAGAAGGAATTCTAATCTCATTTTGTATTTTACACATACTTAGCGTAGGGTCTTGTTTTGTATAGATTATGAATGAATGGATGGATGAGTAGAAGGGTGGATAAAAAGATTTAAGGGTTGAAAGTCTCCTCAACTGTCTACAACTGTACTTGTTCATGAAGCATTACAAAATAATGAATTTAGCAATCAAAGAATATTCTTGTTTAGAAGTGAGATTTGGAACAGAATTGATGACTAATAATGAAGATGATAAAGAGAAATCACTGCCAGGCATTGTGGTAAGTTTTCCATACTTGACAAGAGAGAGGGGTGATGCTCAGATTCTCAATTAATAATTGTGTTTAAAAGATCTAAGGTTTCATTGAGTTTAAATCAATCTTGTTGAAGGAGCAAGCAAAAGTACTAAGGAAGTACAAGTTTCTCCCCCTCTGTGGTTTTAAAGAAATTGCAGTGTTCTCCTAAAGGTGGAAGACATAACAGCATAATTAATTTTAAAAAAAATTTTAACATTCAATGACAAGTTCCTAAAAGATCTATATAGAACTACTTTTCACACTAGTCAAATGTGGAATTTTTTCTATGCCACTCGGTCAAAAATATTGAGGCAGAATTTAATGCTTGACCCATGTAATACAATTAAATGCATGCTATTCCTCACTGACTTTATAATCCTTAAACCTACTTTTTATGTGCAAGAATATAAAAGTATAAATCAAATACTTTTCAGAGCATTCTAGGCTTGAGACCCTCTTATAATTGAAGTTCAAAATCACTCCATAAATGACATTATGTATTATTAGATAATCAAAGGTTAATCTGGGTATGTGTGTACACAGCTTGTTTTTTTTTTAATTAATTAATTTATTTATTTTTGGCTGTGTTGGGTCTTCGTTGCTGCACATGGGATTACTCTAGTTGTGGTGAGCAGGGGCTACTCTTGGTTGCCGTTCGTGGGCTTCTTATTGTAGTGGCTTCTCTTGTTGTGGAGCACGGGCTCTAGGCGCGAGGGCTTCAGTAGTTGTGGCATGCAGACTCAGTACTTGTGGCTTGCGGGCTCTAGAGCACAGGCTCAGTAGCTGTGGCACAATGGCTTAGTTGCTCCGCGGCACGTGGGATCTTCCAGGACAAGGGCTCAAACCCTGGTGGCACAGTGGTTAAGAATCTGCCTGCCAATGCAGGGGACACAGCTTATATTTTTAAATCACAGAACACTTTACAAAAATTCTGCAAAACTAATGGCAATTGTTGTTACTGCCACATTTTTAAACTATCAATACATCGTGGTTAAAATAAAATCTGGTTTATCGGTGATTATTTTTCTTATATAAAATTTAAAAAAATCAAGTTTTCACCTTGAGATTGAATAAGGAAGTAAGACTATGGTTTATACAGCTAAAAAATATATAACAACTCAAATAATCCTCTGATGATCATGAAAAAAATCCCAAATAAGTCTCAAGAAGACACAAGAAGAAAAGGCTCGGAGTAGCAACCAAAGATTTGTGAAATAAATTGATTTCCAGTCAAATCAGGTCTTCTACTCTTCTTGAAAATGTCAGCGTGTCAGCCTTGGCCATTACAAGACTGATTTATAGTTGAGACAAAGCGGTAGTACCAGCTGACTGTCTGGAGCCACAGTCCAGTGTCTGGAAAGGCTGCCGATGACAATCGTCCTTTTCTTAACCAATCAGCAAGGTTTAACTAAAACCTAAACCTTTTTTTCTGTATCGTGATAAGATAAAGATAAAATACAATCTGGAAGATTTACTTTGTGGGAAATAAACAAGAATTGTGGGAGGAAGTAGGTATCATACTTCCACAGAATAAATAATAAACATTATTTATGGCAATCTATATTTCAGACATTTAGAAACACGGAGCATAAATGAATATTCCAAATATGACAACTTATTTTAATATACTGGAAACCACAGCATACTTTTGTAATTTGATTAATTAGGAAGAAAACTTGTGAATGTTAAAATCAATTTTCAAACTTCCTAAATTATATTTATAGCATTGCTCATCTGTATCACAAAAACCCAAAATGTTTTGCATGAGAATCATTATTCATAGCAAATTAATCTTTTTCTCATTGAAGAAGATCCCTAAATAGTAGTTCGTGGTAGTAAAATGTTTAAAATTGTCCAGGTCATACCATGATAAAAAATAGTGCTGAAAAGGATAAGGATCTGACATTCAAATTATATAAAATCACATAATGGTTATACTTATGTAAAGATGTAGTTATATATATGTGTATTATATGAAGGCATATATAACTATATATACAAATATATCTGTATAAAATTATAGCCATTGTACTG
Organism: Balaenoptera physalus; assembly: GCF_965194825.1. Lineage (NCBI taxonomy): Eukaryota > Metazoa > Chordata > Mammalia > Artiodactyla > Balaenopteridae > Balaenoptera > Balaenoptera physalus. The sequence goes on along the minus strand of NC_138891.1, from coordinate 119,154,658 downwards.
ATTTTATACAATTAGAATGTTTTATATAGATACACATACATATACATATATATGTATCTTTAAAGACAGTAAAAGAGGAAGAAACCAACTCATAAACCAAAATAAAATACCTTCAAGAATCAGCAACATAAAGCTCCCTAATATTATAATATTAGAGGTAAAAGTGTAAAGGATATAAAATTTGCTGTAACAGAATGGCCTAAACATATGGTGGCTGAGATAGACACCAGATTACAAAATATAATCACCATCCCTTTTATACCAATCTCCCATTTTTAATAATCCTAAATCATTTTTAAAATGACAAATTCCTAAATGAGTCCAAATATTGACTTCCTGATGTATGCCAAATATTAAATGATCATGAAAAATGCTAATAAAATGTAATTAATCTCCAAGATACTCAAGATTGAGATTTGCTGCTGCAGATGTTTTATAGTTACAAAGCTGTACAGAACACATTTGGGCTAAAAAACTTAATATTGCCTATATGTTGACCAGCTCCACTAAGTTTACCAAGATAAACATATGTGACCGAAGCCTATAACATACTATTATGCTAAGCACTTTAGAAATATGTAGTGGTTGTTGGAAGCCCTGTTACAGTTTTTCCTCTGAATTTCTTTCACCTTCTGCCATTGACATTAATCTTGCTCGGTGACTCTTGTACCGCCTCCCTACGCAGGCTGTCCAATCTGAGTAACTCTCAAATGCACAGAGAAGTGACTCCAAAACAGAGCCAATCAAGCCTTTCAGGGAAATTAAATTGATGTAGGGATGAAGAGAACCTTTTTATTTTTTCCTCCTGGAGTCACAAGCTCTAGGAATGATGTATGATGCATGTCTAGAGTTCCCAATGGTCATCTTGGCTATCAGACAGACAGAATGTGAGAATGAGGTCAACTGCCTGAGAATGAAGTCAACACATTGGAGATAGATAGAGAAAAAGAGAGCAAGAGAGAGAGAGAGACAGATTGAGAGGGAAAGGGAGAGAGAATCAGGTGGAGGAGGAAAGGAGAAGCAAGTGAAGGAGGAAGAGAAAGAGGAGAACAAGGAGGAGGAAGAGGAGGAGGAGAAGGGGAGGAGGGGGAGGATGGGAGGGGGAGGGGAGAAGGATGAGGAGGGGAGGATGAGGGGGAGGGGGAAGAGGAGGGGGAGGAGGGGGAGGAGGAGGAGATGATGATGTACATACAGCTTCCTTTTTTGTTGCAACTAGTTGGAGCTGAGATATGATCTTTTGCTACTGAAAGACTCTGATTAATGTAGTGATCTAAACTAATGCTAGGTCTTTCCTAACTTGACTCAAAAAGTCCCCTGTGGGATGGAAAAATATCCAACTATCTAATGATACACTGGTTTTTTTACCTGAAAATCACTTTAAAATCATCTTTCCCTACATTTTAATTTTATAAATCAGTTGTAAATTTTAAAAGTGAAAAGGAGACTGGTTCAGTCCCAAAAGACAACTAGTGGTAAAAGTGGTATTAAAATTTTGGTCTTCTATTTCTGTTTCACTATTCAAGTTCAATGGTAGCATTTATGATGCAAAAGTCTAAAAAGTCCAAGTTTATTCGGCATATTTTATTAACTCCCAGAGAATAGCCCAATTAGAATGTTTGGATCTTTTGACTAATTATTGTAATTGCTGCTTTATGAAACTCTGCATGATCAATATCATTATATTCAGTTTAACTTTTTTTTTAAGAAATTAAATGATGGCTTTTTTACAACCGAAGTGTCCATCGACAGATGAATGGATAAAGAAGATGTGACACATATATACAATGGAATATTACTCAGCCATAAAAAGAAACAAAACTGAGTTATTTGGATAACTGAGTTATCCACTGAGGTGGATGGACCTAGAGTCTGTCATACAGAGTGAAGTAAGTCAGAAAGAGAAAAACAAATACCATAGGCTAACACATACATATGGAATCTAAAAAAAAAAAAATGGTTCTGAAGAACCTAGGGGCAGGACAAGAATAAAGACACAGACGTAGAGAATGGACTTGAGGACATGGGGAGGGGGAAGGGTAAGCTGGGACGAAGTGAGAGAGTGGCATGGACATATATACACTACCAAATGTAAAATAGATAGCTAGTGGGAAGCAGCCGCATAGCACAGGGAGATCAGCTCGGTGCTTTGTGACCACCTAGAGGGGTGGGATAGGGAGGGTGGGAGGGAGACGCAAGAGGGAGGAGATATGAGGATATATGTATATGTATAGCTGATTCACTTTGTTATAAAGCAGAAACTAACACACTACTGTAAAGCAATTATACTCCAATAAAGATGTTAAAAAAAAAAAGAAATTAAATGATGGCTTTTTTTTTTAGATGGAATGAAATCATATGTAAATACTGCATTTTGGTCCAATTATTCTGGAAGTGCCATTTTTATAAACCACAGTTATTAATATTTTCATGGTCTATCTATGGGTCTTAATCACCAGACCTTTGCATAGTATAGGGAATAACATGACCAGAATCTCGGCAGTGAAAAATCCTAATAGTATCCCATATCTTGTCCAAAGCAACTCAAATATAGAGATAAGTTATCGCATATACAACTAGAAAATAGGACAAACCACATAAAATGCTAATCTATAAAATATAAAAAAGAATAAAACTTCCAAATTACAGAACTTATGAAAGGCTAAGGCACACAAAAACGATAAAAAGTGTCGGACAAGTGAAAGATATCTTTTGTAGACCATAAGCTATTTAAGAGCAGATTTCCTCTTTTTATTTCCTATAGCTGACACTCAGAAAACCCTTGATAAAGATGTTTATAATAAGTGATTTGTGAGTTCACTGGAGCTGAAATGATTTCCTAATGGTGTCTGCATCTCACCTTTGAGACAGTGTATACCCAGTAAATTTGGGTGATGAAATAAATAGTCTGTTTAGCAAAAGCAAATACTAAAATCCAAACAGGAAGAAATAAGCTAATATTCACTGAGTACTTTCTTGGTGTTAGGCACTGAGCTAAGGAATTTACTTGGATTATTTCATTGATCAATCATTAAGTCCTCTGAAGTCCTTGATATTAAAATGTCATTAAAACTTAAGTGGAAATCAGTACAATTGTTTGGTAAATTATGAATCAGGCTTCATCTAACTTATAGAAGGCAACAACTACTTTTTATCATTAAATAGTTAACATCTATAACTAATATTCACATATCTGACATTTCATTTTAAAGTCAATCAAATTTTGTTAAATGGTCACATCTTAATCGGCCATAGTGGTCCCATGTGTTTATGCAGCCTTAATTCATTGAATTCTGTTTTTATGTTAAATTTACATTTATGAGTGAATGGATGAGTGAATGATTCAACAGTTTATTTTGTGGTAATAAGTTGTATTTATGAATTGGTGAATTTCACGTGGGTTTCATTCTCAAGTAGAATCTTTCCTCAATGGCAACAAAGATGTGTCACTAGTGAGACCAAGTTTCCATCCTCTTTACAACTTGTAATCCCTGAGACAAAGAATGACGATCTTTTTCTAATATCTATGTTAATTCTACAAGAAGACATTAAGAAAAAGCCCACTAGAAATTTCCTCCCTGAGTCAAAGTCATAAAGGCCTTTAAATAAACTTTATAAGCAGTTCTTTATCTCAACATTAAGACTAATAAAATATACATTCTTATAGATGTGGTACTTCTTATAGATGCACGTCTTATAAAGTGTAAGAGCATTTTCTAAAGAGCATTTTCTAAAGTCAATAAGAGATAAGGTAGGGATCATCTTATTTCTCTCTCAAATTTAGCAACACATAGTCCTATTATTTATTAGCAATTTACTCTTTCAGAATGACTTCATTACATTTATTTAAAATAATATGTCATAAAATTCAATGGGAGGAAAGGAACTAGAGAGAACATACAAGTTGAGTATCTTTCTTCCAAAGTAGGAAGAGGGTTTCCATTATGATGCATCTAAGTGCTGAAAAAAATACATCATCTCTTTGTCACATGTATATATTTGGGCGATCTTCGTCAGTGTACTTGGTGGACCTCACTAGAGCACACCCTACGGAAAGAAAACACATTTTCTTTAAACATAAGACACAGTTCCTTTGATATCCTGTTAATCACTTTTCCTTTTTAATTGAAAAACTCACCACAGAAATTAAAGTACAAATTTCATTATTCTAGAAAGAACCCTAAAAGTTGACATGTCTTTGAACAATTGTTTCAGAAATTCTTTTTAAGGTACATTTTCAGTTTCTGGCATGGCTTGAATTGAATTCTAAACTTTCTGCTGCTTGCCCTCTAAGCCCCTCTGGTGAATTTAAATAGGCTTCCCTATATATTTAGTACATTCAAGAATTCTTTGTCGCAGTGCCTACTCTGCTTTATTATTAGAAGGCTGTCTCTGAAGTCCAGCAGCCAGTTTGTTTTCTGCCATTAATAAAGAGTCTACTTTTTCCCCCCACTTCTTTGAAGAAGTTGAAAAGGCTCCATGTTGGGTGGAGGGGGTGTCAGGAAGAGAGAGAAGTGAAGGGAACCAACTGTGGTGTAACCCCCCCAACAAAATATGTTGTCTAATGTAGAATCCTCCCCAAGGTTTATAAATGCAAGGGCTGGGTTTTCAGTGTGAGGTTTAACAGAGTAATAACTTAGCCACATACTGGTTCCCCCCTCACAGCTAAGAATAGGAAGTCTACCATGAGAAAGACATTACATTTTTAAATCCTACAAAACCAAGTGCTTCCATTGGCTAACATTTCAACATCACCCAAATCTCTTAGTGAAGATGTCTGAAAACTGGAAAGACCATAAATAACAAAGTACATTTAATTTCTCACAATTCACTTATATGTCCAGAAAAATACATAGAAGAATTTCAAGAAAGACCTACCAATTTGGATGTATAAAATATTGATGTTGACTCATGGCCAAGGGAAAGCTAATTCAAAGGCAAGGAGAGATGACTCCACAGAATAGCCATTTGGTGCTCACAAATCGTCAGACACCTACCAACAGAGAGGAAGAAACTTCTTAGAAAAGGGGAATGGTTAAATCCACCTACATACAAGAACCCAAAGCACCCCAGAAACCTTAAAAGGCCGAGATGAAACCTAGGAGTTATGATTCTTATTTAGTTGACCTAACAGATATAGCCCATGATTATTTTTATGCTAGTTTTTATTTGTTCAGGAATTAATTATTAAAGTAACACACTTAAAATCACATTTCTTACATCAGATACAAGGAAAAATTTATTTCACCATATGAAAATTTTTCACTTTTAAATTCTTCATAAAATATGCATGGAATCAGCTGATTGATTATATAACACTATTTAATCTCAAATACACTTAATCTCAATTACCTTCAAGTTCTACCTGCTTCTGACAGGAATAAAGACGCAGATGTAGAGAATGGACTTGAGGACATGGGGAGGGAAAAGGGTAAGCTGGGATGAAGTGAGAGAGTGGCATGGACATATATACACTACCAAATGTAAAATAGATAGCTAGTGGGAAGCAGCCACACAGCACAGGGAGATCAGCTCGGTGCTTTGTGACCACCTAGAGGGGTGGGATAGGGAGGGTGGGAGGGAGACGCAAGAGGGAGGAGAGATGGGGATATATGTATATGTATAGCTGATTCACTTTGTTATAAAGCAGAAACTAACACACCATTGTAAAGCAATTATACTCCAATAAAGATGTTTAAAAAAGAAAAAAGTTCTATCTGCTTTCAAACTTCCACAAGTAAGACATTACATACAAGTTAATATTATTGGCTAGTAATACACTCCATCTGATAAAGCTGGGGAAAAAGCAACATTCAATGAAAATAGAAGCTAATTCATTGAAAAAATGTTGTGGATAAGTTTATGACAAAGTCTCACTTTTCATACTATTTTTACCAAGGGTTTAAAAAAACTAAGATATATAGATATATAGATATATAGATATATATAATATGTAAATATATAAAATGTATATATTAATACATATTAATTTATATATTCATGTGTATATGTTGATATATATTAAGTACATATGTTAACGTATATTAATATATATACATATAATGCCTCAGAGTATAGTTGGTCACTGATAGATAAAAAAACTAAATACAGAGATGGAGATGACAGATAATGATAGCACCTAAGTTTCTACATACTAACTATGTATTTGCAAAGCTGCACTAACAAGTCTGTTTTTCAAATGCTTAGAAACGTTCAGGCAAACGTGAAACGTGAAACGTGAAAACTTCTCTATGTTAGGAACTTTGTTTTCCTTTTCCAAATACAGTCACTAAAGGATCAGTGGGACCTGAGTGCTAAGTTAAATGTCTAGTGAGAAATTTAACAAAAGAATCCAAGTAATCAAAACGATGCCTGCATTCGCTGCCTACCGAAATGTAGGCTATGCTCTGCATGTGTAAATGGCAAGAAAATTCGGGCGTTAGCTAACCCTTTATGTACTGCTTTTCTCAAACCTCATCCAAACATGACAACTTGCAAAACCATTTAAATATTTATCAGGTGAATTAAACCAAGGCCAGGCACATGTACCAGCATGTCCATTTGAACGTAAGGAATTTAACATAGTATATACCTTTTGTAATTTCATTAGTAATTAACCTGTACTGTAATTCCCCTGAGATACCTATACCTCTTCCTTGACATTATTTATGTAGCCTAATGCTTAAATGACTTGAGAGTATCTCTACACCTCATCTGCAGCTTCACTGGAACACTAAAGTGTTAAAGACTTCTATACTCGGAAAGATATTGACCCCATGAACACTGAAATGAAATATAATCATATTTAGATTTGGCAAAATTCCAGCAGTGGCTTCCTTGATGGACCTTAAATGGCTTTAAAAAATGTCATTTTGAAAAACTGCTGTTTTCCTTACAGAGATTAAAAGTTAAAAGCATGAGTATAACAATATTAACAGAGCAATATAAAAGAGACAAAAGAAAAACTACTACTTCATTGGTATTTGATAGATGTTTAAGGTGAGTGATGATATTTAAAAAAATAGAACTTGAAGTTCACAGTAAATTAGCAAACAATGTGAGAAAGGAAAATAATCAAGCAGGGGTTAGTATATTTATGTAAAACAGTGATTCTCTATTTCAGAATTAAAATGTAAAAATAAGCTGGTGTCAGAGAGGAGGTGATTCCTCATTTCCACCGCATTGAGCAAGCTCGCATCGGCAGCAGACAGCCTTTAATATATGCGTCTGGCTCAGGCTGGTCTCCTAACCATGAAGCCATCGAATTGTTAATATCACTGCTTTTTTTCTGTATGCAACACATCATTTTCTTGCTCTTTGTTGTAGATCCTTCCTTTATTTTAAGCTTAGCATGATCTGATTTTCCAAATCATATTATACAGCCCCGAAACAATATCCTGTGACAGCTAAGATAGAAATGCAGAAAAAAGTGGCATCCATCTATCCATATACAGCATAAAGTAATTTATATAAACAAAGTTACCCACTTATAGCTCTACTCACCTTTATGGAGTAAGAGAAAAGCTTTATCAATGACGCGCTCAGAAAAGATAGTTCATAGATCGGAAGGTTACATACAGAGGGCTCAGAGAATGCATGACGATTAGTAAAAAATATATATTTTATATATGTTTTTGGGGAAAATAAACACAATTGCATTTTAAATCTAGCTTTGGTATCTTCCGACTATGAAACCGAAGTTAATATATATTGTGGTTCATAAATATGATGACATAAAAAAAATCTTGCATTTGAAATAGTTATATTTGATATCACTATAGCCAACAAACATCTATCCCTTACATTATTTTGGAACTAAATTGATGGAACATCTTATACATACAGGTGTCTGTAAACATATACCTGTATGTGATATTGTTTTATATAAGAGGTGGTTTCTGATCTGCTGTGTAAATGTGGCTATTAAATATAATCAAGTTTCTGTGTACTTGTAGATACACATACATAGAGTTCTTTGTATTGAGAAACTTATGCTTTTAAAAATGCTTGATTACAATGAGAATAAGGTTAAAAGAAGTAAAAAATAAATACTACCCAAAACTTCACGGTTTATATTATATCCACTCATTTGAAGTTTTAAAACATTTGTTTATACACACACACATACACACACTTAAAATTTCAGAGATTCTAAATAAATGAAACAGGTGATATAAGTAAAGAATCTGAATAGATACAGGGTGGATATATGCTTAAACACATTCTATGTGCCTTCATAGATGAGGAACATGTTTATGATATTGTAACATCAATTTTTTAGGAAATATAACTCATGGATGATTTGTATTCTGTGATACTTCAAATCATAAGTAATTCTAACAAGTCCAATAAAAAGGTGAACAAAGACTCTATTACAGTATTCTCAAATACACTCAGAAATTTATTTTAAAAATGTGAAGATATATATAATTTATAGTACCCCTGTAAAGCAATAGAGTTTAAAGAATGAAATCATTTTGTTTCTTCTGTTATGGAAAATCTCTCATCTCCATTTTGAATCTTATTATCTGCAACAATATTGTAAAATTTAAAAATAGATTTAATGTATAATTCTGCTCTCAAAAAAGCACATTTGATATGGCAATGGCTAATAATATTCAAATGTGACATGATATAGTTGAAATAGTTACCTCATATAAAACTAAAATTCTCATAAAAGTCTGCAGTTCAGATTCAGTTGATAGATGAACTAGAGCAGCCTGACTTCATAGGTGGTGTTTACTAATTTATCTCACATATGTCCATGATATATGCCAAGTAAAATGCAAAAATTAAAAGGTATTATATTTCTGCTAATTATGATAACTCGAACTCTTATAACAAGATAATGTCTTATAATAAGACATATAAAGCATGTTGTCTGGTTAAAAAGACTAAAGAAAACTCTGGCAATAAATACTAAGTATAATGCAGCATTCTTCTTAAATCAGTATAAAATCTAATAGGGTCAAATAAAGAAGATGGCAAATGATTTTATTTCTAGGCCTCAAGCATGATTATAGCTATACATTACATATTCTCAGCCATAGTTGTGTGAAAACATAAAGGATTTATTTAAGTAGCTAATGTATATATTTCTATGCATATGAAAAAAGTTACAAATATAAACCACTCTCTTCATTATTAACTAAGGAGTTATTCTCTTAGGCTAGCCACCTTAAATACACCAAAAGAAGCATTTTAAAAACACTTGTATTTAATTTTGCTTCTTACACAGATATCTTATATTGCTTTTATATATATGTTGTTATAATACAAACGCTATTTCTGTGCACTCTGTCATCACTTTAGAGTACAGTTTCTGAAAATAGTATTTTGGGGGGTGGGTCATGGTGAAAACATTGCTGATTATAAAGAAGAGCACTGTTCATTTCTCCTAGGCAGAATCTATGTATGTTCTTTTGTTCTGATGGTAACTGCAGACAATCAATAAGGTCCAAAGCTGCTGGTTCCCCTCCGCCTAGGTCCCAAGAGCCTGACTTGTGATGTTACTAAAATACCTCACAAGTTAGGGTCTCAGGGACTAGGAAAAGTCTGGTTTGATGCGGTAGAATTCTTCTTCCAGTAATAAGGCTAGTTTAGAAATTACAGTTGGGTTCAGTTAACTTTTTCCTCTAAATACTAATTAAAATACATATGCAGAAATATATATATGGTATATAAAGTTAGGATGAGCTGAATATTCATGACAACCATTTAGAGACTAATTTCAGGCTTTAAAATAATGAAGAATGTATGAAACAATGCAGATAATGTACAGTTAAGAGTCATTCCATTAGATCCAAGAAAGAGACGAAAAATGGGTTAAAATCTGTTTCTAGCAGATTTGTACAGCAACACCATAACCTCTGTTACATTAAAGAAGGATTATATGCCAGTTAATGGGACCCTAATTGAAATTTTGCTTCCCATTACACATCTATACAGCACAACTTGTAAGGTGGGCCCAGGACATACAACACTTTAACTCTAATTTAAATATACACTGTTGCAGTTAAGAATAAAACAAAAACTTTTTTGCATGTCATAATTTAATACCTCTGAAGCTTGCTATTTCTCTTTGAATCTCCAAACTAGTCAGACAGCCGATATTTCCATGCATACTCTGTAGCTATTTGAGCAATGCCACTTAATAAACACGTAACTTAAAATGCTGGCAACATAAGAAAAAAAGAGACTCTACTTTTAAACAATTGCATTATAAAGCTCAATACTTTTGAAAATACACAATCCCAATCCTGCATATTCACTGAATTTCCTCCGATCTTTTAGCCTTGTTTGTGGTTCGAGAACAGAATTTGTACTTTAGGAATGATCCAAGGTTTAGTAGCATAGAACGCAGGGTAAAACAATCGGACCAGCCATAACATAAAAGTCCTGGCCACAGAAGTGGAATCTGGTTCTTCTGAAGTGGTTGATCTTAAAAGGGAAAAGAGGAGGAAAAAACAAAAACGGAAAGAATTAGAATGTTTTCCTGTAGAACAGGTGAATCAGCCATTTCCAAGTAAGCTGCAAGGAAAGCTATACTGAACAAAATATTTGCTAACTGGCCCCCTCCTCCACCCTAGTACCACACCCCTTTCCAACCACCACCCCCGACCCTCTGTCCAGATCTTTACTTTGCCTTGTTAAGACTTTAAATATTCTGCTCCATGATGTAATGCATCATTATATAAGATCTCTTTCTGTTTATCGTTTGATTTTCCATACTGAATCAGTTATGGCTTAAAATAGTAAATAGTTAAAAAAAAATAAAACAAAAAAGCAGCACTCACAAAGAGCAAAAAATAAAACAGTCCTTAGATATAAGTCCATGCTTTTCGTTAAAACTGAATATGGCTTTACAATTTTTGACCATAGCATTCAACCAATTATTAGAATGAAAAATCTCACCCCTCCATAAATATGACATTAACATAATTATACCACCCCCATCACGGAGACCCATCCTCCTTAGGGAATACATCTGATGCTCCAAAGATGGAAATCAGTCAGATTTTAGTTGCTCTCCAACGTACCTTTGCTTCTCACTGACTGACTGGCTTTTACCCTCCACGCACTCACACGCCACCCCCTCCCCTCGGCTAGACACGGATGCCCGAGCGAGCACGCGCGCGCACAGGCATACAGACACCCAGCGAGAGGCGAGGCAAAGCATCTGATGCTGACTCAGAGCGCTTCTGTGTGCAGGGGGTGGCAGCGGCTGGTATTTTCACTGCGCTCATCATTAACATTAACTCACAGTCTAGCATCCACCCTCTCCCAGACCTGCGGGACTGCAGTATTTGCATGACGCTGTCACTCTAGCCTTTGCAGGTCAGATGAGAGAAGAAAAAAAAAGAAAGAAAGAAAAGGAGTGAAAAGGAAAAGCCCCCAAAGCCTTCATTTCTTCCAGGGTCTCCTTATTTTTCCACCTTTCTACTTCCTCTGTGGCTATGTCTCAGTTGTTTGACATCTTTCCGGAAGAAGCTGTCTTGTGCTTCAGTGAGCCAGTAGTCAGTTGGTCCTCCCCTCCCCTCACACTTGGATACCCACCCCTTTCCCCCCCGATCAATAACACAGATATCCAAATACAGTTGTGGAAACAGGCTCCGACACAGTCTCACCCTGGGTTCACTACCTCAAGAAGCAGGCAGCCAGGCTCACACGTGATAGAAAAATAATGCCAGCAATTCTTTAGCAGTCCTAGACTTTATTCTATGCCTTCATTCCCCCCCCCCATCCTCCCCCTCCCCGGCTGATGAAAGAGCAAAAAGAGCCTTTGCACTTTTATATGAAGCCCCCAAGCAGCCCAAGAGACAGATGAGTTCGGTGGCTCTGTATAGATCAATCATTTCTATTGAATAATGAAAAAAAACCTGATTTTAATAAAAATAATTGCTTAATATTTGTATTAGCTGTGCTCTCATTTCACAGGAATTACAAGACCTGCCAGGATCTGAATCATCGATATGACTTAAACTGTGTTGAAATTCTAACTTGCTGGAATGAAATCAACCAACAGGATATTAGTATATTTTTTACTTTTTCGATTTAAGAACTCTTAAAAATAATAATAAATAGCCATGTTGGCGGATATGTGAAAGTCTTTGAGACTAAGAAATGTTTGCAGGCTATAAATATTATAATTAAATATATGTTTACGTAAAACATGGATTTGTGTACATATGTGAAAACAGTCTACTATGTGCATTGTTACAAAAGGAAGTAAAATTTTGGCTGAACACAGTCGTGTTTGTACTACAGTGTTTCATAATATAAAAAGCAGTATATACGTATTTATCCAGTTCCTTTGTTCTTCAATTGTTCCCTTTAATGACAGAATGTGGTAAACTGCCTACCTTTCCTTTCTACACGAGCGATATTTCTGAATTACTTGCCAGACAGAGCTAGCCATCAGTGACTCTGCAGCATACAAGAAATACATACAAAGGAAAGTACGACTATTCTCAAGCCAACTCTAATGCTGTCTGGTGCTGGAGGAATTTCGGTGTACCGACACAGACAGATCCCAGGATGCACTGCAGCACTGCAGGACCAACTAAGGTAGCAGTTTGGCAACAGAACTGTGGCAACAAACGTGAAGGACAATCATTTGCAGAGGTTCCAAAGAAAACATCACACAACCCATAAAGAGAAAGAAGCATCTGCAGTAGGCTACGTATTTCTATCATCAGCTCCTACAGGCTCCTGATTTGAAAGAGAAAGGAAAGAAAAGGAAAAACTCAAGTGCAAAAACAAAAAAACACAAATAAATAAAGAAGTGGGCATCCGGAGGAAGCATGGTATTAAGTACACACTCTCACTGGAGAGAGAAAGGGAGGAAGGAAAAGAATACGAGGCAGAGGAAGAAAAGAAAATAGGAAGAGGGAGGGGAAAGGTGGAGAAGGGGAAGAAAGGGACGGAGAGGAAAGAGCAAAGAATCACTGAGCACTGAAGCAACAAATGAAATATGAAATTAGATTTCAGAAACCAAAGATTCCAGAATAGTGTTCAAGCTTAGAGTTTAATGAAAAACTGTAACAGAAATTAATGCATGCATAGCATAGCTTAAAATACTTATTGTTGGTAACAGTGAGAAGCCTGCTGACTTCACCCTTCCTGTTCTACGTGTGTGTATTAAACTGGTCATCTCTTAAAGTCTCTTTGCTCAGATCCATCTTTTTTTTTTCTTTCTCTCTCCAGCATCATCAGCGTCCTTTATGCTATTTTTTTTTTCTAGACAGTTGCCCACAATACTCTGGATAAATTAATGTTGTGACCTTGCTATGGCTATCAGACATAAAATGTCGACTGTTTTAATAATTGAACATGTGCTTACAGCAAACTGCCTACTGATATCTTAGCTCTGTGGACTGCCTGCATTAAGCACCTCACTCCCAGCTCTGCGAATCAGAAACAACAGATGCAAATACAACTTTCTTTTTCCTATTCCATGCTATCTCTGTTTATTACATACAGAGACAGACACACACGTAACTTTATAGAAGGCATAAAAACATTAACCAAGCGAGTTAGAAAATCAAGAATAAAGGTTTGAAGAAAAATAATAATTATAAATGTCCAGGCATTTAAAATATTTATATCCAGACAGGGGTGAGCCAGTTTCAAGTGCCCAGGCTTCTGTCAAGATCATCGTTGGGCCAATGGGAATCCAAACTTGATTAAATCAATATTTATTTGAAAGAAGATGTAATCAATCAGTTCAACTATGTCTGTCATAGACATGGGTTTAAGGTCTGTTCTTATTCTAAACTTCCATTCATCAATACTAAAACATCCCTAAATGAGACTCTGACTATGGCTAAACTATTTACAAAGTAAATTTTTCAGTCTGTTTTACATTTAATTTGAGCAAGCAATGCAAGTATGGTCTTCCTAGATCAATTATTTTTATATGTTATTCGAGTTTTGTTCCGTTAACTTAAAAAATAACTAAGATAGATCTGGATGTATATCAAATGGTGTATTAAGTTAAAGGAAGCAATGACTGCTCTGAAATACTTTAATACAACCTGCCTTCTACCTTACTACTAAGGCAAGGGATCTTTTCTCAGAGAGGCCATTTGAACTCATTGTTATTATGGAAATTGTATTTAAGAACATTGATGAGGTTTAGGATAAGGAAGATGGAGGACAAAAAATGATCTACGGTTCTAACTTTGACTCAAAATTCATGGATGTGCAGAATATATTGTTTTTTTATTACTTGCATATTTTCTTTGCTTTATTTAACCTACACTTTCCAATAAGGTGCGACCAGCCACATGTAGTTATGAAAATTAAAATTAAATAAGGTAAAAATTCAGTTCCTCTGTTGCCCTAGCCATATTTCAAACGTATAACAGCACATGTAGCTGGTGGTTACCATTTTGGACAACACAGCTATAAAACATTTCCAACCTTGCAGAAAGCTTTATTGGACAGTGTTAACTTAAACTGTCCTTGTGAAAGTTTATAGCATAACTGGTCACTGTATCGCAATACTTTCATTCCAGTCTATTTTAAGAGGATGAATTTATATTGATTTATTTGAAGATCTAAAATAGGAGAATTCCATTTGACTAAAGAGCATCTAATACTTTTATTTACTAATAGTTTTGAAATATGTAAGATTACTTAAGGGGAAGGGTTGTACAGAAATGAACTTTAAGGTAGTTGATAACAAAACCATCAGAAGACACAAAAACATACTCAAACTGAAGTCTGCAAATAAATCTGACAGAGGCTTATTTGTCTAACCTTTCCAGAAAGGAGAGTCATGCTCTTTTTGCTGTCAAACAACCCATATTACGAATTTCTATTTTCAAAAAAGAAGGGCTGTAATAGTAGTGTGAGTAGCAAAAATACAGAGAAAAAGCAATTTTTAAAAATCCTATTCGTATAAGCAAAAAATTGCAGTTAAGAGCAACAACAAGTATGGTTATACCATTTTCTTCCTTTTTTTTAAAAGAGAAAAGAATAATTAAAGGGCAGGGGAGACAAGAATCAGATGCCAGTGAACTAGGATGACCTGGTTGGGAATTTTTTATAAAGAAAAACAGGTGTGTGTGTGTGTGTGTGTGTGTGTGTGTGTGTGTGTGTGTGTGTGTGTAGACATTGTTAAGATAATTTTGAGTTATCAATCAGATTCTGGAACTAATTATCTTAAGCAAAATGAAAATAAAGTAAAACATAAGTGTATATGAGTTATTACTTTAAAAATTTCATGGTGAATGATGCAGCTGGTTTTCAACAAGAAAAAACCTGACATCTTTTCTTCTAGTATTTTAGTATTTGGACTAGGGGTTGATTCAGTGTTTAACTAGGACACTTTTGGATTGTAATGCAAAACGCTTATCTGTCAACCTAAAATTACTTTTTTCTTACTCTTTTGATATATAAGTGCAGAGCATCACAACTAACATGGAAAAATAATCACACAGATTTCTCTTCCTTTCAAGGATGACCCTTTAGACCCTGCCATGTGAAATCTAATGTTCATTCTTCTATTTAGATTCTTCTATGTATATGTATATGATTGTAACACTCTATACCAATCTCTCTCTCTTTCTCCCACCCTCCCCCCATTTTCCTCTCCCCTTCTCCTCCCCCCTGCTTTCCCCAAGTGTGTAACCCACTTGCCAATCCAGTCTGTCATCAATATCCACAAGGGGACCACATTCAAAGCCACACCAGAGAGACGAGAGAAGGAGAGCAAGTCTGAGATAGGGGTAATTGGAGCAAGAACATGAACTTGAGGGAGGTCTTGAGGGGGAAGTGACAATGACAGTGACTGTTGTACAGCCACACACATGAACAAATAGTCTTGAGGATGCTGGTGGAGTGCTTCTCTTTCAGGAAAAAGGTAGGGGATAATAATGAGGGGCAATTTGGAGACCATGGAAAAAAATTACGCCGTATCAAATTATCTTGCAATCCAGAAGAGTATTTTTCAACAGTTAGCAGGCTTATACGTTCTAACAATAAAGGAATGTTTCTGCTCTGCTGATGTGCTTCCTAACAGATGAGAGAGTGAAAAATTAATCTTGACTTTTTAAGATGGGACATTAGGTGGAAATGATCAAGCGACTTCAGAATTACTGTCATATTTAGAGCTTGACTACTATGGCAAAGGAGCCATAATAACTTATGTTTTAGCTAACAAACTACGGAAGAGTACAGGTATCCCTCAGTATCTGTGGTTTCAGGACTCCCGGGGATACCAAAGTCCTTATATAAGGAACTGTCAAGCCCCTTATATAAAATGGTGTAGTATTTACATATAACCGACACGCATCTTCCCATATGCTTTAAGTCATATTTAGATTACTTATAATACCTAATACAATGTAAATGCTATGTAAATAGTTGCCACCATGCAGCAAATTCAAGTTTTGCTTTTTGGAAACTTTTGGAATTTTGGGAGAGGGGGGTGGAATATTTTTGATCTGTGGCTGGTTGAATTTGTGGATTTAGGACCCACAGATTTGGAGGGCCAACTGTACTATTTTCCTTATATTCTATATACAACACTTTCAAATGAAGTTGGAAGGGAAGTAATCTAGGAGTCAGGTAACTGGTTCGAGTGCCAATTTGGTAAATAATAAAATTTATGGTCTTGGGTGAGTCATTTAACTCTTGGAACCTTAGTTCTCTTATCTTTAAAATTAGGAGAGATGACTCGGTTAATCACCAAGACCTAATTCAGCTCTAAAATTTTGTGCAATGAAAGGGAGTAAAACTGGAAACACGTGTTGGTCATTACTACCTACTATTTAGATGTCTGTATGCATAATTGCATCATTTAATCGTTATAGTACTGTCCAGTAGCATTTATCTCCAGAAAGACTAATGATAAATCCTCTTCATATGTCCCTGTGATATCTCACCTAATAATTAAATCTCAAAAAATGTAACCTTTCATCTTAGCTGCAGAATATGGTAATATTAAAATGTTATATTAGATCTTTTATGTGGATTACCCTATTTACATTTAAATTTTCATTGATTTGGAACAATATATAAAATATTTTTATTTTAGATGTAGGGAGGTAGTAATTTTCTAAGTCTTAGAAAAATATATATACACTGTTATGGTACATGCACTAAGGAGATGAACTCACAGTCTCCTTGGACAACTTATTGATAAAAATTAGCCTACATGGATTTAAACACATCTAGGATTAATTGATTGAATAGACATATTTTAGCTTTAAAAAGGCATTTAAAATTCAGGCTAAAATATGTCAGTTTATAAAACTACTTAGGTGGGTTCTAGAAATCTGAGGAAAAAAAAGATATCAGAAAATCAGGTGAATCATAGGTTTAAAAATTTCTATCATCTATCAAAAACTTTAAAAACACCTTTTTTGATTTTTTAAAAAATACTCATTTTGAATGCTGCCTAACTTAGGTGAGGTAAAGTTATTAATGGATAGTTATTATTCTGATTGTTCATAATCACTTTTATTCTAGATTTTGAGTTTTCTTCAATATGAAAAAATATGCTAATTTTGTAAGGTTTTTAACATAAGGAAAAGATAATACTTTATCCATTGATCATGATAGGCAGGAATGGAACACAAATGATAGGGTAAGTTATCTTAAATAAAATATTCTCTCTTTATAGATACTTTTATTTCATTTCCTGATTTTTTCTATTCATTTTGAAACTTAATATCACACAATCATACATATTTTTTTTCAAGATTTAATTTTCACTGTGCTGTCTCCATGCTAAGTGATGGAGATTGTTTCCTGATTCATACACTTTTAGAAGTATAAGTACTATGAGACAAGTTTTAACTTTTCAAAATATATTCTTTCATGAAGAACGCCACTACAGCATACTCTTGAACCTTATTATATAGGTTTTCAATGTATGTTGAAGAAGCTACCATTACATGGGATGAGGGGAAAATACTTAAAGCATTATAAACATCATTTAAATATTTCTGAACTGTGAAGGTTCAAGTGTGTCCTGCATTCTCATGCTTTGTTCCATCCTTTCCAAGCAATTGCATTGACTTGTTAAGGGTTAGAGGGTATACTTCCATTGATCAGAAAAATAGCCTGACACAGCAAAACTGTCTGCTAATTCAAGACAGATCAATCCCACCTTTGTTTCCTTTTGGTTACATTATGGTTATTCATTCTGCATCACTTAAATTCCATAATACATATCTCAGTCTAAGAAAGGAAATGGTTAAAGAATAATCTTGGTAAAAAATGATATGTTCCTGGGTATTTCCCACACTGAATTGCTATTGAACTTGGTGGACATTATAACACCTGATCAAGTGCTTGGCCTCATTTTCAAGTTCACTCGAGAATTCTGTCCCTTTTAAGGATTTTATGAAAACCTTGGGAAGAAAACCTACCTTGGAATACAATTAAAAAAAAAAAAACTTCATACAATCTTATATTAGTATGTTAATTCTCTTGGGAGGGTAACACTCAGTCTCCAAGAGGTACTAGCATTTTGACTTTTACTAACCTGAAAAGTTACATGCTGTTTAATACGGTTCCTACTCTTATCTGTAATCTTTACTTAGATAACAACAAAAATAGTCACAAATTCAAACCCCTCATAGCCTAAGTGGCCCACAGATATGTCAATTTTTTGCAGTAATGCTTGATTATATTTCTTTATTTACTACTTTAATTTTCTCTTATGTGCCATGAGACATAACCCATTAAAGAAAAGGGTTAAATTAGAATTTATGTTTGGATACTTTGCTATTATAAAGCTTTGAATTTAAGAGAAACGTATTTTAATTCGTATGCCTGACAAAGACATGTTTTAAAGCACACACTAAAAGGAAACAGCTTTTCAATTACTAAATGCAGTGCTCAGTAGGACAGAAAACTTACTGCTTCTCTTAAATGCTAGACCTTTAAAACATTTGCTGGATGACAGCATTATACAAAAAAAAAGTTTCCTTAGCAAAGAATTAAAGCTGAATATGCAACATTTCTTAGGAGCATTGAATAAGTCTATTTGTCCAGCTTACTTTGCAAAGACTGCGTAGAAAACAGCACCATAAACACTTTCAGTCCCCACACAAGGGCTAAACAAAGAGTCCTCTTTCTAGCCATCTAATCGGGTAATTTATTTTTTCAACCATCACATAAATCGAAACACAGCTGTAACCAATGACTTGCAGATCCAGTTCCCAGCCAGCTGGAATCAGTTCTGCTGAAACAGCAAGATTTTTACATTGTTCACTTCTGTACATCTGGAGAAATCATTGAGGTTCAAAGGTGACCAGAAAAGCTCTTTAAATAAATTCAACCGACAGTGAAGATTTGTCTAAGGATCTACAAACCCAACATTCACTTTTACAAAATGTTCATTTCATGACATTAATGCTTATAAAGGCTGTTTGCATCCTCATCAGTATAGACTTTATGAGTTACTAATTGAATTAAGAACTTAAATACCTGTTTCTTTCAAACAACTTGCTTCCAAACTTTTTCCTAGGAGTTGTAGCTACTAAAAGATGGTCACATTAAAACACTATGTTACATGCAGAGACATAGGCCATAAGAAACTGTAACAAAACCAGATACCAGAAATGTACCTACTCATATCTCAAATTTAATCATGTTTAGCTAATACAATCCTCTATTTAGATAAAATGAAGGAGAAATACTACCCTAAAGAAAGCAGAGCTGGAATACTTCCATCAAGTTAGGTAGGCAAATCCCCAAGGAACCAGCGTCCTGGGAGAAACAAATGTGGATTAGGAATGTTCCACATGCAGTATTGCAGGGAGGTGATTCTGGCACCAGAAGAAGAGAAATCCAAGAGCAGCAGCCACTTAGCTCTACCCTGGAAGCATATAACTGCACATAGGGTAAAAGTTAAGATTCCCTGAAAAACAAAATCTGATGCAGCCAATCCTTGCAGTAAAGAGCGTTCCATAAAAGTTTGATAAATTTAAAGCAAATAAAAACCCAGAAGAGTAACTGTATCCTTGACATTTAAATTATGCACAATATATTGATTCAAATGCATCATTTTCTTCACTAAAGCCGTCAAAAAGATATTCTTGGGAAAATGAATATGTCTGGCAAGCTTCTCAATCCAGTTTTTGTTGTGTTAAAAACACATAAACATGGGACTTCCCTGGTGGCGCAGTGGTTAAGAATTTGCCTGCCAGTGCAGGGGACATGGGTTCGTGCCCTGGTCCGGGAGGATTCCACATGCTGCGGAGCAACTAAGCCCGTGTGCCACAACTACTGAGCCTGCGCTCTAGAGCCCATGAGCCACAACTACTGAGCCCACGAGCCACAACTACTGAAGCCCGTGTGTCTAGAGTCCGTGCTCTGCAACAAGAGAAGCCACCGCAATGAGAAGCCCGCACGCTGCCACAAAGAGTAGCCCCCGCTCGCCACAACTAGAGAAAGCCTGCTTGCAGCAATGAAGACCCAACACAGCCAAAAAAAAAACAAAACAAAAAAACATTAATCACAAATGTACTTTATTTTCTTTTCTTAGTTAATATACTGGTAAACATGTTATTTTCATTATTTAGCCATCTTATTTCAATGTGTGGCTATTTCAATTACACTGGATCAATAATCAGTAACTTCTTTATGAGTTGTACCTCTAACTAAAAAGAGTGGAAAAAAATAGTAATAAGGTATACTTTCCCTACTGAATGACAGATGGTGCTCACATAGTAAGTAGCAATTTCCCACTAGATAGTGAATTCACATAAAGGTGTTTTAAGTTCATTCACATGGTAAACATGTGACTGATTTTTATGTATCATTCACTGTATACACAGGCTATGGAAAAATATTTGAAAGTGTTGGAAATGTGATTTGATAAATAATGAAATACCCAGTGTCCTGAGGATTACCTTTAAGAATTTCAGGGCAATAGAAAATTGCACCCAACCAAAAGGCTCTTGTCTATTGCTGGTTATTAACTGGCTGTGGGATCTAGAGGAAACACATATTCTCTTTAGGTCTCCCATAGAATCTGGATCTAATGTCCTTTCCAGATCAAATATCCACATTTTTGTAGATAATTTCAAAAATCCCAATATATCAATATATCTGTATATCCTATTGCTCCTGAAATGTAAAAATCCCTAATTTTCTTTTTTAGTTTCATCACTTTGGGGGTGAACACCACTAAAAATCAATCCATCCTTTTTCAAATATGAACCAACCGATCCAGAAATCCACTAGATAATGTTCTTGGTAAGCACAGGGAAAGTTAACTTGATAGGAAAAACCCTTGAATGGACACAGCTTAATTTTATGAATATGCCATTTAAAATTAGGCAGCCAGTTAAATTTCTCATTGTTTTAAAATAGAACTAAAATTAGGCAACTCCCACACTGTTCCCTACTGCAATATTAAAGTATGCTTCATAAGGAAATCTACATGACTAAAGTTTTCAGTGCTATTTATAAACATTTTTGTTACTTGAATTCACATGTATTCCAGAATCCTGTGACCCTGTGATGCCTATATATTTATTCACATGTGTAATACTTTTAAGACATCTGTAACATATGACATATTTACATATATACACATATTTTATATAAATGAACATTTATTATGTTTGTGAAAAATAAAAATATCCAGGAATCTTCATAATCTACCATAGAAAATCACCTGTACCAATAGCATGACAAACTGTTCCACAAATACTTTTTCATAACAAACAAACAAAATAGACTTCCCATGACAATTTCAGCTGAGAGAAAAAAGGAGGGGTGGGTTCTTATTAAAAATATTTTATCTTAGGTGTTCTCTAACTGGTAGTATCTTAGAATATGCCCAGCTAACAACTAAATTTAATAAATAATGAATTATTCAACACCGTGAGGATTATCTTTAAGAATTACAAGGTAATAGAAACCAATTAAGTCCTTACTAAAACTTTGTATTATCGAAGTTTGATTTAACTTTTTACTCATTTTCTTTTCTCACAGTTTCTTTGGCCTTTTAGTTATAAAATAAATTCTTAATATGTGATCCATGCAACACAGGCTATGAAAACTTTATAGAAAAATGCCCTATCTGTGTTACTCTGAGCTACTGAACTCTACAAATGCGTGCCAGTCCTAATTCATCCTCAAGAACTAAGAATGGATTTCTCATCTAGTTTTGAGCTGGTAGACTGAGGGAAATGGTCTCAGAAAGGCAAATATTTCATGTCTATTTGTGATTTTTGCTCTTACTATGCTAAAGGATTATTTCACTGTTAATATTAGCTTGACTCTTTTTAAGTACTAGCAAGACATGGTATTTCATCAATATTCCAAATCCTTTGTTAGGCATATGACATATAAATTTGTGTGGTAATAATAGTTTTAATTTTGGGGGGTTAGGTGTTGCATCACAACATAAATTTTAAAAGTAGGTACTCAAATATAATTACCATTAAACTAGCTTAAGGATTATATTTGTTATTTAATAAAGGCTTTTAAATCCTAATAATTAATTTTTATTATCAAAGCAGCATTTATTTATACTAGCTGTTTGCTTATATGTATTTTTTGTTTATAGTGGTGGTATACAAGTATCATTCAGTCTCCATGGGGAAATAGTAGAATATTACAAAGTTAAAAGTGGTTTGGAACTTGGCAAGGTAGAAAGTAATAAAAATACATATTCAGGATGGAGTGAGAAGTCCTGTTTTGTTGCATAAAGATGAACATGAGGAGAATGCAGGGGCAGAGGGTGAGGCTGGGGTGAAACAGAGAAAGGGCTCATAAGACAAGATTCTTAACACATATTCTAGAGTCTTCCTAAATCAAATAATACTTCCAAGTTAGGATTGCACATGAACTAGTTTGTCTCTTCTATTTGAAGAAAAATAAGTAATACTTAAATGATTCCTTCTCTATTTCTGATAAAAGAGAACTGGATCTTGTATTGATTTGAAAAATACTGATGGATTTATCTTTAAAGTTTAAGTTCACTACTGCATATGATCAAGAATAAAGATTTTTGAAAGTCTACTCTGACCTTGATAGTTTTAAATTTTGACAGGTTTTCTTTGTCAAACTATGGCAAGTCCAGTCACTTCTTTAACCAGGGTTGGGTCATTCAATATGAAACACCAAGAGAAAGTAATAGGATATTTAAAAGTCATAAGATTATAATCAGGCATTTTGATTCTTTGATTGGATTATCAGATATACTGACTCTTTGTCAGAAAGTGGGTATCGTGAACCATTTTAGAATGTTTTATCCAAGGGTTTAGACAAATTCTCTAGGTCAGGAAGGAATAGGCTATTAATTTGGGTATAAATTCTTTGGAAAAGAAAAAACCTACATGTGTATAGAATGTATACATATACACATATATATTTTATATATGTATCAGATTTTGCAATTTAATTGATCTTTTCAGTCACTCAGAGAGCAATGTTCTGTAAAAATGGTTCCTAGATTTGTAAAGATATGAAGAAATCAAAACTCTACAAGGGTAGCTTTTATCTTTTGAGATTTAATGGATATTACCTATCAATGGGTGAAGTTATAGAGCAGGTAGCTAAAAAAAATTATTTTAATTAGACTGAAATTAAGAACTCTTTCAAGATGAGCTGACATTCATGTCAGGGTCAAGGTTTTTGGCTTTTTCTTTCCCCCAATTTCACCACCCTTGTAGTAAATCAGTTTTAAAGACCTAAAATATCTTTCTTTCCAAGGAAACAATTATAAAGCATGTTTGAAATCTCAAGTCTATTTTCTTTCCAGAGGATTTACAAGTCTTCCAAATATACCATGTTAATGAATGCATTTATCTTTCCATACTTCTAAGTAGTAAAAAATTCCCACAATATTATAGGCACTGTTGTAAGCAAGTCAGGGATAGAGTTCGTGGATTACATAGAGGCTATGACCATGAATTAGCCTAGACAGAAAGAGTATTACACCCATGTAACTTGTACCAATAATTCTTATATCTGTGTAATTAATTAAAATTACAGTGGATAAAAGTGATTTGGGGTCAGGTATTCCAATACTTTTTGCCTTTACAGGACCAATCTCATATAAATGAAAATTTGATATGTAAAAATTAGAAAAATCACACTCAAATGGGTACTTCAAATGGCACTTACCCATCAAGAAGGGTTACACAAGGTTATTTCTAGAGCTTCAGTCACTCTTGAATTTGACATATAGTTTGTGACCGTCCACTGGGTACAAGAGACTAAGTTGCTAAAAAAATTAATAACATGCAGGGAAAAATGGTCTGTGTCCTAAAACAGCCTAGTATGTAGTGGAAGTGTCAGACACAAACAAAATTATAATGCAGAGAAAATGGGAAGCATGCTGTTTTAAAGAAACTGTGTAAGAACACAGGGGAGAGAGACTAGCCAACAACTCCACTTGAGTTGAGCCTTGAAGGATGAGAAGAACTGTTAGAGGAGGCAAAGTCAGAGAGAAAAGACATCGGGTCTGAGGGCAGAGAAACAGGTAAGGCTTAAAGGGGGGCGATTCATACAACATTTGGGAAATGACCAGGTGAGAGAGGTGCAACTGGCTTATGCAAGGAATATTATTAGGAAAAATGGCCAAGCATTTGAATTGGAGCACAGTTACAGAGGGTCTTTAATGTTATACTGAAAATAAGTTAGTCAAAAATGAACAATTAAAATCTTTTTGAGTAGGTTTTTTTTTTTTTTGATTAGTATAATGACCCACCAACAATAATACCAATAATTACCATTTATTCAACACCTAATTCCTATCTAGTCCAGTGCTGGTATAGATCATGGCATTTTATTTTATCATCACAATGACTCCATGAGGTAAGTGATATCCTTATTTGCAATTTGTTGACAGGGAATCTGAGGTTCAAAGAAAGTAAAGTAATGTACCCAATATCAAACCACTAGTAAATGGCTAGAATTTGATCCTGGCTTATCTAATTCTGAAGTTCATCTCTTTCTTAAGTGTATTGGCACAGCACCAACTCAAAATTAAACTGCCCTCTCTGAGAGTAGACTTTTGAATTTGGATCTCACTACCCAACAAAATAGGCAGTCTCCATCATGTAAGGAGGAACTTCTAGGCACAGAGATTCTAGAAGTCCCTTTGTATTCTGAGAATTTTGGAAGTGGCAGAAGGATTCAAACATAGGTCTGTTCAATCCCAAAGCTCATGCTCTTCCCTTAATCGCATGTTACTATTTGTCTAATTAATAATTTAAGTACCTGTATAAAATTTCATTCCGGGAAAGTACCATAGAGTGTTTAACTGTTTCCCAATTGCTGAGAATCTCTGGGGTTCCAATTTGGGGATGTTACAAATAGTGTTGAAATCAATACTTTTCTCCATGTGTCGTGTTCCCTATTGAATTTCTTCCTTTGTGTAACATTGCAGAAGTGGGAAAGTTATAATGATTTAAAACAGCTGAGTAACTTGGGCATAACTGAATAATTGGTGGCCTAGAGATTTTTTTCCATTTTTGTTTGAATTTTACAACATATCAAACATAGAACCATAATATTTAATATGATTTCTTGAAAGCCTTTGCTTGTAAGTTTCATTCATTTTTTTCCATTAGTTCATTACCCAACTATTTTGTTGCTCATCTATTTCTGATCTGACTACACATTAGTTAGCTAAAAAAATCAGCTAAATTTAAGACTTTTCTTTATCTAGTAGACTTTGAGAATAGCCACTGAATACTTTAATGTTCAAAGGACATATTAACAAAATATTCTATTTTCTCTCATGTGGTATTTTCAAGTTACACGATAAAAGAGTATTTAGCAATATACCATTATGTCTATGCCAAGGAATAAAGTCAGTTTGTAGAACATCAAAGTTTGTACCAAATCTCCCATGAGGATTTTATCTAAGCAAGAAATCTATCAGTTTGGAGACTTTTACTTGTGTTTCTATTTCATTCACATTTCTAACATTTTTAACCTTCTGAAAATAAGCACTTAAATCACAGAAAAGCTAACTGTATCACAGGACAAGTGTTTTTGAGAGGTCTAAATTAATTTTGAAAGCACATACCACTTCTAATTTGAAAATTTAATATATGAAAGAAACGCAGATGAAAAAATACACTGAAACTTAGAAAATGAGTTCTAATTTTCTCTGCCATGTTCATTGTGCAACTACAGGCAGGCTATTTAACACTTCAAGGTTTTGGTTGCCCCATTTGAAAAAGCATGAAGCTACCACATTGGATTAGAATGTTAATTTCACAACTTTAAGCCCACTTTAAACAAAAAGTGCCATATCAATGCAAAATAACATGTAACAGTTTGATTTGAGGTTATTTTACCTGCTACTTTAAAATCAAATTTTGTTAAATGAAACAAAAAAAAATTCCCAATTCATTTCTATGTTTAAACTTGGCTTGATGCACCTGGAACATGGTGACAAAGTTGCTGGGTTTTAAAGATGTGAAGCAGAGCAAAGAGTACAGGGAAAAGTCTAAACATTTCCCTTTAATTGAGGTACATAAGGTCTAGTAGGGTAAAAAGAAATAGTAACAACTAGTGGACTTTTCAGGGTCTGAGGGCACTGTTATTCTAAGAGGAAGAATCAGATAAATAAAATTTCCAAATTGTAATAATGCTATCTCAATTCACAAGTCCCTTCCAAAAGTTTGATTTACAAAAGCAATTAAAAATATGAAAGGCACTTCAGACTCCTTTGAATAGGTGACCTTATAATAATTTTGAAAATAACAACTTGCACATAGAGCCTAAAAACACATCTACTACTTATGAGGAGGAAAAGGAGGTAAGTGAACAAGTCAGGGAAATGTAATACGCAGAGATTCTTTTCCTGGTTTCTTCCATGAACCCTGATCTTTCTGTCTGAAGAGCGGTAGCAGTGAGGGACGTTCTCAGTAGGGTAGGAGAGGATCCATTGGGTGGATTCTCAAATAATCCCAACTAGTTTTAAAGGAAGCTGACTTGTGATTGCAATAATTTATCCCAACTTCAGATAGCCAACTTTTTATAACTGTAAAGTGAGTAGTAGTACATGCCCATACAC
Organism: Balaenoptera physalus; assembly: GCF_965194825.1. Classification (NCBI taxonomy): domain Eukaryota; kingdom Metazoa; phylum Chordata; class Mammalia; order Artiodactyla; family Balaenopteridae; genus Balaenoptera; species Balaenoptera physalus. Next base: position 119,127,651 of record NC_138891.1, on the reverse strand, counting down.
CCTGAATAATTTTTAAAGTGTCTTCTCCCTTTTATTCATTATTTAGAAAAAAAATCAATAGTGTGGGGAAATAGAAGGTAAATTTCTACTCCAACTACTCTTCATCTCCTGTTCAGATAGACTTGAGGGTATTTGGAGAAATTTTTATCAATATTCCAGACAACACTCCTACATAGATCTCTGTTAACTAAAAGAAAATTTCAAATATATATATACATACATATATACATATATATATATATATGTCATACTGTTTAGAAGTGAAAGTATTTCACTAAGGGTTATTTCTTAAAGAGAAGAAAAACACTTTGGGTATTGCATGAATTAGAAGCATACATTACAACAACAAAGGAACAGCAGCAATAAAACAAAGCCGAGCTTGTTTAATAAAAAATGCTTATTCATTCATTCATTCACTCTTTACAGTCAAAACTCTTTTCACAAAAAGGCTATCTTGGGGCTTCCCTGGTGGTGCAGTAGTTGGGAATCTGCCTGCCAATGCAGGGGACACTGGTTCGAGCGCTGGTCCGGGAAAATCCCACATGCTGTGGAGCAACTAAGCCCGTGCACCACAACTACTGAGCCTGCGCTCTAGAGCCCATGAGCCACAACTACTGAGCCCGCGTGCCTAGAGCCTGTGCTCCACAACAAGAGAAGCCACCGCAATGAGAAGCCCACACACCACAACGAAGAGTAGCTCCCGCTCGCTGCAACTAGAGAAAGCCTGCACACAGCAACGAAGACCCAACGCAGCCAAAAAAAAAAAAAAAAAAGTCTATCTTGAACAAATCAGAGAGGTAGACTTTCTAACCAAAGAGGTATTTGACCTTCCAAATTTTCTGGACAGCTACCTAAGCTGTTGCCTCCAATTCTTCAGGATCCAGGTACTTTAGAGTTTTTACACACCTCAAACATGTCTGGAATTTTGTGTTTCTTTCTTCAGAATGGTTTGCCCTACCTTGAAAAACACTGAGTTAAGGTTTTAAAGAAACCCTGTAAAATTTTCCTTGAGGTTAAGTACAGAATGTGTTAGATACTATTTTTAAAAATATGAAGACAGGAAAGAAAAGTCATAGAATGGCCTGTTCTTCAGGAGAAATAACAATGATACATAAAAAAAAAAAAAGATGAAATTACTAAGGGCTTCAAAATTGAACAGCATGAGGTTCAAACATGTTTCTTTCACATTCCTTCCACATTCCAGTTTATATCTTCTTGGGATTTACTGAACAACCTCCATATCACCTGTTACTCATCCACTGGGCAGATGCATTGAGAAACGTGAAACCTCTGCCTTTTAGTGTGTATTGCCAACCACTAATGCAACCACGTGATAACAGAAATCCTACTCTTGACCAGCTGAGTGTACCTCTGTTTCTACCTACACGCAGGATGCTTTTTTGCTGCCATTTCTATAATTTCCATTGGCTTTTAATCTAAGTTCCAACTGGTTCATTCACCAGACCTGGTGATTTTGTGCTGCCTCTTTTTCCTTTGAAACTTTAGCAATGACTTTTAGAAAATACTTTATTAATTTTACCCAGTTGTCTTCATTTGAAGTGTAGATGGTTGTAGTTTAGCACCTGTTTTGTAAACCAATGTTGATTCTATTTATTAGAATTTTTTAAATTTAAATTAAAAATTTTAAAAAATATGCTTGACCTTGTTTTCAAACAATAATGTATCCCTGCTTCTTTCTACTTATACATGCAAAATTCATCACATGAATTCTCATTGCATTTTCTAGTTGAGACTGGAGCCAAGGAAATCTTTGTCTTCTCCAAGTGCTACAATAACATGCTCTAAGTGAAGATAACTTGAATATGAAAGAAGTAACCAGAGAATTGAATTTCATAAATGTAATAACTGTTTGGAGCTTTAAGTCATACTAACAATGTTTCTGATAATGAAAAACATTTTTATACCTTGAAGTCTGGTTATCAGAGAGCATTGCTTAGTTCTAGTTAAGAGTCTACACCAAGGAGACCACTACCTATTAGCTTTACCTATTATTTAAAACTATTTTCAGAAAAATTATTAGGAAGGAACATACTGGCTTTAAAATTTCTATTGAAGAATGGATCTTATGATTTAGGTAATATGTACATATTGTATTTTTACACATAAGGGAATATAATAAGGCTAATACTACGTGTCTTTCCTCCAGTAAAAATAACAAGTGGAAAAAAATGCTAGCAATGATGAAGGAGGTAATATATGCATCAAGATGAAGGCCAGTTTCCCACAGTTCAAAAAGCATCACCCTAGCTATTTTGGAACAACCTGTGAATTCAACAATGTTCTGAGAGCCATCATTTGATGTAGTCTCACTGACCAGATTATCTGCTAAATCCATCCTTGTTTCTCCTGCATGAGACTGGACCAACCTCTGCTACTACCACTTAACAAGCAGCTAAGAGGGGGGTGGGATAATGTTTCGTTGGAATAAATCATGTTGGTAGAACTAAACAAGGCTTAAAATCTGAGCTTCAAAGAACTATTTAACCATTTGAACATCATTCTATGAAACTGAGGCTAACACAAGCAAAGAAAAAGTAATTCAAGGTACAGACACTGGAAAATAAAAATCCATGAAATAGAGTCATTAATAAAACATGCAGGAAATATGCCCTCCCACTAAAGCCTAATCACCCAACATTGGGGTCTGTATACTTGCTGATGTAATGTGAATTTTGGTTGCTCTAAGAAATATTAATACTCCTGAAAAAATGGGGGCAAAACAATTTAAGCCATGCCAAAGATAAGCATTTCTTTTTGTCTTCAGAATATGTATAAATGTATAATAAATAGAACCATTATAATTATTTGAACATCAACCTCTTTGAAGAATAACACATAAAGGTATTCATAACTATCCAAAATTAAGGTGTTATATTTTATTAAAAATATAAAACTAATGAAAAGTAATGAGCATTAATTTAAAAAAAAATAAGAGTAGTACAGACAAAACAAACAACGTGAGAGTAAATCTTTCAGTAGCAAAAGGGAGAAATCAGGTAACACGGTCTATTTCACTTTGAAGACCTATCCTTTCCCTGCAAATAGATAATGGGTGTCAAAATGTTTTTCCAAAAGTTCACAATAAACAACATTTTCCCTCAAAACTATGAGTAAAAACATACTGAGTAGGAAACTTTTTATATATGAGTATCCTAACTATGGAATTCAAAGTAAGTATTATATGGTCAAATACAAAGAGTTTATTATGCCATTGGTTTTCTTGTAGTCCTCTCTAACTTCTGTTTATAGGACACAACTTAATTCATTTATCTCATATTCATTTGGTTTTAGTTCAGCTTTTTAGATTCAAGGGGAAAATGTGTCTGTGATCAGATCTTCCCCCCCAAGATCCACCAGAAGGAGAATATACACAGGCAACAGTTTTTGAGGCATTAAAAGTAGCAGCCTCAGGATGGATAAACACAGACTATGAACGTTCACACTACATATTGTGCAGCGTTAATTGAAGAATGTTTATTTGGCACAAAAGCCACCCCTTTTTTGTACATTCCATAAGATGGTGGTGTCATGTTTACATGGCTGTGCCACCTTGCAGCAATGCATTCTTCAAAACAATTTTTAAATGCTTTTTAATTTACCTCTCTTCTGAGACTGGATTCATACAGTTAATTGAGTCTATGTTTTGGAACCCTAGGTGTGGACAATGCATTATCAAATATTTAGATACCTTTTACAAGATTGAAAGAGAGGCCTCGCATATAAACTAACCAGTTTCATTGCAGAAGGTTGCCATGCATGCAACATGTGTGAGTCAGCTGCACAAAGGAAATAAGTATAGTAAATTTGATATTTTCTTATGTGGGATACTCACTTTTTCTTAGTTCCCAAGAAATATAAAACTTGAAGTCATCCTTTCATCCAACTGAACATGAAAATTAGCAGAGAGGTTAATCTAGATCAAATATGGGGTCAAAAGTTGCCTATAAATATATAGGGGAGGATTTTTTTCCTATAGGAAAAATATTAGTGAGCAATGTTGAAGATATTATAATTATTTTGTTTAAGGAAAACCTTCTGTTATTGATGACGGTATGGTGTTGATAGCCAGTGAGAAAATAAGAACACCAAAAATGTTAAGGTTTGGTTAAGTGGTCTCAGAGTAAACCCCTTAGAGTCTTGAAGATCAGAAATCTGAAAAAAATATGGTGATCTTACAGTAATTTTAATAATTCAAAGTAAAGCTTTATTTTTCAGTGTACATTAAGCTTGATTCAAGGGATAAGGAATGAAATTTGCTGTGTTCAGGAAAAAAACCTTTTTAATTGACCACTTTGCAACATGAATCCATAATTTTCCATTCCTTAGATATTAAAGTTAGTTTTTACAAAAGTTGACAGTTACTAAGGAAGAGAACACGGCAAGGTGGATACACTGAATAATTTTAAAAATCTTAATTCTCCCCTTAAAGATTTTGTTGAGAAAAAGAAAAATAATAAATTTGCTTTTTTGACAAATGACATTAGATATTATAAACTCATAGTATTTAACATAGGCAAGAAGCTCAGAATCATCTCAAAAACCCTAGAAATGTGATCATCTGTATTTTTTATAAGAACTTTTAAATTAAAATGTTGCCAGTAAGAACCAAAAACAATGACAAGTGGGATCCATACTCAAATTATTTGATGGAAGTAACTAAGATTTTTAAAAAGTACATCTCATGAATTTAGGTTACAATATATTTAACCAGAGACATCATAGTCTAACAGTGCAGGATACAATTCACTATTGAATGTGACCCTTTCCTGACTAATTATATTTAATATTTTATGCATTTTTCCATAGGCATAACTTTAAGATGAAATTTTTATTATATAAAAATGTATATTCATTTTAATGTTCAATTTTGAACATATAGAGTAAGTCTTAATGTTATAGTATGGTACTTAGAACACTTAAAATACAGCTAAATCATTGTACTTACTCCCCAGTTTATCTCTCCTATCTATACTGCTTTTCAAAAAGCCATGTTATACATACGCAAACACACACACACACACACACACACACACAGGGGATTTGAAGGTAGAAAATCAAGTAAAAATGGGAAAACAAGATTGTAGGTATGAATAGTAAGGAATAAGTGTCGCCTAGAGTGTCATATAGGGGACATATTAGACTAACAAGCCTCGTTGGTTTCAACACCAAAATGTTATTCACAATTTTGCAGATACATCCTCTCCTAATTATTGATGCCTCTTAACTGACCAACAAAAGTAGATAAATTCTCATTGGAGAGCTTGTACTGTCACTTATTATATTTCTGTAGACAATTAGTGAAGGCAAGACACTTAAGAACTAATTTAATCTACCTGAGAATGATAAAAATCAAAATGCCAAGAATTTGAAACATACACCCTAAAACCAAGAATTAGTAACTTCAGTGTTAGGAAAACACCATGCAGGTAAAATCCAAGGACATGTATTTTCTACTTGGTGGAATGGCATAAAGAAATACAGCTATTTGGAGAAAAGTTCATTTCCAACTTTTGGTCCCATAAAAATAAACTGTCTTTTTAACCATTTCTCATATGAAGGGTGGACTAGAATGTACTGTCTTAAAAATCTGAGTCAACTAGAATTAGTATAATATTCATCTTCAATAAAAAATAACATGACAAGCAGTTATAAAAGCCATTTTTTAGAATATTTTATAAATATTTACATAAATTATTGGTCTTTTAAAAGCAAGACTGGTATATATCCAGGATTTGTTCTGAGATAAAGACACACTTTCATCCTCCTACATCTATAATTTAGAAAAGAAAGGAATTATGCGAAAAAAAAGAATTATGATCTCAAGTTAATATATGATCATAATGAAAAGTCAATGTTAAACTAAGTTCTCACTAGTATATGAAGCTAGAACAGAATTTTTTTTCAAAAAAGATAGAAGCATAATGCCTATCTGGTGAAAAAGTGATCCAATATGTTTTATGACGTGTTATTGCATAGGCCTATGTAAGAAAAAAAGGTATGATTTACAGAGAAATCATACTTAACACAGATAATTACTAGACCTCACTACAATTATCTTGCTATATTACAGTACAAATTTTAGTTATGTGGGGCTCACTTTTTAATTTTAGAATCTTGCTAAAGTTTTACGAGCACTTTACTAAGAACAATAGGTACTGACAGAAAATACAAGAATTGGGAGCAAGTCATCACCACATACATGAAATTTAGGCGTCCCTTGAAGGGGAGCCATAGGTATCTACACAGCAGTAAAAACCAGTGACATAGTACAATTAATTCACTTTGCTGATTTACTGCTTCTGGTTATCAAGGGTGAAATGAATTTCCTGACAGGCTTGGTTTGTAAGCAGCAATTGGACCGTTTGTGAACACTGGTAAGGGCAGGGTTTTCTGTTTACTGAAGCCATTCACATTACTAAACCACAGGTGGGGTGGCCTTAGTCTACAATGAAACACCTTCTCCTCCATTCTTACACTGGGAAAACATGAGCATTCAGTTGAGGGTGGTCAGATGGCGCTTCAACCAAAGAATTATAAAGAGTGACTAAAAGGGAAAAAAAAAAAACATCTAGCAAATTCTAGGTGGGTTACTGTTTTTATCCCTGCAGTCCTTTCCACTCCCTTTACCAGAAACTTTTGGATACACACTTTTCCCCTTTTTGCAATGGGTTTCTTACTGACTTACAAGGGAAAGGGTCACCCGTGTGGAGCAACTTGACAGTTCCAGAAAGGCATCTCTTTCTTCCCGATTAATTTTTGCACAGTGCAGTTTGAGGTGGAGAGACACTGCGCTGAGCAAAGTCGCCAGCGGGGGAGTTGTTCCTGGAATGTGTTGAATGTGCATTCCTTAGATGCTGGGAAGAGGTGACTGCCCCCTTATTGGCATCTACCCATTTTCACTGGTTTGGCTGCATCAGTAGGACACAGGTATTATTTTGAAATACTCAGTGAATTCCCCTAGCTCTTAATCACTGACAAAGGACTGCTCATAGGTTTCTGAAGTTAGGCTTTCAAAGCAGAGCTACATTTTATCCACATTTCATTTGGATGTCTTCAATTTTTGTTTTGTTTATTCTGTTTTTAAAGAATGAAGTTGAGAGAGTCATCTCATCTTGGTGGAAGCTTTTCAGCCATGAGCAAGACACCATACTTAGCATGGGAAATACACAGGTAAATAAGGCAAGGCCCTTTTCCTCTAGATTAGTAATACAGCAAATTGACTCATGCTAAATATTTATTGACAATTACCTATTTTTCATTCCTTCAGTAAAATATTTTAATTGTCTTTATTAAATACCACTCTTTTTCATGGTTGCTTTCTTTTCTCTGAAAAATAATTTAAAAAACTAAGAAAATGGAAGTAAGTCTTTTCCTCCACTCAACTAGTTTTTCTTTAAAAGATTTTTAAAAACGGCAAATAAACTTCTGATCAAAACTCAGGCACACAGCTGCTTTCTAGAACCGTTTTGCGAGTTCCTGACTCACCTGAGGCCATCTTCACGCCATATTGCACTCCTACCCCAGTTCTTCCACTCATCTATTCCTGTTAATATGCTTGTGATAACTCTCTCTTGAGAATTATCTTAGAATTCCAAGTTACATAAATGATGATGAAAGTGATTTACCTAAGCAAGCCATTTAAAACTATCATGGGTTAGGCTTTATATAGACTTCTGTTTGATATTCAAATTAATGTGTAATATGAACAATAATGAAACTAGTTTAGAAATAGTATTGCAATATTTAAACTTTCATTAATTTGCATAGGCTTTTGGTTACCTTTTTCTGAAGTAGATTGGTTATGTACTAAACATTCAGGCATAAGAATGTAATAAAAGAACTTTAAAAATAAAATAAAATAGAGCAAGTGAATATGTATGGTTTTTTATTCCTTCTTTGGAAATCCCAAAGCACAAGAGTACATTGTTCTGTCAAAACCCTTATCATATTGTATTATAATTACAGTTTATAGTCTATTTTTCTGACCAGGCAGAGAGCTTCAGGGATCTTAACCTATTAATCTTTGGATCCCAAGTTCTGACATAATGTCTGGCAAGTAGAGGATGTTCAGCATAAATCCATTAAATGAAAGAATTAGTGAGGAGAGAGAATGTGTGGGATACTCTCATTCTGCCATTTATGGTGCAAGACCTCTTAGCTCTTAGCCCCCTTGAATCTTACCTTCCTCATCTGTAATATGGGTGAAATAAGGAGTTGTATAGAGCCTCAAAAGAGATCCTGTGTGTGTAAGTTATAAAGAATTGCATGGCGCTTGGTTAACTTTGGGATCCTCTAGCTCAGTCAGAGTTGATCCACTTACTATGTGTGAAACACTGGGCTAGGTATGGAACATCCAGCTCCTTTCCTCATGGCGTTGAACGTCTGGTGGGAGATACTGCCAGATAAATGGGCAACTGCAATAACACACCGTGACAAAGGCTGGGCAAATGACAGTATGCTAAGGAGCACACCGGAGAATCTTTACCACAGCCTTGATGCATCTAAGGAGGATTCTTAGAGAATGCGATATCTAAGGTTGATGCACGACAGGTAAATATTTCAGGCAATGGAGGAGGAGATGAGAAGACCAGGAGGGAGGAGTGAGAGGGATGATGTTATGTACGTAAGGGTGGGGGGCTGTCTTCAATTCCTCATGTCTTAGTCTTGTTCCAAAGATCATGTCGACAACCTTTTGTAATCTTGTATGGGTCATCTATTTCCAAACTGTACCGAAAAATATCGCAGTTAAATTAGTTTTTTCTTCCATCATGTAGGAAGTTTTCTCTCTGGAACTACATTCCAAGAATTTCCTAACTTACAAACTTACTTATCACTTTTGTGATTTGGTAAATGTTCTATCAGAAGAAATAGCAAAATCCCATCTTCACAATGCAAAAAAACCTCAATAGTGTTCCTAAATATATTGCATGTAAGTAAATTAGCTTTAAAAACCTGAAAGCATTTTACCACTGAATGGTTTCGCTTCTCATTAATTACTGGTATTACTTGACTTCTTTAAAGTAAAAAGAATACTTTTCATGGAAATATATTGACAGAATTATCAATTTAATGAATTTTGTCACATTATGCTGCTATTTGTGATTAATCATCACATACTAGGTGTCATATTAGCATTTATATTTTGTATGTTTCATGTAAACACCGTAATATTGTGAGGTGTATTTTGTGCTGACAAAATTAAACCATGTACTAAGGTCAGTTGTGTTAAATAAAACACTGACTTCTTTAAAAGAGTAGTGAAAAGAACATGACCAAACAAAAAAAATCAAGGTTGAATTCTTGGTGTAGTTATGAACTAGTTCTGTGGCTTCAGGTGTGTCGCTTAACTTCTATTTTACTTAACCATTATTTTCTTTATTCTCCTCATTTACACTTTAAATAACATGGAAACAATGTTTGAAAGACCTTTCAATGGAGATTAGTTATAAATACTTAAAGTTAATTTAAGTATGGGTAAGCCCTAGAAGTTAAAATTTAAAAAAAAACTTCCATATTATCACCTTTTATTTCAGTATGTGAATTCTAGACTAAGAACCAAATCTCCTCGAGCACTATTTAAAATACAAATGTAGATTATATGTTTCACTGAATCCTTGTTTACATTATAATTATCCTCATATTTCAGGGTTTGAAATGGATTACAGGAACATCAATAAAGGAAGACATTTAAAAAATAATATTAAAATATCCAGATACCCAACATATCAAATGAAACTGAGATAGAAAGAATTATGAGGTTATTATAAGAGGAGATCCTTAGGCATTTTTCTAGAAATTTGGATTGTAAATATGTTTAAAAGAACAATTTTATGGGCTCAGGAGAGGAAATGACCTATGGAATAATTCTCATCATATTCACACCGTAATGCAACAGTTCACTTTGCTCATTTTGACTTATCAATTATACCCACTATTCTTCCTGAAAAGAGCATACAGTAGAAAAATCTGGTGCCTTCCTGGTTCCTGAAAAAACTGAATTGCTACTTACCTTGGAAGATGAACATGGCTTCAAACCATATAGTATTTATTACACAAGTTATTATTTTTCCATCCCCAAATTTCCTAATGATAAGAAACAGCCTATTTTAATCAAATTGGCTTCCCTTATGCTCCTTAAGTGCAAGAGACGCCCATCTGGGCCTGGAGATAATGATGCCATGAGATGGTAATCTAAGTGTTAGGACACAGTCAGGGCAGTCTTCTTTTAAAAAATAAGTGGCCATTTAAATGCTACCATATCTTGTTTTGCAAATTTATCCTCACACAGCAAATAATCATTTTTGGTGCAAAAGTTAGTCATAAAATTCTCCATTAGTGGTTGGTAATGGACCATAATATTACATGTTTGTAAAAAGTGCATTTGGAAAATGAAATACTGGAAGTAATGGCCATATATGGAATATTAATATTTATATGAGGTAACCTTGTAGGGACAGATTTCCTTTTTACTGACAACGGCCTGCACTGAATATTTTCCATTTTCTTAGGAGAAGGAGCTCTGAAATTCTATCATTTGTCAAGCTATATTAATATTCTGCTTTGTTGTGTTCTAGCTGATTTCATAGAAAAATGGGAGTGATTAATAATTGTTAGTTTTACGGTAGATGTGATCAAATAAATCAGAAAGGAGTCTTGGAATGTTAAACATATTACAGCAAACAATATTAACCTATGTCTAAATCAAACCTGAATGCTTACAGCCTATTTCCAACCTGCATTATTAACACATAACCCTAAAGGGATGGAATTTCAAGCAAGTATCAAGAGAGGATCTGGCACTTGCAATTGTACTTTCAACATAAGGTTATATGCATTCCCAGTGCGAGGCCAATAATGCTAGAGGGGATGTGTTCACTTTCTACCATGGTCAAAACTAACAAAGATGCTTAAACTGAAAATAGAGGGAACCGAAATCGTCTCACTGTACACAAAAAAATTAATTCCAAACCCCTTCATTTCTTATTTTAAAAGGAATTTGTTTTTATTTGCATAAAGAAAAATATAATACTATTTTCAATGACCAACTCAGACTGGATGAAACTGTTGCTTTTAATGTCCACAAAGTAATGAATAATAGTAATAATGACTAGGAGTTAATAGTTACTGAGCCCTCACTACGAGTCAAGCACTGTTCTGTTCTGTTTATTTCATTCAGCCTTCTCCGCAATCTTTGAGGCTGGGCATCACTTTACAGGTGAAGCATCTGAGGTACAATTCTAGCAAACTATTCCAAATCTGACAACCTGACACTGAAGCACACTCTATCTCTGTTTGTTGTTCTCTCTCTCCCTGAGCAGGGAAGTGAAAGACTCATTGAAGGTTATTGCTCACTTTAAGAGCTAATTACTAAACACAGATTGAGAATCCCTAAACTGCAATCTGAACTAGCCAGCTGTTTATTTTCAGGAACTAAAGGGGCCTGTAGCATGGGGACTCAATGGGTGTATAGCCCATGGCTGTTCTTGGAACTTTACTGGAATGTACGTGGGAGAATATTAGTTTTCTCTTACTGGTGTAGAATAAGTGAGTATGTAAGTATAGAGTATTCTACTAGTGTAGAATAGCTCAGCCATAGGTCTAAGGCGGCCCAGACCAAGCAATGAGAGGCAAAATTGTGCAGTGTAAACACTAGGATGGGAGAAAGGAAATCTGAATTCAAACCAAACCTTAGTTTCCTCATCTGCAAAACATGGATCCTAATAACTTCCCTGCTTCTCCTTGGGTTATTACAGAATAGAAACAAGGTAACAAGCATACAAGTAGCCTGCAGACTGCCACAAAGTAGGCATTGTTATGAAGCCAAAGCTGAAACAACCAATTGTTAGGCAAAAGAAAGGACCACTGGGCTTGAGGTCAAGGGTAGAAGATCCACATGTCCAGATCAACTTCACTAGGAAAAATAATACTGCTTCAGCTTCGCTTTTCCCTGGAAGTATGCATTGTCTCAGCTCCAAAGCAAATTAAGTGACTGCATCATAGAACCAGAAGATTTCCTGGATCTTATAAAGATAAGCCCTCTATGGGCCACTCCAGGATGATCAACAACTTTCAAGAGAGATTTTCAGTAAGTGAATCTGTAAAATACGACGAAGTTTGAATGAGAAGAAATACAGTATAGCACAAAAGCACTAACCTAGAATTCAGAAGTTTGGCCAGAAGTAGTTCCACAGCACTCACTTATTCTGGAAATATCCATCGCTATAGGTCCACCCTGTGCCAACCACTGTGGATACTAAACTGATCAGACACACACAGTTTTCTACTTTTTGGAAATTCACAGACTACTAGGGAGGCAGATATTATATAAGTAATTGCAAAAAAAGTTTGAACTTCAGTTTTCTTAGTTATTAAATGAGGATATTGGAGGAAATGATTGTCTAAGTTCCTGTCACTCTTATTACCTATGACTGATTTTTTTTTAAGTTACAAACTAAAGAAAAGAAAAGGATACAATGTCAATTCAAAAAAATATGAGAGTGAAAAAAGGCCAGAGCATGCAACTTAAGCATTATTCATTACATATAAATGTGAATATAAGGGAAAAGCAGATCTCAAAGAATGAACGCAATTTTGCAAGAAATAAAAATAATTTTAAAACTTTTAGACAACAGGAACAAAATCAGCAAAGACTTCCACGTTCATGTTTACCATATTACATCAGCTTCTACTTACTGCATTCCCAGTAACAATTGATAACATAATTTAAATTATGCTGTTTCATTTAATGCTACAGGAGCTCTATGCTGTATTATTACCCTAGTTTTTAGACAAAACAAGTAAGGCTTATAGAGACGGACTCCACAGCTACAAAATGATAAGTCCACATTTATACTCTGCCTGCTTCATTCCAAAGCCTGTGCTTATGTACTTTACTGCCTTCCGTTACAGAGCTTGAGCTCCCCTTGGGCATGGAGCCCCAGTATGGCTGAATATTAGGCAGTGGTGAATGGGTATGACCTGGAAAGAAATAGTGTCAGGAGATGGAAGTGTAGCCTGACATAGATTTATGTTGGTACATTGGTAACAGACTGTAAAGTTCCTCCTGTCCTGCAGAGGAATTTAAACTTTATTCTGTATACAAGATAATGAAACTTTTACGAAATGCACACTACTCCTTGACTTACAGAACGACTTAGAAGTGAGGGAGCTTCTGGAAGTGACAAAGTGAGAGGTTTCAGTGAGGGTCAATGTGAAATGTTGTGAAAACTGAGTAAATATCTAACTCAGATATAAGGGACAATTTTTTAAAATCCAGTTACTTTAAAATATCCCATGGTTTACTTCAAACTATTATGGAAACCATATAATACCTATATTACTTTCAGATGTGTCTTTAACAGCTGGAAAATAATAACACTGGACACTACCATTCACTCGTGTTTATTCATTTGAAAATACTTATTGAGTGAACAACTATAGGCTAATTAATGAGGCAAACTCTAAAATAGAAAAATTATAGAATCATATAATGACAGAACATTATTGTATGACAGAGAACTATGTCCAGCAACAGAAAGGTTAAATAAATTTCAGTGCCAAAAAGCAAGCTAGGCAGAGATCTGGGAATGAATGGAATTCTTACCCCCAACCAAAGCCAGGTCTTCTAATAAATTTTACTCATAAATTCTAATAAATTGTTTGGTGAAAATAGGAGAAAGAAACAAATGTTTTCTGAAAGCCCATTATAAGCAGTTCAGCTAGATACTTTAGGTTTTTGTTTAATTCTCACAAAACATCATTCTTTGGCCATATGATCCCATATGACAGAGGAAGAACTTAATTCTCTGAAAAGATTGATTTAATGAAAGGATCAGGGTTCCAACCTTGACTTGTAAGTACTATGTGACTTTGAAAACAATCTTCTGATCTTTATGTACTTACGTCCTTCTGTATAAAATAAAGGAAACGGGCCAAGTGGACAGGACAAATTGCCTCATTAAATGAAAAGATTCATTGCGTGTGAACACATGGACAAGCATATGTGTGCCTGGTGTGACTTGATGGGTGACACTTTGAAAGCCTCCAGGTCCGTGATTCTCTGCCCAAGGTTGCCAGAATAGAAAGGAACTTGGGGCTGATGAGTGTGGGGAGAAGACCCAGCTGGGAAGCTTGGCTCTGGTGGGGGTCTGAGCCAAACTGGAAAGGGTGGGAGCCATTGAGCTGGAGGCAGTCAGGATGGTGGGGAAGGAAGAAATCAGTCAGTGAGAAAGGATGATTGTGGTGTGTACACAGTGCGTGTGGCGGTCAGCACCACCCAACTCTAAGAGACCCCATGTGAAATATTCTCCAAGTCTAGGGCAAACCCAGACACAGCATGAGCTATGCGTAGAAGATTTATCTTGTGATGGCAAAGGATGTTTGAAAAGCTAACAAAGATTCTAAAGTAACTGACAGCAACAGATCATGTGCAAAGCAAGCAATGTTTTACATTCACTGAGAAGTGAAATTGCTTTCACCCGAACGTTCATTTTCTGGAAAACTTGCACTCCAGAGCTCTCAAAAACCGCACAAAAACCAAAAAAGAAAATCTGTCATTACTAATGCAAAGATGGCTTAGAATGTCACAGAATGCACCAGGTAATGTGGCTTTGACATTATAACAAAATTTTTATCCCCTGAATTTTATGGTGAAGTTATTAACTGGCTTCTGTTTATTAAACGTCACTTGCTAAACTACTTTGTTTAATCATGTAAAGTAATATGGCCTAATACTTATTTTACATGACCCTAACATTTAGGAAAAAAAGTTTATCTCAAATTTCCTATTATTTTAATATAAATTATTATATTATCTTTGTATGCTTTTCCCCACTATCTCATGACATAAATCTTATTCTGATTTCTTTATAAGCTTCTATTTCCTTATTTAATGAGAGTGGTGAATATATGGAGAAATGGGATAAGACACTTTATTATGGAAAATGCTACCTAAAAAGAGTTGCCAAATAAAAATGTAGGTGGTGAAGTCAAATTTGAATTCAGACAAACAATGGAAACAACATGAACTAATGAACATAATGATACTAAAAAATTATTCATCATCTATCTAAAATTCAGATTTAACTGGGCATCCCATAGTTTTACTTGCTAAATCTAACAGCCCTATATATAAAGCCCATGGTTTGTAATGAAACTATCTAAACAAAAAAAGAAGGTCCACCTTCCCTGCACCCAACAATCATCCACCAAGTCTGAAAACACCTACTCTGAAGGCCACAGCACTTTCAAAGTCATCATTTAAACAGTCAGCATTTGAAAATGGGCAAGGTCACTATCTCAGCTCCTGAAATCTCTGACACCACCATAAATGGAATAATAGGTGCTTAGGGCCAAGTAGGTAAAGATGCTATTTTCTGGAGAGTATTTAGGCCCTCATCCAGGACCCAGGAAGGCGATGTGGGCTTTCTGTAGATTTGTGGGACACGATCAGAGCAATGGTTAATGGATATCAGACCCTACATGCATGACACCATTGAACTTTGGATGCCTATGTTGCTTCCTCCCTGGAAGTTATCCTGCTTCGGGAAACCACCCAATACCCTGACATAGGTTGAGGAAAAGAGGGAGAAAGAACCATGTTTAAAACCTCACAAACTTTTGAACTCAGTTGAAAAACCTCCTGTCTATTATCTAAAATAAAAATTGGTTGCAATAAAATTACTGAATATGCTTTCACTGGACTAGCATGGCAAACTGCACTTAGTTTTTACAGATTAACCAAACATTAATTTAATCATGAAACATAGGGACCCACCCAGTTTTCGGTGAGAAATGTTTAATGCAAATCGATCTTATCACACAGGAAAGGTGGGCATGTCCTAGCTCATACTGAAATGATCAGCTTTATAAAAAAAGAAACCTGTTGGGAAGAAGTTACAGGACTGACTTATCTTCCTATGGCATCACCTGTCCAAGATGATCACCAAGATTAACCAACTATTAATATATTAATCACACTGTAGCTAATACCTTCTAGTTTCTTATGAACCAAAATCTACATTTCTGTAGCTGCTCTCATTAACTGATTTGATTAATCAATAATTCATTCATTTATCTCATAAATATAACATTCTTACTTTTAGCCCTTGGCTAGATCTGAGAAAGGAACTCATGAGCAGTAATACAAACAGAACACAAGAGAGAAAAGGGAAGAGAGAGAAGGAGAGAGAGAAAGAGAGAGACAGACAGACAGAGACAGAGAAAGAGACAGTGACAATGAGAGGTATTGAGAGAGACATCTTCTCCCTGGGAATGAATAGCTTAAGAAGACTTTGCTACTTCCCCTTCTCTGGAAGTCTACAAAATTTCCTCTAGGTAAGTTTAAATGGTTAATTTTCTATTTGTGGGAATGTTGATGCTGCATTTTTTTCATTATTCACATTACATATTTTTATTTTCTCGAGAGTCTGGAGAAGTACTACAGGAAGGGGTTGTTAACCCTATTTTACAGATGGGAAAACTAAGGCACTTAAGCAACTTACCACAGTAGTGACAAACTGCCTGTTTTCAAAGTAAGATTGAGACAAAAAGGAAAAGACAACTTCAGACATAGGAAGACGGACTATTTCCTTTCCCAGAAGAAAAAGGTGAGACTTCTTGTCTACCATGATCTGCCAGTGAGAAGACCATCTGAAATGTGACCTCTTCAAATCAGCAAAGTCAGGCGGCAAAGCCATGGTGCTCAGGAATCAAGGGGGAGGACTCAGAGAAAACCACCTCCTCTCAGTGTTTGCTGTGGCTCCACCAGGGTAAACTCCACAGCACTGAATCTGTGGGATGTTTAATAAGTAAACACTACACTGCACCATTTGATATGTATAATGATGGCCATAATAATTATATTTCTTTCAATTCCTATTATCTACTAGGCACCATGCCTGCTACATGCCATATATATAATCTTTTCATCTTCACGAAAACCTTGCAGTATTAGTGTCATAATTTTCACTTTACAGATGAAGGTCATGAGGAACTGATGGAAAAATCAGCTTTTGTAGTGGTAGTTGACTCAGACTTGTTATAAATTCAGGTGTGCCAGACTCCAGGGCTGGAGTTCAATCTCCTTATTACTGCAGAATGGGGAACAGTCTAAAAACTGGCTCTAAGCTTACTGTGCAATGAAAGACCAAGCTATTTTGGAGCAGGAGTGACCTTTCTGAGGCCTCTGAAATCCTATCACAAAATGGATGCCTTCCGGAATAGGTGACAATGCAGATGGAAAATCTGAATAACACTGAGGACTTTTTCAAACTACACCCACCTCTTGCCCCACTTTCCCCTCCCCACTGCAGGTCTTCAAGCAGTGAAGTTGAGAAACCACTGTTCTAAGAGGTCTTAAAACTCAGAGCAAGGCAGGGGAAAATAAACAAGTTTCAAGCTAATAGTATTAGAAGAGGTAGAAAGAAAAAGGAGGTTGCTCTGAGTCCCCAGATGATGTAAGGAACACTGTTAGATACGTCCCAAATAGCAATAAACTCTCTCAAGTAGCCTGTGAGTAAGGTTTATTGTACTCCTATGTTTTGAAGACTTTAAAAACAGAAGTGATTATTTATGTAATAGATGCCGCTCCATGTTTCTCTTTATCATTAAATAAACTGTTTACCACACTGAGCTGGTAAATTCCCTGTCAGAAGTAAATATATTTGTTGTTTTTAGGTAGGTCTGGCAACCTCATGTTAGTCTATGTTTTACAAAATCAGAAACGGAAAAGAGCCCATTGAACTTTTGCTGTTCAATGAAAGAAACACTGGTTTAGGAAGTCTCTGGAAGCACAAAAAGGGCTGGTCACCTAAGTAGCGAAGCTGCATTTTCATTCTAAGTAGAGCAAATCTTACTTTCAAACTTTTACTCTGGGGACCGACTGCTCCCGAATTGCTAAACCTCTGTCACTGGAAGCGTTATAACAAAGCAGTTCAAATGAACTCCTCTGGTGTAAGACACACTTGTTCCAGCGCTAGGATTTACCATTTATGTGATTGTAGGAAACTATATAAACCTGACGGTGGCTTTTCTCACTTTTAAAAGAGGACTGATACTATTAGAGTAGAGGCCATCCTGCTTGATGGGTTTGGGCTCAGTAGTTGACGTATTAAACAAAAATAATAGAAAGGGAAGCACAAATATACATTAAAACATAAATATCCTAATTTTTCTTAAAACATATAAAGTATAATTTTCTAATTTTTCCAATATTTTCATGTGAGACAAGTCCTTTCATTGAGTATGGGACTGGCAATGGTGTTTTCAGGTTTCATAAATTGTACCCATGATGTTCCACTCCAGTGGACCCAGTCCAGTCATAAGCAAGAACACGTAAAGGTACTGATACAAGAAACAGAGATGGTTCAATCTACATTTTTATGATTTTTTGTAATAATTTACAGTTGAAAGTTCAAATTTAATATGACAGGGATTTTAGCTATTCAATTTTATTGAATCTTTCCAAGAAATTAAGCTGTTCTCTCTCTTTTTTTAACCATGTTCCATAGGTTTAGCTAATTAATTAAATTATACATATAGTATTAATTAAATTACATATAAATTATATATGTACAAAGTTTAATTAAAATTTCTATATTAATTACATATATAAACTATATAATTTGAAACATATATATGGAATATGGATGGATAGGTAGATAGATTTACAATATTTGTAAGAGAAGGCTTACAATTCTATTAGAATGTACTAATTAATCAACTTCTGGCAACTTAAAAAGTATTAAACAAATAACCAAAGTTATTCTTAACTTTTTCAGGAAATCATGGACTCCCATGATAATCTGACAAGAGCTAGGACTTTTTCCTCAGTAAAATAAACACATCCGCATACCTTTAAAGAATTATAAATATTTTCAAAGGGCACAGAGACTCAACAAGTTTATTCCACGGCTCCTTATGGATCTAGGATCCTAAATTAAGAACACTTTCTTTGGGGGATGGGGGTGCAATGTGAGAAGTAATGTCTTTACTTTCTAATTAGGTTTGTGTTGATCGAATGCTTCAGAAAAAAACTGCAACCCTCTGTAGTTTCTAATGTTTTGGCTGCTTTTTTTGAATAAAGTTTTAAAATTCCATCAAACTAAATCTATACTCAAATAGGATCAAAATAAACAAATTAAAAACAAAACAAAAATGAATTCCAAACCAGTTTGAGTTTCCCAAGCCATTCTTCCCCTAAATCTTAATTCAACTACAGAGAAAGTACTCTTAACCGTTCACCACTTTACAGATTATCTGACATTTTCGACAGATGCCACCAGCATGCTAAAAGCAAGTAAAGTACTTTCTAGAGCTGTACTGTCCAATATACTAGCTACTAGCCACATGTAGCTATTTAAATGTTAATTAACTAAAATTAACTAAATTTAAAATTCCGTTCTTCAGTCACACTAACCACATATGGCTACTGGTTATTGTTTTGGACAGTGCAGAGAACATTTCCATCACCTCAAAAAGTTCTAGAACACCCAAGTATTTTTAATCCCACCAAGTGATGTGTATGCTTGCTGGCAATCAGTTATGTTTGTTCCCAAACCAGATTATGCCCGTTGGCAGTCAGTTATGTTTGTTCCCAAACCAGTTTATGCCCGTTGGCTTAATATAAAATTGTATAATTTAATTAAATATTATCTAAACCAATTTAAATATGAGCGTAAAAGAATGAGAGGTGTTCTAAACTTGAAAATTTTGGAAAGACAATAAAATTGTCACTTTAAAAAATATTATAGTGTAAAATGTAGGTAAGACAACATTAGAAAAAAATCATAGAGAAAAATAGGAATCTCCTTTCAGATTTCTTTGTATTGGATTTGCACTTAAAGACATATAAGCAATCAAAATTAGAAATCAAAGATGATGCATTATGGGATTTACAGAAAGAAAAGGTGACTAAAATCTATAATCAGCAACCCAAACTCAGAAACAGGCTTACTTAAAAATACTGGCAAATAAGCGTATAATCAAGTTTTAAAATTTAAACAAAATATGTACAGTATGCATGCATTAATTTTAAGAACTGTTTCTTTAAAAGTCTTTGTGAATTTACTCAACTACTGATCCCCATTGTATTAAATAGGAAGGCTTCTACTACACATAGCAAAACTGCAAACACATGCCTTCTTCATTACTATAAACTCAGCATTTTCACAACTGATTGTATCATTTCTATTTGCCAAATTAAAAATACTGGCAAATAAGCATATAATCAAGTTTTAAAATTTAAACAGAATACGTACCGTATGCATGTATTAATTTTAAGAACTGTTTCTTTAAAAGTCTTTGTGAATTTACTCAACTACTGATCCCCATTGTATTAAATAAGAAGGCTTCTACTACGCATAGCAAAATTGCAAACACATGCCTTCTTTATTACTATAAACTCAGCATTTTCGTAATTGATTGTGTCATTTCTGTTTGCCAAATTTTTCATTGGATTAAATTATATTGAAAAATTTATGAACAGGAACCTGATCTAATTCCAGATTTATGCATAACTGGTCTTTTAATTATAACACAAAATATAACTAACAGCAATATTATTACTTTACTCTTGAAGTCTACCCAGTTGCCTGAGTGTCTAAGACTTTATATGGAGACGAGAACACTCAACTTTAATTTTGTTCACTCTATTTAACTTTTTGATTCTTTTCTGACTTGAAAATGCTATCTATCCATTTATCTATAACATTAATTAGTTGAGAAATAAGAAGTATAAGAATTTCATTGCTTTTGTACATCTAGATTTAGATGCAAATGAAAGTCTGCATACTACTACTAGGACTACTACAATTTCTACTACTACATTTGGTTCATTAAAATAGCATCAAAATAATATTGTAATTGGTAGTTGTTGCTTGACCAATGAATATTTTTCATTAGTCAATTACATTCAAGGAAATATTTAGACTATCATGAATCATACATGTCTATTTGAAATAACAGCATAAGCATGTAAGTGTGCAATAATTTACCTTTCTTTATACTCCTTAGAATTACCTGGAAGTATCAAAGATACTCCAAATTATCTAGTTCAACCAGAAGAGAAGATGTGGTTAGGCTCATCAAAAAAAAACAGTTTTACTGCAATTTTGCTTTACTATGTGATACCTTCATACCAAAGATGGAGAACTGGCTGACTCTGGGGGCCAAATTTAGAGTGACTGATGAAGTCATTTTGGAATATCTTGAAAGTAAGCGTGGTTTCTTTGGTCTACCACAGTCCTCATTCACTTCCTCTTGTCTTTAAGTCTGGCTTATTACACAGCCTAGACCCTGAATCTATTTAAGTTCATGACCCCTGGTAAGGTGTTTTACATCGTGTTACCTTGCATATCTCATGGGGGGCATAGGTAATTGAGTTCTGAAGCTGGACTTAGTTATGGCTACCATTTCATATTAATTTCCATTCTCCTAAGCAACACAATGCTAAGAGGTTAACCAATTCATAGTTCTTCCCTTTTCACTTAAGATATACCACGAACTGCTAGGCCATACTCCTAGAGAATGATTCTGGAAGGAGGAGAAGTATCACAGTGGAACTGGAGGGTAAATTCCTCTCTGGAAGAGGATGATTCTGGAAGGAGAGAATGATTCTGGAAGGAGGAGAAGTATCACAATGGAACTGGAGGGTAAATTCCTCTCTATGCCTAGAAGAATAAGAGTGCACTGGTACTTGAAAAGAAAGAATTAAATGGATATGGAGTTGATTTTAAATAATATTAATTATATACTTATCATATTTTTATCTGAAGATAGTGTTATTTGTAGTCTTTCAGTAGTAAAACCTTATCTCATTTCAATCAGTTAATTAATTAAGATTAATTACTCAAAAATTACTACTCAAAAATCCATTGATAGCAAACATGAAATATGTTTTCTTGGCTAGATCACTGACCTGGATAGAAATCTGGGCTATGTCCATAGCTAGTGGATTGACCCTTGCAAAATCATTAAACATTCTGGGACCCAGTTTTATCACCTGGAAAGTGGGCCAATTGATTTCTAAGGTTCTTACCATTTATAAATCTATATTTTATTTTTACTTTCCATCAAGTACTACTTAAGTGCCTACTACGTAAAAGTATACATGAACTCTACGGCTTACAATCTAACTTTATTACTTACTATCTAAACATATAAAAAGTAAGGGGAAATGCAAGGCTGAGTATGATTGGAGTCAAGTAGGTGCTCCAAGAGTTCAGAGTGAAAAGTAACAAAGTTGGGATTTAAGAGGGATCAGATAGGTGTGGGGAAGAAACATTGGTAGTTTATTTAACTCACACATTCTGCATAGCTTAGAGTGAGGTTACAAATGAAGGCACACACAAGACAATGCCAACTTAAAAATTAAGAACCACCATCAAACAGATTTCATAATAGTTAAAAGTGATGTTCCTAATTTCTCTTAAATTCCAAATTTTGAAAGTTGGAAGAAGTCCACTTAAATATAAAATTACTCCACTGTATCACATAATGTTTTTATTTCACTAAAAAAATTCTATTTATTCACCAGAGAGTTCTTCAATTCATCCTATAAGCTGAGCACTACGGTAAGAGTTGTGAGTTTTGAAAAGACATATTTCTGTATGCAAGGGGCTTAGATTTATTAAAAATAATAGAGATTAGTTAGTTTCATAAATAACCTTCAATGGTGTATGACAGGCTTAATCAAGGCTGGCCTGTTAATCAAGACAATGTTAAAAACAAACAAAAAAACCCCTCCTCATCCCATAACGATATATTCTGGAGAGTCTAGAAATCTTGAATAACACAGGATTTTACTGCTGAAGCATAGTTTAAGATGTGTGTAAGTTCGATTGCCTATAAATGATTTAAAGTTCAACTCAATCCAACAGTTAAAAAATATATGTATACTGCAGGAGGTACAAAGGTCAGTCACAGGTCACATTCCCTTGGGGCACTTGGATTTACTACTAATGGAAGTTAGAGAAAACCCTGTGGGAATAAAAGCTGCAAGGGCTAGGAGGATTTAAAACTGAGAAATTCCCTTTTAGAGAAAGAGAAAAAGCTTTGTGGATGAAGAGGTGATATACATGGATCTTGAAGAACATGATATCAACTGGTAGCAGGTTTGCTTGGAAGTAGTAGTGGATGACAGGAATTGGTAAGCAAGTGAGAGATAAATGCTCTTTTGATTATGTCAGAATCTTCACTTAATGATTTTCATGGGTATTCCCTAGGGGTCTTTTAGGGGGCTGTTGTGGGTATAGCCAACATCAGTGGCCTCAAGAGTTATTCCTATATTCTGAGAAGAGAAACTAGACACGGGTGTGAAATAATGCTCAGGGTGGCAGAATCCTGAATCACATCATTTGGGGAATCACCTAGGCTCATGAGTCAGCGTTTTGTAATAGGGAATAAGAGAAACAAAATGATTATTTACAGAAAGTGACTCATTTATTCTAATAACATAGTTCATGAACTGCTGGATTGTTTTCAAGAAGACTCAGTCCAATTGCCAAGTGATTTATCTGATTCCCTCATAGTTACTTTGGCCAATTTAGTTCATAATATTATGAGCTATTATTATGAACTAAGTTAGACTTTTCTGGTAAGGTCCAATCAATTGCTTTGCAGTTGGTTTTCCTTTCCTTCTTTTCCTTCCTTTCTCCCTCCCTCTTTCCTTCCTTCCTTCCTACTCTCACTCATTCCTGCCTCATTCCACAAAGCATGGAAGGTCAATCAGCCACTATGAACCTAAATTTAGTGTCCCAAAATACCAAAAGAGATATTAGTTAAGTAAAATATGATTTGCTGATGTTTGTTTCCTGAATTTTCACACTTCCTTTGTTACCAAATGTGGAATCCCTGGAATAGAGTAAAACTTGACCACTTAAAATTCTTAAAGGAATTATTCCATCTACATAGTTGCTCTCCAGTTGAATGCTAACTTTCTAAATGTACAAAGTTTTTCCATGGTTTCTTAGTCATAATTTAACTATTTCTAGATATAGACACCAGCAGTGGTCCTGAAACTTAGTTTCTTTAAAAATAATCTTGTCAGTTTGTATATTTGTCATTTGCCATTTTTCTCACAGAAATAAAGGACCTGGAAGAGCAAAATTTACTATTAATCACTAGTGAAAGCATAATTCTCCCACGTAGTATTCTCTTTATTTTCTTCATTGAGGCTAATTTTATCCTCTGCCCTTCAGAATTATGATTTCTGCAACACTAACACAGTGGATCATAGCTACATCTTTGTCACTTTTCAGGTACTCTTTTATACCAGTTCACTTTAGATATTCTATACATCTGTCATAGTATTTTTATAAAATTATCCTTAAACTGCACATCATAGTTGACTTCTGCGATATATTTAACTCTATTGCACTGCATGGAAACAGGCATTTATTGGAAATAGTATTTTATTTGGCCCTCAATGTGTACATGACTTGGTCTCCAAATCTGTACACAGAGTATTGGGATACACACATGCACACATACACACGCAACGGGAACTAAGTTCTCAAGGGCTAAACTATTTACAAAGATGTAATTGTTTACCACTCAGTTGTCTGTTTCTTCTAACCCTCTCTTTCTCTCTCTCTTGTCTATGTCTCCTGACCCTTGTTCATTATATCTTGATTAGTCCTTGAAAAGACTTTTCTTTCTCAGAGACTACTAGTTTCTAACTTCTGCATATCAGTCAAATAATTTTGCTTGAACTCACTGGTATTCGAGCCTTCTAAGGCTCACGTGTTCTTCCCCTTGGTAATTCGAAAGTTCCTTCTTCACTGCCATTGTTGGTAAATTCTAGATTCTCAGACATCTGGATGCCAGAGTGTTCTATAGAAATCTCATCACCACATAGCCAGGATCTTATAGTTATTAACATATAATTGTATCTAAAAACCTTTTCTTATGTATTCAATGTTTCATGCTGGGAGTTTAAATAAGGTATAATATCTACAGCTATGTAATTCTGTGACTGAAAAACAATCTATATAAATTACACCATTCACTGCCATTAAAGTTGGCACAAAGCTAATGGACTCCAAAGAGACCAATTTGCTTTGTACAGACAGAATATTGTAGGTGCCTTTCCTTCAAGCAAAAATGTAATCCTCAAATTATACTTCATATACTTGTTATTAATTTCTTAATACGTTTCTGGTTTAGTTGTTCCTGTTTTACTCAACAGATATAGTTGTAGAAAAATAAAAGTTAAAAGATAAAGAAAGTATACAGTATACAAAAAGCTGATTTATAAGACTGACACTGAAAGGAAAATCATTCATCTGGAAATCAAGGACTTTAAAAAGTCAAAAGAAATATACATAATCAAAATGTAAGATTATAAACTGTAATGAACTTATTAATAAAAATGAACTTGGTCCATTATTTTTATTCTAGAGAAAAAGCAGTCTGAAATTAAATCATATGTCTATGACGAGTAGACATACTCAACACAGTCAAAAAACAAGTTAAGTATGCTGCTGATGCACAGCATTCTGTGAATTAAATTTAGGTAAGTTTTAGGACAAATTAAAAAAACTGAGATTTATGACCACTGTTGTAATTCATTCAAATATTCCATAGAAACTCATCACAGGGTGAGATCTTCTTCTCCATTCATTCATCCAATAAATAAATAGATCTTATTGTGTGTAAGGCGTTGCAGGGGATACAATGAAAAATAAGGCATGGACTTTGCCCTCAAGGGGCTTACAGTCTAGCATGGAAAAAATAAACAAGCACATAGATAGCCATAACATAAGGGAGAAAGTGATGTGTCATAAGAAAGACTCAGACAATGTGCTGTGAAAGTCATTGACACTAGCAGACTTTTTTTTTTAACTGTAGTGTCTAAGTAGCCAATAAAAATAGAAAGACCAATGACAAGTTTGCAAAATTAAGTGCCAAATTTTGTGAATCTATGGATGAAGAAAGCTGCAATATAAATGCAGTTTGTCACTACTCACCAATTCTTAAAAATGTTTAATCATAGAGTAACAACCTATCAGAAATACCATCTTGC
This sequence comes from Balaenoptera physalus, assembly GCF_965194825.1. Lineage (NCBI taxonomy): Eukaryota > Metazoa > Chordata > Mammalia > Artiodactyla > Balaenopteridae > Balaenoptera > Balaenoptera physalus. The sequence continues at coordinate 119,101,607 of NC_138891.1, read as the reverse complement.
CAGAGTTTATAAGCAGATGCAAATATAATAATCTAATATTTACGGATAAAGGATAATTTTAATTATCTAAAATACTCATGACACATAACCTTCTTGCACAGAAATTAGCTCGATTAGATTAAAATGATGAAGAATTCCTCGATGGCTCAAGTGTGCTCCAAGGAAAGCTAGAAGGTTGTACAGTTAACTCCCAGGGTGTAACTCTAAACCATACAACCTACTACCTCAACCCGGATGCACACAGCTTCCAATGTTGCTTCAAACTCCTTATCATATCTTCAGTCAGCTCCTCCAAATATGGCGGCCATATACCTAAGGACTTGGCAAGGATGTAGATATAATATTCTAACATTTTACCAATAAACTTAATATGTATCTACTAGGACTATCCTAACCTCTTGGGTTTCCAGCATAGGTCATATAAAATGTCTTCTGACATCTCTCATGGAGTAATTCCACCAGCAATTAATAATATTAAAAGTCAGTATCATTCAGCTTCATTTATAAAGAGAACTAGGCTCAACAGGGACACAAAATCCAGTTATAGCCTTTAATTTTCTTATTAAAGTTGATGAATTGCACTAACCACTGGAATGTGAACAGAAGTTTCTGAACGGGATCTATTCAGAGCTTGGTGCAAACCTTGCTATAAAAAATTCAGATTTCTTAAGCAATTTAATATACTTGGATTTAAACTTCAATGGCTGTGCTATGAGCCCTTCCAAGTGGTCAACAACTGAAGCCTGCCTCGTAAGACAGGTGAGGATTTATATATATATCTATATATACATGAAAACCAAAGGAAAATATAGTCACTTCAAAAGTAAACAACTAGAGTTTAACAGGAGTTTGATTGAAATATTATTTAACTGCATTGTGTATAGCATTTTGTCAGATTACCACACTGACACAGACCCATAGAAGCGAGCTTGTGCGGTCCACTTCACCACAAGATCGGATCTACGGGTTTATGCCAATGGGCAACGTCTCACATGGGCTCCCTCATAATGCAGAATTTGTTGTAAATATATGATGAAGTTAGGAGACCAAAATAATAATATCAATCCCTTAGCATAAGTATTTAAATGCTGAAATGCTCTAAGTATGCATATTCCCACTTAAAGGGCTTCATAAATATTCTACACTAAATACAGGTTATATACATGAGAAGTTTAAAAATAGTATTGTGAAAGATTTTTCACAGATTACTTTTGTTTTAAGATTGAATATTTTGGAATTAGACTATTCTAATTAATGATGAATTTTAAAAGAAAAAAGAATCCATACATGCATGTATGAATTATGTAATTTTGAGGCATGAATATAGTATTATGAGCCTATAATTAAGACCAAATTAACTATTAAGCTAATTGTGTAAGAGTTAGACTGCTTGTTTTAACTCTTATAAAACCTCAGTTAGTGGTTTCAAGGAATTGGTAATAACTTTCTCATAAAACAAGTAAGATTTTGTTGATCAGGCAAAGAAGACAGGAAGTTATTTAAATTCTTAAATATACATATGTGTCTGTAGTTGGAATAATACTGAAATGAACAATATTTGGATAAATTAATATCAGAAAACAAAAATTAATGACACATTAATAGCATTATTACTACCACCACGCACTAACATTTAAACTCCAGATCTACTGCATAAAAGAGGATATCTTGTTTCTTAAACACAATATATTTAAACTTATTTTTCAAAAAAGATATACTCAAAACATACTATATGGCTACATACAACTCTCATCTGGTCAACAGGTTGGGCAAAATAAATTGTTATTAAAAAAAAATTTAAACCACCAGACAATAAGCAAACACACAAAGAGTAAACATAAAGCCAGCCACGTACACGTTTTTTAAGATTCCAGGCTCAAGAGCAACAAAATTAAAAGTTGTACATTATTAATCGTTTCACTCATATCCACAATATTTAACATTTTTAATTATATCTTCATTGTGAAAACTAATATTACTACATAAAAATTAGTGTTTTTGCATGTTTTGAAATAAATAAAATAAAATGTTTTTTATAGACTATAGATAATGTGGTCTATATAATTTTTACTATTATTTGTTTTCTAACTATTCCCATACTTATTAAAAACTATAGTAAAAAAAGTCAATAATCATGAATTCAAATGTAGTAAAAATATTTCAACATATATTCATAAATTTAGACATGAAATAAAAGGCAATATTTGTTCTGCGTTTCATCTTAACTATAATAATGTGTATTTTGGTTTCATTCTCTTATTAGATCATAAAAAAAAAAGCATGACTTTATTCCCTTTCCCTAGATTTCAGTTCCTTTTATATAGTATGACAAATGACAAAATATAATTTTTCTTTTTCCTAAACTACTTTCTAGTCAACTGTATTTCACCTAGGTTATAGGAATGGATATATAGATCTATATACAAAGGGAACCAAACTGTACATTGATCACAAACTGAGAGAAAAATTTTTCACAAAAGTAGGTAATATTATAAATCCTTAAACCGTCAGTGACAGTTCCAACAGCTAGATCCATAAAGAGTATGAAACAAATTCTTATAACTAAACACAGTCAAAATTATTTTTTCTTTTAAAATTTTAAATATTAATTGCTCTTTTGCTTTTTATTTTTACCTGAGATGATTTTTCTCCTATGATCACTTTCTTCACTTCTCATATCCATTTTAAGTTTTTCCCTAAAACAACCACAAAGGGAGAAATATCAGACAACTGCTGTTTAGGAGGAGCATCTGGGTGGATGGTGGGAATGAAGGTAGACGATCGAGAAGAAAACACAATATCAAAATGGGCAAAACCTTTTAATGTATTTTTTTTTAAAGGCTTGGAAGACTCATGGAGCCCCACCCAAGGCTACTCATATGACATATAATGTGGTTTCATAGTTTGCATTTATGCGTTCGTTTTGGTTGGTGTTGTTTTCACAGTAACAGTTTTGAAAGTGAAAGGAGGCATGGCTGTTAAAGAAGGGACTAGGTTTTGCACAATGAACCAGTGAAAGCTGAAAAGAGATTTGGATTTGGCATGGAGCTTAATAAGATAATTAAGAGTGTAGAGATTAATGGCTCCTAAAAATAACATTTAAAATAATGTTTTTCAACTAAAGGATCTTGAAACATGAAAACAGGTTTATAAATGTTAATTAAGCCTGTGAAAGTTGATGTTCCATTAGCTGAGGCAGCATAAAGGAACAAGAGCTACTTTTTAAATAATTAGTGAACAATCACCAATAAACTTAATAAAACATTTTACTTGAATGTTATAAGTATATCGGGTATTTGTAATTTCCCACAATTCTTTGTAGAATAAAAAATAAGAAGGTAGAATTCATCGGTTCTATAGTATTTTTCACTGTATACCCTATATATTTTTATTATAATAGAATACGATTTTAAAGCACAACAGTTAGCTTAAAGTTTACTCTTTTCATGGAAAATATTATAGTATCAATTCTTAACATGCAAATTATGGTCTTTATTTATATGAGCTCTATATTTCAAAAGCATTTTCTCCCTTTAACAATTTTTAAACATGTTTAGAAACAGTTTTAATAAAAATTAAAATAGGTGCAATACATCAGTTAATCCTTTCCCACTGAACCAGGCAAAACTGGGTTTTTATAATAAAATGCTTAAACTGCTTAGCAATTTACTCCTACAAACAGACAAAATAATTAGAATGCAATGCATTTATCTGCTAAGCCAATACATTGCTTTAAACGTACAAGTTTATATGTACTTTTTCCACTAAAATACTTAATGGATATTTCCAACGCTCTCAGCAACAGCTGTAAGACAAATGCTTCTTTTAAATATATTTTAAAAGTCAGTATTATTGTGGAAAAAGCTTTTTTCTACTTAGCAACTGAGAACATGATCTTTTCATCCCTTTTTCTGGTATACTGAAATCCTGGTGAGTAATTTAAATATAACTTCCCCTAAACTAAATTTCAGTTATCAGAGAAGTTTAATACATATTCTAATACAACCCTTTTCTAGAAGTTCAAAAAGTTTCTTCTTTCACATTTCAAATTATGAGTCACAGCACATGAAAGGTTAGTTTCTTTACCAACTAGGGCTAAACACTCACTTTTCTTAGACAGCAAAAACTAATACTGTACACAAAAAGCACAGATAACATGTTAATGTTTTTCCAAAACTTCTATGTATAACAAAAATAAAAACAGATATCGTCTTTTTCATAGAGATTTTTCTATTTTTACTAAAGTTTCTATTCTAGTCAGGATTAGAGCAAGAGAGCAAAAGGAAAAAGTTAGTAAGAGTAAGGTGGGTGATGAGTTATAAAAGAGTAAATTGAAAGTTCAAGTATCCCCTTTTATATAACAGTAGACTTAAAAAGAAACAACAAAAAAAGTTATACCTGATATGAAAGGTGCGATTTCACCAAGTGCAATATATTGCTTATTATGCCATATTTTTGAAATATACATATAAAGAAGGCTCATTTGCTTATGCTGCCTTACAAAGCTGCTTTACAAAGCGCGATGTCTCTGTAGTTATACAAGCCAATGTTTGCTTTTTTTTTTTTTTTTTGGTTTGTTTTGGTTTGGATTTTTGTTTGTTTTTGTTTTTGTTTTTGAGCAGGAGCGTCTCTCTTTTTTTTTTTTTTTCAGCACTGTTGCATGGAGTAGGACAAACTCAGATTTTTTTTTTCTTCATGGCTCCTGTTATTTCTTGGAAAAAAGGACCAGGGTGCTTGTCTTCTTTTTCTTCCTTCTCGGTATTCCAGGCACAAAGCACTGCGCAGAAGCTGCACCAATCCTTGCCGTCCCTGGCAGCAGAATGGTAGAAGGTGGGAGAGACCAGGAATCCTTCCAGGCTGTGCTGACTTTAGAAATGAGGATTGCACACGTTTGTCTCCTGAACCAAAAGGGTGAGAAGGCAGGGTGCCAGTTTGCTACACTGCAGCAATGATCTCATGCCCAGTGCTGCTGTCGTCCTGTTTGCCCAGTTCAAATGCCTGTTCATTATAAACCAACAACAACAACAACAACAAAAAACTACTTGGATTCTTCAGCAAGCAGAAAAGGTATTAACACTAAAAAAAAATTCAGCAGTAAGAAAAAGCAAAAAACAAAAAGCACATACAATTTTAGGATTCACTTGTTATGCCTCAATATTCTGTTTATATGTTCTTTCTTTCTTTTTTTTTTTTTTTCCCTATTTAGAGATAAGCAGCAGAATTTATCAGGCGTGAAAGGGACAGCCTCCTGGTGGCCTGCCAAAAACCCAGAATAAAGGCGAAGTTGTGCTGCAAAGCTCAGTCTCTTGCTGAGTCTGGCTAAAGTCAAGTACTAAGATCCACCATTTTCTGAGCCATGCTAAAAAAGAAGAAAAAAGTCAGGACGGTTGCTGCTTTCCAAGTCTCCGTTGGCACCATCACAAAATCTCAGTCGTAAGGTCACATGATTCTCTGCCAAATGTAGAGTGCGTTCCCATCACCCATTCTGCTGATACTGCGAAGGCAGCTATTGTCTCGTTTAGACCCAAAGTTCAGCCCACTCTTCATTGAATTAGCTGAAAAACGCATCACCTTTGGGGGCTGGGAGTCATGGAAACGTCTACCTGGCAAGCTGCCCACTTTTTCTGCCCATCAACCAGAGATGGAATTGTGCTGCCTAATGCAATGATGACTTGGAATGTGAAGAGTCGTCCAAAGTGAATCTGATTCTTGCAATGCCTGCTTCAGTTTGCACGGAAAACTCTGGCTTCTTGTAGTTAAAGGGGGAGGGGGTGGGGGGGGCGGAGAATCTTTCCTACTAAATGTAGCAAATAAAGGTCTGAACATGCCTACTCTGCAACTTTATTTCACAACACACCCAAATGGTTCTTAAATGAAAAGACTGAAGTCTCTGTAAGTTTTCTGAGTTAAAGGCATCCCTTCCTCTGTCTCCTTTTCCTTATGAGTGAATGCAACAAGCCCAGGACATTTGTTTTAGTCCCTCACATTAAGATTTAAAATCTCTGAGTTTCGTCTTGCTTTTTATTACTTTCTGATTTTATCTGGCACCAGTTTTGTACTACATGGCCACAATATCCACTAGCAACAGTGGGGATGCATTATTGCTGCAATCTCCTTCAAAGTGGTCCCCTGAGGGAGCCAGCTGTCTCCTCAACCACACAAACCCCTGCAACTGGGTCCTGTGGTAATCCTCATCAGTACCTAGCACAGCTGCTGTGCAACTTTGCTGAGATTGACTCATGTAAGAAATGTTCTTTCTGTTCCTTCACAAGCTACAGTTTTCCTGTGTGGCATGAAAGATGCCTTTGAAAGATGCAGGAAATATATCAACAGCTCTTAGGCATTAAAATGAAATGGTTCCCTCTCCTGAATGAATTGCCATTCTAGCAGACGACAAAAGTTCCCGTGGACAAACATTTCCATAACTTCTAACAAAAGTACAGTGAATTAAATCTTTCACCATTTCCTTAAGCAGAATCTAAAGCCAAGCGGTAAAGCAAGTCTTATTAGTATTTAAGCCAAATATACTCAGTAGTACTAAAAAGAATCATGTTCTCCTATCTGCATTTAAAAATGTTTCAATTTTTCAACAATGAGGGAATCTTTATAACTATGTTACCAGAAGTTTTTCAATTATAGTCAGTGCCTTACAAAATTATGGACTAATGTTATCCCTCCTCCATGTACAGACACACACACACACACACACACACTGCACAATACCTGACAAAAATTCAAAAAAATAATCAAACCATGACTTGCTTAATAAAAGAAAACCATCAAAAAAAAAAAAAAAATCAGGGATCAAGGAAATATCCTGGAAAAGGTCTATAGTCTTTTTTGAGTCATGGTCCTTGGGTTGCTTTCTTGAGGAATGGTAGGAGTGAATGTGTACACACACATGCGTGGGAAACATCCTGGTGTCCTCTCCATTTGTAATTCAGAATACAAACAATTGTAAACCATAAAACAAAATTTATACATGTGCTGAAATTAAAAATGCTTTTTTCTTGATTGCAAAATTCTGGACAAATTTTGCTAATGTCCTAAGCCTTAGAGTGCTTGGTGGAGAATTGAGCATGGCACACACATATGCCCCATGCTTCAGCACAGTAAGAGGAAAGTAGATAAGCTCTCATAGAAAGAAAAAATTTAAATTTTGAGTTCTCATTCACTTATTCAGTAGGTATTATTAAGTAGTAGTATGTGGCCAGGCCTTCTGGTAGACATAGGGGAACAGCAATGAATCAAATGGACATGCCCCCGTGTGGGACTCATTCAGTAAGAACTTTTAAGTGAGAAAAGCTCACATCTAAACAGAAGGGTTGTAGGTCCTAAATGAGCATTTATTGCTAGTCAGGAAACAAAGTGATAGGAATTAGAAAGTGGAAGTGAAATGGATATAAAAAATAGCTTACAGATAGAGACGCTTTCTGTCATTTTGCTATTTTAAATTTTCTCTTTTTAATACAAAATACAATTATAAGTTTTTCATAGTTCTGTTTGATTACTTAAAGAACCTAATTTGAAAATTATATATTGCCTTGCCAATTAGAAACAAAAAAAGGACGTGGCAGATGTTCACTTCCAGGGAGATGGAGTAGATGTAGTTTTCCCTAAATCTTCTTGCTAGGTACAATGAAAAAAACCCGGACATTGTATATAAAACAAAGGTAAGGAGACTCTGAAAGATGGAGAGAAGACAGTCCAATTAGGGACTCCAGGACCCAAGGAACAACATGGTGGTGAGTTTCCTGCATTTTAATTTTGCCTCATATATCCAAAACTTGGATCTGAAGAAGGCGGCAACCCAGAGACACCAATTGGTGCATTCCCAAAATTCCCCAACAAAAACTTATTCTCTCTAGCCAAACACCAGGAAAGCAGCAGGCTAGAAAGATGGAAAGCACGGGGACAGTAACACTTTGCTCCAGTCAAACACCACACAAACACGCACCACATGCCTGCAAAGACAGAGTGGGGAGCCTAGTGCCACCCTTGCTAGGCTAGAACAAAATGCCCCAACCTGCTCTCCCCAACCCCAGAGCAGTGTAGGAAAGTCTGAGTAGGAAATTGGGACTTTTGTCCTTGTCAGGGGATAACAAGGACCCTCCTTCCCAAATGCAGCTTCAGTGGAAACTTCATGGGGATGCTGAACACCCACCCCAACCCAAAAGTAATGAGGCAAGCTTCTTCCTCCCACTAAAGTGGTGTCAGACAAAGGAGGCCTAGTGGAGAGTCAGGACATTAGAAACTGCCCAGTAGTCACAAGACAACCCCATTATCCCTCAACCTGTAAATCAGCAAAGGCCATGAAGGGAGCAGTAGCAAACCACTCCAATCCCTCCCAGCCGGGAAGGTATCAGTGGAGGCCTGCTGGGGAAGAGGAACTCTGAGCCCCTCCTTGCAGTAACAAGGACCCCTCCCAGTCAGGTGTCAGTGGTGGCCACGGGGAAGCCTGTACTTCTACCTACACCTGGCAGTGACAAGGCTGTACCCCGCCCCCCTTTTCCTGCTAGATTAGTGTCAGAGGAAGCTAGCTAAACCAGAAGGTTTAAATAAGATCCAGAGTCTCATAACATAATACCCAAATGTCCAGGTTTCAATTGAGAATAATTTTCCATACAGAGAAGCAAGAAGATCTCAAACTTAATGTAAAAAGACAATCAATACACGTGAACACCAAGATGATAGAGATATCACAGTTACCTCACAAAGATTTTAAAGCAGCCATCACGAAAGTGCTTCATTGAGTAATTATGAACATGGTTGAAATAAATTTAAAAAAATTAAAAGTCTTAGCAAAGAAATAGAAGATATAAAAAATAACCAGATGGAAATTTTATAAGTAGAAAATACAATAGCTAATGAAAGAAGAAAAATGGAGGGGGCAAAGGAAAGAATCAGTGAACTGGGAGCTAGAACAATAGAAATTACCCAAACTGAACCACATAAAGAAAATACACTTAAAAAAAAATAAGGTAATGGAGACTTATGCAACTATGGAACTATAAGAAAAGATAAAATATTTATGCCACTGGAATCCCAGAAAGAAAGGATAAAAAAGGCAAGTTATAAAACATGCTCAAAGAAATAATGACTGGAAACTCCCCAAATTTAGCAGAAGGCATACAGATTCAAGAAGCTAAGCAAACCACAAGCAGGAAATACCCAAAGAAATCCACACCAAAACACATCTTAGTCAAACTTCTGAAAACTAAAGAAAAAAGTCCTGAGAGCAACAAGAGAAAAACATAACCTTACCTATAGGGGAAAAACAATTCTGACAAGTGAGTTTCTCATCAGAAACTATGGTGGCCAGAAGGAAGGGGCACAACATTTTTAAAGGCTGAAAGAAAAGAACTGTTAACCCAGGATCCGACATCTATGGAAAATATCCTCCAGGAATGAAGGGGAAATCAAAACAGTATCTGACAGACACTAAGATAATTTTCAACAGTAAACCTACCCTAAAAGAATGGCTAAGGAAGTTGTCTAAACAGAAAGGAAATGATAAAAGAAGAACCTTGGAACAACTTTAGAAAAGAAGAAAGAATTCAGTAGGAAAAAATGAGTAAAAATAATAGACTTTCCTTCTCTGGAGTTCTCTAAAGTATGGTTGATGGTGAAAATAAAAATTTAGCACTATCTGATGTGGTTCTAAATTTATGTAGAGGAAATATTTAAGAAAATTATATCATAAATGGATAAGGATAAAGGTACAAAAAAGGAGGTAAAGTTTATATACTTCACCTGAATTGGCAAAATGAAGACATCAGTATATATAATTTAACATATAAAGCAACTACTAAAAAAACACTACACTGAAAAACACTAGGTAAGTCAAAATTCTAAAAATTGTTCAAGTAACCCACAGCAAAGTAGGAGAAATGAAAAACAGAGAGAAAATACAGAAAACAAAGAATAAAATGGCAGGCTTAAACCATAACATATCAATAACTAAATTAAATGTAAATTGTCTGAATATACTAATTAAAGTGCAGAGATCTGCACAGTAGAGTGAAAAAAAAATCATGGCTTAATTATATGCTCTCTACAAGGAACTCAATTCAAACACAATATACACAGGTTGAAAGTAAAATGATGGAAACTACATATATCATGCAAACATTAATCAAAGAAAGTGATATTAGTGTCAAATAAAAGAGACTTCAAAGCAAAGAAAACTCCCAGAGACAAATATCATAAAATGATTAAAAAAAAAAAAAAAGACAGTCCAACAAGAAGACATAACAACCCTGAATGTGTATACACCAAACAAAAGAGCTGCTAACTGTATAGCATGAAAACTGGTAATAGACAAGAAAAAGAGACAAATCCACGGTTATAGTTGTAAAATTCAATACACCTCTCTCAACAATTGATAGAACAACTACACAGAAAATTAGCACAGATATAGCGTCATCATCATCAACCAACAGGATCTAATCGACATTTTTAGAGCATATGATCCAACAATAGCAGAATATACATTCTTTTCAAGTGCCCCAAAACATATTCCAAGATAGGCCATATCCTGGTCCATAAAGCAAATGTCCACAAATTAGAAGTAAGTGAAATCATACAGAGTGTGTTTTCTGACCAAAATGGAATCAAACTAGAAACCAATAAGGGAAAGATAACAGAAGATAACTTGGCAAATCTCCTGCAAGACTAGCAAATAAAAAAGAAAGAAGGCACAAATTACCAATTTCTGTAATGAAACAGGATATGTCACTATAGACCCTTGCAGACAAAAAACAATAATGGAAAGCTACAAACACTAAACACAGAACCTAGACAAGTTAGATAAAATGGACCATTTCTTCAAAAACACAAATTACCACAACTCACCCAATATAAATTAGATCATTTGAATAGCCCTATAGCTATTTTTAAAAATTGACTTTATAATTTAAAAACTCCCTCAAAAAGAAATCTCCAGGCTTAGACAGTTACACTGAATAATTCTAACAAATATTTAAACAGAGTTAACGCAAATTATACATAATTTTTTTAGAAAATAGAAAAGGGAACAATTCCCAATTTATTTTATAAAACTAATATCTTTTTGATAATAAACCCAGACAGAGACAGTAGAAAAAAGAAGTATAGACCAATATCCCTTAAGAAAATGGACTTAAAAATTCTTAATAAAATATTAGCAAATAAAGTTCAGCAATATATAAAAGGAATTATACACTACGACAGTTGAGGTGTATTCCAGGGATGCAAGTCTAGTTCAATATTCCAAAATCAATATAATCTATCATATTAACAGGCTAAAGAAAAAAAAAATCACATGAAAATATGAGTGGATACTAAAGAAGCATTTGAAAAAAATCCAGCCTCCATTCCTGATTGAAAACACTCTTACAACTAGGAATAAAGGGCATTTCCTCAATTTGATAAAGATCTTCTACCAAAAACCCTATAGTCAGCATTACACTTAATAGGAAAGACTAAATGCTGTTCCCTCAAATCAGCAATAAGCAATAATCACTCTCACTATTCTTATTCAACTTAGTGCTGTAAGTTCTTTCCTAGCTAGGGTAACAAAGTATATCTTTAAAAAAAGGAAAAAGAAAATGAAAGATAAAAATACAAATACAATACTAATGAAAATCACTCAAAATGATATACTTAGGTATAGATCTAAAAAAAATGTACAAAACTTGTATGCTGAAGATTATAAAGATGCTGATGAAAGAAACCTAAGAGATTTGGAGAAACATATGTTCACAGATTGCAAGTCTCAATATAGTTGAGATGTTAATTCTTCCCAAATTGATATATAGGTTTAACACAATTCCTATCAAAATTCCAGCAAGATTTTTTTGTAGAGACAGATAATATTATTCCAAACTTCATATGGAATTGCAAAGGAACTAAAATAGCTAAAACAATGTTGGGAAAAAAAAATTTTGGTAGGAATTATCCAATTTCAAGACTCATTATATAATAGTATATTACTTAATATACTAACATTAGGTATAAGATTATATATCTACATAATAATATATTAATAATAAATATAATATTAGATTATACTGTTTGATCATAAGACTGTGCGGCATTGGCAAAGAAATAGACACATCAATCAATGAAACCGAACAGGGAATCTAGAAATAAACCCATATATACGTGCCTAATTGATTTTTGACAAAGACGCAAAAACAACTCAATGGAGGAAAGATAATCTTTTCAACAAATGATACTGGAGTAATTAAACATCTACCAATCAAAAAAAAAAAAAGAAAGAAAGAGAGAATACTTTGATATGTATCTTACATTAACTCAAAATTTAAAAACTCAATTTACGTATTTTATTTAGTAATTTATTTTATTCTTTTTTTATTATTTATATTATTTTTATTTTAATTAATTAAAAATTATTAAAAATCAACTCAAAAAATTAACTTAAATGTAAACATAAAACTACAAAACTTCTAGAAAATAACATAGAACACATTCTTTGGGATCTGGAGCTAGGCAGAGTTCCTAGAATTGACACCAAAATCATAATCCATAAAGAAAAATGGATAGATTGGTCCTCATCAAATTTAAAATCTTTTGCTCCATAAAAGGTCCCATTAAGGGTATGAAAAGACAAGTTACAGATTGAAAGGAAATATTTTCAAACCACATATCTGACAAAGAACCAGTATCTAGTAAATATCAAGAACTCTCACAACTCAACAGTAAAAGAATCAAATAATCCAAATAGAAAATGGGCAAAACAAAGAAGAGACATTTCATCCAAGAGGATATATAGATAAATAAGCACATTAAAGGATGTTGAACATTATTAGCCATTAGGAAAATGCAAATTAAAACCACAATGAGATATTACTACATTTCTAGTAGAAGAGCTAAAACTAAAAATTTAATGACAACACTAAACGTTGGTGAGGATATTGGATCATTCATATTATTGCTGTTGGGAATGTAAAATGGTGCAGCAACTCTGAAAAACTGTTTGGCATATTCTTTCAAAAACTAAACATATGTTTACCATATGACCCAGCAATTTTCCTCTTGGGCATTTATCCCAAAGAAATGAAAATTTATGTTCATGCAAAAACCTGTACATGAATGTTTATAGCAGCTTTTTCCATAATAACCTAAAACTGGAAACAACCCAGATGTTCTTCAAATGATAAGTAGTCAAACAAACTGATAATCCATACCATGGGGTACTACTCAGCGATAAAGAGGAACAAGCTATTGACACACACAACAACCTGGATGATTTCAAGAGAATTATGCTGAATGAAAGAGGCCAATCCCCAAAGCTTACATTCTTTATGATTCCATTTCCAAATTTTTTAAATGATAAAATTATAGAAATGGAAAACAGATTAGTGGTTAAGGGGTTAAGGCGAGGGTGGAAGTGGGAGGCAAGCAGGTGTAGGTATAAAAGGGCAACATGAAGAATCCTTTATGGTGATGGTATCTTAAGTGTATTCATGTTAATATTTAGGTTGTGATTTCATACTATTATTTTCAAGTGGTAACTGGGTAAATAATACATGGTATCTCTCTGTTTTATGTCTTAGAACTGACTATGAGTTATCTCAAAATAAGCAGTTTATTTATTTATTTATTTATTTAGTAACAAATACACCAAGGCAACTGCTTTCACGGTTGTTTGCACTGTCCTTGTGTTATTCTAAAGAAAATGCTCCTGGAAAAATCTGAACAAACTAGCTGCTTATTGGTTTATTTGGACTTGAAATCCCAGAATGCTATTCAATAAACAATGATTTGATCAGCTAGGAAAATTAGCTTGGGGAAATGTTCTGAATCAGGGGTCAGCAGACTTTTCTGTAAAGGGCTAGATAATAAATGCCTTAGGTGCTGCATGTCATATGGTCTTTGTTATAACTGCTTGACTCTGCTATTGCAGTATGAAAACAGTCTAGACAATACATAAATTAAAGAATGTGGCAGCGTTCCAATACAATTTTATTATGGACAACACAGTTTTAATTCATCAGTTTTCACATACAAAATATGTTTGTTTTTTCAAACATGTACAAACGTAAAAACCATTCTTAGCAAGTAGAACGTACAAAAATAGGTCCTGGATTTGGCCCGCCAGCTATAGTTTGCTGACCTCTGAGCTAAATTACAATTTTTGAAACCTTCTATTGTCTTATGTTTCAGTTTTGTTTCCTTTTTATTTTCTTCTTGAACATTTTCTGTATTTCGAACGATACTAACTGCTACCATTTAGGAATCTCCCCTCACTGTCCCTCCATCTACATTTTCCTTTCTTCTGTTGTCAAAGGATACAGACAGAAGTTTTACTGCTAAAATGTGAAGCTTGGGACAAAATCGAAAACTGGATAAAGTTATCTTTCCCATACTACCTTTTGTTTAATTTTCTTCATAATTTTAGTGAGAAAAAAATACTTTCTTTTACAGGTCTTATTTGATGATACGGGCCTTGAGAATCTTTAAGAGAAGAAATTACATGAAGCAAATTATTTGAAAGATTCAAATTTATTTAGACCAGAAAGTTTTTTAAAAACATAAATAAAAAGGCTATAAGAAACAGTGTGGTATGTTGTGGTTATAGGTATTACTTTTGTAGGGGTTCAGAACAGATCTCCCCAAGATGTACCACTTTGACACATGGATTATTTTGAGCTAATGGCAGTTGAAGACCTGCTCGCTCAAGAGAAACTACTACCCCCCCCCTTAACTAGAAGAATTTAAATTGGGGATTTTTCCCAGAAAAAGTTATTACCAGAGATAAATTTTATCTTAGTGGCCTCACCTATATGGCAGAGTAAACATCTAATTACTGAACATCTGTTCTTCTTATTGTCCTGTGAATGACCTTCCTATCCTTGGAAGCCCAGGCACCTATCCCATTCCTTAGCTCAAGATGGCATATATACCTCACTTTACCTTTCTGTCTTTGAACTTCTCATGTTTGTGAGGTTCCCGTACATACAAAACTAATTTTTATTTCACCCTGTTAACCTGTCTCACATTAACTTAATTCTTAGACCAGCCAGAAGAACCTAGAAGGGCATAGGAAAGTTTATTTTCCTCCTTGACACTTGCATGATGGTGGTTGGCAAGGTGGAGGGGGTGGTGACGATGAGCACAAATGGTATTAAAAAGCAGAAAACATAAATAGCTCATGACAATAAAAAGTAGATTGAAATTGTTAAACAAATCACACAAGGAGGGCATTAGATGAGGTGGCTTTAGTGCCTTAGTAGCCTTTGTGAGCAAACCAAAACCTAAGCCTGAAATGCCTCAAGGATAAGAAATTGAAACCTAAGGACAACCAATCACAAACAGCCAACAAACTTTCCCAAATTAGGCAACTGATTAAGGTATAGCCAATCAAATAATTTCCTGGCTTTGCTTCCCTGTCTTCTCTGTAAAAAGTCTATCCCATATTTCCTATCAGTAAAGCCCTTCTGAGAGCTTCTAACCACTTTCCGTTTGGTGCTGCCAGATTCAAATCAGTTTTTACTCAAATAAATGCTTAAAATGTTTAATATGCCTCAGTTTATCTTTTAACAAAATTAATCTTAAATCAGAAAAATATAAAACTATGTCAAGCACAATGTGAAATTTAAAAGCAAAGCCTAGATGGGAGTAAGGATAGTAAGTAATAACTTGCATATTCTTGAAGTCAAAATACTCCATTGAGACCATGTGGGTAAAGGAGAAGGCTTCTAATGGAATTATTATTTTCATGAAAAATAAGAATTTTTTCTACAAAAATATGCTTAAAGACACCATAAAACACAGTTATTAAATTATATAAACGAAGAACATTCAGGAGTCTTCAGACAATATTGTCTGAGTTTCTTTAGAAAATTAGAATGAACAGATGGAGAACAAAGGCTTTTGGGATTGACATGTATACACTGATGTGTATAAAATTGATGCCTAATAAGAACCTGCAGTATAAAAAAACAAACAAACAAAACAACTAATACTAAACTTTCATTGGGTTATTTGTATGGAAATATGTTAATATAAATGTTTCAGACATTACATGAAATTTCTAAAAATCTTATATGTTCTGGTATAATGTTATAAGTCATAATCCTAGTTATTACCTTAAAATGTATATCTCAGAAATAACTAATTTTCTTGTCAACTGCATTATTATGAACTTTCATCAAATTTTTAACTGTGGTCATTTTTAAGTCTTTTGTCATTTACAGACAGTTCTGGGTGTACTCTGATGCTATTGCAAATATGTTCCTATAAAAGGGTTTCATCTTTAAGAAATTCATGGAAAAGACTCTGACAAGTACAGGTTTCTGGTAACTGACTGTACTGCTGAACTGAATGAATAAGCAGAACTGAATTTTCAGAACTCTAATGAAAAACTGATGAACTCATAAAAGTGCTAACAAAAGATCAAGATGAAAAAAAAAATTAATTACATGGGACTGAGTGAACTGATGAGGATGAGTATAATTTTTGTGACTTTCTGTCTGAATTAAAAAAAAAAAAATCCAACAAGGACTCAGAGGCAAAGAATATACAAATCAATTTTCACTGCAAAGTAAAGGAGCTGTTACAGTGGAGGATTACTGGACTGAATGTCAATATTATGACATAGTATGAGTGTGTTTCATGTTTGGTAATTGCAATCATTGTTGCTTTTGTTGTGGTCATCCATGTACAATGTTTGGTGTCAGTCTATTTATCTCTTGTAAAAATAAAATATAGTGTGTGTGTGTGAAAAAAAAAATTAACTGACTTCAAACAATTAATGCAAAAAATTAAATCACTTATTATTTTTACCCTTAAGATCACCAAGACTCATTAAGAACTTATGACCATTAATTATCTTTGTATCAGATGGGAGGTGATAAAAACATTTTAATTGAAATGAGAAGTTTTAAATAAACAAGATTTCTTAAAATATTGACCATAAAGTAAAATGAGGTTTCATCATTACTTATATAGTTAATACATATACTTAAAAGTCATGTTAAAACTCTTTAATAGGTATAGAAAAGTATTAATATTTCTTGAGCACTCTCAAGTTATAGGTCTGGTGCTAAGCCATTTATGTGAATTGATTCAGTTGATGACTCTAAGACTAATATCTCTAATCCATCCTTGAGGAGTATGAAGAAGTTCATACATATATGGTTATCTTTGCTGGTATAACACTTCCACATTGGGGAAATGAGTGTTGTTTTTAAGTGTGTGGTAACACCGATGTTTTAAGTGGCTTACAGTTTTTTAACCATTACTTTTGCAGTAACTATGGAATTACACATTTCAATTTTTATTTTTCCAAAACAGAGAAACTAAATGTATGCAATTTTCAGTATATGAGTTTTTTCTAACTTATTAAATAATGCCTCTTTTGCTGTTTTCGGATATCTGGGCCTTCTCAGATCTAGAGATTTGGCCCACAAGTAATTAGCAGATTCTTTCAGGCTTTGGCTGGTTTAAGAATTTTGGGTACCAAGATCATCCCCTCTGAAAGTATACAAACCAGATTACAAGGCCCTTAAATAAACTGATTTGAGATTAAGAAAAAAAAATCAAGCCCAGAAATTCAGTGTATGTCATAAATGCTCTCCTTCTATGGGACTTTTAATCGGTTCCAGTACTGTATTAAATGTTGGAGAAGATAAATCATATCAAGTTTAAAATTAATAAAATTGGGTAGTTAAAAATGTTGCAGACAGGTAAAACTGTTAGTTGTATTAATTTGACTGTTTAAAATGAGCATTTACCATAAATATGCATGATATTTTATTTCCTGGTTCACATACAAGTGAGGCTCACGTATTAAGTGTGGCAATCTTGTAAGTCTGGCATCTTTCTTGCCCACTTAGTAGCTGTGCCTTATATGTTAACTAATTTCAGATTTCATGACAATGAAGGGCTGTAAGAATCTCTGTTTAGTAAAATGGAAGTTTTTATTAGAAGAGTTAAGGAACAAAGTCATAAATAGCCAAGACATTGCTTTCTACTTAATGGTAAGCACCATGATGGGTCCCTTGACTCAATATCAAATGTTCACATGACTTTACCAGTTGCATCCCCAGAAGTAAGTGGTAAAGCCTTTGGAAGCGAGCAGAGCACCAGCCAAAGGTGTGCAGTCAAGACCTGATCCTAGGACTGAGGCAATGTTGGGAGTACTATTGGGAAGGTCATGACACTCAGAACTGGAAAAGCCTGTTCACTATTTCCTTTTAGCAACTGAATTATTTGATAGGAATGTTTCTCTGCAGTGAAATGAATATACTCAAGTGATTTCCACGTGTAATTTATAAAGTGTTTGAAGAATTAAAAAATAGAATAATTATTAATTAATGTCATCCCAGAAGGGCAGAGGCAATCCATTCTACAACATACTTAAGTATCTAACTGCATATAAGGAACTGCACCTCGGTTTTCTCTTCACCGCATCTTTTTCCACTGTCTGTTCTCAATTATAGATAGCACATTCTACTTTTGAAAAGTCACATATGACCTGACTTTACCCTCATGCATGTACTGTCAATTACTGATACTTTAAAATAATTTTGATTTCAGATAAAATTACCCTCAAAGTCCCCACTAACTTGTGGTTGTGCTGGTGTAGTGTCATCTTCCAGGTCTGCATATCTTCTGTATGTGTGATGACAGATTCTCCTTAAAAGGACTGTGGTTGAACAAGAGTGGGCGGAATTAGCAAAACATGGATTATTCATATGCTGCCATCTGTAGTCAATTGTGTTAAATTTATTCCAGATTTATAATGGGAATGCTTCAGATTAGTCCCACATTGATGGCCATTGGTCCAACTACATCAGTTTTTACATCTTCTTTATCTCTCTAGAACCAAATGAAAATTATTTGGGATACTTACAGTTGGAATCATCTCATGGTCTGCACAAGGAACTTACTGTTCATATTTTGCATGCAAACTCTTCTCTATTAGCATACTAGTATGAGTGACAAGTTAGGTTTTTGTTTATCAACAACCTTCATTTTGTAAGTAATGCGAGGATAATTTCATTAATGTTAACTTCTTGAATTAAAAGCATTTTTTACTTCACAAAACACCATGTGTAACTAAAAAAACTAAATGGAAGTGATTTGTACATGAATTGAACCCACTTTAATCAGTTCTCTCTTCTATTGTTCCCCAATTCTTTAGCTATAAAAACATATTACAGGACTATATATTTTATATTGCATTATCAGAGAATGGAATATCCCACAAATTATTTTTTCAGTAATGGGACTTTATTCTATTAACAGGAAAATAATTTTTTAAATATAAGCATATATGTTTAGAACACATTGCTTATTTTACTTACTAAACAGAATATATTATCATAATTTTAGTTTTCTAGGTATATTTAGTTTTCTTGGTATCATTATTATGGGCCTTGGTAATTAAACTTTGGTTGAATATAGTGTCCCAGTTCTGTAATAGAGCAAGATAGTTTTTCAGAAAAAAGAATATGCAAGAGAATGAAAAGACAAGCCAAAGATTGGGATAAAATATTTGCAAAAGACCTGATAAAGGATTGATCCAAGATATATAAAGAACTCTTAAAGCTCAACAGTAAGGAACAAACAACCTGATTAAACAATGAGCCAAAGACCTTAACAGATGCCTCACTAAAGAAGATATACAGATGGCAAATAAACATATGAAAAGATGTTCCACATCATATGTTATCAGGGAAATACAAACTGAAAGAACAATGATATACTACTATACACTAAGTTGAATGGCCAAAATTTGAAACACTGACACCACCAAGTGCTGACAAGG
This sequence comes from Balaenoptera physalus, assembly GCF_965194825.1. NCBI lineage: Eukaryota > Metazoa > Chordata > Mammalia > Artiodactyla > Balaenopteridae > Balaenoptera > Balaenoptera physalus. The sequence goes on along the minus strand of NC_138891.1, from coordinate 119,081,827 downwards.
TTGTGGAGCAACTGGAACTCTCATTCATTCCTGGTGGGAATGTGAAGTGGTACAGCCACATTGGAAGACAGTTTGGCAATTTCTCACAAAATTAAACATATCCTTACCACATGATCCAGCGATCACGCTCCTTGGTATTTACTCAAAGAAGTTGAAAACATTTATCTCTACACAAAAACCTACACACTTATGTTTACAGCAGCAGGTTAGGGGGAAGGAAGGGATGATTAGGCAGAGCACAGAGGATTTGAATGGTGATAGATGTCATGCAGTTGTCCAAACCCATAGAATGGACAACATCAAGAGTGAATCCTAATGTAAACTTCATGGACTTTGGTGATAATGATGTATTAAAGTAGGTTCATCAATTGTAACAAATGTACCCCTCTCCTGGGGGATGTTGATAATGGGGGAGTCTAGGCATGTGTGGGGACAGGGATCATGTGGGAAATCTCTGTACCTTCCTTCTTCTCCATTTTGCTGTAAACCTAAAGCTTTTCTAAGAAAATTAAATCTACTAAAAAAGAATGTGCTCCTTTAACTTGCCATAACATTAAGTGCCTAGGTAGTCTATTGCACTGAGTGTAAGGTCAATACAGTTTTTCAAAGATATAATTTGGTTATTCATCCCTAAACTACATGATGTTTTGCTCCTTATATTTATATTTTATATTACAGGTCATATATATATATTATAATTTGAGTTTCAACGACTTCATATACCTTTGTTTCCTTTTAGGGATGTCAGTTGTCTATTGGTTGGTCAGGGTCTATGCCAACTCTTTATTTACTGAATTTAATCTGATGTGGCTAAAATAAAAATAAATAATCAAGGCATTATAATAGTGTCAAAGTTGCCATTACTCCTTTAATATTTAATGAATAACGAATACTGCACATGGGTAAGCTGCTATGCAAGAAGTAGTCCTATATCTTCAAAAAGCTTAAAATCTTTTTGAAATCTTAAAATAAAATATGTCAAAAAGTTAACATAAGACTAAATGATTTTCCTCCAACACATTGTGACAGTTAAGTCATATGTACCTTTAAAGGCGGATTATGACTGAGAACAGGTGTAAAGAAAGGATTGAGTGAGAAGCGGTGAAAAGAAAATCTAGAAGAGCTTTATGTGCACCTAGACATTGATGGTTAAGTAAAAATCTGGACATTAAGAACAATTCTATGACATATTTCAAAATTCATTCTGTGCTTTAATGTTACAAAAATCATATACTTTATGGGATGTGTATTGCAAAGCTTTGTCTGGCGTTCAGTGTGATGGCATCTAGAAGGCGGCAAAAAAAGTTAGTGTTTGGTGCAGTATCGATTTTAGTCCATAGGCAATAACATATACAACTCTGCACCAAAGATAGAAAAGAAAAAGATAAAGTTCAGGTATAATGCACGTACCTGAATAAAATCATTGTTAGTTGCATATTTTGTTTGATTAAATAGTTCAAGTATGCTAAAAGGTAGATTATATACTTGACTATTTTCAAAATACTTTTGAAATTGATTTTTACCGAACAAACTCCATGCATTGCTTTTCCAAATGTGTGTTTTCTTATTTGAAAATAGGAAATTATATGAAAAGAGAACACGTGTGTGTGTGTGTGTGTGTGTGTGTGTGTAGTGTTATTTACTTACAGTTAAATAATTAAAACTATTCTTTATATGATACTGTTTTCAATTTTAAAGAAAAAGAGCATCTATTTGTTATTTTAAGACAGAAAAGAGAAAAAAGATCAGCAAAATTAAAAGTAACATTTAGATATGCTGAATATATTAAAAAATAATCTAATAACTAGAATAAAACTTGCTTTAGAAAGCATAGCTTAGGCTGCAGTCAGAGTTGGGGTCAGAATTGACTATTTGATTTCATTTGCTTTATTCACTTCACAAACAATCCATCAATGATCACTGTGTTTTACTGTAGTTATCTGAATTTGATAATGGTGGTTCCTAGGAGATACATTTCCAGGGTGTGGAAAATGGATCTATTTAACTATTCAGTCTGAGCTTATGAAATGTTAACATGTGTATGTGTATATGCAAGAATTTCCTACATATGTTGAGCAAGCATGGTCAATATGTTTCATTTCAAAAGGTTTATTGCTTAGATTATAACTACAAAATGTCTTTCCCCATATACATAATAACAAGCATCTAAGAATGCATTTATAAGGTCCCATCATGATATTTAATAACTTACTTTAGAACTTGACCCTTCCTACTCCCTTCACTATCATTTGTCCAAATTATTATTGAAATTCCTTTCTTTTAATAGGAGTAGTGAATTATTGAAGTAGTTTTCTTTCTACAGTTCTAGATATTTATGTTTACTGTAATAGGGAAATAAGCATGCACTTAATTCAAGGAAGTGCTTTTTAAAGACTGGGGAGTTACTATAGGAGGAGGCCTTCTCACCACAGTGAACACATCATCCACATCTCGGTTACTCAGGTATGTTTCAACAGAGGCTGGAAAAATGTGCAGACGAATCCTACAGAAGATACTGCCCTGTTGAGACAGGGTAGACCAGATAATCTGAAGACCTTTAGGCGCTGTGACCCTGATTAAAGTCATTTAATCAATCTATGTTCACTTTCCTCTCTTTTGTGATAGGAATAAAGATAATAATTACTCCTTAGGTTGTTGAAAGGATGGATTAAATATATAAATTCACCTACAGGTGTAAGAGCATGTCTACACATAATGAACATTAAACAATGTTAGCTATTATAGTCATTTTAAGCCTCAAAACTTTACGCCCAATTGAAAATAACAAAAAGCTATCTAGCAATATTTCCCAGCAATGTTTCTTATAAACATCAATGCTGCTACCACTATTGTACATTTATATGATGCTATATTTTACATATATCAATTGATAAACTTCACTTCTTTAAAAACTAAATAGGGCCGGTGTTATTATTCTCATCTACACACCAATGAACTGAAGGTCAGAGTGATTAGCATCCTTGCTTAAAGTAATATATCTGGGATATAAAACCCAGAAACCCAGGTCATCTGATTCTTATCCAAGGTCAGTTTTTTTTTTCACTAACCACGCTGTTTTTTTGAAGAGTAAATCTTTTAGCTTGTTGTATTTTTTCTTCCTGTTTCTCCCTCTCTTTCTCTCTCTGTTTGTTTCTGTCTCTGTCTCCGTCTGTCTCTCTCCCCCTTTTTTCTCCCTTCTCCCACCTCCTGCCCACCGTGGGTGTAGTGGGATAGGAGGAGGCATAGAATATAAAATTATTTTGCCATTAAAATTGTATTGAATATTTTTGAGTCTTGTTTAGACCACTAGACATTGGGTTTTTTGTTTTTCTGGGTTTTTTTGAGGATGGGATAAAATTCACTGAAAATAAGTAAAAGCAAATAGTTTTGAGTTTAGTGAATTCTGATTATCTGGACTGTTTGCTTTATGCAAAGAAGAACATGAGGAATGTGAGGAACGTTTAGAGCTCTGTTTTGTGATAACTTCTGAAAAAGCGAATTGGTAAGAATTCAAGTTAAATTAGACTGTCATCCAGTTTTATTAACATGATAAGTAAACATACTGAGATGTTTTTTATGATTATTTTCATCAAGAAAAGGCCTAGTTTTAAAAAAGGATTTTCTTATAGATTTTTTCTATACAATTTTGAATCTTCACAATTAAAATTTATTCATTTCAAATATAGTTGAATCATTTTAATAACATCTTCAAAGATCAAATTAAATCTATAAAGAATAATAGGACTGCACATAGTATTAAAGAGCATGTTATTAACCTAAATGACTGTGAATCTTAGATTTCACAAAAATCCATATATCCACTTTACATGGAGACTTGAGACTGAGACTGAAATCTAATTAATATTTGCATATAAACTCAGGTTAAACATTTTTGTAAATCATAAAATATATGCAGGACTTGGTAAAGATTTTCAAACAAAACATCCACATTATCATAATTAAATAAAATTGTATTCACTTAATATATACAGTGTTGTCTGATATTTCATTTTTAAAATATTCATTAATCTGTAGTACAGGTTCACTTAAGGCAAATTAGAAATCTAGGAAATCCATAACAAAATACAACTATCCTAAAAGACTGCATTGCATGTATTTAAAGTGTAACTATAAATTAGTATTGTGATGGAAAATTATGAATTTTGGTTTATTATCAGATTTTTTCTTTACTAGGATCATAACCTATTTTCTGTTCTAATCTATATTATTTCAGGATGGTTTAAAAAGTATAGAGTTTATAGAGAAAGTAAAAGTTCACACTTGATGGTTATCATGAAACCACTTATTTGCCACTTGTAGTAAAAGTGTTATGACAAGCATAGAGGTTATAGAGTTTGAATCATGAAATTAATATAGTTAATTTAGTCTGCTGTTTTAATGACTGAAAATTCAGTTATATTCAGTCATAGAATGCAGATACATTAGGTAGGAAAGGTGACAAAGATGCATTGATTATTAGAAGTTTTCTTGAGATCAGAAAGAAAACAGAAGAGAAAAATGCTCCAAGAGGGATCAAAAGAGTAATATTGAATCACTTGTTTCATAAAAGCTTTCTGCAGGTTCTAAAATGCACAGAAGGTTTTGTACTGGTATAATCTTATAATCTGCCTTTTTGAAAAAAGAGTAAACAAATTGTGTTCAAACAACCCAAATCCTCCTACCTCTTTATTATTTACTGGGGGGCTTTTGGGGGCTTTTAATCCTATATTGACAAACATTTTTATTTATTTAAATTTGGAGAGGTATTTACTGCAAAATATTTGAGAAGTGGTGGAGGGCCAGGCTTCTCTCATTAGAATGTAAACTCTATGAGGGCAGGGATATTTGTCTATTTTATTGACTGCTGTATCACTGGTGTTTTGAAGAGTGCCAGCCACAAAAGAGGTGCTCCAAATATTCGTCAAATGAATGAATATTGAGTTGTTCTCACTTGTATAACCAAGTTAATTTTCCAAAGTGGTTTTTCTCCTTGGAAAAAATAACTGCAGTTTTATGTGGAAATTTAAATGGAATATTTTCAACGACCAAAGTAATATTCTGAAAAAAATGAACAAATGTGAAGTTTGCCTTATAAAAATCTTTAATATATCTATAGTCATTTATGCTCAAAATAATCATTACAATGCAAACATATTCCTAGAGTCTTTATAGATGGCAACAGAGTATAAATGCAAAACAGCTTACTACTTCTACAACATGAAAATGCTCTTTCCACTTCGTATGCCATGCATTTTTCTTTTAACAACATAATTTGAGGATAAATTCTCTCCTCATTGTTAGTTGTAAATTAGACACCATAAAATCTTACTACAAAGAATTTGGTATATAGTAAATTTACACCATAATTTAAATGAGTGTTTCCCCATCTTAAATTTACCAAACACTGGTTACAATAGTGTTTCTCATCAAAAGTATGGGAAATGCTAGAAGAGAGTCAAATGTTAAAGAGCTGAAATGCATCATGGTATTGTGAATCCCCAAAAGGGAACATGCCACACGGTATTTCAAAGATATATCAGTACCTTCAGACAAATACTGTATGAGTTCACTTAGATGTGGACTCTAAAAAACAAAATAAATGAATATAATAAAACAGAAACAGAGTTACAGATACAGAGAATAAACAGGCAGTTTCCAGAGGGGAGGGAGGTGGGGGTAGGAAAAGAAATAAGTGAGGTAGACTGGGAGGTACAAACTTTCAGTTGCAAAATAAATGAGTCATATGTATGAAATGTACAGTGTGAGGAATATAGTCAATAACTATGTAATATCTTTGATGGTGACATATTGTGATTAGGTTTATGGTGGGATCATTTTGAAATGCATAGAAATACCACATCACTAATGTTGTGTAACAGGAACTAACATAGTGTTATAGGTAATTTATACTTCAAAAACAAACAAACAAACAAATTCATAGAAAAAGAGATCAGATTTGTCGCAACCAGAGGCAGGGGGTTGGGGGAAGGGGCATCGGATGAAGGTAGTCAAAAGGTACAAACTTCCAGTTATAAGATAAATAAGGACTAGGGACGTAAAGTACAGCATGATAAGTATAATTAGCACAGCTATATGTTACACATGAAAGTTAAGAGAGTAAATCCTGAGTTCTCATCACAAAAAAAAAATATTTTTTTGTACATCTTTAATTTTGTATCTATATGAGATGATGGATGTTCACTAAACTTACTGTGGTCATCATTAAATGATGTATGTAAGTCAAATCACTATGCTGTACACCTTAAACTTATACAGTGCTGCATGTCAATCATATCTCAATAAAACTGGAAGAAAAGCCAAACCAAAACAAAAAATAGGAAAATCAAAAAGAAAAAATAAAAGATTTATTTTCATGGGATATCTCATTAGAATAAAGTTAATTGAGTTTATCATTAATGATAAAGAGCCAGTAAGGAGGGACCTTCAAGATGGCGGAGGAGTAAGACGTGGAGATCACCTTCCTCGCCACAAATACATCAAAAATACATCTACATGTGGAACAACTCCTACAGAACACCTACTGAACACTGGCAGAAGACTTCAGACTTCCCCAAAGACAAGAAACTCCTCATGTACCTGGCTAGGGCAAAAGAAAAAAGGAAAAACACAGACAAAAGAATAGGGATGGGACCTGCACCTCTGGGAGGGAGCTGTGAAGGAGGAAAAGTATCCACACACTAGGAAGCCCCTTCACTGGCGGAGATGGGGGGTGGCCAGAGAGGAAGCTTCAGAGCCACGGAGGAGAGCACAGCAACAGGGGTGCAGAGGGCAAAGCAGAGAGATTCCCACACAGAGGATTGGTGCCAACCAACACTCACCAGCCTGAGAGGCTTGTTTGCTCCCCCGCCGGGGTGGGTCGGGTCTGGGGGCTGAGGCTTGGGCTTCGGAGGTCAGATCCCTGGAAGAGGACTGGGGTTGGCTGAGTGAACAGAGCCTGAAGGGGGCTAGTGCGCCACAGCTAGCCAGGAGGGAGTTTGGGAAAAAGTCTGCACTACTTAAGAGGCAAAAGACCATTGTTTTGGGGTGCGCAAGGAGAGGGGATTCAGAGCACTGCCTAAATGAGCTCTAGGGATGGGTGTGAGCCACGGTTATCAGCACAGACACCAGAGACTGGCATGAAATGCTAACGCTGCTGCAGCCACCAAGAATCCTGTGTGCAAGCACAGGTCACTATCCACACACCAACCCCCACACCGGGAGCCTGTGCAGCCTGCCATTGCCAGGGTCCCATGATCCAGGGTCAACTTCCCGGGGAGAACACATGGCGCGCCTCAGGCTGTTGCAACATCACACTGGCCTCTGCCACCACAGGCTCGTCCCGCATTCCTATTATAACTACCGTACCCCTCCCTCTCCCTGGCTTGAATGAGCAAGAGCCCCCTAATGAGCTGCTGCTTTAACCCCGCCCTGTCTGGGTAAGAACAGATGCCTGAGGGAGACCTACATGCAGAGGTGGGGCCAAAATGAAAGCTGAACCCCGGGAGCTGTGCGAACAAAGAAGAGAAAGGGAAATCTCTCCCAGCAGCCTCAGGAGCAGTGGATTAAATCCCCACAATCAACTTGATGTACCCTGCATCTCTGCAATACCTGAATAGACAACGAGTCACCCCAAAACTGAGGCGATGGACTTGAGCAACTGTAGCCTTGGGGTGAGTTGTCTGTGACTGATTTGTTTCTGATTTTTATGGATATCTTAGTTTAGTTTTTAGTGTTCGTTATAATTGGTTGATTTGTTTATTGGTTTGGTTGCTCTCTTCTTTTATTACTATTATTAAATGTTTATTTTAATAATTTTATTTATTTATTTATTTTTTTCTTTCATTTTTTCATGCTTTTCTTCTGAGCCGTGTGTCTGACAGGGTCTTGCTGCTACAACCTGGTGTCAGGTCTGAGCTTCTGAGGTGGGAGAGCTGAGTTCAGGACATTGGTGCACCAGAGACCTCCCAGCCACACTTAATATCAATTGGCGAGAGCTCTCCCAGAGATCTCTGTCTCAACACTAAGACCCAGCTACACCCAAAGGCCAGCAAGCTCCAGTGCTGGATGCCCCATGCCAAACAACAAGCAAGACAGGAACACAACCCCACCTGTTAGCAGAGAGGCTGCCTAAAATCATACTAAGTTCAAAGGCACCCCAAAGAACACCACCAGACGCGGCCCTGCCCACCAGGAAGACAAGATACAGCCCCACCCATCAGAATGCAGGCATCAGTCCCCTCCATCAGGAAGGCTACACAACCCACTGAACAAACCTGACCCACTGGGGGCAGACACCAAAAACAACGGGAATGAGGAACTTGTAGCCTGCGAAAAGGAGAACCCAAACACGGTAAGTTAAACAAAATGAGAAGACAGAAAAATATGCAGCAGATGAAGGAGCAAGGTAAAGACCCACCAGCCCAAACAAAGGAAGAGGAAACAGACAGTCTACCTGAAAAAGAATTCAGAGTAATAAGAGTAAAGATGATCCAAAATCTTGGAAATAGAATGCAGAAGATACAAGAAATGTTTAACAAGGACCTAGAAGAACTAAAACGCAAACAAACAATGATGAACAGCACAATAATTGAAATTAAAAATTCTCTAGAAGGAAGCAATAGCAGAAAAACTGAGGCAGAAGAACGGATAACTGACCTGCAATATAAAATAGTGGAAATAATTACCACAAAGCAGAATAAAGAAAAAAGAATGAAAAGAATTGAGGACAGTCTCAGAGACCTCTGGGACAACGCTAAACACACCAACATTCGAATTATAGGGGTCCCAGAAGAAGAAGAGAAAAAGAAAGGGACTGAGAAAATATTTGAAGAGATTATAGTTGAAAACTTCCCTAATATGGGAAAGGAAATAGTCAATCAAGTCCAGGAAGCACAGAGAGTCCCATACAGGATAAATCCAAGGAGAAATATGCCAAGACACATATTAATCAAACTATCAAAAATTAAGTACAAAGAAAAAATATTAAAAGCAGCAAGGGTAAAGCAATAAATAACATACAAGGGAATCCCCATAAGGTTAACAGCTGATCTTTCAGCAGAAACTCTGCAAGCAAGAAGGGATTGGCAGGACATATTTAAAGTGGTGAAAGGGAAAAATCTACAACCAAGATTACTCTACCCAGCAAGGATCTCATTCAGATTTGATGGAGAAATTAAAAACCTTACAGACAAGCAAAAGCTAAGAGAATTAAGCACCACCAAACCAGCTTTATAACAAACGCTAAAGGAACTTGTCTAGGCAGGAAACACAAGCGAAGGAAAACACCTACAATAACAAAACTAAAACAATTAAGAAAATGGTAATAGAAACATACATATTGATAATTACTTTAAATGTAAATGGATTAAATGCTCTAACCAAAAGACATAGACTGGTTGAATGGATACATAAATAAGACCCATATATATGCCGTCTACAAGAGACCCACTTCAGACCTAGGGACACATACAGACTGAAAGTGAGGGGATGGAAAAAGATATTCCATGCAAATGGAAATCAAAAGGAAGCTGGAGTAGCAATTTTCATATCAGACAAAATAGACTTTAAAATAAAGACTATTACAAGAGACAAAGAAGGACACTACATAATGATCAAGGGATCAATCTAAGAAGAAGATGTAACAATTGTAAATATTTATGCACCCAACATAGGAGCATCTCAATACATAGGCAAATGCTAACAGCCATAAAAGGGGAAATTGACAGTAACAAAACCATAGTAGGGGACTTTAACACTCCACTTTCACCAATGGATAGATCATCCAAAATGAAAATAAATAAGGAAACACAAGCTTTAAATGACATATTAAACAAGATGGACTTAACTGATATTTATAGGACATTCCATCCAGAAACAACAGAATACACTTTCTTCTCAAGTGCTCATGGAACATTCTCCAGGATAGATCATATCTTGGGTCACAAGTCAAACCTTGGTAAATTTAAGAAAATTGAAATCATATCAAGTATCTTTTATGACCACAACGCTATGAGACTAGATATCAGTTATAGGAAAAAAACTGTAAAAAAACAAACACATGGAGGCTAAACAATACACTACTAAATAACCAAGAGATTACTGAAGAAATCAAAGAGGAAACAAAAAATACCTAGAAACAAATGACAGCGAAAACACAATGACCCAAAACCTATAGGATGCAGCAAAAACAGTTCTAAGAGGGAAGTTTATAGGAATAAAATCCTACTTCAAGAAACAAGAAAAATCACAAGTAAACAACCTAACCTTACACCTAAAGCAATTAGAGAAAGAAGAACAAAAAAACCCCAAAGTTAGAAGAAGAACAGAAATCCTAAAATCAGATCAGAAATCAATGAAAAAGAAATGAAGAAAACAATAGTAAAGATCAATAAAACTAAAAGCTCATTCTTTGAGAAGATAAAAAAATTGATAAACCATTAGCCAGACACATCAAGAAAAAAAGGGAGAAGACTCAAATCAACAGAATTAGAAATGAAAATTTAGAAGTAACAACTGATACTGCAGAAATACTAAGGATCATGAGAGATTACTACAAGCAACTATATGCCAATAAAATGGACAACATGGAAGAAATGGACAAATTCTTAGAAAAGCACAACCTTCCAAGACTGAACCAGGAAGAAATAGAAAATATAAACAGACCAATCACAAGCACTGAAATTGAAACTGTGATTAAAAATCTTCCAACAAACAAAAGCCCAGGACCAGATGGCTTTACAGGCGAATTCTATCAAACATTTAGAGAAGAGGTAACTCCTATCCTTCTCAAACTTTTCCAAAATATAGCAGAGGGAGGAACGCGCCCCAACTCATTCTACGAGACCACCATCACCCTGACACCAAAACCAGACAAAGATGTCACAAAAAAAGAAAACTACAGGCCAATACCATTGATGAACATAGATGCAAAAATCCTCAACAAAATACTAGCAAACAGACTCCAACATCACATTAAAAGGATCACACACTATGGTCAAGTGGGGTTTATCCCAGGAATGCAAGGATTCTTCAATATAAAAAAATTAAGGTGATACACCATATTAACAAATTGAAGGATAAAAACCATATGATAATCTCAATAGATGCAGAAAAAGCTTTCAACAAAATTCAACACCCATTTATGAGAAAAACTCTCCAGAAAGTAGGAATAGAGGGAACTTCCTCAACATAACACAGGCCATATATGAAAAACCCACAGCCAACATTGTTCACAATAGTGAAAAACTGCAAGTATTTCCTCTATGATCAGGAACAAGACAAGGTTGCCCACTCTCACCACTATTATTCCAAATACTTTTGGAAGTTTTAGCCACAGCAAACAGAGAAGAAAAAGAAATAAAAGTAATCCAAATCAGAAAAGAAGAAGTAAAGCAGTCACTGTTTGCAGATGACATGATACTATACATAGAGAATCCTAAAGATGCCACCAGAAAACTACAGGAGCTCATCAATGAATTTGACAAAGTAGCAGGATACAAAATTAATGCACAGAAATATCTTGCATTCCTTTACACTAATGATGAAGAATCTGAAAGAGGGATTAAGGAAACACTCCCATTTACCATTGCAACCAAAAGAATAAAATATCTAGGAATAAACCTACCTAAGGAGACAAAAGACCTGTATGCAGAAAACTATCAGACAGTGATGAAAGAAATTAAAGGTGATACAAACAGATGGAGAGATATACCAGGTTTTGGACTGGAAGAATCAACATTGTGAAAATGACTATACTACCCAAAGCAATCTACAGATTCAATCCCTACCAAACTACCAATGGCATTTTTTACAGAAATAGAAAAAAAATTTCACAATTTGTATGGAAACACAAGACACACCGAATAGTCAAAGCAATCTTCAGAAAGACAAACGGAGCTGGAGGAATCAGGCTCCTGACTTCAGACTATACTACAAGGATATAGTAATCAAGACAGTATGGTACTGGCACAAAAATAGAAATATAGATCAATGGAACAGGATAGAAAACTCAGAGATAAACCCCCGCACATATGGTCACCTTATCTTTGATAAAGGAGGTAAGAATATACAATGGAGAAAAGACAGCCTCTTCAATAAGTGGTGCTGGGAAAACTGGACAGCTACATGTAAAAGAATGAAATTAGAACACTGCCTAACATCATATACAAAAATAAACTCAAAATGGATTAAAGACCTAAATGTAATGCCAGACACTATAAAACTCTTAGAGGAAAACACATGCAGAACACTCTATGACATAAATCACAGCAAGATCCTTTTTGACCCACCTCCTAGAGAAATGGAAATTAAAACAAAAATAAACAAACAGGACCTAATGAAACTTAAAACCTTTTGCACAGCAAAGGAAACCATAAATAAGATGAAAAAACAACCCTCAGAATGGGAGAAAATATTTGCAAACGAAGCAACTGACAAAGGATTAATCTCCAAAATATACAAGCAGTATATGCAGCTCAATATCAGAAAAACAAACAATCCAACCCAAAAATGGGCAGAACACCTAAATAGACATTTCTCCAAAGAAGATATATAGAGATTGCCAACAAACACATGAAAAGATGTTCTACATCACTAATAATTAGAGAAATGCAAATCAAAACTACAATGAGGTATCACCTCACACCAGTCAGAATGGCCATTATCAAAAAATCTACAAACAATAAATGCTGGAGAGGGTTGGGAGAAAAGGGAACCCTCTTGCACTGTTGAGGGTTTGGAGGAAAGGGAACCCTCTTGCACTGTTGGTGGGAATGTAAGTTGATACAGCCACTCTGGAGAACAGTCTGGGGGTTCCTTAAAAAACTAAAAATAGAACTACCATACGACCCAGCAATCCCACAACTGGGCATATACCCTGAGAAAACCATAATTCAAAAAGAGTCATGTACCACAATGTTCATTGCAGCTCTACTTGCAATAGCCAGGACATGGAAGCAACCTAAGTGTACATTGACAGATGAATGGGTAAAGAAGATGGGGCATATATATAATGGAATATTACTCAACCATAAAAAGAAACAAAATTGAGTTGTTTGTAGTGAGGTGGATGGACCTAGAGTGTGTCATACAGAGTGAAGTAAGTCAGAAAGAGAAAAACAAATACTGTATGTTAACACATATATATGGAATTTAAAAGAAAAATAAAAGGTTCTGATGAACCTACAGGCAGGACAGGAATAAAGATGCAGATGTAGATAATGGACTTGAGGACATGGGGAGGGGGAAGGGTAAGCTGGGACGAAGTGAGAGAGTGGCATGCACATATATACACTACCAAATGTCAATAGATGGCTAGTGGGAAGCAGCTGCAACACAGGGAGATCAACTAGGTGCTTTGTGACCACCTAGAGGGGTGGGATAGGGAGGGTGGGAGGGAGATGCAAGAGGGAGGGTATATGGGGATATATGTATATGTATAGCTGATTCACTTTTTCATACAGCAGAAACTAACACAACATTGTAAAGCACTTCATACTCCAATAAAAATGTTTAAAAAAATGATAATGAGCCAGTAAAATGAATTATTTCACCAAAATATTTGCTTCGAATATGACTTTTCCATCACAGTATGTATATTTTTCCAATCGAGGCATTTCTCTCCAATCATGTTTATGACCACAATCTGGCAGACATCATGTGAACCATCCACCCTCAAAATTTTGGGAGACCATCAGGAAGGACCACCACACTACTGAGCTACATCAATTCTCAAAAAGTTTACAACTATTTTTCTACCACAAGGTACACACAGTGTAAGTTGAAGTTTCTGGCATCTTCCCTGCTTTTCATTTTATGCTAGCTATTTATTCAATTAAAAAGATTTTGTGTAGGTTGGGGGTGGCAGGAATTCTTTTCCATTCCTGATGGGTTTTTTTTCCTATAAAACAATCCAGGCCTCTCTCCTCTCACTCAGTCTTTCCAGTGACCTAATCTGATTGATATGTTTGCAAGAAAAAATGTCCATGCATAAATCAATCCTCTTTGCTGCCCTATTTTCTTTGGGGATGACCTTCCTGCAAAAAGAGCTATCAGGCAATAAAATGGTCCCATCCCACAGAGGAGACCTTGCTTTTCTTGTCCAAATGGGTGAATAAGTTCCTCTGATTCTGAGGTTACTATGAAAAAGTCTGTATATCTATAGGTCTAAGCTAAATCCTCCAATATAGTCTTTATTCACAACAAATGTGATATTTTGGCCTGCCATCTGTCTCCTCTTCCCCTTCCTTTGTCTTATTTCACAGTTGGTTCAGAATTGAAAGGAGTCTGTAGGCTGCATTTCTATCAGATCTCTTAAGGGCCCTTATGATCTACTGAACAAAAATCACCCTTGGAATTTTGCTTCACTTGCAAGTTGAAATAGATTCAATACTTGGTTATGAATTAGTTCATTTTCCATGGTCTCCTTAGATAATTTTAAGTATTATTTATTACTTCATGTGTCATTTGAGGTCACACACAGTTTCTTTTGTATCCTTTTGTAGCAGTACTGAGTGCATAACTGATGCTTCTCTTCACACATGAACATTACTGATAAATATTAACAAGCAGATAATGTGTTCAGTTGACGATCATTTCAAGGCATATTGGTAGATTTACTTTCTCTTGCCCAGTTTCTTTATGGTCAGTGGCATGCAGCTGTGAGATAGTTGGCCTGGGTTTGAACTGTAGTCTGTGGTTCAAGAAGAGAGCAAACCTCACTGGACCACACTGGCACTAACGAGGCCAAAGCCTCATTAGTGCCATGATTCAACTAACTGAGCTAATTAACCACAGATGAACAATTATTGTCAACCACTGATTCCAATTATTGAAGAATTATAGGTTGACAAATTGTATTAAAATGTATTTAGGACAGACTTGAATGTGTTGTATTAAATATATTTGCAGAAATAAAAAAAAAGTATTTTTTTCCAGAAATCTTAATACCATTGTGGTAACTGTGTCTAAATAGAAAATGGATCCAGAATAAAAAGTACACCAATACCTCCCTCCTCCTTACTCCCCATATCTCACACACACAAACACACACACACACAAAACACTCACACATGTACAAATGTCCAGTGGCATATATAAGCCCTCCCATTGATATCCAGTATTCTTTGGTTACTTCTGCAACATGATTTTGATCAGTGCTCTTGGTTTTGACTACCAATTTCTCTGATTTATAGAGCAGTTCTCTAATCTCTTCCCAAAGATCTTTACATTCCACTTTTCCTTCACTCACTGTCCTTTTATTTCTCTCCTCTGCATTCTCTCTTTCTATTATACACAGACTGATGGGCACAATTCTTTCATGACAGAAGATACAATTTCTTGAAAAAAGAAAAACAGCAGTAAGTGAAATAAATCTAGTAAAATCATTTTTAGTAAAACATGATTACTAATAGTGTCTTGAGAATATACATCTTGTGATTAGCAAATACATTTTATTATTAATTATATTGTTAAAATATATTAATAAATAAATAAGCATAAAAACAAAAAAATTAACTGGTTTCTCCACAATGATTGAGATGCTTGCAAGACCTACACTACATTATAAGTGGTTAATCAAAGGCAGAAAGTGCCATGGAATTCCAGAAATTCCTTTTTCCTATTTTGTTCTCCGCTTATAAGACAATGGGGAGATTTGTGTCTTTTAAAGCTTAAAAAGTGCATAAGATTCTTTATTCTCTGAACAGAAATTGAAATATAATACAAAACGTTCTAATTTGTGAAATTTAGATATAGTTTCTCACACTGACTTTTTCAAAAAATTATATGAACTTTTCGCATGGAAATAAATTATTTACATGAGCAATTTTCAGATAAACTTCATGCTCATGTTTTAGAGTAAGAATTTCAAGTCCCTGGGTTGAACTTATCCCAGCTTGACTTGTATTAATTCAGCATAGTTAGGCTTTTAAAAAATAGACCGATTTTAAGGCTTTATCTCTATTTTTTTCCTTTTAATATGGTACAATCTGCTACAATCAATTCTTGGTCTTTACATTTTGATTTAATATCTTAAATATGTTTTATACTTGTCTACTCAATAGTGTTCTTTTCCTGAAGTCATCAAAAATATCAAAACACTTATTAACCACTGCTGTATTTTTTATTCCTCATTTGCTATTTTTGGTGTTATAAGAAGCTTGTGATGCTTTCCCTCTCCATGATTCTGGCATAACTTCACTTCTATCATCTTGATGTTCCCATCTAAACTATTTATAATTTCTCTTCATCATTAACAAGGAAGGATTATTTTCTTTTCTTTATTAAGTAAGCAATCCCCATATTGATGAGTAAGTTTTAATTATCACTACATCTGTGGGAAAAGGACAGATAAACTGGCTGTAAACAGTGAACTCTCTATATGGTTTAAATCGATTCGCCTACCTCCCTCAAGCTTTTTTAGGCATTTTAGAGCCAAGGGGAATTAGGCTACCTGTCAGATGATACCAAAGTTCTAATATCGTTTTGCTTCAAAAAAGTATAACTCAGAAAGGGAAGTTTTACCCATCTCTTTAAAAAGTGAAAGGCTAGTATTGTCCAGAGAAAATTCCTAGAAATTTTCAAATATGGGTCACTAATTACTTTCCAAAATAGAAGTTACAATCACAAGGTTCAAAAAGTCCTAAAAAACACTTGCCTTATTATATAAAATTCACACAATATTTTACTTATATCTCTAGAATTCTTCCATGACTGAGATGTAGAAGTAATATACAGTAATGCATGTGAGTCATGGGTTATGGGTTGCATCAATATAACTGATTGAATATCTGTTATGTAAATAACATTTTTTAGGGAGTTAGAAATGGTAAAAATAGACAAATAGATACACAGAGATTTGGTGTAAAGTTGTATAAATGTCTAAGGGAAAAACGCATATTAAAAGCAATCTCTTGAGCTATCAAAACAACTTATTTGGGTCACTTAATTGTCAATTTGTTGATATGAGAAAATTAGTTAAAACAGCAGGGTAAATTGAATTGACCAGGTTGCAGATACAATGTATATAACATTGATGTGTCAAAATCATCCTGTATTGACCCCCTTAGTCAGGTTAGAGGTTATTTAGGAAAAGCCAGTATAGAATGGTTTCGATTCTAAAATCAAACAATACAGGAAGTGGACATAGAGGGAACATACCTCAACATAATAAAGGACATATATGACAAACCCACAGCTAACATCATAATCAATGGTGAAAAGCTGGAAGCATTCCCTCTAAGACCAGGAACAAGACAAGGATGCCCACTCCTGCTGCTTTTACTCAACATAGTTTTGTAAGTCTTAGCCACAGCAATCAGAAATTGGAAAGTAAGAAGTAAAACTGTCGCTGTTTACAGATGACATGATACTATGCATAGAAAATCCTAAAGGTGCCACCAGAAAACTACTAGAGCACATCAATGAATCAGGTAAATTTGCAGGATACAAAATTAATATCTGTTGCATTTCTATACACTAACAGTGAAATATTAGAAAGAGAAATCAAGGAAATTACCCCATTTACCATCACATCAAAAAGAATAAAATACCTAGGAATAAACCTACCTAAGGGGGCAAAAGACCTGTACTCCAAAGCTATAAGATGCTGATGAAAGAAATTGAAGACCACACAAACAGATGGAAAAATATACTGTGTTCTTGGATTGGAAGAATAAATATTGTTAAAATGACCATTACCCAGGGCAATCTACAGATTCAGTGCAATCCCTAACAAATTATCAATGGCATTTTTCACAGAACTGGAGCAAAAAGTTTTTAAATTTATACAGAAACTCAAAAGACCCTGAATAGCCAAAGCAATCTTGAGAAAGAAGAATGGAGGTGGAGGAATCATGTTCTTTGACTTCAGGTTAGACTACAAAGCTACAGTAATCAAAACAGTATGGTACTAGCACAAAAACAGACACATAGATCAATGGAACAGGATAGAAAGCCCAAAAATAAACCCATATACTTATGGTCAATTAATCTATGACAAAGGAGTCAAGAATATACAATGAAGACAGTCTTTTCAATAAGTGATGCTGGGAAAACTTGACAGTTACAAGTAAAAGAATGAAATTAGAACATTCCCTAACACCATATACAAAATTAAACTCAAAATGGACTATAGACCTAAATGTAAGACTGTAAGACCAGATACCATAAAACTCCTAGAGGAAAACATAGGCAGGACACTCTTTGACATAAATTACAGCAATATTTTTTTTTGATTTGTCTCTTAGAGTAATGGAAGCAAAAACAAAAATAAACAAATGGGACCTAATGAAACTTAAAAGCTTTTGCACAGTAAAGGAAACCATAAACAAAACAAAAAGACAACCTACAGAATGGGAGAAAATATTTGCAAACTGACAAAGGATTAATTTCCAATATACAAACAGCTCTTACAACTCAACAACAAAAAACAAACAACCCAGCTGAAAAATGGGCAGAAGATCTAAATAGGCATTTCTCCAAAGAAGACATACATATATTTTTTTGGCCAAAAATCACATGAAAATATGCTCAACATCACTAATTATTAGAGAAATGCAAATCAGAAGTACAATGAGGTATCACCTCACACCAGTCAGAATGACCATCAGTAAAAAGTCCTCAAATAATAAATGATGGAGAGGGTGTGGAGAAAAGGGAACCC
This sequence comes from Balaenoptera physalus, assembly GCF_965194825.1. NCBI lineage: Eukaryota > Metazoa > Chordata > Mammalia > Artiodactyla > Balaenopteridae > Balaenoptera > Balaenoptera physalus. The sequence continues at coordinate 119,063,166 of NC_138891.1, read as the reverse complement.
TCCTACACTGTTGGTGGGAATGTAAATTGGTACAACCATTGTGGAGAACAATATGGAGGTTCCTTAAAAAACTAAAAATAGAACTACCATATGATCCATCAATCCCACTCCTGTGCATATATCCAGAGAAAACTCGAACTTGAAAAGATACATGCACCCCATTGCTCATGGCAGCACTATTTACAATAGCCAAGACATGGAAGCAACCTAAATGTCCACTGACGGATAAATGGATAAAGAAGATGTGGTATATACATACAATGGAATATTACTCAGCCATAAAAAGAATGGAATATTGCCATTTGCAGCAACATGAATGGACCTAGAGATTATCATACTAAGTGAAGTAAATCAGACAAAGACAAATATCATATGATATCACTTATATGGGGAATCTAAAAAAATGGTACAAACGAACTTATTTACAAAACAGATATAGACTCACAGACATAAAAAACAAACTTATGATTACCAAAGGGGAAAGGGAGGGACGTGATAAATTTGGAATTTGGAATTAACAGATACAGACTACTATGTATAAAATAGATAAACAACAAGGACCTACTGTATAGCACAGGAAACTATATTCAATATCTTGTAATAACCTATATGGGAAAATAATCTGAAAAAGAATAGATCTCTATCTATCTATCTATCTGAATCACTTTGCTGTATACCTGAAACATTGTAAATCAGCTATACCTCAATAACAAAATAAAAATTAAAAAATAAAAATAAAATCAAACAAAACAACAACAGTAGCAAAGACAACAGTAAAACACTGTTTCTAATGTTCACCCTCTAATTACAAAATGGATATTATCCTTCCAATGGGCAGGAAAGAAAATCTCCCGCTTTATGGAAAGAATTCTCATGCTTTTATTGCTGAATTCCATCTCATAAATGACCTCTAAATGGCATTCTAATTGACAAAAACAGTATGAATTACTATTTTAAAAGTGAAAAAACTATTTTAAAAATGGAAAATGTACTCCTTTGTTATTCATAAGATTCATATAAGCATCAATCTCATATCTTCATTAAATATGCTATTAGTCTAATTTGGAGCCTGGATTCTGATAATTTACAGAATTAGTGAAAAGTTAGAAGGCCTTCTTAGATATAGAGCTCAAAAAGAAATTCTGTTAGTTTAACTTTCTTTACCATCTTTCTGGCAGCCAGCTTACCCTCCATATTACACATGGTGGATCGGTTCTCTGCTCAGTAAATGGCATTTATCATACTATTTGGAGATGGTATGCATTATGTACCTGCTACCTTCTATTTCACAGCTATAGACTTCAGTCATAAGCCATCATTGGGCCACTAACTCTTACCAACAATCTCAAAAGTCCTGGCTGTTGGTCACCATGGGGATAGACTGAGAGCATACATTTGGTTCAGCAAATTCTACTGTCACTGTTGGATAATAATTAAAAGTACATGCTCTTAGTGGAGACATAATACTATGTTGTACTACCTTTGTATAGACAGGACAATGTGGATTTTTAATAAGGTCTTTAACTAAGAGATAAAAAATGCATTAACGAAAACATATTTTGCTCACAGGACTAAACCAACAACCTTCAGACCAAACATATGAGAGTAGTTATAAGATTAGAATATAGATATATAGTGTTATTGTAAATTAAATGCGTCAGGTATCCTCCCTTTTCATGCTATCCTAATTGCCACCACCTAAAGCTAAAAGCTTATCACTCATTCCACACCTGCAACACTGCAACTGTTTCCAGTGGACTTTCATGACTCCAGGATGCCTCTCACCTTTCTTTCCACACTTCAACTGTCACCCACATATTGCATACCACTTCCAGACTAATCCATTTTAAATGCTACTGTCATCATATTATAACTGTGCTTAAAAATCAATTATAGAGTTCTATTCAAACCACACCAAACACAAACTTTTCTATCTAGATGTCAAGACCATACATAAACTGTTTCCATCAGTCTCATCTAAATTAATTTACTGAGGTTCACCAACAAATACTTCTGGGTCATCCTCTCACTGTCTCATTAAAGGTCACATCCATTGGAAACTGCATTTTTTCATTCATCAGATTCACCCCATATAAAATGCCTTCCACTTTTACCCTTGTTTCATTAACAAAATTCTACACAGTCAATATTATAATCCTGATGCTTTATGAAGCCCTCTCTTATTATTGCCACCGTCATTAGGCCCCATCTCCTCTCAACTCCTCTATCCCTAATAACACTTTCTGGTAATAAAGCTTTTATCATTCAAAGTTATTTCATGTGTTTCAGATACATTTCGATAATTATATCATAACCTATTTGAAGAGAGGTACAATGTTAATTACTTTGGTATCTTTTACTTTATGATGAAAACTGTACTAAAATACAGCAAGAACTTATAAATTATTGATCAATTGTAGTGGACATTTATAAAGCAGTAAAAAATTAGAGCATTATATATCTGCTCACTTCAGAATTCATAAAACATTTTCTTCTTGCTTTTCTTGTAATGGAAATGGTTTTTAAGACATAACAGAATTTTTTTTTCTTTGCTATTTATGAAAGTTAAAATTTGTCACATGGTACTGACTTCTAAAAGGTAAAACTCTTGTATATAAAACTTCTGAATTTCCAGATATATGTAGCACAGTACTTCAGAACCATGAGAAGACATGTAAATAACAATTTCTGCCAGCCCCGAAGTGTATTCCTGCTCAAAAATGTAGACACAAACCCCCAAATACTACACACTATTTAAGGCTTTTTCCCACTTCCTCAAAAGTCAGCACATCTGTATTAATAGTATAAAGGAACTTAGTAACAAATACATCTTTAATAATTCTTTATTAAAGTAATTTTTGGATTTCTGAAGGGATTTTATTTTCTTTCTGGTTGTTTTCATTCTTTTAAACTAAATAATCTAGCAATTAAAGTTTTTCAAGCTCTATGATCAGTAACAATGACACCCACCTCAGGGGTGATCAATTCTTGTTAAACTGCACTAGTGAATATTATATAAATTTAACCATTTTGAAAGCTTTTGTCCTTTTGTAAAAAATTGTTTGGTATTTTGTCTGTTTCTTTCAATGCTGTTTATAATTCTAGAAATAAGCTCCCATCAGGATTCTTGTCGAATATTTATGTACTTACAAAGAAGTGACATTCTAAAGTCAAAAGGTACAACAATTCTATTTTGCCATTAACCCTTTTAAAAACACAGGGATCACTGGTAATTTATCCCTACCAAACAAAGCAACAACAAGGGTCCAGTAGAAGCTCTCGTAGATGAGATTTCTAATTTCCCGGGATCTCATTACTTCTTTGTTCACACATCTCTACCCTGTCCCTTCTTGTTTGAGGGTCGGATCCGCCTACCTTAGCACCTTTGCATATATATTATCATCTTTGAAGAGGGGGGTCATAATGAATATTGATACCACATAGATAATATTAATAATATTTTATAAGATTGATAATGCATATTTTATTAATATTTCTAATAGTAATAGTGAGATATCTAGTGCTCTGAAAAGAAATGCAGCTTAGGAGATTGTTCTAAACACATAGGGATAGAGATTGAGAAATCTGAGAGCTTGTAGGATATAGACGGGAAAGGTCAAAGTCATGGGGTGGTCTGGGGAAACTAGTGGGATGTGTTTTTCTGCTCTGTGTAATATAAATGTGCAAAGTAAAGAGGAGAGCTGTGATAACCAATTTATTTCTATACATGTGTTCATCTTAGGACTGTAGGATTATTCCCAGAAATATGATATTGTTCTCACTTCAAATTCAAATAAGGCATTTTCAAAGAACAACAACAACCAAAAAAAAAGGTGTGTTGTCTGTTTTCTTTGTAGAATACAGGGTTACTGTTTATCTTTTATACAATTCTACTGCATAGGGAAAACTCAGCAAACACAGAAATAAACCAGGAAAACTCCACAATCTAAAATATGTTTTCATTTTACTTCTTCAAATTACTTTGGTGTTGAATTAAAATTCTAATTAAAAAGTATATATATGTATAACTGAATCACTGTGCTGTACAGCAGAAATTAACACAACATAGTAAATCAACTATACTTCAATTTTAAAAATTAAAATTCTATTTCTATTTTACCTGCTCTAAATTTTCTAAAATATTTCCAAATCAACATAAAAGAGAGTAGAATTTATACCAGTATTTCTTTGTTTCATATGCCTTGAGAAAAATCTCAACAATTAATGACACGATGCTTAAGAGTCTCCTTTCTTAACCTACGTCTCGCTCAGCACACTTTTAAGGAAAACCCAAGTTCAGTAATCGAAGGCATCCATTTCTCTGGAATTGACTACACCCAAATCATCCCTTTAATAAATTAAACGTACTGGTGCCTGACACTCAAATCATTGACTTAGTATAGTCATGAGTCTGTTTTTTTTCCAGCAATATTGCAACATAATTAAATTCATGAATTCCAGTTTGTGAGCTCTATTTCATACTCTAGTCACATTAAGAAGCATAATGTTTAGTTTTGTCTTAGGAACTCAGTTACCATTTCCAAGTGTCAAAGCAAAGAGGAGGGTAGCCTTGGCCAAAAGACGCTGTCCTTTAGATGAGTAGAAGTGCCAGCCTCCTTGCCACAGTGTCTGCGTGAATGCCCTGTTCGTCTTGAGAATTTTATTTAATTTGCTTTGCTCTAGTTGTTGGCATACTCTACCCTTCTATAAGAAAGGCATTTCTATGATTAAAGCTTATGCACTTGATGCCAAAACTACCAACCAAAAAGTTTAAAATTATAATATTTTTGGTGGGGTATGTTTTCTTTTGTTTTTGGCTATAGGATGAAAAACAAAACAAAAAGGCCAGTTTAGCTAAAGTGTTAATGAAGTACATTGTGTGGTCTGAAGTACTGTGGTTTGGTGCCACCTAGCCAGAGAACTAGCCAGAGAGCTAGCCAGAGAAGCATATAGATGAACAATACTCCAAATTGGCACTGAGAATTACAAGAGATGGAATTTATATGTTGAGAATATTTTCTCAAATTTCATCTACTATAGCTTCATAGATTATAAAAATAGTGGAAGTGGGACAAAAGTACTGAGAATATGTCACAGTTTTGTCTATGCATGCTTATTCCAAGCAGATAAAAGTATTCTATTGCTAAAAGGTCTAATCATTAGATTCAAGTATGAAGATTTACAGGAGGATGAAGAAAAGGGGTGATGGAAAAAAAAGGACTATGTAGAAAAAGAGGAAAATTAAAAGAGAACAGATCAAAGAAAATAATAAAAGCAGGAGACAGGCTGATTAAAAAGAGAAAATGCTGTTAACAAAGAAACCAAAAAAGCTAGCAACACATAGCAGTTAGTTTTGTTTCAAATGGGAGCAAAAGCAAAAAACTGAGGTTTGGACTGTTGAAACGCCAACCTATAAGGTTTAGGATTTAATTTCAAGCTCAGCTTTTCCGCATTTTTCTACCATGGAGGTTTCCTTTTTTTCTTTTTAAAAAGGGTCTTTGATCTTTTGCCTTAAAGATTCCAGTCAATATGTAAAGAATCAAAATTGTGAGTGCTAATACCTCTATTTTGTTAAACCAAGTATTAAACATTGTACTATTTGTGTGGTCTCAAGACTACTGGAATTGTACTTTGTGTGACTGAGGTGTTTGAAGATTCTGGAAATAAAATGCCTAACCGGGAAACCAAAGTAATTTTTTTTTGCCACAAAGACATTTTATTTATTTTAGATGAAATAAACTGAATACTATAAAAAACATCAATTCTCTCCAACAGAGTTAATTGACAATTACATTTAAATCAAAGTCATTAATAAATGTGGATCCTGAAAACTCAGTATTCGACCTGAGACTATTATCTATGCTACTTTTCAGTCTAATTTCACCTAAAGCAATAACTATACTTTCTTTGAGTCCATGATCATAAGTTAATAACACCGCAAAAAATTCAAATTCCATCTAGACTAGAGCAATAGCAAGTGTATTCCAGAGAATTACTTAAAAAGAAAACCCTAAAGAATTTAAAAATTACTGATTGATTTCCTACATATAGTTTTATAATTGGACCTACCACTGGTTATTAAAAGGACCACCGTAATTTCCTGATTACTGTGTGCAACTACGATGCTAAGTAAGATATAAATATACCTATAAATGCAAATATAAATTTAAATATATATCTAAATGAGACAGGTGATATTAACAGATGGAAGAAAAAATCCTTGATTTATTTTCTAGAGTTTGAAGTTACAGCTCTAAATACAAGCCAATAGAACTGATTATCAAGTCAATTGGTCTATTTTCCCATGAATAATTAATTTGTAAACCAAGTGCATATCTTGATTATTATGCTCTTATTTTTTTCTTTGGGAAAAAAACATGTGTTTGGCTGAATGGAAGGCAGATTATCAAAAATGAAACACATGTATCCCAAGAACACTACAAAATAAATAGGATTTAATGACTACCATTTGGTGACAATTAAGCAAAGTTAGTTTGCATAATTTTTGAATTAAACTTAAATGTATACTTATATAGAACATAACCACCATATGTAAATTGTTTTAAATTATCTTAATTGGTTCAAATACTTATTATTTATATATCTTTATGCTACTTTTCAAAGACTCAGAAACCAAAATTTGACAAACATTTCTGGGAAATTCTAGATATGTAGACCTGAGGTTATTTTAAAACACAAGATTTTAACAAGGTCTACTGTTTTATAATTAAATCTTACAACAGTAGGACATGTTCTCAAAGGTCTTTTGAAATGTCAGCATTGGGACTTTTCAGTAAAATTGGACATCTAGGACAAGAAAATGGAAAACTAAATGCAATATTAGATAGACAGGGATCTCAAAAAAATGTTGGGGCATATTTACCAAATATTAAACCATAGGTAGGATTTCAACTGGTAGAACTGGGAGGATAAAATTTATAGGAGGAAGGGGATTGGAAAGTATACCAGCTGGACACAATTACAGGGTGTGTATGGGAGAGGTAAGAAATTTTATGAAGAGAAAGGAGGTTGGGAGTAGACTGTAAAGAGGATAGTAATCTGAATCTGGATGACCAATTTGGAAGTTATTTTGTGAATAACTTGGAATCACTGATATTCTCTGCACAACATGGGCAGGACTGTGCTATAAGGCAGTAGTGGATTAGAGGTAGTAAGTGGGAAGACTGGAAGTCAGAAGACTCTTATGAAAACGGTGTTAAACATTTAAAAACTTTATCCATTAACTAGCATAAATGAAAAAAATATTTTAAAATGACAAATTAAAATTTTTTATGCTTATCTAATTAGCAAACATTAAATACCACCAGACTTTCCAGTACTGGTAAGAGAGAAGTGAATTTGGAAGTCTCATAAATTTCTCATGGAAATATAAATTGGTACTATCCTTCTGGAAAGTAGTTTCCCAAAATGTATCAACAACCCTAAACTTGCAGGATTATAATAATTTAATTTATAGAAATGTATCCAGAGGAAAAATTAAAATATAAATGTCTATACAATGATATGTATATGAAATAAAATATTGAGCTATGTTAAAAATTTTACATACAAAGAAATTTGATTTTCATGAGAAAATACTTATTGAATTAATAACAGTGCTAAAACCAGGCAGAGTGTGTTTAGGTGTCAGCTAAAAAAAATACTGCATGGAAACTAAATAATATCCGAAGGAACTAGTTTAAAAATACAAATATCTGTTTTTTTCTGGATGATGGAATTATTCATTCGTATAATAAACAACTGTTGAGCATCTAGAACTATCTGTCATCATGTAGCATGCTTCTGGGAATACAAATACAATTCAGTTTATAAAATATTAGGGAGTGTTTGATAATCAATAAATGCAATGCATTGCTCTGCTTGATGTGTATTCATAGAGTGAGGGTTCCATAGAGAGTGTGGATATGCCTAAGGGGGACATTGACCAGGCAATACTGAGGCAAGGGTAGGGGCATGCCGGGTGGGGAGAGCTTAGGGAAGGTAGGAAGAAGACCGAAGAAAGAGGGCTATGTTGGAGAAGATGGTGAGGCCATTTTTGTAAAGTATAGAGAAAAGAAAAATACAAGGGGAAAAAATGAAGGATATCTTTTCATTAAAATAATGGCAATCTCAAAGGAGTAAGGAGAAGCTAGCCACAGATCTGAAAAAGAAGGAGTTACATCAAGTTGAATGGAATGAAAGTGCCCAAGAAGAAAGATGTCTGTGTAAGTTGATATATGAGAAAATAAACATCTCAAAAATGCTTCCTCTAAAAAAGTCAAGATCTGATTTGTTGGCTATAAGAGAAAAGGTCTAATTGTTACAAGGAGAACATTTCTTTTTCTTAATGCAACTTTTTGTCAAAAGTGTTCTTAAATTTTTTTTTACCTCCATGAATACATGAATTCCTTATTTTAAACCCAAGATAACAAAAACTTTATATTCTAATGGGTTATTGACGCTAAAAATACAAACTTTTTTTTGCTCATGAAATACTAATCTGGAAAAATATGTTAGTAGTTAAACTTAAGGAGGGATTTATTTTTAGACACTAAATTAAAAATATATTCCATAAAATTGGATACAAGCCTCTTGCTAAAAGTAGATTGGAGCAATATTAAAATAAGCAAACCCTTATTTTAATTATATATTACATCAAGAAACTCATGAAAATACCAGTCTTAGATGGCATAATTTTTCAACAGTCCTTCAAACAAGCACATTGTTCCACCTTCCCCTCACCCCTGCCCTGTCCTCTTGCAACCCTCAAAGTCATACACTTACAAACAACATATGATAGTTGAGAAGTGAGGAAGGGAATTTTGTTTTTGTTTTTGTGTTTCCCCTTTAGAAAGATTTTTCTTTTTAAAGTTCTTTTTTGGAAGCATTCCAAATTCTCTTGATATTTATTGACAACACACAGGTCAGAGCTATATGTGGCTCTGTCTGGTCAAGAAAATATTCCACCAAAGAGAGAGGAGGCATGGAGTCGGAAGGGGAACAAGAGGTGAGAATTTGGGTTAACAAAAAATCAACCCATCCAATGTGTTCATGAGTAATGACTGATCTTCAAATTACCTTAAATGATAAAATATTATTTTTGTTTGTGAAGCCAATTTCTAAAAAATTGTTTTTAGTATGAATACAAATGAGTGTTATAAAAGACAGAGGCTTTATCTGTTTATTTATGACTTGGACATACATGGCCTAATATATATATTTTAAAATGGCAATTATGATAATATGATGAAAATGATATAAATATTCTGACAACATAAATTAGAAAAAAGTTATTATCAAACTAAGTAATTAGGTTTTATATCTGGTTTTGATAAAAGTTAACTGATTTGCTTGAAAAATATCTTAATGATGATAATGAAGTATAGTAAAATCTGAGTAATAATGAATCCTAAAAAACCTTAAGACTATGGAATTGATTCATCTTTACAGCATTCAACCTCATATTTTTTTACTAATATTGATCCCACAAAGATCTCACTAATGTGTATAGAAATAATTAAAAGGCAAATATTAACTTGACAAAATATTGTCTTAAATATATTTTATATAAGATTTAATAGCTGTCTAAAGCCTATTTAATTCTCAAAGGAAAAAAAAGCCTTCCTAGACTATGTTTCTTTCTGTGGTCATTTAAACTTTCTGTAACTTTGTTTTACAGTGTAGAAAATGAAATCATTCTTTTAGATTATGCTAATTCATGTGAAGGCAACATTAAACAAAACAGGAGTTAAGCATATGTTATTAAGTCAAATATTTAATTTATTTTTACTCCCATTTATTTTTATATCATTGGCATTCTTTCTGATGAGCTAATGTATGGAAATACTGCCATGGCTGAGTGAGTTAGATCATTGAAAACATCACACTTTGAGAAGGTTGTTCTTCTTTAAGTGAGTTGGGTGCTATAAAATTTAAGAAAAACAAAAAATCTGATAGGAAAAAGTGGGATCCTCAGTGCTGAGTAATCCTTGATCATGTTTTTGTCCTCATACGTGAACAGGATTAGTTTAATTACTTCTGAGTTGAAACAAAGTGGATTGTTTAAAAATAAGATTTATAGAAATGGAACATATTTCAAGATTTGTGTGCTCTTCCATTTATTTGGGAAAGATTTTTCCTAGAATTTGGATCCTTGTTTTTTAAAATACATGGCATCTTTCGAAAGAAGTCATCCCACATTAATATTCAAAGACATTAAGATTTCGGATGAGACTTTTGTCATATCAGTCCTGTATTTATAATTTCACGTACTCTACTGGCTCACCATGGTTTGAAGCTATGTTCACTTCCTGCCATAGGTATACCACTGGACTATTTCATTTACATCAGTGAATTACCTTCCACCTCTACATGGATTATACCCAAATCACTATCTCCAGTTTAGCTCTAGTCTAAGTTTCTCTCTATCTATTCAACAGTCAACCTGCATAACTAACTGAATGTACCTTACACACATCAACCTCTCAACATGTTCATAATTGAACTCATTGTCTGTTCTCCAAACCTCTTCTTTGTAGTCAGCTAATGGCACTTTTATCTACCCAATCTTTCCTGCAAACTTTGAGAGTCATCCAAGAGTTCCAGCTCATGTTAACCTCCTTCACATGAGTGGTCAATCTGATATCTAAAATAGCTCTTGGATAACTTATACAGTTACCTTCTTCTTATTCTTCTATTCATTGATCATTCTCCTCTTTACTGACTTCTCTTACTTGATCAATTTACTTAGCTTTCATAGTTGCAAAAACTTCCAGAGATCATTCTAAAAAGTAAATCTGGTCAATACATGCCCATTCTTAATATTTATTCATTTGTTCTTCACCATCTTTAGAATTTAATTCAAAGTCATCAGCACTGCATTCAAAGCTCTTGTGATCTGGCACATGCCTACTTGTCTTACTCCTCCCCCCACCTATCCTCTGTGTTTCTCAACATCACATGGTTTATTCCTCAAGTGTGTTTTTCCTGCCATTAATATTTGTTTAATGTAACTGGAACTCCCTTATCCATCTTGTCAGTCTGCCGGACTCCTCAAATCTCTACCTTCATATCCCGTTTTCTGGGAAGCCATACCTGAGGTTTTTGAGACTGATTAAGGTTAATAAACTATCCTCTGTGCTCTTACATCTGTGTGCATCCCTCTGAAGACAGACAATCTGACTTATGCCTATGAGTCTGCAAAGCCTAATACAGTGCCTAGTACAGAGCATGTGCTCAGTACTCATTGATGAAATCAGCAAATGAATAAACACTTGAATGGATGAAAATAAATGATGAGAGGCTACCCACATGCTTTGTGAACTTGGACTGTTAAATATTTGAGTTTTAAAACACTCAACTTAGATTTGTACATTTTGGAGTCTATATATTTAAGATAGATAGGTGAAACTGATTACTAAAAACACTCGTTCTCACAGACTGTGTCCAAGGGAGAAGGAGTGGCATTACATAAATTTTGTCTACCTCTTTCATAAAAGATAATCCAAAATGGTAATCTGAGAGAATCATAATTTATTCGTGTATGACCTTACCATTCTGGGTTTTCCATTAACTGAGTTGAAAAAAATTACTGAGTAGGTATTATGAGTGAAATATTAGGGATGTAATGACGTCTGTGCTGTTAATGTCTCCATTTAGTTGAAGTTCTTAGGTTTTGGACTGCTACGTGGAAAAGCTGAATTTGTGGTTGAGAGACTGAAGGGTAAGCATTCTCTTCCTGTTGACTAATCCATTTTGAGTTTCCCTGCAGGTGCGTGTATTGACTGGAGACCTAACCTTTATAATACTGACTCAAACATATGGAGAGTTCAAGAATCTATTTGGTCTTTGGACATCTCAAATTGGGAGATGCTCAAAGGTCACTACTGATATGACTGAGTCACTGGGGTTGGTTGTAAAAAAAGAGTAAGAGGTAACTGAACTGTCACATGATGACAATGAGGTGACTACTGGTCAACGCTTTTCCCTTTGCTCAGTATATTACTCTCTAGATACAGAGGCTGATAAAATGTTGATTCTCTGAACTGTAAAGTATGTTTTAAATGTTTTTTTCTGGAGCCACCAAAAAAGGAAGTGTATTTTCCTTTCTAATAATAGCGGACCATGGAAATACACCCACAAGAAAGGCAAAGCGGAGAACTAAGGCAATTATAAGGGTGAATTAGGCACAAAGGTTGTTTCTGCCTCAATAATCCAGGTAATTAAACTGAAAGAGGTTCAGGCATGAATTGGCACAGTTCTCCTCTTGGCTTTAGTTGCAGAGACACATGATGTTTTCATAAGTCTGGAACCAGTTTTAAGTTACAGCGTTTTCTCTGTGGTACGTTTTGAAATTTGGAATGAATTACTAGAGTTTCAAATGATATATTCAAGCAGTAAGTTAATTTGACAGCAATAAATTAATGAGAAAGTAAAGTTTTACATGATCCTGTGCAGACAGAACTGACACAATAAACCCTTGCTATCTATGTATACCTGTAATATTACATAATACATATATATATACATATATATTTATATATACATATATAAAAATAGGTACATACATTTCTCCAGTTTTGACCCTCTCTCTTCCTCAACAGGCACCTCAATTTAATGGATTCATTTTGATGTCTCTCCCTATTTTCCAAATACTTATTTGTCCTTCCATATACCTTAGCTCAATTTAGGATAACATCATTCATCCAGAAACTCAAGTCATAAATATAGGAATTGTCCAAGCTTTCACCCTTTTCCTTCACACTGTGATTTATCCCTCCCCCTCCACACTATCCATTAAAGAAGTGAAACATGCCACTGATTTTATTTCTCAAGTGACTCCTGAATCTGTGTACCTGCCCCTTCCTCATTCTCCATCCCTTCCTTCATTGCTGTATCTTAGATCTTTGTCTTTTCTTATCAAGACCAGAGAGCTGGCCTCCTAACTAGTATCACTGTGTCTGTCTTGTCTTCCCCACACTTAGTCATCTACAATCAAACTACAATACAAATATCCCAATGTCACGTCCCTATTACTCATAGATAAAGCCTGGGGCCTTAGTATTGCAGAGAAATGTCTCCATTACCTGCCTTCTACTTATGTCTCCATTCTCAACTCACATGTCTCTGTCACACAATTTTTACTCCACCATGGAGGACTGCAGATCTTCCGCTCTCCCTGACTCACCACTGCTATGTCATGCTTCCACGCTTCTTCCTAGTTCCTCTTTCTAGAGTTGCATTTACCTCTAGTTTGTCAGTTCATTCTAATTAATTAAATTGTTCATTCATTCAACAACTATTTATTCAGCACCAACATTGTACCAGCTCCTAGACTGAGTGCTGATTATCAAGTTGTGCTTCTTTCCCATCCTGTTTTTATCAATTTGATATAGTTTTCATCAAGACCCTTCATGAGCATAATCTCTTCAGAGAAGCCTGGGAAGCTAGATGATCATCCTTTCCTCTGTACCTGTGAATATCCCAATGAATGTCTCAATCACTACACTGAAATCAGGTTTGCTTATCTGTCTTACCCAAAACACTGAAGTCGTTCTAGGGCAAGTTCTTGTGTCTTATTCTTCTTTTCATTCCCCGAGTCTAGTGTCTGGTCCATGACAGTTTCTTAATAAACATGTTTTGAACTGAATTCAATGTTACTGCCCTTGAAAGCCGCCAGTGTAAGTTAATCTTGATGCAATCATACATCCTTCCTTTTCGGTTCTTTTTCCCCCATCAGTATTTCTTTTTTTTTCCAATGTATTTATTTTATTTATTTTTGGCTGTGTTGGGTCTTTGTTGCTGTGTGCAGGCTTTCTCTGGTTACAGCGAGTGGGGGCTACTCTTCGTTGAGGTGCGTGGGTTTCTCCTTGCAGTAGCTTCTCTAATTGCAGAGCACGAGCTCTAGGCGCACGGGCTTCAGTAGGTGTGTCATGCGGGCTCTAGAGCGTGGGCTCAGCAGCTGTGGTGCACAGGCCCAGCTGCTCCATGGCATGTGGGATCTTCCCGGACCAGGGCTCGAACCTGTGTCCCCTGCACTGGCAGGCAGATTCTTGACCACTGTGCCACCAGGGAAGCCCCCTATCAGTATTTCTTATGTTCATTCTATTCTTTCTCTCATCATTTTTCCCCTTTTCTAATTACATCTCTCCTTTTTCCATTTGAATATTTGGAAAGCTGTGCATAAGCTCTGTCATCTACAAGTGGTAATAACAGCACTGGCCACTTTCTTGGTCAGAGCAGCTTATTGGTATTTTGCCAGCAATGGGAATTTTAAATCTCTGGTGCTCAAGGGAAAGAACATTTTCAGAGAGGAAAGGGAGAACATGAGAATGTTCTATAGAGGGCAATGCTACTGTTTTGGGATGCAGTGCAATCAGACGTGGGAAGAGTTGCTATCACTCAGTATTAGAATCATGAGGTCTTTCTGTCTTTTGAGGTTCCTGTCTTCCATTCAGTAATACCCATCCAATACACACAAGCATGAAAATAAGAGCACACTTGCACACACATAATGCAAATACACACAGGCTTACTCTTACACTTTGTTATGCCTGAATTATCCATTTCTGTAATTTTTAAACTAGTAAGATTTTACCCATTCTTCAGGTGCAAGGTCAAATCCCACCAAGTTCTAGCCCACTTTAATTGCACTTTACTCTGATGGGAATGACCACGAACTGTGATAAATGACCCATTTTAAACTTCTAATTCATTGTGGATCAATAATATGGCAAATATAATGTAAATTAATTACTAGATAAATGGAATAAAAAAGAAAATCAGATAAAATATATCTACTAATATCACTTTAGAATTATGAGATTCAGCAGAAATAGAGCCACTTTGTCAAAATGCTAAAAAGGTCTTCCAAATGCTTATCCCCAATTTCTCTACTTAGGTCATCATGAACCAGAAACAGTGTGTTAACTGCAAGCAGTCCACAGACCATGCTTTGAGAAGCACTGCTCTAAAGAAACTGGTATTAACTTACACAATAGCCAGTGTATGTATGCTCACTAAATGAATTAAAGAACAGATCTCAATAGCAGTACCAGAAGACATGAGAATTTGTGTTTTTTCTTATTTTGGACATGCTTTACATTTTTCTCTTTAAAGTTTTGAAATTGTTGCTATTAGCATTATGCAAGTGATTCAGAGTCAGAGTTTTTCAATCACTAATTCTTTCCTCAACTAGTGTTTATTGAACATCATCTATATGCAGACTCTGTCCTAGATGCTAGGATCCAAATTTGCATAAAATATCCAAAGTAAAGGCTGTACTACAAAACAACTGTAATGTAATCTTCAAAAGCATCAGGGTCGTGAAAGTCAAGGGAAGTCTGTGGAACTTTTCTACACTCATGGAGACTAATAAAATGAAACTATCAAACTAGGCACGTCATTTGGAAACAAATTCTTACACGCCAAAGAACAACAGTTGGAATTTATTTGGACAACTGGTGAAACTTGAATGGGGATTAGACAGTAGTGATGTATCGATGTTAATTTCCTGATGTATTAGTGAGCTCCAGCTGCCTTAATAAACTGTGATCAACTGGGTGTTTCAAGCAACAGGAATTTATTTTTCACAGATTTGGAGGCTGGCAAGTCCAAGATCAAGGGGCTAACCAGTTCCTCCTCAGTGAGAACTTTCTTTCTTGCTTTTGCTCTCACACGGCAGAGAAAGTAAACAAACTCTATGGCATCTCTTCTTATAAGGGCACTAATCCCACTATGAGAGCACCATGCTTATTACCTCATCTAAACCTACTTAGCTCCCCAAAGTCTCTTCTCCAAATACTGTTACACTGAGGGTTAGGGCTTCAACATATGAATGGGGGGGTGGGGGCACAATTCAGTCCTTAGTACCTGATATTGACTATTTTACTGTGGTTGTGTGGAAAATGTCCTTGTTTGTAAGGAGACACATCCTAAAGTACTTGAGGGTAATGGGGCATTAGGTTGGCAATTTACTTTCAAATAGTTCAGTGGAAAAAGTTCTCTGTACTGTACTTGCTAATTTTCTATAAGTTTATGATCGTTAAAAGATATTGTTTCTGGCCTTGAGATTCTCAAGTCTCCTTGGGAAGAGAGACATGAGAGCAACCGTAATTAGGTACCATTAAATGCGGTGAAATGTGTGGTGATATAAGGGACTGAAATAAAAGAGGGAAGGGTGAGTTTGTCCAGAAGGAAAGCAGAAGAGATCTAAAAAAAAAAAGTAAATCTTGAAGGTAAAAACATAAAACAAACTAGAGTCCATTGGATCCATGTTTATTCTTTAATGATTATGTGACAAGATTTGCATGTTTGATTTTTATTTTTCCCTTGGGTTTGACTTCCCTTTGATTCATTATTTTAATTCACCATTTTCTTTAAAATTAATAAATGACAAAAGATTTGCAGAAGGCTTGAATTAAAGAAAAGATGGTAATAAATTAATAGCATAAGATGAATTTGGGGGTAAGATAAAAATGTGTTCAAAAAATGATGTCTCTTAACCATCATTCTTTTGCATACCATACTATATTTTAACAAAGGTTCACTCTTGCTTTCCCCTTTCTGGAATCCAGAGATAGACTGAAAAGGCTTATCTGGTAGGTCTCCATATTTGTTGCTAATGGCTATGACCCTCCTTAAAGTATTATATGAAATTTCCAATGGACATGGGAGAACAAGGGTTAGAGTGCTCTTTAATTTCCCTATATCTTATAGAGATTTATAATTCAATCATTGATTGAGCAAGTATTTACAGGGTATCTATGCAAAGGTAGCGAATTGCTTATCTAAAGCATGTCATGATTGCTTTACATGGTTTTCTTTTTTTCCCCAACATTTAAAATCTGAGCCCATATTCAAAAACTGTGAGATTTCACATAGAAATTCCAATATTTAATTCCCTTTACCTTTAGAAGTTATGGCTACTGGAACATACAGTTAGCTAGAATATTTGACTGCAATGAGCAGAAGCAGCCCCTGGATGTTGAGCATGTGATCATCTGTTCCTCAGTCCACACCACTCCCTATTGTACAATACTGGCCTGTTATACCCACTTTTGTTATATTCATGGGTCCTAAAAATACTTGAATTGACAACCCTGGCCAAATAGATAACAATGACCGGGAGAGCTTTGAGAACAAAGACAATGCAAAAATACACATCTGAAATACTAAGGTTCAAGCTCTGGTCAAGCAAAGGTCAGCAAAACAAGCTCAAAAATGTATTTAGAAGACTGACCAAGATCCTTTCCTCCTTCCTGATTTGTCCAGTAAAATGTATGTAAAACCAGAGTTTGGGGCTAGTGACTTCTGCAAATCAGATGAGGAGAAAAGCTATTATGCAGTAGGTATTACATTCAGTTTCAAAAGAGACTTTTACACCCACTAATTTTTCATTTTCCTGTTAAAAAAAAAAGAAATTGGTACATATGTTCAGATATTTTAAATTAACACTACTATTGAATTCAGACTAATGTGAAATCAGAGATTCTTTCAGGCATAATTCAAACTATTAATAACTCTACTTTTGCTGGTTGAGATAATGTCAAAGATTCATTTAAATGGCATGAGTAGCAATCTGCATTATATACAAGTATTAAAAGGAATATTCCCTTTCTTCTAACAGAATTCACACAAAGAACTGCTTCTTTTATATATTACTTCTATTTTGTAAATAACCATCCATACTTTAAATCCACAGAGCCAACTTTCTTACTGTCTTACCAATAAAAATAATGTCTTACATGTGTATAATACTTTAAAGCTGACAAAGTGTTTTTAGATCCATATGAGGTAATGTATAAATAAGCTCAGTACCATACAAATATTTTTCATAAATTTATAAATATTTTTCTGAAACACTTAACTTGTAGGTCTGATTTTAAGCATGAATGCCTCTAAGAATCATTAAAATTCAGTTTAAAAGAACTTTCATTATATGTCAAAAATCACGTGTTTATATCCTTTGTATCCCATTCACCAGAAGAATTAATTATTACTGTATTTGCTCCAGAGATAATAGGCAGATACTGGAACCTTCTTCTTCTGGTAAGATTAAACATTTCTACCTGATTTCTCCCCCTTTTCACACTTCAATCCAATTTAGCACCTACTAAGTTCAAATATGAGTAACCCACAGTCATTACCCTCTAAGAGTTAACAGCAAGTAGGGAAAAAAAAGATAAATGCGAGATGAATTTTTATATGTGACATAACATGTGTGATGAGATCTATTTTTCCACAAAGCGTTAAAAAGATGTAAGACTGGTGAGAATGAGGATGAAGGGAAATGTCTCTTTGAAAGCTATGGAAGGAGGTGTGTCATGTGGTGTGAACCTTGAGAAAAAATCAGAATTTTACTTTTACATACCTAAAACACGGTTCCATGAACATCTATATTATTAGCTTTTCTTTCCGCTGACCATTTATGTGCACTTACCTAATATTTTTTTATGCCTCTTTACTGTAACACTTTTCCTTCACTCCTTGATTTCCTAATTCAATATACAAATGAGAATTACTCTTTTGTATGCCTGCCAAAAACATAATTAAGGAAGGCCTGCTTTCATTCTATTATAAAATTCTATTAAAAAAAAGTTTAGAGGGCCTATTAAATAAATCATGGTACATCAAAAAAGTTGTCTAAAATGCAGCCATTAAAAAGGATGAAATAGATAACATATATTGACTTGGAAAAATTTTCGTAATTAAAATGTTAAAAAAACACAGAATCATGCATATGGTATGAAAGCATTATGTGCACAGATTGATATTGATGTTTATGTATATAAAGAAGGAATCTGGAAGAATAAACACCTAAACTTTATTAGTAGCTAACTTTGAGGGAAAGATCACTTTCTATTTAGTATAATTCTCTAAGTTTTAAGTTTAAATAATTCAAACAACAAAAGTATTTATATTGAAAGAAATACAAAGTATACACCATCTATTCTCCCCATTCTAAGAATTAGAAAAATCATTGGCACTTTTTAAGTCAGTAGTTTCATTCAATAATTTTTCAAGAATGAAAAATTTAACTCAAAACAAATGTTAGAAAATGTTAAAATCATAAGTTATACGAAAATATAAATTCAAATTCTTAAGTCAAATTCCAATGAAGAATAATTTTAAAAATTATGTTTATAGTAAGGCAGATTTCTAATTTTATTAGCATTAAGGCCAAAATAATTTTTTGTCAATAACCAGCAATGCTCACTATTTTCTGTCAATATACCAAGAAGTATCAGTGATAATCACCTACAGGTAAAAGACAGCAAATGTAACAAACTCATGAATCTGCTTTATCATTTTTTGATGCTTTAGAAACTGGAAATAAAAATTTTTCTTTCAAAGTATAGTAGACAACATATAATGATTAAATAGAATTCATAAAATCTCAGCTGTTCATCAGAAAGTGATACAATGACCCATCACAAAGGCAACTATAGATTAGAACTAGAATGTAGCAGCTAGGAAAATAAAGGATTTCCAGACCTTATACAACTGCAGTATATCTCAGTTGGCCTCCCCAGAGCCACACAAGGCATTCTTTCCCATCACTGAGGCCCACTTGTGTCACTCAACCAGATCACCAAAAATAAATACAGATGAGGAAACTTAGCATCCTAGAGGCACCATGATCTGTCACCCACAAATCTCATGAACAGTGAGCAAATGATAGTGTACAAACACAGCATAAGAGATCATCAGCTAAGGTAAAATAAATGCAACCTGCCTTGCCATCTTTGTGGCTCCTAGCCCACTATTGATTTTTATGTTATTATTGTTTTGTTTTTGTCTTATGTTTTTAATCTGTACCATTCTGCCTCTTTTAGGCATTGAGCGGTTTGTCTTGAATTAGAAAAGAGGTGCTAGAATGAAGGAGTGAGAGGTTGACCTACATCTGAACAATTTGCATACGATTTATCACAATTAAACAATTTGGTTTGAAATAGCTACAATTAAGCTATTATCAGAGAAGTATTTACTAGACTAGAAATTCTAAATTTATCTTCACATACATCCTAGCCAAGAAAAGGGCCACATTTTCTGGCACTCTTATTAAGAAAAGCTAATACTGAAGTAAATTCTTCCAAGTTAACATTTATTTTACTAAATCACGATAGCTAATTATACTTATGGCTGCTTTGGTTGTTTCTTCAAAAATTACAGTTTGAAAATAAGAAGAAAGCTATGAAATTATGGTAGGCTAGAGAATCTCAGTTTCTAACAATATATTGCATATATTAGTATACCTAAGTATATATATTATATAATTATCTTCCTGATATATGGAAATAGTATATGGTAATGTCAAACTACCCTAAAATTATGAAAAAGGTAATATAAAAATGTAAAATAATGAATAAATTCTATCTGCAGTAAAACATAAACTCTAAAAGATATAATAAACTGTAGTAATATGTAATAGTATGGAAGAAAAATTCAGACTGATGATTAAACACTATGTATTGGATGCTTTCAAGTTTAACAGGTAAGTAGACATAACATTTTTCAGGTTTTCAGAATAAGCAACATCAATTCTATCTATATCTAACAAGGGGAGTGAAGTATTAAAACATAGCTAAAACAAATACAACATATTTTATAACCAAAAAAAGGGTTCTTTTCCCTACCTTGAGGCACGTGAGTGGTTCTCTGATTAACCTTCAAGGATACCCTAAAAAACAAATGGAAAATAGATGACATAGAGGATAATAAAATAGCAGGATTGTTTTAGCATTATTATTAACATTAAGTGTTAGTGGTCTGTTTGCTGGGGGTTAGTTTACCATGGCAAGGCATCAATTGTTCCATCCACAAATGATTCTGGCAACACTGAAGGGCACACAAGTATTAGAATAAAATATATATGTGGATTGAGCACTTTCTGCTGTCTGTAGTACGTGGACATTGTGATTAAGACTCTTGTTGTTCACAACTATTAGCCAATTTAGAAATTTTACTATTGACAGTTGGTAAAGGTGAAAAGAAAAATGTAAAGTCATGCCATATTACTAAAATGAAGCAAAACAACAACCTAAAAACAACAAAAAAATTTACAAACACTTCTAGATTTAATAACATCTTTTTATATCATTAAAAATACAGATACTAAAATTGTAGCCCATTTTGTGGATATGATCACAAGATTTCAGCTTGGAGTGAAATCAAGTCCTATGTTCCAGAGTTTTAAGAGAGTTATTACCTGGCATAGGGAATTACTGTAAGGATATTCTAGTGCTCTTCATTAGAAAAGAATTAATCTTAGAACTAGGAGGTAATTTAAAAATCAACTGGTCCAACATCCTCACTTTGCAAAACAAAGCAAGATCCCATAGCTAGCTCATGGCAGAACTAAGGGTAGAATTTCCATCTCCCAGCCCCATCATTATCCCACAGCATTAAGTTACTTAATTCTTTGTAACTTCCAAGATTGGAAAGGAGTAGAGGGAGTGGAATTGTGTATTCTGCTCTGGATAAGTTCCATCTTCTTGATGAAGCTTCATACTTCTACCTGCATAAATGACCTATAGCATCAACATTTATTGTATCTACCTCATTCAAAACTCCATTCCTTCGTGAAGGCAGATACAGTCCTCCCTTGGTATCTACAGGGGATTGGTTCTACCCCTTCCCCATGGATACCCAAATCCCTGCATGCTCAAGTCCCTTATATAAAATGGTGCAGTATTTGCATATAACACATACACATCCTCCTATATACTTTAAATTTTTCCTTCCTGTTTACTGAGATATAATTGATATATAGCACTACATAAGTTTAAGGTATACAGCATAATGATTTGATTTATGTACATTATGAAATGATTTCCACAATATGTTTAGTGAACAGCCATCATTTCATATAGACACAAAATAAAAAAATAGAAAAAAATTTTTTTCCTTGTGATGAGAACTCTTAGGATTTACTCTCTTAATAACTTGCATATATAACACACAGCAGTGTTAATTATATTTATCAGGTTGTACATTACATCCCTAGTACTTATTTATCTTATAACTGCAAGTTTGACCTTTTGACTGCCTTCCTCTAATTTCCCCTCCCTAAACCCCCCACCTCTGGTAACCATAAATCTGATCTCTTTTTCTATGAGTTTGTTTGCTTGTCTGTTGTGAAGTATAATTGACCTACAGCACTACACTAGTTCCTGGTACACAGCAAAGTGATTTGATATGTCTATACATTTCAAAATGATCACCATGATAAGTCTAGTTATCATCTGTCACCACACAAAGATATTACATAATTATTGACTATATTCCCCCCACAGTCCATTTTATACCTGTGACTCATTTATTTTGTATCCGGAAGTCTGTACCTCTTAATCTCCCTCACCTATTTCTCTCCTTCTGTATACTTTAAATCATCTCTAGATCATTAGAATACCTAACACAATGTAAATGCTATGTAAATAGTTGTAAATACAACATAAATGCTACATAAATAGTTGTCTACATAGGAAATTCAAGTTTTGCTTTTTGGAACTTTCTAGAATTTTTCTTTTTTTTTTGACTACTTTCCCAACCACAGTTGGTTGAATCCATGGATGCAGACCTGTGGATACGGAGAACCACTGTACCAAAGAGTTAAATGACAGGGTTCTAGTCTTAAACTACTTACAAATCAGAGAAAGTAGGAAAAAAAAAAAAATCAAGGAAAAAAGCAAGAGCTACAAAGCTGACAAAAGCAGTCATTAACACTACAAGCAGGGTATGAGAGAAACCGCACAGTAGTTACTTCACATAAAATCTGTTTTCTGGGCAGCTTTCAAAGAAAGTCTAACACTGCTCTTTAACAAATGCTTCCCCTTTCTAGGCTGATCTGTATTATTGTAGGCAGTAATGAAATCATCTGCTTTCCAGCTAGACTTCTTTAAAAAAAATACTTATATATTTACAATCATTTGTGATTCTTAATTAATAAAATATAATTTTTGTAACAATAACAATGGTTTATTAAACCATTTCCTGTAAATGCTTTCAAAAGATGGACTGCAACCCCTGGCCCAGTTCGCATTGCTATTAACAGTGACCTCTATGTTTTCAGAAAGCGCAATAACAAAGTCAACATTACATAAGCATAGAGTCCGCCCCTGCACTATCAAGGCCTAGAATTTCAAGAGACTGGGAATTGAGCAAGCAGCAATGCAATAGCTGTTGGGATGTTTTCTTGTGCTATAATCTCAGGCACAGCTTGTGTGTGCCCTGCTGGAAGCTCACAGTATCAGTGTAAGATGCCGCTCCCCTTGCTGGACAAACTCAATGATTAATCCATGTTTCCTTTGCAGAATGTCAAAGGATGAGTGTCATAAGTTTAAAAGTTATATCGGATATAAAAAACACATTAAATAAAAAGTGTTTCCAAAATGTGAAATTTAAACATTTGGAGAGTTTGAAGTGTATCTAGCCAAAGCAGCTAGTGTCCCTAAGAAGATAAAGCATTATTAAGTAATAAGATGTATTTGTTGGATTTTATTGCTCCAGTTTTTCAATTCTGCTTAAATCATGTAGAAAGAATTCTGAGAAAAAAATTTTTTTTGTGAGCCAAAGTTTAAGCAACTTAACCCAAACATATTTAAGAGAAATAAAGTCACAGAAGGAATTACAAGGAAATATGGTCTTTGAAATTTCAGTAATCATTAAAGTATAAAATGTTTCTACATTTTTCTATAAGAAGCTATATGATTATAGTTCAGCACTCTTACAGATATATAAATATAAATACACACACAGTATTGTGGATGGACACAATTATATTGTACACAAGCAAATATGGTTAAACACTGAAATACATACTTCTAATCCATTATGTATTTTATGTTCTCAAATATCCTTGACTAGAGATTAGAGTTTTGGCTTTTTAAATATCTCTAATATCAGGGTTATGGTAAATAAACATGAATACAAGTTTCAAAGTGGCATACATGGTACAAATCACTGCCAATTTAAGGCAAGATTACCATAGTGTGCAAGGCAAGATTTTGTAGACAGTTGGAGAAGGACTAAGAAGTAAATGTCAAATTACTATTTTTAATACAAAGTTAATTAGAAACTCTCTTGTTCTCTGCTCTCCTCTTCCACTGAGGAGACTACTGCTTATTAAAGATGCTACCAAAAACACTTAAAAGATATCCTGTTTTAGAAAAATGCAGTCTGAACAACCAAGAGAATTTAAAATATTGTATAAAATATTATCTAAGCTTTCATTCCCAAAGGGTTTAGTTCTTTCATTAGAATAAGATGCCACAAATGTATATTCCACAAAGAAAGTTGCTCAATGCATTTGAAGAAGAGCAAATTTAGACCTTAGCATTTCTAAAAAAGTACATAGGAACAACCAACTTTATAATGTGTACACTTTACACCTCTTACACAAAATACGCATGCTTCTTATAATGAACATATAGAGAATTATACTTCACATATTTATTAAAATAGAATTTGATAGTATAGTATTACCTGTAAGTCAACTGGGTTAAAAGCTTTTTGATTGTCTAGATAAGTCTTCTTATTTTACAGATATATAAATGAATTAAGATGTACACTACAATATTTACAATAATTAATAATAATTATTTAATAATAATAATTATTTAGGAATAGTGGACATGAAAGCATTCACATTTTGAGCTTTGAGGTTCACTTCCAGGTCCTCTTCATATTATATGATGTCTACTAGTAGCATATTTTTACTTGAAAACCCCTGTTCTTCTATATGGTCAACATAGAAGAATAACACAAGATTAAAAAATAAATCTCCATTTTAAAATACTAAATTTCTGACATTATTTGTAAAGCATAAATTTTTGTTCATAAGAAATAAATGTATTGTTTCTGCCTAGCCTTTTACACGACTTATTTTCTCTTCTATACACTATAATTGGAATAACCCAATTCTACACGTTGAATCCAAGTCCACAGTAGGGTGAGGGTTATTGTTAGTCTCTTGGGTTTGGTCTCTTTAATAATATCAATAAGTTGTGGTTTAATTAATGGCTCACAGATCCTTCTCACAAAAGGGTGTAAGACCCAGTGCTTTTATAGTATTATAACCACCTTCACTCCCTAACAGTAAGAAGGTCTAAATCATTATAAGCCCACTCCTGACTTTTCAAAACCTGCAGCTTCCTTGCATGGTGATAGCATGGTTTAAGAATAGTTCCAACAGTAACTTCATGGTCAAGGATGGCTCTAGAAGTATTCTTAAGTAAGCTGTAAGAACCAGGCTGAGGTCTTGTCAGTTGATCTGGGAAAAGCAGTGGTGCCATCCCAATGACAGATTGTCAGATTGTCATGTTGGATACCTTTCTGCAGTAAAAATCTCCATGCACGGAAAATGTGCTGCATTTAAAAAATCACACAGTTCTAGGATGCATAATTTTTAGCTATACTTATTATATACATAACGAAGTAAGTTTAATATCATTTATTAAATGGACATACACACTCTTTAAATGTATTTTCTTGTGCAATAAATTAAATGCACAGTATTTTATTCCTAAAATATCTCAACTTTTATTTTGGGAAATACAAAATAATTAGTAATTTTAATTAAGGGAAGGTTACATCCAAAATAATAAATTCCTGTTCGCACAGAGTTTATATACTACCCAAAATAATAAACTAATTTATACATAAATATGGAACATAACAGATGGCTATAAATGCTATGAAGATAAAGAAAGCAGGGAAATGGGAAAGTGAGGAGCTGGTGTTAAGATTTTAGATAAGGTGGGAAGATTAGGAAGATCAGGAAGGAAAAGAACAAAAAGAAGAAATCACACTGACTCCTGGAGGCTATCAGCTATCACCTAGCTATTATGGTATTAGAAACGTCTGGGCCTGAGATTTTCCTTCATGTCACCATGTGATCTTGCTGTAAAATGGGATAACAAATACACTTTTCAAATTTTTGCAACACATAATTGATTGCAAAAATATTATAGATAAATATCTGAAAAGAACACAGTCATTAAAGAAAATGCACCAGAAAGGAAATTAATGAGCTTCATTTAGCTTTGGACACCATCCTAGGTCATTTACACATATTAGTTAAAACTCATAATCATTATTTCCATTTATGGATAAAGAAATGGATACTTAAGAGGATTAAATGACTTCCTAACCTCGGAAAGACTGTAAGGGGCAAAGGCAGGGTTTTGATCTGGGTCCCTGTCGCTCCAAAGCCCAATTCCTGCAGCCCCACCTTACTGACCCTCTGAAGATGAAACACAAGGCTCCATCAACCATCAGGTCAACTCTCTCAATCTTTAATATCTAGTATAATAACTTTAATGCTTTATGTTTCTGCCATATGTTAAAATTCTTTAAAGCATGTTCCCTAATTACTTACTGCCACTCTTACAAAAGTTATGAAGTAGGTGTTATCCAGGAAAGTGAAGACAAAACAGTTATATGATCCTTATGTAACTTCAGCTAATTGCTACTGAGAAAGATGGCATTAAATCTTAAGTTAGCAGACTCTGAATCCGTTTGTTTTTCTACTGTATCATACCGCTTTAAACTTTGAGTTAGAAAAGTGAGGCAAAGGCTTTCCAAACTGGAGATGCAATTCTGTTTTTTTGTTTTTTTTTTTTTTTCCTTGAGGTTGAACCTATGTAGTAACAAATATAAAAGAATTGAAAATCAAGTTCCCTCATTTTCTGATTTTAGCATTCTCACTCTCTTTCATAAATAAGCTTATTTTACCCTTCGTTTTGTTCCCTGGCCACATTCAAACAAATCAACTTAATCAATTCTAATTTGGCAACATAAAAAGTTATATGTCAGACTTGATGCAATTCCACCAATGCTTTGGCATTTGCATAAAAATATGTATGATTCAGTTAATTGTTTATATTACCCATGATTATCTTAAAAGCAAATGTCATTATTAGCTATACATTTTTTTTCCTCAGAATTCATCTATAGATATTATAGTCTGGGCACAATTATTTTTTTCATAGTATGACAACTGAATTTTAGATGTTCCAAAGATTAAGATTTAATAGTCTCCCAAGTTCCAGAAAGAAACTGCTCTTGTTTTATGATGAATATAAGGTAGCTTATTCTATATGGTGTCAATTTGAGTTACTTAGATAAAATCTTAGTTGCCAATAAATTTATGCCTCAGTCAGTAAATCACTTGAGATGATGGAGTAACTTGGTAGCCCTGTTTTGTACACAACTAAAGAGAATGGATCAAGGACCAAGTTTGACTAACACCAACATGAGCTCTGTGGCAAACAACGAACCTCATTTGTCTTGAGAGGTATATTAGTTAACTTTTGTGGAAAATAATAAAACATCAGAGGAATGAGGTAAATCATTGGGAAATACCAAAGTCAGAGGCAAGTGCTCAAAAGATCTTAAACCAATTTTTGGAATTGTTTGGCATCCTTCCATATACTCATATATTTTCATCAAGAGTTCACCTTTATCACTTCTTCCAGGTCTTCAGTAGTAGTGAATCACTTAGAGTATGTTCCTTAGACAGAAGACATACCCTACCTCCAAAATACTAAAAGTTTATTCTTCACTGATACTTGAATTTTAAATCCCCTTTTTGGAAAAATCTGTAAAGTTCCAATCTTCAAATGACACTCCAAAGGGGTGATTTTTTTAAACATCTTTATTGGAGTATAATTGCTTTACAATGGTGTGTTAGTTTCTGCTGTATAACAAAGTGAATCAGCTGTACATATACATATATATTTGTTTTAGCAAGGAACATGCCCCTCACATGGTTCTTCTGTCCTTTGCCCAGGACTTCTTAATCTTGAAATATTTGAAGCCTCCAATTTAGAAAAGGATCATAAACATTGCACGGATACAACAGAAAACTGGTAAAATGGCATATAGGAAGATACTTGATTACACAAAAACAAATTTTTTCTCCACAATAAATGAATTAGTGAGTTACCACAATTCTCAAAGCCATCGAAATCAAGGTGATTGCCCAACCTTTGTCAAAGATGGTAACACGCAGGTTGCTGAAGGTGCAGAACATGCAGTTTACTGGGAGATCTCAAACTATCTAGCCAGTGAGTTCATCTACAGATGATAGCAAAAATTTCACCTATGTCTATACTTCAAGTTCTTTAAGTATAAAGACCTATCACCTATTCTCCCCATACCTAGCAAATGGTAGATGCCAGTTTAAAATTTCTTGACTAAATGGAAATTCTTAACTTCTTCAAAACATAGATCCAATCTTGTTACTCCTGCTCAGGCTTAAATGTCTTCCCATTGGTCTTAGAATAAAAACCGACATTCTCAACAGAGTCTACAAGGGCCTGCTGGTTTAGCACCCACCCACTTCTCCAGGCTTGTCGCACATGAAACTCCTACCATACTGTTGGTGCTAACCTAGATTCTTCCAGGACCTTGCAGACACCAGCCTCCCTCTCACAGACTAAAAACATATACATTATATAATGACTTTTTTAATACTTCAAAATACAAATGTACAGAATTATCAAGAATTATAAAACAGGCTCTAAATCTCCAACCCAGATTAAATAGGCATTACCATTTTGCCAAAGTCATCTTTTTATCTAGCTCTTGAAATTAATAAAACAGGGCATAGCTCACTATCTCTCTTCATTCAGGGATCTGCTAAGAAAAGTCTTCCCTTACCACCCAATCTGAAATGGCATCCCTCCCTAACTGTTCCATCTTCCTGTTTTGCTTCATTTTTCATAGCATTTATTACTACCTAACATATATTTATTTGCTAAAATGTTTATTATCTGTTCCCCTGTTTAGAATGTAAGCTAAATAAATATCTTATTGTAGCCAAAGGTCTACCCAACATATTTCATTTCCCCTCCATACCACCTCAGATACCAGTAACAGTCTGAGGTCAGTGGGTGTGCTTTCTATGTGTGGCTTTTAACTTTTATAAGAATGTGTGTCTTCATAACAAAGATATTGCATAGCTCCCTTCCCTTTCTGTTTGCCCAGTTAACATTTATCCGTCCTCCAAATGTCCACTGATGTGTTACTTCCTCAGACAGGCTTCCCCAACTACCCTGTTTATTCCTCTGCACTCCTTCTTCTCAGCAATTGTGACAGTTAACATTTTACTTTTGTTTGTGTGAATATTGAATAATCTGCCTCTCTCTGCCACTAAACTGTAAGCTCTGTGAGGTGGGGTCAATTCTTTGTTTTGCTTATCATCCCTGGCATGTAGTAAGTGCTCAGGAAACACTAGGGAATGAATGAATTGGGCTACAACATCATTCAGAGGGAATGATTCCTATCTGTACTCCCACACATAGAAACACATACTTATGAAAGCCCAGAATCAGTGATTTCCTTGGCCAGATTTTCCTTCTCCATTTTCCTGCAAATGAAGTTGGTTTGCCTAGCTAACTTGAAACAAGGATAAAAAGGGAACTATTTCTATTTGTCATACAGATATTTTTCCCTGCAATTTTTTATGATATGTCTGGAGAGCCTCCCATTCATCTCTGTGAACTGGCCAGTGCACATACTGTCTCATATTTTAAGACAAACAATTTTATTTCAACACATTCCAAATCTAGGAGTCACCAGATAATATTCAGACACCAAAGAGAAAACTACTTTGTACTATTTACTGATGTTTTGGTGAATCAAGTGGAAATATTTCATATAGCTGTCTCATGATTCTCAAAACATTCCATGTAAAATATGAGATCCAGTTCACCTAAGTTCCAGCTTGAAAGCTCATGTACTATTGGATCAAATTACACAGCATTTGTATTTTGAAACTGACCCTTTTTTTCCCTCTGTCTCTTTCTTCTCACATTCTTTAGCATGTGCACACACACACACCTTGATCAAGAATTTAGACTCAGACAATATGGAAATACTATATTAGCATATAATCATTTCTGTTTAGTTTTACAAAAGAAACATACAAGTAAAATTCAAGAAAACAAAATTTTTTGACTGAGGACTCTAAAAATCTATTGCCACATTAAAATGGATTTTAAGAGAAATTTTCTCCAGGCTATATAGAGCTCTTATAGCTAATTTCACTGAAGGCAAAGTTATATCTTCAGCTTATGACTAAAAAGACCACAAAAGTAGTATGAATTATGTTATAAAAACTACCTTGAAACACTTCTATTAGATGTTCTGCAACCATATAAAGGCAAAGCATGTTTATGAGATGAATAAATAGTACTTACATTGTACTGATAATCAAGTCAATATGTATTCTTTTAAATATGGGCAAAGACAAATAAATACGAAATATATATAACTTTGATGTATGATATATAATAATAATTCATGACAAAACCCCAGAATTTAGATATTTAGAAGCAATTTGCAAAAAAACAAAAGTTTGTTTTCTCTGAAGTCATTAATGCAGTGATCATTTAAATATACATTTTTATGGAAAATGTACTTAGTGTTTCTGACATTTAGACAGATGTCTACAACTCTAATTCCTATAGCAATCTGACAACATGAATTAATTATGTGGACTGGGGTGGACGGTATGAGGCTGGAGAGTACATGTCAGAAGTTGATGACTTTTGCTGTAAAAAAGATGAAAACCTCTCCTATATATACCTACTTTTCCCCACTTGCAGCAATACTTTTAAAATTAATTAATTCATCTTATATAGTGTTTGATTATGTGCTAGTTACTGTTTAAGTTGTCCCCAGATTGCAAAGAGTAATAATAAAACTGCGTTTCTGTTTCAAGACTCCTATCATCTGGACAAACACATAATTGGAAAAAATGATAATCAATAAAAATAAGAGCAATGACAGACAGTGATAGAAATATGCACAGGATACTACAGGAACACGGATTAGAGTCATCGTCTCTCACTGGAGTCAGGACGAGGGTACGGACTAGGCTGGCTCTACAAGGACAGGTAAGAATTAACTGGAATTGAAATTGGCAAAAGGTTGGAGGTGTGAAGAGAAAGCCTCCAGACACAGAGGTCAGCATAAGCAAAAGCCCAGAAAGAAGAAACAGTATGGTTAAGAAAGAAAAGACTATCATCACTGAAGTGTTACATAGAATATGAGGCAGGGAGTGGGTGGAGATGAAATTGGAGAATTTGACAAACGCCAGATCATGGATGAACTTGTGTTGTACAAAGGCGTTTATCCTAATCAATATGGCAAGTGAATTTACTCTTATTGCCAAAGCTTTTATGACGTAACTGGGTGGCTTGGTTTCTGTTTTGAGAAGGATTCTGGATGAATATTAGGATTTATTAAATTTGAATATTTTAGTTACTAAAATTTCCATAGTTGCAACGGAGTCATGGCATTGATGGCATATTTGCTATTCCTGTTATACACAGTTGATGCCCTTCAGTGTATGTGAGGGGTAATATGTTAAGATTTTTATTTAATTGTAGATTGCTCAGGCAAGAATTGGAATGGTGAAACAAATTAAGAGGGTTTTGTAACAGTTCAAAAGAGGGATGATGAGAGTCCTAAACCAGAGCAGTGGGAATACACAGGGAGAGGAAGGAAAGTTTCAAGAAATATTTAAGAATTCCCTGGCAGTCCAGTGGTTAGGACTCCACGCTCTCACTGCTTAGGGCCTGGGTTTAATCCCTGGTCAGGGAACTAAAATCCCACAAGCTGTTTGACACAGCCAAAAAAAAAAAAAAAAAAAGAAAGAAAGAAAGAAATATTTATATTAGGAGGGGTCAGGTGTATGGGAGATGATGTTGAAGGCGTCACAGGTGACTTAAATTTCAGCTTGGAAACTGGTTCATTCCTATGCCATCACCTTGGACAGCAGGTTTTAGAGTTACAGCAGATTTGAAGAGGAAATGCTGAGATGTGGCTTCGAAATTTAAGATACTGGTAGAGCCACCTAGAGGGCAGTGAATATGTGACTCAGGTGAAAAGTCATTTCGTTGGAGATAAAAATTGGGGAAACTCCTACTAGTAAGAGTTGAAATTATGAGAATCAGTTTGCTCACCTAGAAACACTATGTAGAGTGTAGGGAGAAGAAATTCAAGAATGATAGATAATAGTGTTCCTGGACATAGAGAGGAGGAAAAGTGAAAAATTAGAAGGGGAAGAATGGGGAGAGTCACAGAAGTCAATAAAGTTTCAAACAGCATGGTGGTCCAAGTCAAATGCATCAAGAAGTCCAATAAAGTAAGAACTACATGTGCCCCTTGGATCTGCAACTAAACCTCATCAGGTGTTCATAATAGCAGAGTAGTTTCAGTAGCATTATAAAGGCAGAAATTATATTTTAAAATTACCCGATAAAGTTTTTCTTATGTTTATTGAATAAATAAAAGCAAGGTTATGATTTCTTCCTTGTACATATAACATAAAAATGAAATACTAATTCAAAAATAGGTCATTTCTATATTATTTTAAATATATAGAAGGATGAATCACATTTTAATTAAAATACATGTGAGCTTCAGGATGCCTATAATCTAATGGGTTAGACACTAGATATAAAGGTGCTCTATAAGGGAAAACTATTACGCATTTATTTGTTATTTATACCTATTGTTATTTCCTTCATTATCAGTGCCTTTTGCAAATATTTCTCTAAATTATTATTTCTCAAAGAAGCATACAGGATTTATTAATCTATATTATTTAAAAAGGAATCTTTTAAAATAAATTAGTAGTTGGAGATATTTTACACTATAAGAAATTCTCTTTGAAATATTATTTAAACATGGGCAAAACATGTAGGGCTTTGCTTTTGTGATAAAGCGTTAATCATAAGTAAAAATGTGGGAAGAAACCTAGGACAAGTTAGGTTAGTTTACATCCGAAAATCATAGGGTGGTACGTCACTGTCCTAAAGAATGGAGTCTCTTAACATTCTGTCCAGTAGAGAACTCTTCAAATATTAGGGACCCTCATAGCATGACTGTGAGAAGAAAACCCTAGATTGGTGATTTCTAATCCACAAAGTACACAGGACCTACCCGGGAGTCTTTTCAAAATATACATGCCAAGGCTCCACTCTAGACCTACTGAAGCAGAATATCCAGGAATGGGTCCAAGGCACGTGCATTCTGAAAGGTCCCCAGGGTGATTCTGATGCTCAGATGGGGATAAGAATTACTGTCCTACATGGGAGTGAGGATTGCTCAGCCCACAGATCATGGCCCCCATTCTTGATTTAGTCTACTTCAATAAATGTCATGATGTAGACACAATCACTCCTGAAGTTCCTTCATCCACCAGAAAAATGAAATTTTCATCTGTACTAGAAAAGCTTCAAGGTGGGCAATAGATTGATATGGGTTTTCCACTGCTCCACTGGGGCATGGAAAGAGACCCCAGGAATGCCTCTGCTAGGTTTTAGGTACTTTTTCTAAAATTTCAGTTTATGACTCCCTAAGTTCTTCAGTTACATCAATGTTAAAAGGGTAGTACACTCAGATAAGAAAAAAAAATTACACAATTTTACAAGTTGAACTTGGAGTAATTGAATTTTGTTAATATTTGTTAATCAGCTATTTAGATGCATAATACAATTGTACAAACTATACAAAAGTATATTGTAACACAATTTCAAAAATAAGAATATTGGATATCACATGCATGATTTGATGTAAAATGGCTAAGGGGACTTTCCTGGAGGTCCAGTGGTTGAGACCCTGTGCTTCCACTGCAGGGGACTCTGGTTCCATCCCTGGTCGGGGAAATAAGATCCTGCACACCACGGCCAAAAATAAATAAATAGAATTTTTTTTTAAATGGCTAAAATATTTAAATGGTTTGTTAATTATGCCTGCTTTTTAGCTACACTCTCCCTTTTTCAAATAGAATGGAACCTGAAATGAGTAGAGATAAACACACCCAGCTGCATGCCCCCTAGCCTCTCCTTCCCTTCCTCACTTACACTCCCCATGTATTCCCAGACGTCCCTTTGCCTTCAGATGCAGAGGGCTACTACTGTACCCTTAGGAGCAGTGACTGGCAAAAATGTGTGTGTGTACATGTATGCACACAGTAGGGCACATTTTCCTTCTTGATGAGGGAAAGCTGCAGCAGTTCAGGTAATCATAGATGGGATGAACTGCTTAGAACATATTATTACAGAGAGAGAGAGAGAGAGTGCAAGCTTGTAATATGTTGGTGCTGTTGCTGATCCACAATATGTTCTAAGATTTTCACAAATGTAATCACTATCAGTATTATTTTTACCATGCTTAATTCACAAACTGTTTAATCCTTTCCCCACCGGTAAAGGAGAAATAAAAATATTTATAATGTAGGCATCATTAAGAAATGATAGACAAGGAGCTGGGAGAGCTGGTAAGGGGTAGACACTGCCTCATCCAGGGAGTCAGAGCACATCACCCGATACAGTAATGTTCCACTTTTTTGGTTGGATGCAAATGGCAGGAATAGACAGTTGTGCAGCTTTTTTGAAATATCCATCCTATTTCTGCTCTAGCATCCTACCCACACCCTCAAGAACTACCACTCTAAGGAACTCAATCCCTCCCAGAGTTATCTGTTCTCACACATAAAATTGTCTAAGTCATTAAATGATTCTTGTCTGGTGTTCTTGATCTAGACCACAATTCTGAGGACTTTGAAAACAGAAATCAGCAAAGATGAAAATGATAGGCTGAGAATATTTTAGACTTCTTTGACCAAAAAAAGGGTTGGATTTACTTAAACGTGTATAATGTGTTCTCCAATGAGAGCAGAATGAAAAGAAACTGTATGAAATTTCAGGAGGAACAATTTAGGTTTTACATAAAAAGTGATCGAGACTTGCAACTAGATTTTAAATATCTATAAGCCCATTCTCATTGGTTTTATCAATGGAACCATCCTCTTGCTTGCTTTGATTCCACACTCATTAGCCTCCTTTCAGCTTCTTAACATAAACTACTTCCTCTAAGCCCAGACTTTTGAATATGCTATTCACTTTTTCAGGTAGTCAGTCACAACCAATTCATTTACCCAACAGATATTTACTAAGTGCAGTGACCCTCTGTATCCCCGGGTTCTGCATCTGTGGGTTCAACCAACTGCAGACTGCAAAGTATGCTTACGATTCTGAGTTGGCTGAATCCATGGATGCAGAATCAGCCCACGCAGAACCCGTGGATACGGGGGTGACTAAGGGGCCTAAACATCCGTGGATTTTGGTATCCGTGGTAGATCTTGAAACCAATCCCCGGTGGATACTGAGGGACGTCTGTACCTATTATATGACAGGCATGTTTCTAGGCACTGGGCTTATGTCAGTGTGAAAAACAGGAGCACCCCTGCCATCATGGGCTTATATTCTATAAAGAGTGGTGGAATTACTTCCGGATTCCCCAGCCTCAGCACAATGGGCATTTTGACCTAGATATTTCTTTATTGTGGGGTCCTATACTATGTGTTGTAGGATGTTAAGCAGGATCCATGGCCTCTACCCATTACATGACAGTAGCACTCCCTCAGCTGGGACAACTCAAAAAATCTCCAGACACTGCCAATTGTCTCCTGGGAGGAGCAAAATCACCCTCAGTTGAGAAGCACTGGGTTACTTAGTAGCAACTGTTATAGTTGTGATTTTATATTTATTGTAGTAATTATTAGAATACTGTCTTATCCCACAAGATGATACCTTCCCCACAGAACACACAGTATCTGTTTTTCTTCTCAACATATCTCTAGGTTTTGGGGCAATGACTAGTATACAGTAGGCACTAAATAAATACTTGTCTGAATGATTCAACCAATACTCAAGTAGCTCTCTTTTCTTAAATCTGAGTTAAACATTCTTATGTTTCATTAGCTCTTTCTGCTTACCCGTCAGCATACTTATACCGCGTTATAATTGCCTCCCTCTTTGGTCTGTCCCATCTCTCTCTCATCCACCATACTGAACAGTCCTTAAGGGTTGAGAATGTGTCACATCCATCTTCACATCCTCACTTCCTAGCACAGTACTTGACAGATAAATACCTAATGACTGGATGAATAAATAGCAACACTAATAATTACTAAGTATTCAGCAAGGGGTAGGCATCAAGCTAGTTCATTTCTGCTATACATATCCCCTTTCACCAATACATGAAATTTGGGAAAAAATGATATCTCCATTCTCACAGAGCAGGAACCTTAGAGATTAAATAACTGGCCCTAGGCATAATGTGGTACAGTTAGAATCTGAACTTTCTAGATCTTATTCTAAAACCCAAAGCATTACCCTGACTACACAGGGAGAAATTTCTTGGCTTTGTCTATGAGAACCAGTGAGTGAGTTAGGAAATGGCAAATTAAGAACAACCCAATATTTTTCAAATCAGAGATGAATAACATTTCAAATCACTATCTGGACCCAAATAGCTTAAGAAGAAATAAACAAATCACTTTGTAGATGAGATGATGTCCTGTTACCTAGGTGTTTTGGGGTGGCCAGAATTTTATTTGAAACTGAATATATAGTGCATGAACACTGACAATGAAATGTCAATTTGGTCAAAATTAAATTTTTTAGCCAAATTTATGTTTGTTTAGCTAATAATATTCCTGCCATGTAGCACTTTATTGTGGACTCAATAGTAAGTTTTCAATATAAAAATAGTTTTTTAATCTTAAGACATTTGTTTTTATTCCTCTTTAGCAGACTTAGATTTTAAGAAATAACATGGTTTTGGAATCCAGTGCTCAATAAACCATTAAAAAGCTCACACATTACACTCTAATCATTAACTTAGAAGTAGTTTTCTCATTATTTTGTCCACAATTGCAGTTTTTCTAGTGACAGACTTTATAACTATTTTTAATATGCCTTCACCTCTCCACCAGCTACTGATTAAAATAATAAATGTGTATATCAGACAAAATTTTTATCAATTTTATAAGAGAAGAAAAGACAAGAAATAACACAATTTCTGTCTACAGGAAATTTATTAAAAGGTAGAATTTAAAACATACTTGACTTTTTGAACATTAGAAGAAAATTATCACAGAACAAAGCAGGTAATATAACAGCAATGACAATGTCTCAAATGTGGCTTCATCACTTTTAGAGCATACTCATTTACTTCCTACAGAACCCTCACAATTCTGGAAGGTAGGTTTGGTAACAATTATTATTTTACATGTTGGTGCTGAGAAATCTGAGATTTATATGATTTGAAACAGATTTCCAAGTTCACTGAGAGTGTAAATGGACTAACTTGAAGCAATTCACATCCGAATGTTGGTTCCAACCTAACATATTACTAGACCTGCTGCTTACTTAAATAGATGATTACATAGATGGTAACGAAGAAAAATGGGAAGACTTAAGGGTTATTAGGTTAACATTCTATTCAAGTTCCAGCCTTAAGATGTTGTTGTACATTTTTGGTATTTATTCATATTCTTTTTTCTTGAAATGTAAGCATTCAATTCCATGACTGGTTTTGAAATTACTAAATAATGCTTGTTCTTAATTATTACATGGTATAAGTTTGACAATTTTATTTGACAAAAATCAATGATTCTTTTGAAAAGTAACTCATGCTTCCCACCAGAAATGCGTTTATAAAACTAAAGTTCTTCTAACTTAAGGTCATACCCTTCCTCTTCTGAAGGGAGGGTTTTTTCATGTTATGATAGTAAATTTTACTGCAATCTACCCATTGCTCCGGTTTCATCCACTTTTTATTAAGTGATTATCTGCACAAATTGTTTCAACTATTTTCACTGCCTGGAGCAGAGGTTTTCAACTTGAATCTGCTCAGCATGCAACAGAGGGCAAATTTATCTTGAGAGTTTTCTCCCATTAGAAAGTGGTGCCAGTACTGCCTAGTTACAAAGCCAGGACTTAATGTAAGTTCCTGGTCTCTGAACTTCCAAAGGCCTTTGTATACCTTATCACTCATTTAGCATTCATGTATGTAAGAGTTTAATAAATTGGTTAAGTTTTCAAGGATTTAATATTATTTCTCAACATAAAATATAAGCCGTCAAGGTTAGAAATCTTGTTATGTGTCCTTTCTTTGTAACAAGACTGAGTGCTAATGAATGTAGTTGGTGCTCAGTAAATATTTGTTAAGAAGATTAGCCAATTTGACCATAAACTGATTTAGCCAAAATAAGCTTAAACTATCCCACTTAAGATCAGAACCAGAATGAAAATGATCAAAGCACTGCATTGTTTGCTACAAGTGGGGTTCAGTTTAATTCAAATCACTAAAACAAACCTAATAAATTCAACTCAAATAGAATGGAATCCAAATAAGTATTTACCAAAATATACTACCTTAGGACATAAGAGAAACAGTGAGATGGAAAATGAGAGTCTGAGACTCTCACAACATCCAGTTCCCCCTGAATGTGCTTGGCAGCAACAATGGCAGGATGGAATTCCATCCAGGGCAATTCTATTCAAGGAAGAGCTCCCCACTAATATCCCTTTAACAGCCTTTGCAAAAATTATGAGAAAAATGATGTTTGATTTTATTCTCACCCTAAATTCAAACAAAACACTTCTCTCTTTGTTCTCTTTTCTTGTTTGGGAAGGAGAATTAGGGGAAAATGTTGACAGAAAGAAAAAAAGATTTGAAGTCAGGAAAAAATAAGTATTGTATCATTCTTTTAAGTTCTCATGTTCCCTTAACTTGTTTACATGCATGCATGCGTGTGCACATACACAATATATTCATTTGATATATACGTATATATATCATTGATACATATTTGATAAACATTGCCAAAATATTGCTTTGAGCATTGTCTGAGTTATAGGCTAGATAAGTGGAAAATATATGAATCTACTCAAAACATTTAAGACTGCAAAAAGGTCTTTTTATTGATGATTTAATATCTAATATTCCAATCTCTGTATCTTCTCCAATAGTGGAAATACAGAAACAGATATCATGAAAGAGTGCATAATACCCAAATTTTGTATTTATCATGTGCTTAATATACGTTTACTTTCTCTTTAAGTATTGATTAAATTGTTTCAAGAATTAGTTTGCATTCCAACACTAATGGTAAGCAAAATGGGGAAACATTATGGTCAAAAAAAAAAAAAAAAACTCTCTTGAAATTAAATTTAGAGCTTAGATTAGCCAGTTAAATGCAAATAACTTATTTATATATAGACATATAGATATAGATATCTGAATATCTAGATATGCTTTGTATTCTAAGAATAATTACATATACACAGGTTATATAACTAGTATACACTGAATCAGCTACTTCCAGAATTTTTGTTTTGTATTCTGAAAAAAATGGAAATAAAAGCATTACAAAACAGAACCCCCAAGAGGAGTCTTCATTGGTTATTTTGTTCAAATCCTTACTTTAGAAACGAAGAAACTGGGATCCAGACAGTTTGACTTCTTTTTGAAATCTGAAATATAAATCACTTTGTGGATTCCATTTCTAATAAGTGAGGAGTCCTGTTGGCAATTCTCTAAAAGTGGTATTATTTACAGCACCCATTTCACTGAAAGGGATGTCCTTTGTCTATCTGGCAACTTGTTTTCCAGAGTCATAAGGTTTCACCGGTGTTCACCCCTGTCTGTAGTTTCTGCTTTGTTGCTGTGCCTGTTCTTCAAAGGCTTGCTCAAATGCTACTCCTTCTTAATGATGTCTTCTTTGGTCATCCCAGCTGGAAGTGATCTTTACCTCCTCTGATCCACTAGAGCAATTATCACATCCTGTCTTGTAATTCAACATGGCACAGTGGAAGTGAGTGGATGGACTCTGGAGTTAAGCAGATAGGAGTTTGAATTTTGGTTTTGCTGCTTACAAGCAAACAAAACATGGGCTCAGTCAGCTTCTCTGAGCCATAGTTACGGACAAGTGTAACTACCTTGACCGTATTTGTTTTTACCCTTCCTGCAATATGGTAACCAAACATATTAATCAGCTAGATAAGTTTTAAATCAATATGTCATATATACTTACCAAATATTTACTAAATATCTTGAACATGCCAAACCCCAACTAGACTTCTTCGAAATTTGAAAGTCACATGGTCGTTTGTATAACTGTATTTCTTATCTCCCTAACAAGAATATTCACATCTTCAAAACAGGGACTATAGATATTATCATATATTATTTTATGTTGCATAGTGCTACAGTAAGTATTTGACAAATAGTTGAAAAAATGAATGAGATCTAATTGATTATTGCTCTTATTGGTAAGTTGATTGGCAAGTTGTCAGAAAGTGTTATAAACTGATGAATAGCTAAGTACTCACTCTACACAAGAATAAACTATTTTTGTTGCTAATGTTATCTATCTAAAAATGAAAAATAGATTTGTTCTCTAGATGTAATGAATATATACCTTTTCACCAAGAAATATACATTTGGTTCGTTAATATATTTCACAGGAAGTTTTATTAAATGAAATTAAGCTTTTATTAAAATTTCTACATGGATTGAATGGTTGACAATATAAATATATCTGAGCCCTCTGCAAAATTTGTTCAATCAATGGGAGAAAACATGATTTCTACTTATTAAATATATCTATGATTTATTTTTCTCATAGCAGCATATTATAACTCCTTCAACACCCAAAGCCATCAAATAACTATGGATAAATTACAAATGTCTGCCAGAGCATGGCACAATGCTTCGCATACTTAAATGCTTCGACACTCACACCCTACAGCTATAAAGCAGTATAGTCAACATAAGCAAATCCAGCTTTATTTTATTCTCTAAAAGGTTAATGCTCAAAGAATCCTTTGTTTTATGACAAGTGTAACGTGAGGACCCTCCAACCCTGATTTATCATTGCTCCTTTTTTTTTTTCTCTTTCTTTTCTCACGTTATTTTTTAAGTGCTTGCGATCCACATTGGATAAAAAAGACATTTGAGGTCGAGAACTGTGGAGATTCAGGGTGGGAGGGATAGGGCTATTTTGAATCTTGTGACAGTGAGGTTTCGTTCACTAAGGAGCTCTCTGTGGGTTTCTGGCATTGTAAGTGTTTTGTCTGCTTGCAAGCGAGCAGCTGATGGACGGGGAAAATGTTCATTGATTTGTAGTGCCTGCACTGCAGCCAACCAGCACTAGAATGAGGTGGCACCATCATGAATCTCTCAACTATGCATATTTATATGCAGCTGCTGTACTTTTAAACCTCCAGTGAATACAAAGTACTTGTGTGGCCACCAGCTCACACAATGCGGTCCTGCCGCATGCTCTGATTTCACTACTGTATGGAAGAATAGACTTGGGGGGGCTCGGTGGGATACAGAAAGGAGAGGTAAGCATGGAGAGAGAAAAGACTCCTGCACAATTCCTTTTTCTTAGATAGTCAAGAGAATGAAATGAATGTGGGAACAAGTAGGGGACATTCTAATAAATGCATTATGTGCTTGAATCTCAAGTTTTAAAATTGATTAATGGAAATGAAATCCTTTTAAAGATGGTGTTTTCAGCGAGCAAGGCTTTGAGACTACATGATAATGATGTGGTTAAAATATGCTGGCACCATTGAAATCATCATAGCACTGAGCTGCACGCATGAGAAAGTCCCTCCCTTGGGTAAACCATAGCTTCATATAGAGAAATAGATGAGATGCTATACTTGGGTGGGGGTAGGGAGGGGTGAGGAGGAAAGGAGAAATAAAGAATCTTTAATAGCACTGGAAAGAAAATTTAAGTGAAGTGAAAATATGACATTATGAAAAAACACAGTTGAAAGAGAATTCATTTTAGAATAGATAATGGAGCAGGAGGGGTGGTTCCGAAGCATGAAAGCTATAGGGTGAGGTTTGAGAGCTGAAAGCTTAGAAGGAATGAGGAAGTATAATGTGAGCAGGAAAATGAAATTAAAGGAATAAAAGAAACAAAGAGAAAGGAATTGTCCAAGTGAGAATCCTCTCTTACAAGGAACATAAAATACTTACTTGAGATATGCACCCATATATTTAGAATTATAGATTCTAAATAGTTTTATAGAAATGTTGTAATTGTATTAGACTGCAAAGTTTGAGGCACAGTACGTTTGTAAGGTTGGAGATTTTTAGACTTGATCGGTAAATTTCATTTTCCCAGCATTAGAAAGAAAGAATTAAAGAGATAAGAGAGGAATGGGGGAAACTGAAAATCATACAGAACCAACACCTACTAGGAAATCATTCTCATTCTTAAAGTCCTGAAGGCCAAATTCAGGTAAATGCTATCGACAACGATAGTCCCACAGAGCATCTGACAGTTCATTTTATTATAAGATTAGGGCTCAGCTCCAATATAAGCTGTAT
Source organism: Balaenoptera physalus (assembly GCF_965194825.1). NCBI lineage: Eukaryota > Metazoa > Chordata > Mammalia > Artiodactyla > Balaenopteridae > Balaenoptera > Balaenoptera physalus. The sequence goes on along the minus strand of NC_138891.1, from coordinate 119,020,950 downwards.
CAAAGCAACATCAAATGAAAAGTCAAATTCAATATCTGGGTACAGTTTGATTCCATTATCAAAAATAAGCTTTATGCTTTTCCATGTAGAGTTAAAGCACTAATTCATCCCAAATTGCAGCTGCTCTTTTGACGAGAACATAAAATGGCCTTCTTCCAAATAATTCTTTCTGAGTTTTCTAGGCAGGGTATCAAACCTTATCTCCCATGGGTCTAGAGAAGATGGATTGAATCTTGAAAGTTACAATGCCAGGGCATATTCAATGTTGGTATTATATTCTAGTATTTAGCCTTTATTAAACATGCCCAGATTTTTAAAACAATACACAAAACCTCAACGTTGATTAGGAGTTTCTCTCATCTGGCACAGAAACACCCTACAATACAGTAACATTAGATTCTGGGCTAGCAATGTACTCCACCCAGTGGTGTGTCAGAGTAAAAATGCCTTTATAAAGGCTAAATCTGACCTAATTTCCTTCTATGTTTCAGTCCCTAGGGTGGTAAAATGTTAGATAAGTACACGAAATGTAACATGAACTTTACTCTTCATAATGACGAAATAGGAAGGCACATTATCTTTTTTGAAAAGATCATGTTTTCCAACTTTTCAACTAAAAACAAGTAAAATCTTTAATGCAGCTTTCACAGAGGATTATAAATAACTGATGTGTGTTGATATAGTATATTGATAAAAGTGACACTCTCTGAAGTCTTATAAGAAAGCGCTAAGTTGTTATGATTTACACTGATAAATGATAAACACCATTTTCCTGATGGAGAAACCAAATCTTAATGCTAAGCAAACAAGCAAACAAAAAAGGCAAGGCAAACCACTGATGACTACTAGAATGCATGGAGAATGGGCTCCGCAGACTAACTCTGCTATCTGGTTTACTTATCTCACCAGAACATCTGGCCCAATCCTGTTGAAATATCTAAAACTCTGTTCATTTATGCCCTTGTCCTAGTTGGCAGAGAATAGATGAAGTAAATGGAATCTTTCCTTTGTGATTTATCTTTATGATGAACACAGATTATTAGACATCAGATATTGTGACTTGGATGGACAACGTTCTCAGATTAGGTCTCCTCCAGGAAATTACATGGAAAAAATTCTGGTGATCATTCGCTTCTTACAAAAATTGAGCAGAAATAAAAACTAAATTAGAGTTTGGATGTCTAATACTGGGTTGGAATTTTCCCCTATTAAACATGGAGGCATATGAAAGCCCATGTTTCCATTTAACAGATGAAGAGAATGTAGGAAAAAATGCTTCAGGCTATATGGCTAGCCAACATTTTAGAGTTTAAACAAAAATTCAGATAATATTAATGAAATAAATACATGGTGGGAAGCAACTCTGGCTTATGTCAAAAGACAATTTATTATTCTTATTCTAAATTTGCCATCAAACAGATACTTGATATTAAGCAAGTCACAATACTTTTGAACCAAAATTTCTTTACATATTAAAAACTATACCACTAAAACTAGCTAACATTGCCAAGGAAGAAGAGGATTAATAATTCCTAACTTTGTTTACATTATGAAACTTTGGAGAACCTGATGAAATCCATGAACGCCTCCCTAGTAAAATGTACATATCCATAGACCCACAATGCTTTGCCTATAATTTTAAGATTTCAAGAATCCCCTGAAAGGTATTCATAGACTTATACAGAGGCTATGAACTTCATGTAAAAAAGCTGTGAATAATGATTTATTAATTTGTATATCTCAACTAATAGACTAAATCATTTATTTCTGTCCTCAAGTCTCAAGCAAGATATCTGGCCCAGAGCAGGTACTCAATAAATTTGGGGCATATAAATGTTTTCTGAAAGGTTTTTTGTTGTTGTTGTTGTTTTATTAAAGCTCTGAGCTAAGGACTTTAAAATCACAATTTGTCTGAACAACTTGAGTTAAAATGAAAAGTAGAAACCAGGAGCCACATTTAATTTTACCTAATTCAATGAACGTTCAGACTTTCCTGTAGTGCAATTAGACAAAAAGAGAACATTGGAAAAGAATAGTCATGTGTATGGAAATGTGGAGTAGGTGGCATCTTTACTGAATTTTATATTGTCATCTCTTTAGTTTTTATATAATGAAAGTTTCATAATCTTCCCATTGCAAAAAATACTATATAATTACTCTATCATCAGCTCATGGAATACAAAAGAGTTTTTCTTATGCAACTCTCAAAGGCAATGTAGAATCCTTATAGCCATTGTTCATTAAATAATTGTCTCATGTGTTGCATATGAAATCATCTGTAGTATCACATTTACAGCTATACCAATGTGACTCTCATCAAACACACAGTCCTGTTCACTGCAGCAAAGTAGAAAACGAGATACAATCAAAGCCCCTTATAAAGAAGTTCACAATTACATTGGACCCAGTTATACCCAGGGTCAAATGATGTCCCCAAGTACAGTATAATATTATTACTATTATCCAGAAAGCCCAAAGAGTTGGCACTACTCTTGTAGCATTGTATCATGATTACATTGCATGATCAAGGCAGATTTTCAAAGATTTAGCTTAACCAATGAGAGAAAACATTTGTAGAAATGAGTATAAATTATGGATAAGCCTAACCTTGGAGAAGTTACCTAGTTTTTCTGAGAGTGGCTTCTGCTTACACAAAATGCCCAAGATAACAGTAGTTGTGTAACTGTAAAGTGTATAGCAATGTGTCTGGTACAAAGCAAATATTGAAAACATGGTTAACTGCTACATTACTATTCTTAGCATCGTTATTACAATCACACAACTAATTAAGCATTATCACAGCAGAACTTAATCACTAAAATTTTCCTTTCTTCTTTTGGTAAAATTAAAAACTCTAAAACAATCTTTCTAACAGACATTGCTTATTGTAAATCTGGAACATCTATTAACCAAACTAATGTCTCAAGAATAATTCTTACATGACCAAATTTTGTTGCAAAGTTGCTTAAAATCTTATATAATACCTTCTTGCCTACAATGTTTGTTTCTAAAAGAAGTGATGGGGATAAAAGTCACTATCAGGGGGCCTTTGCACCAAGAACATTGTTTAAAACAATTGGTCCCTTAAATACTGTTTAAAATGTGTATATTATTAGTATAACTATAGTGTCTACTTTCTTTGAACCAGGATCTGATGACAATGATCTTATCTCAAATCAACAATTGTGCAAATAATTGTTTACTACTTGTAACTACTAAACAATATACCAGGGCATTTCTGACACATTCAAAACTCTGAAATAAATGCAATTTTGTTTGCGTATATCACTGAAAGTATTGCATGTATCAGTGGAAGGCATCTGTTGAATAGCCAAACATCTGTATGTCAATGGATATTTAAATATTCTTGGAGATGCATGAGTACCTCTTAAGTAAAATAATTTTATTGATTCTGCTTTAGTCTTATTTATAGTCAAGAACTGTAATAAAACAGTGGTTGGACACCTCGTTATCTTTCAAAAGATGGAAAGATCTTGTAGTTTTTCTTTTGTTTAATATTAACATCTGTTATGTATGACTCTCTTATGGTATTTTTCATCTTTTGAGTTAGAGTAAAAACTGACAAAATTTGCTTTAACTTCAATGAATTGAGGCGCTTCCGTTGCAAAATAACAATTTTGCTGATAATTCCTCCACGGAGTTACTTTGGAAGATATAGGAATATTAGCAGAGGATGGATTCAGGAGATAGAAACATTATCAGAGGCTATAAAATGACTCACTGATAAACTCACACTGTGCCCTGCTCCAGGGCAATCATAATTTGGCCATTTTTCAAATTAGTTGAATTCTCCTGACTTTTGCTTTGCCTCCAATAGCAGAAAGTGAGGAACCCTGAAATAAGGACAAAGGTAGCTTTATGTGTTTACACATATTATGAAGGGAAATCAAAGACTACATTTATATCTATATTGGAAATCGGTTTGGTAGAGAAATCTTGGCCTGGAAAATGAAGACAGGCTTGAACTTTTTTCCCAGCCTCCAGTCATCTCAGAGCTTCACACTGACGGCCGGAGGCAGAGCATTCCCTCTCTGTCTCTATTTCACCACGTAAAAATATAAGACCAATGCTTTCACAATAATTTTGTGAAAATGACTGTCAGTGTGCAATATGTAAACACACAGTATCAGTCTTAAAGGATATATGAATAAGCTCTGAATTACTACACTGCATCTATTTTGCAATCGAAGGAGATGATAAGTAATTCACCTACCAGCTTAACAGAGAAACTACCAGCCAAATGCAATGTAGTCAGTTATATAACCTATTCTTTTCCTTTGTACTTTGTAGAGAATTGCAGAGATTCACTGCTTATTTTGTCAGTTTGGACGAGATTTCAGTCTAACAATTCAGTTGAAATTGAGCCTGAGGCTTTAGCAAAACAACTAAAAACTCAGAACAAAGACTTTACAGAATATTGCCCTACCTGACTTTATGAAGTGATGTTAGTTGTTTCGAAGTCCAGGAAAACCCCAAACGATTAGAGCTTGGCTTCTAATATTTCTGTTGCTTGAATGAGCTCAATGGTCATAGTTTTGTGGTATAATTTTCCAAATAATCTCTTTTCATGTTCCTTCTTTGTATATTTCTTATCACTCACAGTCTTTACTAAGTGCCCAGATACCTATGGCGTACAAAGTTTTTCCTATCTTTTTTATGGTGAACAAATTTGTTAAATAATCACACCCTTCAGCTTTATTTAAGGTTGTTAGTTCAGACGCTAGCACAGTTCCTCTGACTTTTTTTTGTCTGGGAAGATAAGAGTAATAGATTTAAGGAAATTTTTATATTTTATCCAGGAGTGTCTTAATACTGCCTATTGCCAACCTAAGTATGTTTTAAATGGTTGAATATGTGTCATGATGCCAAAGGTCCAGAAGGGGGACATTTACCAACAAAGCAACATAATAGATTTGAATGCATCTGAATATCAAAGTGAGTTAGTGAGGAATTAAATATTGCTTAAGAGGAACCCTTGAAAAATGAGAGGACTACATCAGTGGTTCCCCTATGTAGTTCCAGATTTTCTGTTTCTGGGTCTTAGGCCACATCCAGATATGCTGAACCAAAATTCCATTGGTAGGGCATATGCATCTATGTGACAAGCTCTTAACATGATGCACAGTCAAGTTTGGGAACCACGGGGCTAACTTTCATGAAATGTCAATAGTTTAATGGTCTAAAGTATTCAATGCTAAATATTACAATTTAAAAAATCTATTTTTGAGATAAAGTGTTTCATGATATACACAGACAATTCTCATTGTATCACCTGATATAGAATTGGTGTAAAATTCACTTTGAGGTAAGATGCATGTGTTCTGAATTCTGTCAAGGGGATTTATATATTAAAGAATCGATGGAATCTTATTTTTATGCAGAGCAATAAGGTAATTCCAATGCATCTTACCATTTCGTTCAATGAGAAAGGTTTAGGAATCATCCATGAATTCAGGCAGCTGAAAAAGGTCTAAAGAAATCATAACATTGCATTTATGAGGCAAAATCTACGAGAGATGCAAGAAGAGAAAAACACTAATAATAAAAGACTTTATTACGGCACTCTCAGTACAAGACAGAACAAGTGGACAAAAAATTAAGAGAGGAGATAGAAGATTTAACCAACATAACCAACATCTTATGAATGTACATTTAACTCTACCCCCTAAGAATAAAGAATACACTTTCTTCTCAGGTGCCCACAGAATGTTAACAAAAATTGATGACATATTAAATTGCACAGAAAATACCAGTAACTTCCATAAAGTAAAAGTATTATAAATAATACTCCATAGTTATAAGGCAATAAAATAAGAAACTATATAAAAAACCAACAAGGGAGTCCTTCCACTTGGATGTAAAAAAACACCTTTTCATTAAATAACTCTTGGTTAAAAGGGGAAACACAAACTGAAATTACAGAACTAAAAGAATGACAATGAAAACACTACATATCTGATAAAAGGAAGATCATTGCACTAAATACTTTAATAACAAAGAAAAAATGAAAGTAAATGAATTAATTTCTCTTCTCAAAAAACTAAAAAGAGTAAATATAAAACAAAAAGTATCACAGTGATGGGAATAATAAAAATAAAAGTAAATGATCAGAGAATAATAAAAAAGTAGATCTAATTAATAAATTAAAATCTTGTTTTTTAAAATAATAAGAGAGAAAAAGTACTAGCTAATCTGATCAAGAAAAAGCAGTAAGAAAGTACAGGAAGGAAATGATGTAAGGTAAGAAATGACAGAAGGGAAATAACTACTGAAACCAAAGAAATTAAAACACATACATGCATGCATGTACACATGCGTGCACAGACACACGCACAGGACTGCTTTGCAGAGCTCTATTCAAATAAATTTGAAAAATTAGATAGATATATATTACCAAATTAATTACATATGAATTACAGATCTTAGTCCAATTTCCATAGGAAAAAACACTGAAACTATTCTAGAAATTACTCCACAAAAAGCCCCAGGCCCTGATGTTTTGACAGGGGATTTTTACCTACTTTCTATGACCATATAATCTAAAGACCCTAGAATTTATTCCAGTGCATTGAGAAGAAATTAAAAATTCGTAATTCCTTTTATGAAACAAGCATAACAATGATACCTAAAAAAATAAATACATTATGAAGAAAGAAGGAAAAGAATAACATCACTCATAACTAATGCAAGAAAACTAAATAAACTATTAACAAACAGAATCCAATACCATATTAAGAAAATGATGCACCAGGACCATATGGGCTTTATTTTAGAAATGGAAAATCACTTCAATATTTATAAATCTACCGCTATCACATATTATATCATAGATCTAAGGAAAAATTATCTCTATAGAAGCTGAAAACAGCTTTGACAAACTTGAACACTCATTCATGATTAAGTAAAATGCAAAAAAAATAGGAATTAAGGGTTGCTTTATCCAAAATCCATTATCTTATTTAATGAGGAAAAAGTAGAAGCATCTTCACTAAAATGGGGAACAAAGTAAGCATGCCCACTATTTATCCTACTATTCAGTAATGCACTCAAGATATTAGCTAATGCAAAATTAGTGGCACAAAAACAGTTAAGGAAGAAACAAAACTATCTATTTGCAGGTAACATGATAGAATACAAGGAAAACCTCAGAGAATGGATGATAAAGCTAATTCAAACAAATAAAGACTCCAGTAAGTATCATGATATAATATGAACATACAAAAATAAATAGCCTTAATATACCAATAAATAAATAAAGGATATAATGATAGAGGAAAACCATTTACAATAACAATAAAGGAGATTAAATACTTAGGAATTAATTTAACAAGTAATGTGGGACATTTAAAAATTTAAAAAATACTCTTTAAAGACATAAAAGTAGACTTGAACAAATGAAAAAACACACCCTGATCTTGTTGAGACAACTCAACATTAAAAAGACGTGAGCTTTTCCTAAGTTAATTTAAAAACTCAATAAAATCTCAATAAAAACACCAGCAAGCTATTTTATGGAGTTAGACAACTTGATATTAAAGTCCATTTTCAAAGCAAATATAAAAGAATAGCCAGAGAAACACTACATAAGAAAAACTGCAAGGGGGACCAGCCCTACTAGATTAAAATATACTATAAAGCCTCTATAATTAAAACAAGTAGTACTGGCACAAAGGCAGACAAATAATCCAGAAAAGTGGAATACAACAACGAGAAACAGTCTGAAATTTGGCACGTTAAAAGTGGCATCTCAAATCACTGAAGTAAAGATAAACTTTTAATAATAGGTGCTGGGACAACTGGGTGGCCATTTGGATATAGATAAAATTAGGTCCACATCTCATGGCACACACCAAAATAAACTCTAAATCAATTAAGGGCCTAGATTTTTTTAAATGAAACCATATAAGTACCAGAAGAAAATGTGAATAAATTCTTCTTTTTCCATGTATTAGGAAATGTGTTTCTAAATCAAATCCAATTCTGGAGATAAATTGGGCAATACCTAACAAAAACTACATATGTAATCAATCACCTATTGATTCAGCAATCCCACTTCTAGGACTCTACCCTCATGACATCTCCAACAATTAGAAAACATGTGTGCACAAAGTCATTCACTGCAGCATTGTTTTATTTGAAAAATATTGGAAACCATCTACTGTTCATGCACAGGAAAGTCATTGACTTTATTATGTTAGAGCTACACAACAAGTTACTATGCAGCTGTATAAGAGAAGGAGGAAGATCTCTATGAACTGAGTCAAAGTGGTTTTCAGAAAGATTTGTTAAATAAGGAAGCAAGTTACAAAAGACTATCAACAGTAGCTACCTTTCTTATAAGAAAGAAAAAGACACAAGAAAATAAACATGTACCTGTTCATTTACATATCTGCAAAAGAAATAACAGAAAGGGTAAACCAGAAACTAAAAAAGGCGGTTACCTACATGGAATGGGAGAGAAAGAGTGGGAAGAAGGGGGGAATGGGAAACCTGCTAGTAAGGATGTAGTGGGAGCAACACTTCTCCAAGTATAACATTTTTGATAGTTTCGCCTTTTAGAACCATGGCAAATTTAATAAAAAATAAAATTTAAAAAAATTAATTAAAAAATTAAATAACCCCAGGATATGAGGTAAACATATGAGTAACAAATGAACCTAGTTATGTTATAAATGAATAACACAACCACACTGAATGGAATGGAAAATAAAATGATGAACCAAAGTAGCTTTGGAAAAAAAATATTTTGAGATACTGTGAGGCAAAAATAATTGTACAGGATTACTTTACTCTGATTAGTAAGTCAATTTCCCACAGGGGTAAGGGTTATCAACTTTGTAACTGCTTGATGTGCCTACCAGGACTGAACAAAAAAGTAAATATACTATGGATAATGAGAGCCACGTTTTTCTCTGTTAGAGGAAAATTTACAAATAAGGAAAGGCTGGAGGCTCGAGAGAACCCTGTTGTATTAGAATCAGAGATATCAATATTAATTCATAATTGTTCATATATTTAGAGACAGATTGATGTAGAAATAAATATGGATGAAAGTCCATGCATGGATTAGTATATATACACATATTCCCTAACACTGTCCATTAAAAAGGACTAGAAATAATAACACCCTGTTAGCAATAAGCATACCTGGCACTGAGATCTTAGTTTCTAAATCCATTCTCCAATAAAAGGAACAAGAACTCCTTGGACAAGTGGCTTATTTCAGGGCTGAGCAGGAAAAACACAAGGTGAGTCTGGAATATCTTGTGTTGCCAAAAAATAAGTAAGTCCTCAAAAAAGGATGGGACATATCAAATAGACAATAAGCCACCCTGAAAAAAATCCCCAATAACCAATGCTGGAATAATTTGAATAAACTACACAATGATAGTATTGAATTATAAGTACTACAATAAATAAATACCCATGTCCACACTAATATAAATGTATAATTGAATAAGCAAACAAATGGGGAAGAAGGAACATCTCTTCTTTTGAAGAATTCCAATTAATAAATGTAGAAGGAATGAGGGACATACAAAATCACATTAGGCAAACGCAATAGTAACAATTGTCACAGATAAAAATCTACCAAAAAATGTTACAATCAGTGGGCAAAAGATTGAAGGAAAACAGGATATTTGCCCCGTTTAAAAGTATCTATTCCAAGATATATACATAAAAATAAATATATATATAAGTAAATATATAGGTATATAATGAAAGGAAAAATAGTAACCTTCCATTGGAAAAACCTAGCCAATACCATGTTCCTCAAGAGATTATGGTTAACCTCATCAATAATAAGATCTATTGACATCATGTATCCCCTGATATGATGCACTGAGTAGGGCATAACACTTCCTCTTGTCCAAAATGCATAATCCCAATATACTCATGAGAAAACATCAGACAAGCCCAAATTGAAGGTCATTCTAGAAAATAAGTGATGAGTCCCCTTCACGGTCATAAAAAAGTTAAGACAGAGAAACTATAAATTATTGAGGAGACAAAGGGACCCAACAAAAAAAGGTAATGTGGGATCCTGAATTTGATGTTAATTTCCCAGTTTCTATAATTATACTGTAATTATCAATACATAAGTTGTTAACAATAGAGGAAACTAAGGGAGGGCCTGTACATGTCCTCTCTGTGTTATTTCTGCAACTTTTCTATAGGTCTAAAATTATTTGAAAATAAAAAGTTTAAAAAATCACAGCATTTTAAAAGGGTTTTACTTTTCACTTGACATTGTGATCTGTGCTCCAATCCTAGCATCGACACTAAAAGATGTGACTTGAGTGCGTCACTTAACATTTCTCGGCTTCATTCATTCCTTTATTTATTCAATATACATTTATAATGCAATTGAATAAGATATCCTCTAATGATTTTTCTACTTTAATATTCTATTGTCTAGGAAAAACTGAGAAGCAGTGTGGAAAAAATTATTTATAATCTCAATTTATCTTAATATGATATTCATACTACTTTAGCTATTATATTCAAGTTACTCAAATTAGCACTTTTCAAACAAATCTTGTTCTTAAATTTGGTGCATTTTTTCTTTATTATGTAGTTTTTTTGGAGAAAAAAAAGGCAGCAGAGAGCATAAACTACTTATTCAGGATCATATATCACTGCATGGCAAATACATTATTGTTCTAAAAGACTAGCTTAATGCTTAGAAAGATTAATCAGCCTTTCATCGAATGCCAACTATGAAAGGCATAATAGAAGGTGGTGGGAATACAGAAATGAATAAGAAATATGCCTTGCTGTAAGGAGCTGACAGTTTAGCCTGAGAGCAGACATGTATGTAAATGAATATTTGTAAGGCACTGTGAAAAGCATTGTGATAGAGATATGTACCATCCCAGAAAAGAACAATCAAACTCTGCCTGGGGGAGTAAGCGAGGATTTTTCAAAGGAGATGTCAGAATATTGGAGGACCAGCAGACAATTTTCAGATAGAAAAGAAGGGAAGAAATTTTTCATGATGTAGAAGAGTATATACAAACGTATGGTGCTAGGAAAACCTGGGGAGAGTTCCACACTAACTGAATCATACGCTAAAGAGGAGTGGCAAAGGCCTTAAATGTGAAGTTGACATGGAAAGGATGGACAAACAACTTTTCCCTAGTTCCTGTCCTCTTTACCATCGCTCTCTTGCTTGCTTGCTGGCTCTTTTTCTATTATACCACAGATCATCAAAAAGACAAAAAAGAAAAACAAAACAACCCCCTGCCCCAAACAAACAAAAGACGTAAAACCAGACTTGTCCCATGAGTTTTGCCTTAACCCTGCAAGCAACAAGAAGCAAAAAGTTCATTCTTGTTTCTAACATCAAATTTTATTTTATAAACATTTATGAGGAAAGGAACCTTTATATACAAGACTCTGGATAGACATAAATAAGAAATAATAATCTTTACCTTGGAAGTATTTAAGCAGGGGAGAAGCACAGTTAAAATATTTTTTTTATAAAAAATACCATCTTCAGAAATAACTTTTCCCTGTATACATCCCCAACCAATCCACATCCTTTCCAGCAGCACATTCATGGAGACCTATGAGCTGATTTGTTGTTTGGGCCAAGACATTGGGCAGCGTGGTGGCATCATAGCTCCCTGAAGTCATTCATCAAACTAAAATCATCAGAGTTCATTTGGAAGCAGGAGAGCTCGGGTAAACAGACCTTTTCCCACTGCCACCTCTGGGGCAAAAAATACACTGTGCTTGCTCATTTCCCAATCCTTCCAAGTAAGTATTTTTATCATGCTTTGCTCAACTGTTCATATTTTATGTTAAAGCATCTTTTGCATTTTTTAAAAAAGAAAATATACTTTGTGTGTATGTTTAACTATCAATGAAAAATATACATAATCACTAAACTATGTTTAATACTAAATCCAGCTCAAGATTTGAAACTCAATTAAGTAAACTATTTTCTTTGGTATATGAAGCTATGGTAACATTTAAAACTGGGAATTTTGAGTTTTTGCTTTTAAATAGAGCATATAAACTATCATGTAAGTAAACAGGAAAAATGTCACCTCTTAGTTCAATTGACAATACTTAAAATACTAAAAACCCAATTTTCAGGTGATGCTTTCCCAAACATGAACTTGGTCATACCATTAAATACATATAGCCTTAGATCTAAAATATAACTCACAAGTTATTCTACATTTGTATATTACCACAACTGCTTTTAGATAGAAAAAGCCTTCGATAGCCAAAATCAGATAAAACAACTTGTATAGCTTTCAAAAATCACTGCAGCAATCATGCAGGAGGTAATGGCATTATTTTGACCATGATACAGAAATTTCTCATTATTCCAGTTAGTTCTTACTGAAGTTACTTTTTAATTTTTTTGCTTGTAGCAAGCACAATTTCTGAAGAACACAATTTCCCCCCCGCCCCAATAACATAAAAACTATATTGAGCATTTCAATATATAAATGTGATAGTCCAGGATGGTAAAGTAACAAGAAAGTTCAAATAGTGATTTTTATAGATGTTTAATACTACGGACCTGTGTTTCTCTCTTTTTTCATTTTACTCTTTTACTGCCATAAAAAATTTCAAAACCTTTATCTTCCAATAATTTTTTTGGAAGTCTGACTTCTACTATTAATTAGAATATTCATTTATTTTAAATCCATTATTGTCAATATTTTACCATGGCCACCAACAAAATACTTTAGAAACAAACTCAACTGATTTTTAAAAATTTATTTAAAAACGTTCTGGATGTTATTTGTACAGTGAGTTCAAATATCTTATTATATTACAGTGGTAGCTATTGGTGCTAAAACAATTTAGGAATATAATATCTTCAGGGAGTAGTTACCAACTAGAAAATAGTTACTGAAATAATGAGAATTTTACCTCCTTACTTAAACTCTTGTTCAAAAAAAATAAAACCACAGCATATAATTTTTATGTTTTGGTAATGAAACAAAATCACCTTCTCATTCTTTTCAATCTTCAAATACAGATTGCCAAGCTTATAGAAGTTGACTCTGAAGAGATTTTCTGAAATTTTCTAAGCTATGTTTTTAGTCAAGCAATGACCTCAGAGGCCTAATACATGGTTTATATGTAGAGCTATTGTCTTAAATATTAATTGTGGTGGTCATATTTTAAAAGATGGAATTTCTGAAAAAGTTCAGTTTATTCAATAAGGCAGGTTAAGAAAAATTAAACTCTACATAATGTGTCTTGTCCTGCAGAAGGCCATCACTTTTCTCTATCAGCTCTATTCTTCACCTATTTCCATGTACCTCTTAAAATCTTTCAGAATCTTTATACTGTACACCTGTAACTTATATGATATTGTACATGAACTATACTTCAATTAAAAAAAAGTGGAGAGAAAAAAACATCTTTCAGAATCTTTCTGCAAAATTTCTATTGAGCCATCTAAGGTGCCTATGTATTTTAACTTACAAAACAATACCAAGAAATGTTTTCTCACAGAAAGTTTCTCCAAGATCAATTTAGTATTAATAACCAGTTAATGATACTCAATATGCAAGTTTTGGGGGAGGAAACAAACTTCAGGCAACAGAGTCATAAGACTCTTAGAAAAGTAGAGATGTGATCTTAATTTTTGAAGGAAACTACAGGAAAAAGAAAAAGAGTACATAATCGAAGGAATAAAATCTTGGAGATCAGTTGGAAAATGGCTGCAATAATCTGGCTGTAATAATCTAGCTGCAATATGCAGGATGAACTAGCACAGTGGAAGTCTGTTTTGTAAATAACCTTCAACCTGTGTGACAGAAATTTAATTTCCTGATGAGACATAGTTAGAGGGTTGTTATGAAAATGAAGTAAGTGGCAGTAGGTAGTGATAGATGATTTCAGCTCCTAATTACTTTGGATGGGTAACATACAGATGTTCTCAGAAATTGCTAGATCCACTGAAGGATATTTTTCACTTTTTTTTAAAATCAAGCAACATCCAGATTCTACAGAAGGCCCTCTGCTATACATGTGTTTTACTGCACTCAAGAATTTTGGGCATCTCTTATTGAACTTCAACACTGTAGTTTCTGAAAGCTGGTTGCTTTAATCTAATCTACACTCTACCACCAAATCATTTCCTTTCCCAAAGCATCAATTCATTTTCTTTTTCTTTTTTTCAAACTTTTTCTTTCAGTTAGTTTTTTCTGATTTATGTTTCTAGTTAGATCTTGAGGTAAAAAGGAAAAAAAATCACACTATCAGGTCTGATATTTTTGTGAAAATTTTAGAGAATAGAAGCATCGATGCTTTCAATATCTGCAATGCAAGAGATCCGAGACAGGAAACGTTTCTGAGATTTAGATCAGCAGAGGTTAGGTACTGTGCTCCCCACGAATAGCTAGTCATCTAAAGAAGGTCAATTTTGCTCTTAAAATGGACTTATTAGACTTTGTATAAAGAGGTTGGATTAGAGACAAATAAGATTTTCCACACTGAAAACTCACTAAAGTTTAAAAAAATTAAATAGTTCAAAACAGAAAGTATAAAAAGATACTTTTAAGCAGGGCAAGATACACTGACACTAATACATCTTAATGAAAGATTGGTTAGCTTGACTTGGAACTATATTTCATGTCCTAACAGACGAATTAAGCTCAAAGGCTATTCCAAATATAAATATTCAAACCTGTACATAAAAGACAACAATTAAGTTAAATACTGATTTCCTTTCCAAACCTTAAAAATCATACCAGGCTTCATTTCATCTGGTATTCCTTTCCCTTAATTTACTAAACAATAGAATTAGCGTCAGAAGGAGAAAGGAGATAATTGTGAACACCATTTAGCCTTTTGAAGGTAATCAAAATAACCAGTTACTTCAGAAAGCAAGAGATACTTCTCAGATATAGAAGTAGGGTGTCCAATATATTATCAGGGTAGTTTTCACACAGAATATCAAAACAAAACAAAACAAAATATCAAAATATCAAAACAAAACAAAAGAAAGTGACAATTGATTCCAGAGAGAAATAAGAGAGTTGAGAACGTATATTTCATCATCTCCCAACTGGAAACCTGGGAATATATAAAACTTGGATTTTAAATTAATTGCTCTTTCTTATGTGAACCTATACTATGAGGAGTGAAGTGGATCCTTTGAAGTTTTACTCTGGTTTAATTAACATGCTTATGGTTCCTTGATGACATGTTTCAAAATAAAATATAAATGGAAGGTAAGGCTGGCATACCCTCCACTTAATGCTGATCTAAAAAAAAAAAAAAAAAAAAAAACCGAAAAACGAAGCAGGCAACATTTCTTACTTTCCAATATTCTTAGAAACTTGCCACTCTGTTCTCTGTTTTGACTCCCATGATGGCAATACACTGGCTACTATGATGCTTTTCTCAATGACATTATATTAAGGAAGACTAACATCTCCAAAGGCATGCCTCCTTTCCCATTTCATTCATATTCACTCCCACATCTGGATTAAGTTCTATACATCGTCACTTAATTGGAAGGGATGTTATTATTTTTTAATTTAACAAATACTTCAAAATCAGTTGTGTTATTACTACCAAGTTACAAACAAGAAAAGTAAGTTAAGGAAGGTACTTTTTCCCAGATTTGATAACTAGCAAGTGGCAGACGTGGGTTTGAATCAGGCAGTCTGACTCCAGCACCCATTCTACTAACAATACTGTTCCAGGAGAAGCCCAGTACAGACTCCAAGAGGTACTAGTAGTAGGTGCTAGTAATGTTTTTTTGAAAAGATTTTTGCTGCAAAAAATTATTTGCTCCCAATTCTCTTCCATTTATTTTTTGGGGGAAGAGAGAGGAGGGGAAAAATCGGGGGTTTTATATCTGTGTTCGTAATACATAATAAAATAATTCAATCATTATAAACTTGGCTTCTCCCATACTCCTAAGGGTACATTTGTTGGTAACTAAACAAACTGATTTTGATTAAACCTTCTTGATGATTAGTAAAGAAATTTTCTAGTGATAATTTGGCATACAGAGAGCCAAAGTCAACAGCCATGAATAGGAGAATCAGGATACCCATGAACTGTAGGATTTAGAAGTTATCATTACATCAAGAGGAAAAATACTGCTCCATTTACTACACTAATTAAAAGGTATTATAACATAGGCGCCAAACAAATTTATTATATTTCTGTATGTATCCTCACTAAACATCAAAATTTATTAATAATTGAATATTAGTTTAATTATTAAACCCTTGGTAACACCCTTCGTTCTTTCACGGACCAGATAAAGCCACAAGGATTACAAGTTCCCACACTTAAAGATCCTCTGAAATTATCAATTTCATTGGCTGATAATATTACAAAATGGGAATTAGAGTGATTTCTCTGAATACGTAAGTTTTAACTAGATGCCAGTCCTCTGCCAAGTAACTGAATCATTGAAAGATAAGTACTCCAGAAACAGCTTTAAGAATCTTCTTAGTCTTTAAGGAAATGAGCCATGTGGAGAAGGGGAAATCCAGTTGGAGAAACAAATGCTCATATTATTAGGACTGTTTACTCATTCATTCAACATGTATTTGTTAATTATATGTCAATTCCTGTTCTACAAGAGATATAGAAGTAGGGTGCCCAATATATTATCAGGGTAGTTTTCACACAGAATATCAACTAATGGTCTTGTAAAATTCAGTTACCTTTCAAATAGGCTCATATGGAATTTCAAAGTCTATTTTTCATAGAAAGTTGTTCAAAGAGATTGTTACTGGCATTGATTTGATTATTTTTTCTTTTAAGTAAAGCACATGATATTTTAAAAAATCCACTAGCCCAGTCAATTTAGCCTATTTTCTATTTTTCTCATGTGGCTCATTTCTGTTTAATATTTTCAACCAAGTTATAATCTTCATGGGGACAGAAGTACCTACAAATGTCTTTTTAATAAGGGTATAGAAATGTGTGTTCATTACATGGAAGATAGGTAATTGATGAACCACTCTGATTGCAGATTGATTTTTATTATTCTAGGGAGAAGGCAGATATTACTATGGTCAATGCATATACCATGCCCTTTGTTCATCTTTTCCTTCCTTGAATCATTTACTTAATAGCTAGCACCCACCAGAAACCGGAAGAACAACACAGGGTGAAAGGTTAGCAGTTAATTTTGCAACATTTCCTTTAAAAAGCCTTTTAAAAAAATTTTGTAATCAAAACGGTGCAAAAGGATGAAATAATCTGTAACTCTTTAATCCTTTATGGCTTGAATTTTATTGAATTTTTTAACACAACTCAAATGATAAATTAGTCATGCATCAGAAATGGAATGTTATTTCCTATCAATGAACATTAGGTCCTACAATGAATAAGGAATAACTAGTTTGGACAGGGCAGGAAGACAATCTTCTACATATGGCAATTTTCTTTTTGAGTTTGGGTATCATTATGTTCTGTATCAGCCAGAATTGCCATTTAGTTTTCTATAAACTAGAACTTCTTACAAACAAGACAAGAAAAAAATCAAAGAAATATCAGATATATCCCCTCCCTTCAAAAGAAAACTTATTGATAAGTTATACACATAACTATTATTACAGCAAAACAGCTATTATAGACAGTTAAGCTCTGTGCATTTAAAACATGTTATTGATTAGAAATTTTGTACTTTAATTAGAAATTATTTAGACTAATTTCACAATAAGTCTGGACAAAATAAAAACATTGAGCTCTTTTCTTTGTTCATTGTACTTAAATGTAAATTCAGTTTCTTTTAACAAAAAATATAATATTGGGAAAAATAATAACCTATTAATGTACTGCTTCTTGCTCTATATCAAACTAACAAATAAAAAAATAGTGTTTTCAGAATATAAATATTATAGTTTCAAAATTAATTACTATTAATAAAAAGTCATATTTATTGCTGTTTTCTCTTGGAGACCTTTTATACCCACCCAAGATAACCTAAGATTTAGACTATTCCAGATAAAATTTTCAAAGCATAAAATAATTTTCAGGAATTAAGTTCACCTCAGTAAATAAATGTGTATATGTAAATAGATACACATACATATACATTCTACTATAAATATATATTTATCTATAATATTATATATAATATAAATGTATTTATGGTATATATTTATAGTAAAATGTATATGTATGCACATACATATATATTTACTGAGATGAACTTATAATAATAAATATATGCATATATTCTACTATATTTTAACTTGTATCTCTGTAAGACATGCTAGTTTTGTGAATTATAATATTTATTTCTGATTACCATGGTTGCTTTTTACAGCAGCTCTATTAAAGCAAACAGAATTGCAAAACAACAGAAATAAGGACAGATGAAGTATTATGAAATCTTTAAGATAAAATTGCCTAAATATTACAGCAAGAAAATAGGCATGTGTTAACTGAAAAAAAAAAAAAAAAAAATGGGTCTAGAGAAAAGTTGATGCATTCTTCAAGAGGAAATGGCTATAAAGTTAACATATTTAGACAAGGATACCTAAGTAGAGGCGCTTTAAAAATATCCTGAAGTAATTCTGCAGTTGTTTCCTTCCTGATATCTACCTATTTCTGATGGACTCAATGTAAATAAACATTTGCTTTTTTAAAATCAGCTTCTTCCTCTAAGGTGATTCCTTCTGCTGTTCTCAAATCCAAGCTGTGAACTTGACCTTCTCCATAGTGAGATCAGAATAACTCCATCCATTTTCACGGGTCAGTAAAGGCCAATCACTACAAGGTGACATCCTGAGTTAAAGAGGACAGTATTTTGAAGACAACCATATTTTTGCAAAGCCAAAGATACATAACATAGTAGTAAGGTAGTATTTTTTAAATGTTTGCATTAGTTTGTTTTTTCAGAGGCTTTCAGATATTTCACACTTTTGAAAATGTATTTAATATCTAAAATAAAATTATGGGAAAAAAAGCATTGCGGGAAGTTGGTTTTCTCTTCCTATTAGATGAAACTACACCTAATTAAGCAGAAGCACAGCAGTGGAATTTTGTAGTGTCCATTACATGTTTGCATGGTGAACAGGCCATCTATGAACTCATCTGAGAGGGAAGGTTACTGCCAGCTGGTGTCAAGAATAGAATCATTATTGGGCATTGTATAGTTGTCAAAAATAATAAAAAGCATCACTGACCTCAGCCAAATTTGGACTGGTTGTATAAAAACAAAAATATTAGAAAGTGGTACTACTGTTTTTAGAGGTTAAAGTGTCTTTAAAATATAACCCCTGAAAGACCTGTAAAAACAAATTATTATTTATTGATGATAAATTTCCATATTATAAGGGAATTTTGTAGTGCAATAAATATAAATAAAACCAGTTTTAAAAAAATATTTTGGAAAAATGTAGTAAACTATTCTCCCTGGGCCTCTTAAATGGGGTTCCATTATTTACAGAGATGTAGTTTCTTATAATAAGAGATAACAGAATTAGAGTGGGGAAAAAATCCTAGTACAGTTCATAGATCATTCTTTACTAACTATAGGATACCAATTATTTCACTGTTTGGGTTGGGGAAGTGCGACATCTTCTCCCTGCCAGAGTTAATGTGTGTATTATGTGAAAGGGCTTTGTAAACTACATTTTAATACATTACTTTAATGTTATTTATTTTATTTAAAGCAGTTGCTTATTAGTGTGTAAATAATACCAAATGACAATCCCAGATTATTTACCAATAAAGACAATGTAACAAATATATTCATTAGCACTGGGGGATGTACTCAGTAGAAGCTAGTAAATAATTCAATAGGTGAGTTGGTTAATAACATCTAAACAAAAATTTAATCTTATTTTATTCTACAACAAAGAACTTTTCAATTTTTATTGGTAATGTTTGTGTTTTCCTAGTAGAGTAAATCATCTTAAATTTGAATATAGAATGATAGGAACCCTGGAACCAAAAAAAAAAAAATGACAGAAAATGGTAACAAAAATCTCTCTAAAACTATTTGCGTTACTTTCAAACAAATATTTATCCTTAGTGTCAAAATACTGGATCTTATTTTGTTCATATATGAAATTATGAGGTTAAATATGTTCAGAATCATTCCAAATTATTCTTTGTCAAAGACAATGGTTTAATTTTTTTCTATACCATAAAATTTCAGCAATCCATAAGGACTTTAAAAAAATTGATAATTGAGTTTAAAAAGATGCATATGTGGGCCAACCTATAATTATAGTTACATATATGTAATAAATAACAAAAGAAAAAGAATAATGGTTAAAGGTTTAAATATTTTCAAATACTTATGTAGCATCTACTTAAAATAATACATACTAATTCTCAGTTTCAGAAAATATTTCCATTAATAATAGTGATGCTGAGTCCTTGTGTCACGTGGTTCAAATATGCATGAGTCAGTTATATAAAGCAATCACTGCCTTTAATGGTTTAATTAAAGTGATTCTATTTCATATTTTATCTACTAGAGAGAAAAACTGACTTCTACCTTTTTGACACCACATCTACATTTTAAAAATTATGTAAAGGCAGCTGGAAACAACCAATAAGTGTAGAATTAATAAATGAATTTTGCTATATTCACATAAAAAATACTACACCACAATAAGAAAGAACAACCTATTGATATATGCAGATGGGGAAAATCACATGGACAAAATGATGAGTAACATAAGCCAGAAAAAAATGTATATGTGCTGTGTGATTCTATTTATATGAAATCAAAAACTGGTAAACCTAATCAATGGCGATAGATATCAATAGGGCATGAAATAGTCTTCTGGGATGCTCAAAATTTCTAAATCCTGATCTGAGAGATTACATGTATGCATATGATTACATATATTTACACATATGTAAAACATTCACCCAGCTGTATGGTTAAGAATCATGTATGTTAAATATCTCCTTTTAGAAAAAAAAAACTTTTAATCTCATAAAGAAATAAAAAATTCAGAGGATTATCTTCAATTTTTCAGAAAGGATGCTAAGTGAACATTTCAACAAAACTCATTAAAGGATCAGAGTGACCTAGGATATAAATCAAGGATGAAATTATAAACTAGAAACTTTTAATAATGTGACTTTACAGAAACAATAATTCATGGCAAGGTTATATTCAATTATATATACATTTTATTAGTCTTTTTCATATTTAATAATGAAGCTAAATCCCCCTTCTATTCTGTTTCCATACCACTTATGTTTTAAAAAGAGGAAAACAGAACATTTGCTAACTGGATATGAATGAGGCCCTTATGTAAAGAAAAGAATACAAAACATGAAGGGAGATTTATTTTCAAAGCCAACTTTCCAGGCTCTAGTATTATTACCATGAGCAGAAAAACCATTTTTTTTCCCCTCTAAGTCACCATTTTCTCCTGGATAAAATAAGGAAGTTAAAGAAAGAGCATTCAATGATCACAGCTCTAAAAGACAATAAATCAAATATCTGAGTGTTGGAAAAGTGATTTTGGACCAAATTTTTCAATGTTCATCAAGATATTTTGAAAAATAATATCCAGCATTACATAAAACGTAACTGAAGTAAAATAAACAGTTTTATAAAATGCATTTTATGCCCATATCCTCATTTCTTTTAAGTCTTACTCTTACCAACAGAAATTAGAAATCTAATTTTAAAACATTTACTAACAAGTGGTCTATAATATAGTTCAAGTTTCTTTCTACACAGCCTGTGATATGGACAAACTGAATTTTAAAGAGATGCCATCATCTAGTGGGAACACCTACTTCAGAGCAGTGAAGCACTATGGGAAGGGTTCTGAGTCTCCGCTTCCGTGGAATGCCACAATAGTGCTCTGCTCGGGGGCACTGGGTGTTATTGATGACCACAATGAAAAATCACTGTGCCTCTCCAATTCCTGTACCTTTTTGGTTATAATAACATATATGTTAACAAAACAAGCTAGTGAAATTTCCTGACTGAGAGGATGTCTTCCCCCTATTGTACTATTCCACAGCTCTTAATATTTTAAGCCACTGATGTGCAAAACAGCCTCATACTAGAAATGCAATCGTTACCCATATACATCATCATTTCTTTCTGGAGAAAAACTCTTATGATCAAAAGTGTTTTATTGGTCACTGGCTATTGCTTAACTTAAACAACATTAAACATACTTCATATATTAAAAAATACCTATTATATAAAATATCTCTCACTATTCTCCATCTATGACTGATTTTTAATACTTTCAGAACTTTGTTTCTTCAACTGTTAAAAAAAAAGAGCTTTTAAATCAGAGGATTATATTTAATGTTCCTCATACTCTCAAAGTCAAAATCATTAAACTTATAGTGCAAGGAAAATAGCATGGACGAGAAGCACCATTAACACAGGTTCAAATCCTGACATGGACACTTACTAGGCCAGGAGCTCTAAGAAAATTACTTACACACTCTAAGAACTCTCATCCGTACAATAGGGATAATTATTCCCACCTTTCATGGTTAGTTAAAGGATTAAGGGAGATGAGATATATGAAGACCTCTGCACAGGATCTGAACCACTGCATCAATAACTGATCATGTATAACACTTTCAATGGCAGGAGTCAATCACTTGAAAAACATGTTGTAGGCAGGATAGATAAAGGGTTCCATCAGCATACTCATAACCAATGAGTCAGTTTTCTAATTACCTCCAAGGTCAATTTTTTGCAGTTATTTTAGTAAAACTCTTGGAAAAGCAAATTATTGTTGAAATACTGATGGATTGATTATAATAAATCTCTGCGCTTACACACAGTAAAAGCCCTTTAATTCCCTGGCCAAATGCAATCATGCAATCATTCACCTTCCATTTCCCCTTCTTCCTTCAACCATCAACACATCTTCCCAGAAGAGCTTTAGAAAAGTTTGGCTATTCCTAGCTGCAAAGAAAAGAAGTCTATTTCAAGCCCAAGGAAACTTGGGCAAGAACACATCTTTACCAACCCAGAATTGCCAAAGCAATCCTGAGGAAAAAGAACAAAGCTGGAACTAAAAACAGAACTACCATATGACCCTGTAATCCCACTCCTGGGCATATATCCAGAGAAAAACATGGTCTGAAAGGATACATGCACCCCAATGTTCATTGCAGCACTGTTTACAATAGCCAAGACATGGAAACAACCTAAATGTCCATTGATGTAGGAATGGATAAAGAAGATGTGGTACATATACACAATGGAATATTACTCAGCCAGTAAAAAGAATGAAGTAATGTCATTTGCAGCAACATGGACGGACCTAGAGATTCTCATATTGAGTGAAGTAGGTCAGACAGAGAAAGAGAAATATCGTATGATATTGCTTATATGCAGAATCTAAAAGTAAATGATACAAATGAACTTATTTATAAAACAGAAACAGACTCACAGACTTAAAGACTGAAATTATGGTTATCAGGGGGGAAGGATGGGGGGACAGGATAGTTAGGGAGTTTGGGATTGACATGTACACACTGCTATATTTAAAATGGATAGCCAACAAGGACCTACTGCATAGCATAGGGAACTCTTCTCAATGTTATGTGCCAGCCTGGAAGGGAGGGGAGTTTGGGGGAGAATGGATACATGTATACGTATGGCTGAGTCACTTTGCTGTGCACCTGAAACTATCACAACATTGTTAATCGGATATACTCCAATATAAAATAAAAAGTTTTTTAAAAAAAGAACAAACCTGGAGATATAACCCTCCCAGACTGCAGACAATACTACAAAGCTACACAACCAAAACATCATGGTATTGGCACAAAAACGGACACACAGATCAATGGAACAGAATAGAGAGCCCAGAAATAAACCCATACACCTACAGTCAATTAATCCTTGAAAAAGGAGGCAAGAAAATACAATGGATAAAAGTCTCTTCAGCAAGTGGTGTTGGGAAAGCTGGACAGCTACATGTAAATTGATGAAGTTAGAACACTCCCTCACACCATACACAAAAATAAACTCAAAATGGCTTAAAGACTTAAAAATAAGACATGACACCATAAAACTCCTAGAAGAGAACACAGGCAAATCATTCTCTGACATAAATCGTACCAATATTTTCTTAGATCAGTCTTCCAAGGCAAAAGAAATAAAAGCAAAAAAAAACAAAAACAAAAACAAATGAGACCTAATCAAACTTAAAACTTTTTGCACAACAAAGGAAACAATCAACAAAACAAAAAGACAACCTACAGAATGGGAGAAAATACTTGCAAACGAAGCAACCAACAAGGGGTTAATTTGCAATATACAAGCAGCCCATACAACTCAATACCAGAAAAACAAACAACCCAATCAAAAAATGGGCAGAAGACCTAAGCAGACATTTCTTCAAAGAAGATATACAGATGGCCAACAGGCACATGAAAAGATGCTCAACATTGCTAATTATCAGAGAAATGCAAATCAAAACCACAGTGAGGTATCACCTCACACCAGTCAGAATGGCCATTATCAGAAAGTTTACAAATAATAAATGCTGGAGAGGGTGTGGAGAAAACGGAACCCTCCTACACTGTTGGTGAAAAATGTAAATTGATGTGACCACTATGGAAAACAGTATGGAGGTTCTTAAAAACCTAAAAATAGATCCAGCAATTCCAGTCCTGAGCATATATTCGGAAAACACAAAAACTCTAATTCCAATATGAACTCCAATGTTCACAGCAGCACTATATACAACAGCCAAGACATGGAAGCAACCTAAGTGTCCATCACAGATGAATGGATAAAGAAGAAGTGGTGTGTGTGTGTGTGTGTATATATATATATATATATATATATATATACACACACACACACACACACACACTCACAATGGAATACTACTCAGCCATAAAAAGAATGAAATAATGCCATTTGTAGCAACATGGATATACCTAGAGATTATCATACTAAGTGAAATAAGTCAGACAGAGGAAGACAAATATCATATGCTATGATACGCATATCACTTACATGTGGAATCTTAAAAGAGGATAAAAATGAATCTATTTACAAAATAGAAACAGACGCACAGACAGAAAACAAACTTATGGTTATCAAGGGAGAAGTGGGGGGATGGATATATTAAGAGTATGGGATTAACAGATACACACTACTATATATAAAATAGATAAGCAACAAGGATTTACTGTACAACACAGGGACCAATATTCAATATCTTGTAATACCCCATAGTGGAAAATAATCTGAAAAAAAATGTATATATATATATAAACTGTAAAACTGGATCACTTTGCTGTACACCTGAAAGTAGTACAATATTGTAAATCAACTATACTTCAATAAAATAAAGGTCTTTACCTGCTCAGATAATATTAATGACAATAGTTTATCGCTATTGAGTATATAAGTAGCTCCAAGTGAAATGCATGGATTTTTTTAAAAAAGCTGATTTTCCAGACATGTATGTTCATGGTCATTGCTTATAATCCAATAGACAAAGACAGTTTACTAGTATTCCCCATTTTTACCAATGTACTTACATCCTACTCTTGATATTTTCCTTACCACTAGGGAAAGAAAACATAAAGATCTCTTACACACACACAGACACACACACACACATCATCTTGTGAACATGCACACACACATAAACACATATTTCAGCTGTACTTGGATCATTTTGCATGTTGTCAGGGAGTATATAATGTAAATGGCATAAAGGCATAGAGTACATAGAGGGGATCTACACACTTAATTGATTTTCACAAAACCTGCTGCATGTTTTGGTCTGGTTGTAATTTCCAATACATTAATGGTTCTGCTGCCACTTAGACATACATCGTCCCAAGTACTCATAGGTATTACTTCCCTTTAACTAGTAAAACTAGTAATGATGCTTCCAATCCAATTTAAATCCATTACAATTTAGCTCATTTCTGTGAAATTTAGAAGAGCACAGCTGTACATTTTGCACATCTGTAAATTACTTTTAATTGCACTTTTCTCAAGTGAGAAAGGAGAAGCTCTACCTGCAATGCAATTTGTATATCTGACCACAGAAATGCTAGTAAATGCCTGTGCTTTATATATATAATTTCATTTTGGGCTACATAATCTCATCTCACTATTAATCCAGACTTTTATGTGATTTAGCTACTACAAGTTTCATCTTGAGTAGGCATTAAAATGGAAAATGGAAACTGTAAGATATTTGATTACTCTTAAGTTGTTAACTTATCTAAGAGGAGGGAACAAATTTCATAGGTAGACTGGCTAATTCTGAAAGTAGAAAATATGCAAATACTCCTACATACATATTTAATGATTTGGGTATTGAAAATTAAAACAAATTCCAGATATGAGGTAGCCTAATACCCTTACATTTTATCTAAGACCAATTCATTCAATAAGCCCTTTGTCTTACATCAGACATTTTGAACTGTTGATTACCAAAGTCAATTACTGGCTTCTAGTAACAAATAGCAGTTTCTAAATTAAATTTGTTGGCACAAAATATGTCAATAGAAAAATGTTATCATTCTATAAATATTCTGAACTGATTATTGCTCTGTTTCATCTGCCAAAATTACAAATCGTTCTTTATTTCTACATCCTTGTTGATTCATTTCCTGACAATCGAACATGTTTTAGAAATAGCTAAATCACACTTGAACAGAGATTTTCTGTGCATCAACTTTTTAACTGTCAAGCTACCTAAATGTATCTAAAATTGGCTGTTGACAAAAACAAAAAATCCCTCCAGAGAATATTTATGAATGAACCCTAGGAATGGAGAGGAAAGAACATGTGATCAGGTTAGAATCCTACAGAATAAGCACTGGCAACATACATATAATTTTCAAAAACTGCTCCACTAGCAAAAAATTCATATCTAAATCATTATGCCTTACGAAGAATGT
The DNA here is from genome assembly GCF_965194825.1 of Balaenoptera physalus. Taxonomy (NCBI): domain Eukaryota; kingdom Metazoa; phylum Chordata; class Mammalia; order Artiodactyla; family Balaenopteridae; genus Balaenoptera; species Balaenoptera physalus. The sequence continues at coordinate 118,994,079 of NC_138891.1, read as the reverse complement.
AATAGAAAAAAATGCTTTTAAAAAGTAATTTTCAGATGACATCTCAAATAAAATTATAATAAAGCTAATCCCACATTTAATTTCAGGAAGGTTGCTTCTTTCACTGTTTAAATATTTTGGACACACAACATATATTGATATAAACTATTTTGATCACAAAACACAGTTTATTAATTCACAACTAGAAAATGCATGTTGTACAGTTTTCAGCAACTCAACCTTTCATGCACAACTGTCCGCATTCTTCAGGAAAGTGCCCAGGTTTAGGCAAGAATGAAAAACTAATTATCCTTGTTAAGGCTGAGTTGGCTTGGTTATTATGCTGATTTGGCCAACTGATTGAGCTGACCTACCCAAACTGTGATTTTGTTTTTTTAAATCACTATACAGAGAAGAACACTGCCTTTGCCAAAGAAACCCCAATCACGGACCCTCCAGTGAACAACAAGAAAGAGTGTGTTCTGCAACCCCTCTCTGTAAACATTTCTGAGATTAGTGTTATGGGGGCTCTGAAGCAAGGCTAGAGGATTTCAACAGGGAAATGATTGCACGGGCCTGAAACACCATAGATCATACAGACCGGACCAAAATCATCCCTTTGCCACCACTTTCCCAGCAGTTCTTAAGTGAAGGCTGCTCTCAGAGCCCACTGGGTATCTTTCCAGTTTGTTGTTTATGTATGAATAGCAAGTTGTAATTAGTTTCTATAAAAATACACCATGTCATTAATCTTCATCTTATTTTCTATTTTAGTTTTTTAAACTGAAGTCCACAGAAAGCCCATGTATTCCTCACATTTACATAAACATTAAAAAAATACACAATCATTCCTTTCAAAATCTCTGCAAACAGTAAAGTAGTTGATAATCACAGGAAAGAAAAAAAAATTTGAAATATTTTCAGGCACCCCCCAACACACACATTATGACCTCTTAAGTTAATGGGAGAAATGGAAAGCAAGGCACGACTTAGTCTCATGATATTTTTAAGGAGAACTATTATGTAACATTTCAATAATAGCAAAGTGGAGGCAACTATAAAATTAGTAAATATTAATAATTTTTAAGCAAATGATGGCATTCTACATTTCCTATAAATTAGTAAATCTTTAAAACTAATAATGATCATATATTTAGAATCACTACACAAACATGTAAATGACCACTAACTTCCACAGGATATTCAGTGCTTCAAAATAGCAAAAGCATCAGATTTGATGTGATCTTTATACTGACTCATATATATAGACTAGCTTTCAATAAGAAACTCAAAATCTTCGTTTATTCAGCGGAATATGGAATAAGAATAAACCTAGAGCCTACTACTACACTTTCTGGCCTAATGCTCACAAGACAGATATCTCAGGATGTAGGCAGATACTCAGGTTGGCAGACGTACCTGGACACATAAACAAGAGAAAACTAAAAACTAAAGAGTTTTTTAGAAAAAATTTTGAGCACCAAAAAAGAGGCCTTTTGCTGATCTTGACTCTGAAAGAGGACTATACAGCTAAATATAAATAACCATTGTTTAAATATATACTAGGTCAGGTCGCTTATAAAATAAACCCTACCATGTTTAAAAACGATATCAAATAGCAATATTTACTTTATGATAATCTAAAAATTAAACCATTATTAAGTAAAAAATGCAACAAGTGCAAATCAACCGTTCTTTTATATGAAAAAGTCAAAACCAGAGAACATTATTTTTATTCACTATTAACTGTGTTTAAATCAAAGCATAACATTTAAAAAATTACTTGGTTATCTAATTTGTAGTTAAATATTAGCTGCGTGGAAATATGACAGTTGTTCATCTCATAAAAGAATGATACACTGCAGTTACTTCTGTGAAAAAAGTCTTATGAATGCATTTTTTAAATTGTAATTAATTCTTTAATGGTCAAGATTTATTTTATTAATTAAATGACAAAATATTTATCAGCAGTTTACACGAAAAGTATCTCTTGACTTTTAGCACATAATTCCTCCAAAACAACAAAGGTCGGTTTCTCACGTGCTTCACCACCTACGTTTGTTATTGCAAATCCAAGATCATCCCACATATATCAATCTTTTATGGCAGAGGTCACTGAAGTTGTGCCAAAATTCAACACTTATATTCTATCTAATGCAGTGATATATTTATCTCATTGCTGGAATTTACCATTTAGAACAAAGCATTTCATTTAACGGATAAAATGCTCATCCAAAATGCCCTGTCGTAACATTTCTCACATTTTAAAAATCGTGGATAAAACACTGCAGTTTTAAAGTTTCCTTTTCAACAAGAATTAAATTTTATACTTAATTATTTAAGAGCTCTTTTAAATGGGGGGGGGAGGGGAGAAAGCATTTTATGTGCCTGTTGCATAATTGAAACAAACCAAAACACTGTCACACTTAAAACGGTAAAGGCCCATAATCTAAATTGACAACTACAAATGAAATTCACTTTCTCTGAAGAGTGAAGTAGTTTCCGTATGGTAAAGTGGAATAGGTTTTAGTACTTCCAACAGATTGGGAAAAATGCTGAATAAAGCAAATTATTCCAACTGTTCTTTGCAAATAAATTTAACAAAAATATCAAAATATTTTTCTTTTTAAAAGTAATTGTATCCTGAATATTGTTTTAAAATGTCAACTCAGTGAAAAAATGTAATCAGTGTTTTGCATTTATGGTCCCAAAAGGAAAATTAGCTAATAAGTCTGCTAAAAAGCCTACACTTTTGAAATATGCAATTACAATTCATAGCTATAGCAAAAGACAGTAAATTTCTTAGTAAATTTAGCTAAAGTGTATAACTTAAATTTTTCTCAATAGTTACTTGTTTCTCCCTCAACTCAAAAGTATTTGTCAGTAATTTTATACAATTAAATTTCTTCGGAACTCACAAACTAACGTATCTGTGTACTTTAAAAGTTCGATATTTTATGGCATTTATTTTGCTATGGCCTCTAATTAACCAAAAAACCCCACAACAACAGCTAAAATCATCAGTTGAAACATTTTTCAGTATATTTTAGAGAAACATTCTGTCAATTTCAAATAAGCAAAATAATTAATTAAAAAATAAAAAATGGAAACAGAAGACAATATCGTATGCATGAGAGCTAAGATTAAAATAAAAATAGAATTCAAAAATAATGTTTTAAGCAAGAACCCTGCTGAATAAGCAAGCTATCTTATTTTTCCTGCACCTGTTTGATGATAGTAAATGATAAAAATGTTCCTGCTTTATGCAAATTTTGAAATATCTAACTTATATATTAACTTCTTTTTTTAAGAATATCGAAGATTACATTAAATGAGAATTCAACTGCGAACTCACATGGAAGTACAGAACTTATCCAGGTAAATATCTATAAATAGCAGACATGTACTGCCCTTTCCCAATTTATAGCATCTCTGTATTTTAATGCTGACTGATATGGTAACTTCAAACACTCCATGCCTCAGTGCAACTAATAGCAATGTAAATACAGCAATACCAAAAAATATTTTATATATACATAAATTATATATATATTTAAATTGATCTGAAAGAAATCAGATGCATTTTCTAATGCTAAAATTTACTTAAAGTTAATTTTCATTTTTTTCTATGACCCCAATTAGCAATCTTTTACACTGTGTAATAAAAAAGAGAAGATAAACATAGTGATAAATATATGAAAAACATACCTAGTAAGACAGCTCTAACTCATGTTTCTTTAAAGAATAAATCAGGCTCTCATCAATATTTTAAAAAGAAATATGATTATTGTAAAGTGAAAAATAAAGTTTCACTCTAGATTACCACAGACTAACATATAAGGCAAAATAGCATTTAGTATAATAGGATTTCTTAAAAAAAAAAAAACAGAGCAACCGAGATCCTACTTTTCTGCTTTTAAATACACTGCAGTGTGTCTATTTTTAATGTCTAAATATATTGCTGAAAATGGTTACATAAAATCTGAGGTTGTTAATATCTGATTACTAAGGTATTTCATTGCAACCTGTGAATTTAACTCTTAAAATACTGGAGTATAAAGTAACGTATCGGCTTACATGACAAAAGCCAGTTAAAAAAAATAAAAACTGACAGTTCCAAAAATTAGATGAAAGTGCCTTTGACCTTTCTTTCTTAAAAAAATAATCATCATTTTTATTGCAAAACAGCAATTAAATACAATTATTTAAAGTCATTCAGTCATGTTTATATATCAAGCACTTTTAAAACATTTGTTATAAATACCATCAGGGTGCTAATACACTTTTAAAATTATACAAAAAGTGCCAACACTTTTTAGAATCCCAAACAACATGATATTTAAAATATACAAAAATCCCATTTTAAAAAGGTTAAGCTGAATTGTGCGCACAGCGAAACTTCTAGAAAACTTCATTACTTACTGTTCACTGAGTATTACTTACAGAGATTAACAGTTTTAAGAATTCATCTGTTATTTATCCTGAAGTGTTTTGAATAACCCTTTCGTACTGTATACTTCTCAGTGTGATGACCGTCCCTACTCTGGTCTGCTGAGAAAAACAAAAAAATCGGTAAACCTTCTTCTTGAAGATTGTTCTTGTTATAACGTATTTTAGGTGGCCACAAGCAGGAATTCATAATTCTCAAAGCAACAATATAAGGAAATTTTTTTAAATGTTTGTTTCATATTTACTGTATAAAGTCATTTTGACATGCCTACACAACTGGTTATGGCAGCTCTCAGACATGATTTCTAATAAAAAAAAAATTTTTTTTTTGCTCCAGGTTCTTTAGAGAAAGCTTGCCGCTGGGAAGTTGATTTTGGCCAAGTGCCAAAATCATGTGCAAAGGGGCCTCATTAGGGATTCATGGCAGCCTTCAGCACTAACAAAAAATGTGACCCAACAGGCTAAATCAGCGACTAAAATTAAAAAGTAAGAGACAAAGACAACTTACTTAATATTCCTTCCAAAGCAACATTAAACTTTTTTTGGTAATTAAACCCTTGTTAGTCTAATGCAGCGTTCCTCTGTCCTCAAATGATTGTACAATTACTCTTTAAAACTTGTCAATTTCCCTTCTAAATACACTTTCTTTCTACGGCAGTTTACAAAGATTTTGCTATATAATAAAACCCTATATCCAGTATAATCAGTTCAACAGCAGAAAACAAAATCTTAAAAATGCAGACTACAGTATTCCCTTAAGATTTAAATAAACAAACAAAAAATAAGCAAACAAATAGTACCTTTTAAACTTCTACAAAAGTGAACAGGCACACTCCACAAACTCACGTAGCTTGTGATGAATCATTCTCACTGCCCAACTTTTCCCCAAAAAAGTAGATTTGATATGCAGCCTTACCTAGATGTCTTCTGGCTTTTCTGCAGATCAAAAAGTTTCCTGCCTAAGCACACAGATATTCTTTCACAAACCATAAAGGGCCTTTTATGAATCCAGCACTGTAACAGGCTGCCTTCCACACCACGTTGAGAGCCCAGTGCGCCAGCTCTCAAGATAAAATACATTGCTAATACACAATTAGTGGGAGAGGTTGTCTACTGGAGAATTTATCTTAACGAAAGAAGGAAAAAGAAGCGTTTTTTCTTTTTTTTTTTTTTTTGTTTTTTGGTTTTTTTTTTTTGGAAAAAGCAAAGAGGGTGCGGTCAGATGTTAGGTTTTGCCTGAGAAAGGGCCCTACACTGCACTAGTACCTAAATACTAGCAGAAGCTGCCTGGGAAGAGAGCCAATGGAAGGACTTTGTTTGACCCAGCTGCCAATCTCCCCTGAAGCCGTGCGCCAGACTAAACACTCACACTATTTTAACTCAAATCAGGCTACAGCAGCTGTTTGCTTTCCGGCTCTGAGCTCTGCACCCAACATGGCTTGTGCAGTTCACCCAGCGAGCTCTGCTAGCCGCCTGGCTAAAATCTGTTCTGGGTCGGGATTTGTCATTGGAGAGCAAAATTTAACCCTATTCCTCGTGGTAAATATGAACTGTTTGTTGTTCAGCGTTTGGATCTTGTAGTTTGGAATAATTCTGCGATCTATTTAAAGAAGAGTGATATTTTATATCACAGAGGAAAATTGAGATTTGAAGGTTATAGAGATTCATATATTTCTTTGAAATTCTGACATAAATTCTTCTGATGTATTCAAATTAACACTAAAATAACCCTTGTGTGTAACAATAACAAGACTTATACCAAGCACTTCTAAGAACAAAGATGGTACCCATTCAACCCAATCCAAACTTCTTTGGCCCTACCAAGATGGAAAGTTGGTATCACAGGATCAGAGACTCACATCATTCTGAGAGTTAGTACTTACTGCTTAATGCTCTGGAAAGTTCCTCCAGAAGCAACATCTAAGCACACAAGTAGTTTGTTTTCCTTATATGGAAAAGTACAAAGTGGTCCGATTTATCTTTCCTAAATTTCTAAGCTTATTTAGCTATTAGGCTGAATGTGAAAATAAATCCTGAGTTGTAAAAGATTAAAACATGCCCACTGGTAGTCTAAAGTGAAAAGGAAACTAAAGAGAAGTTAGTCAGGAGAAGCACAATTTAAATAATAGTCAAAATTATCTGATGTATCAGGGAGGAGAGATCTGATAACTAAGAGCTGTTGCACCCAAGGTAGGAGACAAACATTACATATATGCAGAAAATGAGTCAGGAAGTCATTCAACATGTGGAAGAGGTAGAGAATTTGAGAGGAGTGTGGTAACATGGAGTATAACCAAGTTATTCTTACTCCTGACCAAATTCCTAATTACGGACAACAATGGTGAGAGAAGACAGAGGGATTTTAGTTTCTGTTGTTGCTTGGGGGTAGAAGGATGTCTCTTCATTTAGGGCAAGTAGCCAGTAAGACTTTTTTTTTTTTTAACATAACTAATTTGGTTCACACTACAGTCAGAAGATGACCAAAAAAGAAATATTTCTGATATACTGTAAAAGTACGTCCAGGGATAGTTTCAAAAAGTTGTTTCTTTTGCTTTAACAGAGAGTTTACTTTGTTTCTATTTCTGCCCCCAAAATAATATGTCTGTTTTCTTATCTTAGAAATGAGAGATCAAAGTTACAAAAATTGTCATTTTATGATAAAATGTTATTTTCTCAGATAGAAAGTGGTGAAGATGCTTATAGAGAGGTTGAACTATTAGGTTTGATGCGTGCACATAAACTGAAAGACCTAATTCATTAAAAATGCATGTCAAGATAATATTGTATAACAGGTGAGTTATTATCTCATCCTGAAAGTAATACACATATTAACCCAAAAGATTCCCATTGGATCTGGCTTCCTACATAGCAGAGTATAATTAGCTGCTAAAAAGTCTCATGGAATCAAATAAAATGCTGGGAAATCGTTTCTTCTGTGCCTCTTTCTTTCAATCCAAGAAAATATTCAACAGGTTTCTCTGAATAGTCTATTACAATCTACCAAGAAAATTATCACCCATAATTACACAGCTCCATGTACTTCTGCAGTAGCTATAAAATGGTGGCCCTGTAGTAACATTTGTTCATCTCAGTAATTACTTCTCTTACACTGCATTGTGCACTGCTATCTTCTCCTTAGACACTTGTGCACAAAGCAGTTAGTTCACATCACGAGTGTTTGGGGCTGAATTGTGTTCCCCTCCCTCGAAATTCATACATTGAAGACCTAATTCTCAGAACCTCAGAATGTGACAGTATTTGGAGATGTGAACTTTTAAGAGATGATTTAGTTAAACAAGGTCATTAGGGTGGGCCCTAATGCAATACAATTAGTGTCCTTACAAGAAGAGATTAGGACACAGATACACACAGAGGGAAGATCATGTAAAGACACAGGGAGAAGAAGTCCACCTGCAGTCAAGGAAAGAGATTCAGGAGGAACCAACCCTGCAGGAACCTTGATCTTGAACTTCTAGCTGCCAGAATTGTGAGAAATAAATTTCTGTTTTTGAAGCCATACAGACTGTGGTATTTTTTATGGCAACCTGAGAAAACTAATACAATGTCTAAGTAAAAAGGAGTGAAAAATTATCTTATCGTTGATTACAATTTGTTTCAATACTCAGGTGTTTGATTTTAGTCAATAGAGCATGTAATTTATGAAGGAAGTGTACATTATTTGCATTTTTCAGGAAGAGGAAAAACTACATGTGTGCCAGAGTTTTATATAAAAGCTGTACATGGTGTTAAGAATGAAGAAAAATATGACACAGTTGCCATTCTTTCATGATACTTCTCATTTTCATGTTTTGAACAGGAATACCATGCTTAAGTCATTGTCTGGTACATAATAAAATGCTGTGTGCACAATTAACAGGCACAGACTTTGAAAAGAATTATGGAATAAATAGGTACTTAGCTTTTCCTTTAGGACAATAAAAAATGGAATGTAGACTTCTGATTTTGCAAGATAGTTTTGATCCATGGACAACTTACAGTTGAGGCCTGGTACTAGATAAAAATTTCATATCAAGAGGTGGAAATATAAAAGGCTAGTCTTTCTAAGGGGAGAGTTCAAATAACTTTTACAAAGGGAATAGACTCTAAAGGAAGAAGGAAAAGAAATGTGGGTGCCTGGCAAGAAAGTCTGGATAAAAGCAAAGGAGGTGAGACTGAAAATAATCAAAGATAGAATAAGTCAAGGGGTTAATCAGAATATCCCCAAAGGAAGCCATATTTGTCCAGATAGTTAAGAATGGACATTCCACTTACATAAAGTTGGAAGCAGCAAGATAATGATGGGAAATGGATTAGAGTAGGAATACTTCTGCTGTTGTGTCAGGCAGAATTCTAAGACAGCCCTAAGATTCCCACTCCCTGGTAAACACTTGTATACCACCCCAGAAGTTGGGCAGAACCCATGAATATGATGATTTAGTTGCTTTGTTGATTAGGTTATCAACCTCTATGTAAGAATCAATGAGATCTCCATGTAGAGTTGGTAGAAGGAGAAAGAAGAAGCCACTATCCAAGTAATATACCTGACCAGAAGAAGTAAGGAAAAGATGACTGATGTTACCAAAGCAATGAGATGTTGTTTTACCCACCAGCTGATGTGGATGTGAGCGTTCATTCATCTTTTGATTCACCTATCCTCTCAAAAATTCTATTTAATGCTGACTTTGTGTGTGTGTTCAGTGGGGGCACCACTGCGCTAAGTGTTGTGTGGGACAAAAAAACAACCCCTGATCTCATGTTTCTATCTAGTAAGCAAACTGATAGCTGAACAGTCAATTCTAAAGAAAATGGCACTGTTTTTGTTGAGCACTTCAGAATGCTGAGGCATTAGGTAATGTCAAGTGGTTTAGTAAATGCCATAGAATGTTATGACAATATTGATAATTATCACATGTTCAAGTACTTATAATAAACAAGTTACTGTATTGTAAAAAATAATATATTTTTGGTCACCCAACAGCTTCATGATGTCATTGTCTTAAAGTGCCTAAAGACATCATTATTTCTGTGAAATTATGATTGCTAGTTCCTCCTATTTTTTTGGTAAGCAGTTCCATTATTTTCCATACTAGTTGAGACCAAACAGACCATGTATCTCTTGAAATCCTAACATTTAAAAAATAAAATCCAAGACAGCATCATTGTGCACAAAAGCCCATTATTACTCCAAAGTAAATAACACAGTACTTTGAACACCTGTTTCCTAATGAGAATATCCATAAAACATTGAGAAACAACTTCAAAGAAATGTTAAATGTAAATTAAATGTGATCAGGGAATGGAATGAATCAAGTTAGTATAAGGAAAATGATCTTAAATGACTAAGTAAATATTTCCGTGTAAAGATTTAAAATAAAACATAACACAATATACAATTATCAAAATAGAAAATAAAATTAAGTTCTTACCTGGGGTAACAAATGATGATGCACACAGACTCATAGCACACATACAAACAAACAGACAAAAATATTTAAGTAATAGAAAGATGATGACCTATTCTAACTGATCTGATTAAAATTTTGAAACGGACTTCACATTCCCACTGTAAGTTTTTTTTTATTTAAGCCATTTGCTGCTTCATTCTATTTTCTAGATCTATAAATCTGCTTTTTGAGGCAATCTCTGTAGGCATTTTCAAATTTTATCAAGTTTATTTTATAGTTTCAGAAGGATTAAGAACAATCTAAATACACACAAGGATAAATAGATAACATGAATAGCTCTATATGTATAAATAAATTGAATTAATAACTAATAACCTTTCCTTAAAGAAATCACCAGATACAAATGGTTTCACAAGTGATTTCTACCAAACATTAAAGGAAGAAATAATATCAATTCTCCACAGTCTCTTTCAAAAAAAATAAATAATTAAAAGCAGAGGAACATTATCTAACTCATTCAGTGAGCCCAGCATTACTCTAATGCTAAAACTAGATATAAGAAAAAAAAATCACAAACTTATATCTCTCATGAACATAGACACAAAACAAAACCTCACTGAAATATTAACAAGTCGAATTCAACAATGTATGAAAAGAATTATATACTACAACCAAGTGGTATTTATTCCATGTATGCAAGGTTGGTTCAACATCTGAAAAATCAGTCAATATAATCCACTGTATCAACAGACTAAAGGAGGTAAATCATATTAATTGACACAGAAGAAATACCATTTGACAAAATCCAATACTCAATCATAATAAAAATACTCAGAAAACTAGGAGTAGAGAAGAACTTCTCCAAATCAATGGAGAACCATCTGCAAAAACCTACAGCTAACATAATCAATAATGAGTAACTAGACACTTTCCCCCTAAGACCAGAAACAAGGCAAGGATGTTCCCATTCACCACTTCTATTCAACATCACATAGGAAGTCCTAGCTGGTGCCATAAGAAAAGAAATGGAAATAAAAGGATAAATATTGGAAAAGAATAAAACAGTTGCTATTCATTGGTGATAGGATTGTCTATATAGAAAAATTCCAAACAATTTTTTTTATAAAAAAGCAACTATAGCAAGGCTTCAGGGTACAAGGTTAATATACAAAAGCCAATTGCTCGTTAGCAGATGAATAAGTTCTGGGGTTCTAATGTACAGCATTGTGATTATGGTTAACAGTACTGTATTGTACACATGAAAATTGTTAAGAGAATAGATCTTAAATGTTCTCAGCACAGAAAAGAAACAATAATTATGTGATGTAATGGAGTGTTAACTAACACTGCAGTAGTAATCAGACTGCAATATAAAAGTGTGCCAAATCAACATATTGTACACTTTGAATTTGTATAATATTATATGTCAATTATGTATCAATAAAGCTAGTAAAAATATATTTAAAAATTTTAAAGCCAATTTCTTTCCTCTTTACCAGCAATAAAATGTTAGAATTTGAAATTTTAAAAATACCATCGATAATAGTATCAAACAATTAAACACTCAGGCGTAAATATAACAAAATATGTACAATACATATATGTGGAAAACTACAAACTGCTGCTTTGTTAGCAGAGAGGGCCCAGGATGCAATGTCTCCAGTACAAATGAGCACATCCATCACAAAGATCTTGGTTTCTAATACCATTCTCCAATAAAAGGAACTAGGGCTCCTTGGAGAATTACCTGATTCTAGGACTCAGCAGTAAATAGGCAAAATGGGCCTGAGGCATCTTATAGTGCCAAAAAGTAAGTAAGTGCCAAAAATAAAAATAAAAAGTAAATAATGATGAAGATACATTAAAGGGATACAGGAGCCAATTGAAAGGGGTTTCGATGGCCAAAGTTGAAACAATCTGAACAACAAAGTAAAATAAGTAGTACTGGATTATAACCCAAAGTACAAAATAAGAGTCCATGAATACATACTGATATAAATTAATTAATATATATTCCATCCTTAAAGAGGTGGAGCAAATCTGCCCACTCCTTAAGTGTGGGCTGAGCAGAGTGACTTCCTTCCAAAGAGCACAATATTGAAAAAGAGAGAGAAAAAATTATAAGTTTATAGTGGAGAAAGCTGACAAGCACTTCTGCAAGCCAGGTGATCAAGATTAACATTAACAGTGATAAATTATTTTAGTAACATTCAATTTTGATATTATGTGATAAAAATGGCAATGTACCTTTGTGGTCTTCCTTCCCAAAATATATTGTTTCAGTCTAAGCATAAGAAAAACATCAGACAAATTCCAGTTGAGAGATACTCTATGGAACAATTGATCAGTAAACCTCAAAATTGTCAAGGTCATTAGAAATAAGGAAAGTCTGAGAAACTGTCAAAACCAAGAATACCCTAAGGAGACATGACTATTAACGCAATATGGTATCCTGGATGAGATCCTGGAACAACAACCAAAACAGGGGGCATTAGGGAAAAACCTAAGGAAATCTGAATAAAGCATGGACTTTAGTTGGTAATAATGTATCAATTGTGTTTGACCAATTGTGACAAATATACCACACTACTATGTTGAGAAACTAGGTGTGGGGTATACAGGAAATCTTTTTTGTACCATCTTTCCAATAATTTTGTGGATATAAAATTGTTCTAAAATTAAAATTTTACTAAAATGTGCACTAGAAAAATATTTTAAATAGAAAAAAATGATTAAACACTTCATGGTATGTTACCCAATATTTTCTTAGGTGTGGAAGCAATGTCCAGGAAGCAATTCTTGAGAAATATGTATTAAAGTAATAAAACTACTCCTTTGGTTTCCATGACATTGTTTCCCCAATATTTTTTTTTCTTCCCATATATCTGATTTTGTTTTCAACTGTTTAAACGTGTTACTCAAAACTACCTCCTCAGCTACCTTTTTCTTTTCTCGCTCTACTCAGAAATCTACTTGATTTTTACAAATAGGTTGATAACCTCCAAATCTTTAGCACAGACACCTCTATATAGTGCTCCAGGTCCCATTTCCTAAATGTCCATTGGCATCCCAATCTCCATTCCTAAAACTATATTTATTCTTTTCCCTTTAACTTGCTCCTACTCTGTTTAATAGCCAACCATTCTCACATGCCAGAAGTCAGAAGAGATCTCACGATATCTCAACAGTTCCTGAGTAAAACACTGGGACAACTGGAAAAACATGGAATATAAAGTATAACTGAAGAAAAAAGTTCTTAACAACAACAATAAAAAGAAACTTTAGTGGGCTGATCAAAAACATTTATTTTGTTCTAGGAAAGCAAAAAAAAAAATATCATGAAAGAGAAACTGATCTATAGAAATAATTAAAAATAAAATGATAATTCATGAATAATTAATGTTCCTGAAGTGTTAGAACAAATTTTTAAAAAATCAAAGATATCAAAGATAGAACTTTCTCAAGCCTAATGCTAAATTAAATAATTCACCATGTGCTTAGCAAAATTATTGGAGGAAGATACAGACCTAGATCACTCTAGCAAAGAAAAATTGTAATTACAATTTTAAAGGACAGATCTTACCACTATCAAAACTGAAAAGGAAAGTGTATGTGTGTGTGTGTGTGTGTGTGTGTGTGTTTCTACACAGGAATAAAAATAGTCTGTCCACATTATTTCTTTACAAAATGAAAAATTAATAATATCCATGTAACATTGGGGTATATTAGTTTTTGAATAAAAGGATTTAGGTCCAACCATAGGGATCAAAGGTGAACTATGACTGTCTTAATCCAATAGAATTAGGTGAAAACCAGACATAAGCCAATCGATGTACTGCATTCCTCCAACCACAGATACTGGTTCAGAGTGAGCTGGACCACATGACCATAATTGACCTAGTCTCTTATGTGAAAAGCAGGCAACTATATCTAAGAGTCACCTTTTTATAACTATGACAGAACCAAGCTTTGGGATAAAAGTGACATCACAAAAGACAGAGAGAAATAATACCTAGCACCTTGATGATATTATTAAAACCCAGATTTCATCTTACCCTACATATGACTGTTTTCAGTTATGTGAACCAGTAAATTTCCTTATTGTTTAAGCTATTTAGAGTTTACTTTTATTTAATACAAATGGAAAGTATCATAACTTGTAAGCTAGCCAAATTTCATTTCATGTGTAAAGGCAACAGAAAGACATCTTAAATGGCCAAAAACTAAGAGATTATACTATTCTTAAGAAAATTGCATAAGACATGCTGGCTGACTAATAGTTGAATCAAAATTAAGTGTCCATCACTGGATGAATGGATAAAGAAATATATACATAATACATAATGGAATATTAATCAGCCTTAAAAAGAAGGAAATCCTGCCTTTTCTGAAAATGTGTACAAATTTAGAGGACATTATTCTAAGTGAAATAAGCCAGACACAGAAAGACAAATACTTTGTGTTCTCACTTATATGGGGAATCTAAAAAAAGTCAAACTTAGAAAAACAGAGAGTAGAATAGTGATTGCCAGGGACTGAGGAGGTGGGAGAAATGTGGAGATGTTGGTCAAAGGGTACAAACTTTTAGTTATAACATGAATAAGCTCTAGATATCTAATGTACAGCATGGTAACTATCCTTAGTATTAGTGCATTGTATATCTGAAATTTTCCAGGAGAGTAAATCTTAAGTGTTCTTGACACACACATACACACACACACACAGGTAACTATGTAAAGTGATGGATGTGCTAATTAGCTTGACTGAGTGTGGTAACCATTACACAAGGTATGCTTATATCAAAACACCATGTTTTATACCTTAATATGTGTAGTTTTCTTGTTACTCATACCTCAATAAAGCTGGAAAAAACAAAAATAATTTAAAAAATAAGAATTTAGTATAGAGGCTTTTCCTACTCAAGCTAGACCCAAAACTCTGTATTTGGACTCAGAAATCTTCCCTAAGATATTCTACTTCTTTTTCTCCTCCTTTCCCTATACTAAGAAATAAGTTTGTCATGCTGCATTCTTCATAGCACAATGTGGGATGACCACTTAAAACAATAGTGATGTGTTGTACTCCAATACTTGCTAACAATAATTAATTATTTACCAATTTGTGTTGCTGTGCCAGAATTACAAAAAATTCTTTCACTTACTGTTTCTTTTTCCACAGAAAATAATATGTAGAGCACCATGATGATCAGTGAGAAGAGATAATAAAAAGTTTGCAGATGCAGATATTTCCTGAGAAAACCCCAATTTATAACATTTAACATCAAGTTCCTATAAATGTATGCAAGAGGGAAGAGATAAGGGAACATATGTATATGTATAACTGATTCACTTTGTTATAAAGCAGAAACTAACACACCATTGTAAAGCAATTATACTCCAATAAAGATGTTGGAAAAAAAAAAAAGTTCCTATGAACGAGCCTCTTATGTGCTTCAAAGTCAACCAATAGAGAATGATCTTAAATAAAGAGAAACAGTTAATAACTAAAATGTATTGAGCACTAATTCTACTAAGTTAGGTTCAAATAAATGGAAGAGCAGGATTAAACCCAAACAATCTGATGCCAGAACTTTAGTTCCTGATCACTGTCTGTACTGTCTCTAAGGAAACATTTATTGAGTGCTCATTATACAATAGGCACTGACTCTGTCTTCTTTGTGATGTAATCATTGTTTAGCTCTCTAATAACATCTTTTGTAAATTATCCACATTATACCATCTATGCACAAACCTAGGTTCATTGTTATGCTTTCTCTCCTTTGTCTGGGCACTTGTGGTAATGTGCTTCCTTCTAGCACTTTGCTTGCCTATCTTCTATTTGGAGACAGCATGGGTATCGGTTGTAATAGGAAGACTTTCCAGACTGTTTCCTGACCAAAATCTAGTTCAGCATTCTTTCTATGCCTTGCCATAGTACAATACATACTTCTAAATCTATTATAATTTGCTTTTATCCATTTCCCAAGACTTTAAGAACAGGGGACTATGCATCCCTCATTTCAATCTCAGTAACCCATACAGTCCTTGGCACTGAATAAACACTCCTAAATGTTATGAATTACTTAATGAGAAAATTACTGAGTGGAACATTTAATGTTAAGTAAAGCAGAAATCTTGAATTACATAGAAAATATAGATGTTTACAGGTTAATTTAAAATAGCCAATTTAAGCTTATGGAATTGTTCCCATTGAATTTAAGGTTCTTTCTTTGTTGCAAAAGAATTTGGAGATGAAGTGATAGGTAAAAAGTGGATTTATTTAGAGAGAACACAGACTCCACAGACAGAGCATGGGCCATCTAGGAAGGCGAGAGGCCTTGAGAGAAATACACGCCACAGACAGAGCGTGGGCCATTTGAGAAGGTGAGAGAGAGCCTCGAAATATGGCATGCTTAGTTTTTATGGGCTGATAATTTCATAGGCTAATAAGTGGGAGGATTATTCCAATTATTTTGGGGAAGGGGCGAGGATGTCCAGGAATTAGGCCACTGCACACTTTTTGACCTTTTATGGTTGTCCTCAGAACTGTCATGGTGATGGTGGGTGTGTCATTTAGCATGCTAATGTATTACAATGAGCGTATAATGAGGCTCAAGGTTCACTGGAATTTTTCGCCATTTTGGACCCAGTTGGCTCTAACCAGTCTTTGTCAAGTACTATGGCTATATCATTCTTTTAAAGGTTGTGCCCTGCCCCCTTCCCTCCTGTTTCATTCCCCCCTCAGAGATTTTACTCCCGTATTTTTATGGGAAGCAGAGAGGCGAAGGTCCGTCTTCTGTAACTGCTTCAAGGCTGAATAGGGGGATCGACACTGCCTGTCGGGGAGTAAAAACTCTGGATGCCTGATCTAGAGGCCCCAGAGGCAGGACAGCTCCTTGTTTTAACTTGGTATGGGTTAGAAACCTCGCATAGCCATCATCTTGATGTGGAACTGTTATAACTGCTACCATAGCCTTCCTATGAATCTCCTTGATGATGAAGCACTTTTTGTAACAGCATCAGAGTACAAAAATATCTATAAATGACAAAAGACTTAAAAGGCATGGTTAAACATCTGATTACAGCGTAATTGATAAAGAAACTTGGTTACTGTTGTGACATACAACATTTTAAGATAATAACTAGAATTATGACTGATAATACTTTATCAAGACATGTCAGAATCTTAGGAACTCCATATAATTTCTAGAATATCTGTATTAGTAACATTTGCCATACAATATAACCTAAGAAGATTTATTACTCATTTGACAGTACTTCACATGTAATTTAATTTGACTTAGGAAGTTTTGTCAAAAGAATATCGAAAGGGTTTAAAACAGTCAGATAGGATCATAGGTCACTGTGAAAAAATAGTTATTTACTTAGCCAAAGTGACAATAAAAGATTTCAAAGACAAATGCAGAACAGATCACTTAAAAGGTAAAGAGTTTAAAACCTGTTACCAAAGGCAGTTTAACATTTTAAGAAGCTTGTCCTTTTAACAGAGAGAAAGGCCAAATTCAAGTTTTGCACCAGCTTACTTTTAAAATTCATTTACTCAATTAAATTCATTTTAAACTTAGTCAGTACTGACCATGCACAAAACTTTTTTTTCTCACAGTTCCTTTCCACAACCTTTCAGCACTTTCTGTATCCATCACTTTATTTTTCCATCCAGAAACAGCCATCCAGAAACAGCCAACTTCCTTTTCCCTTAATATTATAAAATGCAATTCCATTCCTCATACTTTCTTTACTGAAAACACACATCCTACTTTCCTTAAGCAACCATGCACTGTCATTGATATCAGCACTCTGTAGATTGGTAAACATAAATCCAAATAATAATTTTTTTAAAATGTGCTTTCTTATAGAAAATATCTCAGTGTGACACCAAACATATTTATTAATAGTCCTAAACCTTTTGTTTCTCTGTAAAAGGAAGCCAATGTTCAGCAATTAATGTTTCAGTATCTTATTTTATTTGGAAATGACGTAGTTATTTAATAAACTTTCATCATTTAACTTAATTTAGCACAACTCTAGAATTTCAAGTTACCAGAATCTGGAGAGACTACTTTAGATAGACATTTTTAAAACATAATTATTTTTTAAAAGTTTACGCAAAGCTTTTCTCATTTGCATTTTTTTCCTTAAAAGTTTTTTTCACATCAAGTTACTTTTCTCGTTGACAAATTTGTAATGGATAGAATGAGGTCTTATTTGACCTCTAGTAAACCTAGCTGCAATAGATGTATTATACTTAACATTGATGACTCTAAAGGCATGTCTATATTAATCAGACCAACAAGCTTAAGCCACCTTCAATACCAGATATTAGTTTAGTATTGAATATTTCCCAGATGACATGAACCTGAAATTCATTCTGGCCAGATTTATATTCCTGAGTATTTATATAAGCACTTAATTTCCTTTAAGCCAATTCAATAGAGCTCTTTTACGAATTAATTTTGGCAATATCATACATCTACAGCACACATAGATATATACAAACACACAGACACAGAAACCTCAAAGTTCCCATTTCAAAATTTTAGCCCTGAGTCAGTGTAAAACCCATCAGTTATAAGGGGTTGGATTCAAACTGGGCTCCTGGCAGATGGAACAAATCAAGGTCACCTATCTAGATAGCTACTTTTTACTAATGTTTATAGAAAAGACACTTAGGATTTTTACTTTTATTCTTGACAAGTCAAGTTCTAAATTACTTTCCCCTCTTTGAAATTTGCATTTTAAAAGGATGGTGGCGATAAGGGTTCCCGTTCCCAGAGAAGACTAGGTAGGATTGGAATATTACAGGGAGATTGGCATGGCATCAAAAGCCCGTATTAAATGAATTTTGAGATTAGGGGTTGGAGGCCTCATTGACCCTCTGGTTTATGGAGTATTAGCACCTGGAAGGGAAGTTATTAGTTTCCTTTAAGGTGATTTTTATAAGAGTGACAAACTTTGCCTTCCCTGGGATTCCCTGATCCCAGACCTGCGGATCTATAAGTTTTTCAGTTTCTGGGGGAATATTTTGGGCTGGACTGTCCATATCTTGTATAATACACAGTCCAGCCAAAAATGTGCCTTGGCTTTGGTTTTCAGGGAGGGTAAGAGCTGCCCCCAAGGCTGAGAGAAAATCCCTTCCCAATAATGGGCTGGGGCATTCAGGCATGACAAAAAACTTGTGAGTTATAAGAGTCTTTTTCCAGGTGCAAGTTAGAGGGGTGGTGAAATGTTTTAGTTTTGGCTTTCCTTCGACCCCAACAATAGAGCAGGTTTTAGGGGCAAGGGGCCCAGCGTGAGAAGTCAGGACAGGGTAAGTGGCTCCCGTGTCCACTAGAAATTGGACAAGGTTACCTGCCACGTCAGTGGTCACCCGCGGTTCCTCCCGTGTGATGACTGTCCTCTCGGGAGCCTTGGGTGGTCCTGGGTCCCGTCAATCAGACACTGCCATGACTGACGTGGGGGAATTTCCTTGCTCCCTTCAGAGCTGGTGGCTTTCCCTCTTCCAGTGGCCCATCTTCTTGCCCAATGGGCATAGCGTTTTGGGTGCAGGCTGGGACCTGTTTCCTGAGCATTCTTTGCTCCAGTGTCCAGGACTCCCACAGCTGAAACTGGCTCCCTTTCCTGGTGGAGGTCTTCTGGGAGTACTTTTGGGGTGACCAGGAAGTGGGTTGGGTCTTCTCATGCTAGCTGCCAAAAGACTGGCTTGCTGTCGTTCCCTCCTGAAGTCATGCTGTTCCTTCTTTTCCTCCTCAGCCTGGTCTTTATTGTTAAAAACACTGAAAGCTGTGTCAATAAGAAGGTTAGGAGGGCTTTGGGGCCCCATGGCAAGCTTTTGAAGCTTCCAACAGATGTCAGGGGGTGACTGGCTGATGAAGTGGGTTGTAAATACAATGTGTCCCTCGAAAGTATTTGGGTCTTCTGTCAGGGGTTCCTGTTCTTCCAGGGGTGCCACTAGCGAGGGCTTTTGTGTAGCCCAAATGGGTCTCAGCCGGCAAGGTTCCCTAACATAGGACTTGCATAGCTCCGGGTTTTCTCTTAGGGCCATAAAAGCCTGTACATAAGGAACTTCTGTCCATTTCCCCCGCCTTTTGCAAAAGATGTCTAAGTGTAGGATGGCATTAGAGTTGAGGCTCCCATTTTCTGCCCAGGCCTCATCAGCCTTAAGTTTATATGTTACGAAAGATAATGAGCTACTTCGTTTTAAAGAATCTAGAGAAACTTGTCCCAGTGGCTCAAAATGCACCAGACGGATGAGTCCTTGGGGATAGAGGAGGTGTTTCCCATTGTTCCTTCAGGGAGAGGGTACTCCTGTATCAGAGAGCAGCACTGGCGTTAGGAGGCCCCGTGGGGTCTCCCTAAGGCAAGACTGCTTCCAGGCGCCCCTGTCCACCTAGTCGCGTCGACTTTATCCACGATGGGGGTCAGCTATTCCCCTGTGTGGCAGTCCTGTTGGCCCCAGCATCCTGGGGCCCATGTCCTATCCTGGCATCCATGGTACCCAGGATGAGTGACTTCCCTGAAGGTTGCTCTATAGATTCTATAGATTAATCCCTGTGTTCTGGGATATGTTCCCCTGGACATCCTCATGGTTCTAACACAAAATCCCAGCCTTTTTTTCTACAAAGGTGATAAGTTTCAGAAAACAGGCACTGGTCGTTAAGGGAGATGGTCTGTGAAAAAGAAGAAAACCTCTCATTTCCCTTCCCTTTTGTGGGTGGCACCCCTGAGTCTTCAGTGCCATGCTCCCCCTCCCCCCTTCCCAAACATGCTCTGGCCGGCTGGCAGTGGGGCTGGGTGCAGGGGCAGATATGGCTGCTGAAGCGGAGGCACTGTGACTGTAGTTAGGGGGATGGAGAGCCCTGCGACCCTGGAAGGACGCTCCCAATTGCGTGACCCCGGAGAGGCAAGCACAGCAAATGTGGGTCATGGCCCAGGCAAGTATCCCTGGGGCGCAGCCATGTGTATGACCCATCCACCTTGAGTGGCCCGCTCCACTTTAACAGAGCAGGGTGGGGTGAGGGCAGACCCTGGAGGGGCCAGCCCAACACCAGGAGGCAGGCGGTGAACAATGGTCCCACCACGAGTCCCAACCACATGGTGCAGGACCACCCCCCTCCTAATATGAAGGGGGGTATACGCACAAACTGCCTCCCCAAGGGATTGCAACAGCTATAACCATGGCACAAAATCTAAGTAAGGCTGTATTTCATATTTTTACACAATTGGACCTGTTAACAGTTAATTAAATGGTGATAAGGCAAACCCAGAGGGCAAAGATCCTATGGCTCGGGTCCCTAGCTGCCTGTGAGGATGGCTGGAAACTTTCCCTGACATGCCCTGTGCATATGTAACAAACAGTAAGAAGTGGAAGAGCTAGTGGCATGGCTGGAAAATGCCTGGCAGATTTCTTTTTTCCCCATTTCCAGCAGAGTAAGGCACGAAAAAAGGGGAAAGTAAGAGTGAGGTAGGGATACCAAGTTGAGACAAGGACAGGCATAGGTGGACCAATAATAAGCCTATGAGGGTAGCCGCGGAGAGGGGGGCAGTGTACGCTCGTCCTGCGCCCACATTTTTGTGGCAATAGGTCCGAAAACGAGACAGACTATAAGAAAGGGAGAGAGGGCGAGAGAGAGATGGAGACGGCTGGAAGTAAGGCCATGCCTCTCTAGAGAGACAGTAACAGCGGGAAGGTGGCGCCTCTCAAGCCCAAGGGAGGAGAGAGGCTGAGGCTTACCGAATTCTCCTGGCTGCCTTCACCAATACGTTCCTGGTGAATGTGAGGTTCTTTCTTCGTCACGACAAAAGAATTCGGAGGAAAAGTGATAGGTAGAAAGTGGATTTATTTAGAGAGGAACACACGCCACAGACAGAGTGTAGGCCATTTCAGAAGGTGAGAGAGAGCCTCGAAATATGGCATGGTTAATTTTTATGGGCTGGTAATTTCATAGGCTAAATGGGAGGATTATTCCAATTATTTTGGGGAAGGGGCAAGGATTTCCAGGAATTGGGCCACTGCCCACTTTTTGACCTTTTATGGTTGTCCTCAGAACTGTCGTGGCGCTGGTGGGTGTGTCATTTAGCATGCTAATGTATTACAATAAGCGTATAATGAGGCTCAAGGTCCACTGGAAGTTGAATCTTCCGCCATTTTGGACCCAGTTGGTTCTAACCAGTCCTTGTCATATACTGTGGCTATATTATTCTTTCAAAGGTCATGCCCTGCCCCCATCCCTCCTGTTTCAGAATAAATACAAATTCACATACAGGAAGAAACTATATTCTGGAGAGTAGACAACATTTTTGAGTCATTTCATACTCTCATTAAGAGACTTGAGAATAATGTGATAAATGAATAATTTAACACTCAATTTTAAGTGATTTTCTTATTTGGGACATTTGTTCCTTTATCATGGTTTAAGTATATGTTTGTCATCTGGTTTATTCCTATGTTTGAAGTTTTTGTGGGTTGAATTGTGTTCACCACAAAGCTAAGTCCAGGTCATAACCCCAGGTACCTGTGAATGTGAACTTATTTTGAAATAGGGTCATTGCAGAAGTAATTAGTTAAGATCATCACACTGCAGTAAGGTGGGGCTTTAATCCAGTGTGACGAGTGGCCTTATAAGGAAAGAAGAGGGATGACAGCCATATAAAGAATCAAATTCACAAGGACAACACCATTGTGCAGTGCAGGTAGATTGGAGTGATGCCTCTACAAACTAAGAACCACCAAAGATTTCTGGCAACTACCAGAAGCTAACAGAAAAGCTTGCAACAGAGCATTCAGAGGGAGATGGCCTGTTAACACCTTGATTTAGAACTTCTAGCCTCCAGAACTGTGAGAGAATAAATTTCTGTTGTTTAAAGCCACCCAGATTGTGGTACTTTGTTATGACAGCGCTAGGAAATTAATACAAGTTTCTTTAACTTGAATGCAATCTTTCCCACTTTATTTTCTAAAGAACCTGCTTTGGGTTCATGGAACTTTAACTTCTTAAATGTTTACAGTTAGTACAATTTTTCTGGTATCTAAAACAATGTAGTCATGGTAATAAAAACTGAATTTGATATCCTAACACTTTATATACATATATATGTGATACATATATATGTATTCTAATAATAACTTTTTGTTAAAACTTGAAGAGAGAGAAATTTATTGAAATGGAATGTAGGTCTCTCAGGAAAAAGGCATTGATGGCAAACAGACTTGCACTTTCATCTGGCCAGACCTCTCACCACAGTATTTCCCACAGCATGACACAGATTGCATTTCAAATTTATAACCTTCAGAAGAAGCCTGAAATGCTCAAAAGTGGGAACGAAAAGCCTGTTTCAGTTCTGATATATCTAGTCTACACTTCACAAGGCCCATGTGAAACATGACATATGAAATGCTAACGAGGATTTAGGGTTAAAATCTCAAGTCTGCTAAAAACATGATTAATGTTACATTAGCCTCTTGGAGCAAAGGTCTAAAATATAATACATTTTAGTTTATAAGCAAAACCAGTGGGACATAAAACTCAACAGACATGCAGGTATAAACTCATAACCTTCAGCTGTCCTCTCAGAGAAGGTGGTACCTCTAAATCTCACAAATAATATCACTGTGATTAAATGTAATGAGAGCAGATATCAAGAATGTGCACTGCCACTAGGGACCTTAGCCAAAGTGCAAAGTATGCTGTTTGTCTTGGGAAACTTCTCACCTCTTGGTAAACTCTCTTAATCAGCCCTCAGGCATCCAGGGCCCTCAAGCTGCCCTCTGGCTGCCCCAGGCTCTCCTCACCCACTGAATACCCGCATCCCCTCCTCCTGGAGTAGCAGCCTGTGCTTCAAAATCAAGCTTCCTGTCAGTTTCACTTTTCAATCAAAACCCCATTTTCCTCAGGCTGGCTGATTTTGGCAGGCTCTAAGCAAAATCCTAATCTGATAATCTGATTAAATTAATTCGAAGTAAGTTGTAAATGGCTAATAGCCTAAAGTTCCGAGAGAAGCTGAGTTCTTGACAGTCTAATTTGTGGAATATACAAAGGAGATGTTTTAAACTGGAAACCTTCTGAGTGCCTTTTGTTTATACTCAAATTTCTTCCATTGCTTGCCCTCCTTCCTTCCTCCCTCCCTCCCTTCTTTCCTTTCTTCCTTCCTTCCCTCTCTCTCTCCCTCCTTCCTACATTTCCTTCTTTTCATTCTTTCTCTTTCCTCTCTCCTCTCCTCCCTCCCCCACCCCCAACTCCTTTCTCCCTCTCTCTCATTACTGGCTCAGTAATGTGACTCCCTTTTTGTATGGTTACTTATCCATAAATTGGCATCCAAATAGGAATTAAACCAAGGCAATCACTGTCTTTCCCAAGGCAAATTCAACTTCCTCATTCACCAATGCTGGCAATATCTACACTCTTAATATTCTCTTCTGCTGATGACTTTTTAAAAAATCTATAATTAGAAAAATACTTATTGAACTAAGATTTAAGTCTATATTTTCCATTTTAGTAATCTGTCACCTATTTAAGATGTGTATAGTACATTTGGACGAATCACTATGAGCTACTTTTATTATCATTATCATTATTATTATTATTACTAAAATACTTAACCTGTCATAAACAGCTACTATTTATCAGAATGTCTTTACTTACTTATATTTGCAATAGGCCATCAATGCAAAGCACATCCATATATATCATAAATACTATTACTAATTATTCCTTTAAAATATTCATTAATAAGGAATACCATGGTTTATGTTTTTCTCTAAACTAATTTATATTTATTTCATGCTTTTCTGTTTCAGATGCTAGTCTAAGTACTTTGCATATAATAATTCATTTAATTTTCAAAACAATATTATGGATTGGATATTTTTATATACTTGCTTTTAACAGAAGCAGAAAACTAAGGCATGGGGTATTTAGGAACTTTCCCAGGATAACATAGTAGGTAAACTGTATTTAAAACCACTGTATGACTACCATCTACTCCTCCAGGAATATATATATATATATGCATGTTCCTTATACCAAAAAGGAAGTTATATATGAATATTGTTACTATTTTAAGCTCAGTCCCCAATGGAAGGTAGGTATAGGACCAGTAAGTGGGATTTAGACCATGTTGAAGGCTTGCCTTGCATGGAAAACAAATCAATTTCTGAGAGTATTTTAGCTTAACCTGAAAGAAGGCTGATGAATGAGACACTGTAGCCAGGAGGAGCAATAAGAAGTAGTGTTACTTCGAGATCACTTCCTCTAAGGGGTGGTCCAGAGCCATGGTAGGGACATTCAAGTCAGGTTTTGGCAAATTTATGAATGACAGCTTTGGTGGTGAAATGGTGAACTGACTAGATACAGATTGATGGGAAGTAATGTCTCAGGAATCCTAAACAGCAGGTCAAAGAATAAATGCGTCACCCTAATCACGGTGAAATAGGAAGAGAAAAATACAACATAGATTCATACCAGAATAAAGCTTTATATAATCTAAGAATATAGCACAAACCCAATCTTACTTCATTCATTTCTGTTGAAAAAATTGTTTGGGACTTTCCAATTAACACTACTAAATGGAATGTCACCAAATAGCAAGCCATGCAAAAGAAACAGTTGAACAATTGTTCAATAAATATCATACCTGACTTTTAAATTATAAAAGTAATACTTTCTTAAGGTTAAAAATATCTAGTAATACAGAAGTACAAAAAGCATAAAATAAGATGGCTTTCTTCCTTTTATCATTCTGTTCCCCTGATATAACTACTAACCTGTGTGTGTTTTCAAGACATTTTCACTGCATAAACAAATGTACGCTGACTTGTCTTGTTTTTGTAAAACAAATGGACTAAAATTATGGTTTGTATATATGTATATGTGCTATAACATGATTGATATAGGTTTTTTTTCTGTGAGAAAAGAGGTTTTACCATACATATTATGCTATAACTTGATTGATTTCACTTTTCCCCCCAAAATACATTATGGAAAACTGTCCAAGTTAGAACATGCATAGTCCTACCATGTTTTTTTAAAGTTACCTGTTTTTCCATAGTATGGTGTCTCATAAGTCATTTAAATATTCCATAATCTGTTGTCTCTTTCTCAAGTTAGGTTTTCACACATTAATATATATTACCTTAGGTATTTAGGGGCCTAAGTTCCAACTCATTACCACTTTTGTTTAATTTTCCTAGAAATTCAAGCTTATAGCTATGTCTAGTATGTTTAATCATGGGAATACTGTATATTTTTTTCTCTATTATCTGGAAGAAATAAGATATTGAGGACTTGGAAAAGATGCTATATCCAATTACTTCTCATACATTTCACGCTGTATATTTTGGGGGGTAAGAAAGTAGATCTGAAGCCAAATGGCTGAGTTTAAAATACCCTGTAGACCATAGTTAAGTATGTATAAGTTTAATAAACTCAAGTTTCCTGTTACTCTAGCCAATAGTTTATATTCAAGAAATATTAACTGACCATCTTGAAAGTAAATCCTGAATGTTGGGATAGGTGGTTAGGCAAAGCTTCCTCCAAGGATTCTAAGGAAAACTTGCTGAAGGAGTCAGTGTGATTGGGGTCATCCATGCAACAGCAGATATATTTTCATCCTCTTTTGCTTATCCCCTTTGGCACTAAAGAGACCCCTGTGTACAGAGAAATTTTGCAGCTGGGCAGAAGAGACAAGCCTCTGGCTGAGAAATAACACCATAACTCAGAGCAACTTTTGGCTTTCTACATTGATCTTATCAAATTTCAACTTTTTCTTCTGGAAACTTGATTCACTAGGAGAAGAAAAAACACTTCTAGTGCAATGACTAAAGCGAATAGGCTTCAGATATCTTCTAGGTGGGAAACACACTCACTATCAAATGGAGACATGGGCTGGCATGGGAAGCCTTCTCAGGCTCATCAGAAACCAGGATAATCTCTCCTCTCCCCCACCAAAAAAATTATCAAAATATCTGGACTATTCCTCTACAACTTGTATATTTTTTGAAAAAGATAAAATTAGTTATCAGTTGGTATAGACACAGGCTGAGAATCTGTTAATAGAGTTCAGTGAAAATAAAATAGGCTGCTGGAATACCAGAGAATTAATATCTTCATGAGTGTAAATGGAAGTGGGAGGCAATGTCCACGTTAGCAGGGATAGATATACGATGCAGAAAACAGAGAAAATACTTTTTAGAGTTTCCAGCTAAGATAAAGAAAAATTATGACCAGGTCAGAAATAGTTTTCCTACTTATAACTGTGAGCAAAAACAAACAAATGAAACAAACAAAAACAGAACAAAACCTTGGAGGCGATAATGATCAATATTCATATAACAGGGTCCAATACCGGAAGAATATCTAAAAATAATAGATGACTTTTAAAAATATACATTTAGTCATAGAATAACTAAAAGTCTATGTAAGGGTTTGTAAAGTGACTATAAAAGAAATATGAATGGAGTTGTATATTTTCTTATTTGCAAGAATATTCAAATTTGGTTCAGATTTTAGAGAATGATTAAAGGGAAAGTACCAACAAAACTCTTGAATAGTTTTTATTCCTTTAAGAACATTTATAATTAAAAAGTAGTCACGAGGGTACAAATTTTACAGCCAACACCACCTGGAATATTAATAAAAATATATAGAGAAAAACTCCACACTTTCTTCGAATTTTTTATTTTAATCACATCTGTTCTAAATTAGTAGAACTATGCTAGATAAAAACAATTTGTGTCATCAATATCCTTTAAAAATCGATAAAACCCATTGGTCATCTCCATAGAAAAAAATATACTATACACAATACACTGCATATAATTTCAGAGGGATTACTGATAATCTTATATAAAGCTTACTCTTTGATCCCAATTTAAGAAGTTCTAGTCTAAAAGAATGGCCCTAACTAAATAAAGTAGGATCTACTAATGGTTTCTGAAATTTGACTAGCAGGAAAAATCTAGTTCATGCCACCATGTCACCATAAACTTGCAACATTTTCTTGGGCACTGGATGGTGTGTGGATGGACAGAGTACAATGCCAGCAGCATGTCTCTACTCGTGCTCTAAAAATGACTCTGGAACTCTCTTCCTTTATCTTTCCTTTGTTCTTTCAACCGCCTATAACAGGGGACCCCAACCCCCGGGCCACGGACTGCTACCGGTCCATGGCCTGTTAGGAACCAGGCCGCACAGCAGGAGGTGAGCAGCGGGCGAGCAAGAGAAGCTTCATCTGTATTTACAGCCGCTCCCCATCGCTGCATTACCGCCTGAGCTCCGCCTCCTGTCAGATCAACGGCGGCATTAGATTCTCAAAGGAACTCAAACGCTACTGTGAACTGCGCACGTGAGGGATCTAGGTTGCGTGCTCCTTATGAGAATCTAATGCCTGATGATCTGAGGTGGAGCCGGGGCAGTGATGCTAGCGCTGGGGAGAGGCTGCAAATACAGATTATCATTAGCAGAGAGGTTTGACTGCACAGAAACCATAATAAATCAATTGCTTGCAGACTCATATCAAAACCCTATCAGTGAGTGACAAGTGACAATTAAGCTGCATCTTATGGAGTAGACTGGACATAAGCAACACACTTCGGGTGTTACTGTCTCCCATCACCCCCAGATGGGACCACCTAGCTGCAGGAAAACAAGCTCAGGGCTCCCACTGATTCTGCATTATGATGAGTTATATAATTATTTCATTATATATTACAATGTAATAATAATAGAAATAAAGTGCACAATAAATGTAATGTGCTTGAATCATCCCCAAACCATCTCCCCCCACCCCCGGTCCCTGGAAAAATTGTCTTCCACGAAACTGGTCCCTGGTGCCAAAAAGGTTGGAGACTGCTGCTCTATAATTCATCCCCTGAGAAGCCCTAGAGAGGGTCTTCTGAATAGGATGAGAAGAGAAAAGAACTCTTATCCATTACAGAAAACACAACAAGAAAAGAGAACAAGCCAAAACACTAGAGATTCTTATAAACTCAGTAAAACTAACTTGCCTTTGTAAACTAATAAAAACGCCCTTTAAGCATCAAGAAATATTTATTTACCTGTTGCATATCACTGTTGAATAATTTGAATAACTTAAGTATAACCAAATTTTAAGAAATTGAAAAGTTAAGAGTCTCCCACCATGGTTGATAGCCAAGTGTCTGTTACACCAAGTTTATCAAAATAAGCTTATAAAAGTGGACAAAGTTTGATTCAACTGTGGTCATATTTCACAACTGTTTGCAATAGTGACTACCATGAGTATGTATTTATATGTATGCAACTTACAAATGATAGCTACACAATGGAGCATTAGATTAGATGAGGCTGAAATAGTCTATCTGCAAGTCACTTACCATATTCTGTATTTCATTTTCTTCTCTGTTCAAATCTTGACATCAAGAGTTCTTTGTCTCAGAAGCAGCAACAAACTCCTGAAAAGTAGTTTATGTTATAAAGATTATACTTACGTATATCCATACAAATATTTACCCAAATAATGATCCGTTTTAAGAACTATTTTCAATATTTATTGAGGTCCAGAAACAATCAACAAATTAGTATATTATCTCTAAGAACACTTGATTTTTTATTGAATGCTGTCATGACATCAAAATGTGCAGATTTACCTTTGAAAAGCATTAAATTTGCATTTATTCTTTTGTCCCTAGGCTAACAGCTGGGTGGTGGTGGTGTTTTTTAAAGTACCTATTTGAGGTGCTAAGAGGTCCTAATTAGATAAATTAAACACAGCATTAAGTTTCAGAAGTGGTGTCAGAACCGATACTTTTTGATCTGTAGATCACTAAGGGAGCAACAGTAAATTGCAAGTAATGTGATTGTGTTTCCCACCTCAGCACACTGGGTTTGCTAAAAAGTTTTACTTTAGTAACTGCCCAAGATATTTCTCTGAGACACTGAGATGGAGTGTGTTATTTTCTAGGGAGTCCCAGCTGCTTTCATTCTAATTATTCCTGTCCCTATCATGGATGAATGAATGAATGAATGAATGAAAAAGAAATACCAATGGCCTCTGTGTTACAGTGTGACATTATCATACCTGGGAGGAGCATGCTGTTTGCATGGCTGGCTAAACAAAATAAAACAAATAACCATAATGACAACAACAAACCAGGAGTGATTCATTTCAAGTCAGTTCAACAAATCAGTATGTAAGTAAGGCACTGGGCTAGCTTACGAGGACCACTAACATCACTTGAAGTATTTATACTCCAGTGAAGAAAGTAATGCCAACATGTCTACAACTAATGATAAAACATGAAACAATAAAGTTAATTATAAACATGAGAATCAAATTATTTTTGACTTGATTATGGTAGGCATCACTGAAGTAGAATTTGAACCGTACCTAAAAGAAAAATAAGCATGTACAAACATGGAAAGAGAGAAGGAGAACCATCCAGATTAAGAATACTGTGGGTTAGGAGGCAGAGGACAAAGTGTGATGGAAGAGCCTAATGAGTGGATTTAACCTCAGCCCAAGTCTAGGAATAGGTGTAGGAGACATAAGAAGTTCATGTTAAAGGAGGAATCAATAATTTTTGTTTGAGAGCTAATTGAGTTTGAAGTATCTATGGGAAATTCTGATCTAAAGCTCAGGATGGATATCCAGATTAGAGGTAAAGATTGAGTCACCTGCACAAAGGTGATAACTAAAGCTTTGGGAGCATTTGAGATAATCCAGAGTATATGCATAGTATGGTTAAACAATAAACCTATGGAACACCTATATGTAAACACAAGTAAGAAGATGAGAATAAGAAGAAACATTCTGGGAAGCAGCAGGAGAACCAAGAGAGAATGTATCTAAGATATCACGAGAAGGTAAGCATTTCATGAAAGAAGACAGTAGCCAACATTGTTAAAGGATGCGCACAAGTAGCAGGTTTAACTTTTAGAAAGTCATCTGCACTCTTTAAAGGAGCAGTTTCAGTGAAGTGGTGTGCAGGGAAACCAGACTTCCAATCGGTTAAATTGATCAATGCAGGAAATGGTCAAAATGAGTGCACAAGTTATTGTAAAAGAAGGGTGGGAAAGTTTTCCAGAGAGTAAGCAACATTAGAAAAGGAGGAGGTACATACATAAAAAAATCTTTAGCAATATCAATTTAAAATAGTACATTTCAAATGTGGCTTCTCTGTGATATTCATTGAAGAGGTGCATCAATCAAGCCTAAGATTTTCCAGCCTGGGCAATGAGTAGATCACTTCAACCAATTAAATCTCAGTATATTGAGTTGTCCAGTACTATCTACCTACTGATTACTAAGAAAGAAAACATATACTGTGTGTGATTTAAAAAAAAAAACTTTCATATTTAAAAATATTTTTAATTAAAGATGCATATTCATGTCAACAGAGACTTACAGAGCTCAGGAACACAAACTCATTATAAATGTTTCAAAGGAATTATACAGGACAAAACACCTGCAAAGAAGAGAAATAAGACATTTGCTGCCTTTTTAAAAAAACTCTAAAATAGCCATTCTTACCACATGGAAAATAAGGCTATGATTCAACAAAACATTTGGAGAAACAAATGTTTTCCACCCAAACAATCCTCACAAATATTCCTAAGACTGTGAATACATTTCTCAAAGATATAATCACTGCTTACACATCAGACAACCTGAAATTGCCATCCTACTAAATAACTGGCACGCATGCTCTTTGTAAGTATCAAGATCATGATGTCATGATGTGCAAAGAAAGACTAAGGAGACGCGAGATTGGAGGAGACCAAGGCGATTTGAAGATTGCATCCTAAACCAAAAAAATGGACCTTAGTCAAACAACTAAAGAAACATGACTAGTTCTATCGAGCAGGTAATGGAATTGTTTCAGTGTTAACTTTCTGGTTTTAATAATTGTATCCTTGCTATGTAAGATGTTAACATTTGGGGAAGCTGGTTGAAAATTACAAGGGAATTTTTGTAGTATTTTTCAAACTCTTTTGTAAGTCTGAAATTATATAAAAGTAAAAAGTTAAAAAAGAACAATTTCTAACTATGAAAAGAAATGGGTGAAGAACAACATCCGGCGGGAATAAGAGACCAAAATTTGACTATGTAGTTGTATGTATCATATTGCTTTTCAATTTTTTAAAAAAATTTCAACCAGCTGTAAAGTGTCCAGAATTAAATGACTATAATAAAATATACCAAAAACGCCTGGGTCCTAAAGAAAGAAATTCCTCGTTCACACATGGAGTAACCTGTACATTTCAGTAAAAGACTAATAAATAGAAACTCAGAATGCGATTTTCAATTGGAGTTTTCATGTGACTTTCCTAATGTAAAAAAGATGATCAAGGCCAATTTTGAAGTTGCCATTCACCCAATTTTGAGTATCTACTCTGTGCAAGACACTATCATAGGTAAAACATGGTCTCTGACTACTAAAAGTGCCTCATCAATTGGTG
Source organism: Balaenoptera physalus (assembly GCF_965194825.1). Taxonomy (NCBI): domain Eukaryota; kingdom Metazoa; phylum Chordata; class Mammalia; order Artiodactyla; family Balaenopteridae; genus Balaenoptera; species Balaenoptera physalus. The sequence goes on along the minus strand of NC_138891.1, from coordinate 118,961,793 downwards.
GACTATTACACATTTCTCAGTATTTCATAGAATGTGTTATAACAAAGAGGCAAGCAAAGTCCTGTTGAGACATAGGAAAAAAGGAATAATTTGGATAACCTCACAGAGGCTTGGACAAATAGTTGTCCATCAAGGAGAAGATGAGGGAAGGTAACAGGGAGGCAAGTTAGTTTGAAGGTAGCAGAGAATTCTGATGGGTAGTGATTGAGGCATAAAGGACAGAGGCATTTTGTAGAAGAGAAAAAGCCTAGGCAAAGTCATGGGATAGAAAATGACAGGATTGTTTTGATTCTCTAATTCAAGTGAGAGGGCAAGGAGCTCCAGAGTTGGAAGTTCACTGAGTGATAGGATGTGAACAAGTCAGTTAGGGCTTAAAGAGCCTTGGAGCTCCCAGAAAATTATGTGTTGTGTAAATACTAACCCATCTCACATTTAAGACCAGTTCCATTAAATGTTGCTCAATACACTTCTTTCCCTAAATTCAGCGTATTTTTATATAACCCGAAATATGAAATATGCATTTTAGTTGCCCACTCCAAAGCGGTACTGGCAAGTTCCAAAGATGCTGGATCTTAAAATATGTTGAGTGCATTGTTTTCTAAGTAGTCAATTACTATCCACTGCCCACTTCTAAAAGATCAATAATTCAGATTGCCCAACAGGTTCCTAGGCCAGTATTAAACTGTTCACTGAGTTTTACAAAACTGAAAACCTCTTTGTTAATTGGATATGGATTTCATTCTAGCAGCAACTGCTAAGGTATTTTAACGGTATTTGCTCTGTGAAACACTAGTCCCAGAATATGTTAATTAGTCTGATATGAAAACATGTTCCCTCAGCCAATAAGTTTGGTAAACATTGGATTAAGGAAGGTTAATCAGATTTTTTTTGCTACAGGAGTTATCAGAACCTTGAAAATGCTAGTGAGAAATATGGCATTTAAGAGGAGGGAGTTAAGATGCATTGTTACACAAATCCCAATAGAAATCCAGTGATACAAGTGTTCTACATTTGAAAACTGCACCAGATGCATCTCTGCTTCACCTAATTTTAAGCCTATCACACATTTGATGGAATGGCTTAATGAAATGTCTATGAGGAAAGAGGAGCTTGTCCAAAACAGTTTGATTTCTGATCCCTGTAGTTACTGTAATGTCAACTTTTAAAATTAATATCATCTATTGGAAAATTTTCTTTCCTTGGGAAAATGTCTCTTCTTTTAAAATAGAAATTAGTGGGGAGAAAAAAAATCATGAACAGATATGTCCTTTCTTGTCACCTTCTTTGGGGGAAAGCTATTTTGTTAATGGGAAATCTGAGTTTTATTGCTCTTATAATATGGTTAAATCATTTGAAACGGTCACTTAAATGATGGTGTTGTGGTCACTTAAATGATGATGTTGACACTAAAACGAAAGAAACACTGCAAGAGAAAGTCAGGAACACAAACCGCTAGATAAATTTCAAAGAAAATAAAATACAAGACGTCTAGTAGCAGTTTGGAAATATTTATGTACTGTGAAAATAAATAAATTTCACTTAATGTGGAGCTTGGAAGTCCTGGGAGGAGCTCTCACGCATATCACTCACCCCAGCTTGCAGATCCCAGCAGGAAGAAAGATTTCCTGACCCAGCAATAGCAAGCTTCCCCCACCTGCAGCCAATGAAGAACTGCCACAGCCCTCCCCAATTTCCTTTTTTCCTCTATAAAAGCAAGCCCCTCTCCTCTGTTCTCCAGACATGCCTATGGTTCACCATATGTTGCTTGTCCTGAATTGTAGTTCTCTTCTTTTCCCAAATAAACTTATTTTGCCGGTAAAATAATGGTCCACTTTATTTTAAGATCAACATTACTTCACAGATCTCTAGGTCCTACTACAAGGCAGCCATAACACGTTACATCCATACAATATAATTATATAACATCAATACTTTGGAACTGTTTAGTAATTTCCGGTAGTTGGATCTTAAAAAGAGTGGAGATTTCTATGCACATCGTATTACAGTTCTGTAGCTTGAGAAGTGGAAGCATGTTAATGTCCAGCATTAGGGTCTGGATCAGCAGAAATGATACTCGACCAAAAACAATATGTCATTTCACAATGTCAATGTATAGTCATCAGATTGTTTATTTGAGAACTAAGTATTCTGTGGTTGTAGCAGGGATTGAGGTTAAAGCCACTTATCATATCTGCCATTATATTTCTTAATCAGACATGTTAATTAAGGGGTTTTTTGCCCTTTAATTAGGTTGCTTACATAATCATAATTAGTTTTGGTTTATAGTCACCTTAATTAACAAAAAGTAAGATTATCGTTTCTCAAGTGTTTGATCAGAATTGCTAAACATATGACAGACACTATACACCCTTCAAAAAAAAAAAGCATAATGTATATTTTAATATAATTTTTTGTTTGGGGGATTTACTAGTGTCAAAAAAAAAGAAAAAACAAGCAACCTTTTTCTATAATCAAGTCCTCCCATACAGATTATAATTTACTTAATTGGGACAGCCTCCCCTACTTAGAAAGCAAAATGTTTTAGAATTATCTGAGTCTTGAGGTAAATACTGGATTTTACTGTTCTTGCTTCTAACAAGAATACATCTAAGGTCACTCCAACTCTCTCCACATTGCTATTACACCTTTTTTTTCCTCACCATTTTAGTTAATCTTCACTCTCTAGGATACCAAGCAAACTCATGTGGAAGAAATATTATTTGTCATAGTATCTAGAAAAAGCTTTCAGTAAAAGTTTGACCGTCAGAATGGAATAATACTTTATTTCAAAATCCTGGAATTCTTAGATAAATATAAGGTAATGTTATTTAGAATACAGAAATAACCGTTTTGTTAAAGCAAAGTGAGGCCTTCTTTCTTCTCAGAGCAACGAGTGTTTGTTTCTTGCTTCCTACTCCTTACTTGAAAGATAAGTACAAACCTTCAGGGGGCAGCCATCACTAATGAAGGAACAGCCTTCTGTTCCTCTTGCCTGGATCTCCTCCCTGATACACACTACTAGCACCTCACATTTTTCCAAGATTTTACTCAAGAGTTAGCGCCTCAGTAAGGCCCCTCACTGGCTACCCTGCCTACAATTTTTATCCCCTGTCTGACATTTCTGTACTGCCCCCTACTTTCTTGCTTTACTTTTTCCTCTTTATTACTTTTCATTATTTAACACACTGTGTGATTCACCTGCTTATATTGTTCACTACCCACTTCCTTCGCTAAAATGTAGACTTCACGATGCCAGGGAGTTTCATCTTTTTCTTTCAATTCTGCATTGCCAGCTCCCAGTAAAGTACCTGACACATAATAGGGGCTCAATAAATTAAATGAATGAAACACCACCATCATAAAAAAAATCTCTTCTATGAACACAGATAATTGTGCCATTGGGTGCGCTTTGTCAGATAATTATCTTCTCAGAAGACTTTAATAGTTCAATAACAATGATTAAATGCTGATATAGCAGATGATAGAATATTGGGCAATTAATAAAACATAATAAAATACGTAATGTGATGAGCAAATGCTCATGTAACATGTAAAAAACAAAAACAAAAAAACCTTGAACAAAACAATAATAAAACAAGATGAACACTGGATGGAAATATTAACAGTCAGTACCTTATCTATACTTGTTTAGTCTAAGTTTTATAACACAGATATTTTTGGCCCCCAACTTTTTTTTCCCCAACATCTCTATAAGCTCCAATGAGCATGCTCATATTGGTCAGCTCTAGTTATTTCATTGTTTATCCAGGTTTTATATTAATTTGCTTATTTTATAGCTCTTATCTTTCCATCTTGGTTGTAAGCTCCCAGAAGGCAAGATCATGTTTTGTACAACAGTGATCCTACAGCACCTAACTCACTAGTAATAAATGCATGGCCAACCCTTATTACATATATGTGGACTATTGGTTGATTGATTCACATGTGGTATGCATATATGCATAATAGATCTCTGCTACTTTAAGTTCAATCAGCTCTTTAGGATGACACTAAGGTAACAAGCAAAAGAGAGTAGCCTAGTAAGCACTTATTCTACATTCATATGTCATTCAGAGTATCATGAACAGTTCCAATTTAAAAGTTGAAAAAAAGTCACATTTATACAAGAGGTACACATCTATGATTATAAATGCACTGTCCTTTGAAGAAATTTTTAAAGACATTTAATTTTTTTTCATATATCTACGGTCAAAGGTTAGGGAAAATGACATGCAACATTCTCAATATTTTCATGACACTGAAATTTATTTAGCCAAGATTTCAATGTCCAACATTTTGGCTATTTCTAATTTTTTTAATAATTAAGTGTGTAATAAATGTACTATAAGCTAAATTTATGTATGATGATATTATGAAAAAAAATTCAGATATTTTTACATAAAATAAGGCTTTAAAGAAAGATGATCAGTGTTACCCTCACTGTCTCAACCCATACTCTCAGGTTTGCTCAAAATTTGGAACTCAAATATATAAAATAAGATTAGACTCGTTCAAGGAATTTTCATGGTAGTACTAAGTTTGTACATTGGTTCATTTGGTTTTTTTTCTCATTATTTATTGAGCGCCTTCCATTGCTAGGCTGGGACTTTCAGAAGACCAGTGAGTCAGCACTTGGGCTGTCTGTAGTACAGTGAGTGACATGTGATTATATTAGAACCCTAAGGGCATTTTGACTTTTTTTTTTACTAGGAGTAAAAGTCCCTACAGTAATTAAAGTACATGAAATGTGATGCATTTTCCAACAAATGGTGAGTAATCATTACCGGAGGCATACTATTTTTTTCTGTAGGAGAATTTATGAAGTTTAATCCTCAAATCGTGAGAATATATAGTTACTTGAAATAATGATATTTAACGTACTTGTGTTTGGAATGGCAACACAATGGTCATAAAATGGCTGCCTTTTTTTCCTGTTTCATTCCAATACATGTTTCTACCAATTAAATCTAAAATCTGAGGAATTACATTTACTTTCATACATCACCTCCTTAGAAAAAAGTTTTTTGAGACTAATCTGAATATTGTTCAGGGCTGCAATATTCTGACAACCTGAGAAATCAAATTAAAATGGTAAAACATTTATCAGTAGTGAAAATTTCATACCAAAGTATAAAAGAGAAAGTAGTACAAAGGCTACTTTTAAATCATGATTAATTTGAGAAGAGTTATGGCAGTTTAAAATATGTAAACTGTCTTGAATATTATTTAGACATCTTAAGATTTTAGGATGCTCAGCATTTTAATGGGCATATTTAAAATGTTCTCTTTTTTAATTAAAGAATGCATTTTTAAAGGCTACTGTAGAATGAATGAAGCTATATTAAGTTTTATGGCATTTTAAAAAATGTAATATCCATACATATAATTTCACTGAATGCAAGTTTAATTTTATATCTTTAATATATCACATTTGGGTCAACTTTCAACATGAAAAATTCAAGTCAACAACAAAAATGTTAGTGTATCTAAAAAACACTGAGAAACAAAGCAAATGAAAAAAATACAGAATAAATTCACAGAAATAGAATTCCTTGGGATGCTAACTGAAAAGTCAACAATTAAAAAATAAAAAAAAAAGGAAAGAAAAGAGAAGAAGAAACACAGAAGGAAGGAAAGAAAGAACAAAAATAAGAAAACAAAAAAGATTAAAATACATGTCTCTATGTACTAATACGTATTATTAAAAGTGCTTCCCAACCACAAGGTTTAGCATAGAGATGTGTAAATACTTAATGGTAAAACAGTATGTTACATTGTGAAATCTTTATGGATAAACAGTCATTTGGAAGCTACCTGCGTCATACATAGGAGAGAGGGTATTTTAGGAGAGGAAGGCAAAGTTAAAAGAGATAATGTCAAATTTTAGATCATATGTTTGTATTCCAGAGAGAATAATAAATCTGTCCTAGATATATCTGTTCTAATTCTAGGTAGAACACAATTTAGAAAAACTTGTTTTGATACTGAAAGTCCCTGTTCATGTCCTAATCAGAAAGGTAGCATTTGTAATCTCACATTAAAAACAATTTCAATAAAACAACTTTTAGCTACATACTAAATATTCGTTGGAACACAGAGGAGATCGTTTTCTTTGGTGTATGTTAATCCATCTATTTGGGGGAAGGAAAGCAGTTCCTTAAAATGCAAATTATCTATCACTTGACATCTCTTTTTTTATGATGGAAAAGGAGTCCTTTACTTAAAAATTTGTATTTCTTTAAAGTTTTAGCAGCTATATACTTATTCACCTAGGCTAACCAAAAAAAAAAAGAAAAATAATTTACAATTTGTTCTTACTTCAAACTCTCACCATTTATCCATTTACAACGGGTGCTTTTAATTAGTTTTTTTTTTAATTGAAGTATAGTTGATTTACAATGCTGTGTTAGTTGCAGGTATACAGCTAAGTGATTCAGATATATATATATATAATCCTTTTTCAGATTCTTTCCCATTATAGGTTATTACAAGATATTGAATAGAGTGCCCTGTTCTATACAGTAGGTTCTTGTTGTTGATCTATTTTATATACAGTAGTGTATATCTGTTAATCCCAAACTCCTCATTTATTCCCCCCTCTTCCCCCATTAGTAACCATAAATTAGTTTTCTATGTCTGTTAGTCTGTTTCTGTTTTGTAAATAAGTTCATTTGTATCATTTTTTAGTTTCCACATATAAGTAGTATCATATAACATTTGTCTTTCTCTGTCTGATTTACTTCACTTAGTAAGATAATCTCTAGGTCCATCCATGTTGCTACAAATGACAATATTTTATGGCTTAGCACTATTCCATTATATACATATACCACTTCTTCTTTATCCATTCTTCTGTTGATGGACATTTGGTTTGCTTCCAAGTCTTGCCTATTGTAAACAGCGCTGCTTTGAACACTGGAGTGCATGTAACTTTTCAAATTCGAGCTTTCATATTTTATGGATATATGCCCAGGAGTGGGACTCCTGGATCATATGGTAACTCTATTTTTAGTTTTTTAAGGAGCCTCCATACTGTTCTCCAGAGTGTCTGCACCAATTTACATTCCCACCAACAGTGTAGGAGGGTTCCGTTTTCTTCACATCCTCTCCAGCATTTATTTGTAGACTTTTTGATGATGGGCATTCTGACTGGAGTGAGGTGATACCTCATTGTAGACTTGATTTGCATTTCTCTAAGAATCAGTGATGTTGAGCATCTTTTCATGTGCCCGTTGGCTATCTGTATGTCTTCTTTAGAGAAATATCTATTTAGGTCTTCTGCTCATTTTTTTATTGGGTTGTTTGTTTTTTGATATTGAGCTGTATGAGCTGTTTGTATGTTTTGGAAATTAATCCCTTGTCAGTCGCATCATTTGCAAATATTTTCTCCCAGTCTGTAGGTTGTCTTACAATGTGTACTTTTAAAAGAAATTTTTTAAGAAACCATTTTATAAAGGCTATTTTAATATAAATTAACAAAAATACCATCTATACTTTGTATAAAATATTTCAGATAACAACTGGAATCAAAACCCTTGGTGAAAATCTATCCCTGAAAATAAATACATTTAGTCAATGTAAACTCCAAATTTATCTTAAAAGGTACTTTATGAACAAAGTATGAGTACACATTACTATTATTAACTTTCTCCTAACCAAATGTTTTAAATTCTATGTAGCCAAAGTCTTGATTTAGGGGAAAAATAATGAAAAGAGCCTTTCGAATTTTCTCCACTGCTCTACTGTTCAGAGGTATTACCCTAAAAACATACTACATTTTAATTTGCAGTTTATAAAAAGACTATTTCACTGTGGAAGAATTCTTCATAATTAGAGAAAATGGGTATTTGGGGAAGAGGCTAACATTTGCAAACAATAAAATTGTGGATTTTCTCATGTTGAAACAACATCAAAGCCACCAGCCGTTTTGTTATGTGGGTACCAAAGGTTCAAAAGCGTAAGTCAAAATGTCCTCGTGAGACCACCTGGCATTTATTTCTTTTAATATCTCTTGTTTAAGACATGGCAGCAATCAGGCACGAAGCACTACAGTTCACTCCACTTTAAGCACTCCATCTTGTAGTAATTGTTCTTTTTAAAGAGAAGGGTCCTTAGTTACACAAATGGGCATGGTTTTAGAATAGAAAAGCCTAGCCACAAAGGATGGCCATGTCCTCTGAACTGACACAGATTTCAGCTTACAAACTACAGTTTAGTATTTAAACTAAACTGATTAATCAGTAGTAACCCCCCAAAAGTAGAATTGTTTAACAATAATAAAAAATATTAGTTTTAAAGATGAAAACTTTGTTTAAAATATTATTTTTAATTCATCAAATTACTCGTCACATTACTTAGCACAATACATTTAGTATACTTCACTAGGTATCATCTGGGTTCTATATTATGTTCTTAGATATAAAATATTTACAACAGTGCCTGATTTGTATTAAGCCTTTATTTTTATCGTCATTATTTTTTGACAGATAATATCTAATTGAGAGCATTTCAATAAAAATTGAGAGGGTAAAATCTATAGTCATGTTAGATTTTCAAAATGTTAAACTAGTTGAATACACATTTATATGGACATGAATTATCCAGATGTAGAAGTCATTTACCCTCTGATTATTTCCTAAGTAATGTGGGAAGATTTTTCACTTAGAACATGGAGGTGTTTTTCCTCTAATTTTCAAGGCAGTTATGATATGTACCCTCTCATGTCTGTTATCACTTCTGCCTCATGGCTCCGACAGCTGCTCTAAAAAGTTAGTTAGAAGCTCTGAAAAAGAGACAGTCCTCTTTAAATTGCACATAAATGGATTTTTTTCTAGTAGCTAATAGGAATAAAAGACACCAAACAAACCAAAATACAATTAATGTGTTTTGAGCAATTGCAGTCAGAGAGAATTTTCTGCAATGAATATATCAAATATATCAACTTATATGCAAACAAATGGTCAGTTCAATGGAAATTACCATAGCACAAGAATTGGCATTAGGCATAGAAAGAGGACCATCTGGGAACACTGAAACAAGTTTCACGTAGCTATCTATAGGAAACGATGATCTGTGTGCCTGTGTGTGTGTGTGGGAGGGTGTGTGTGTGTCTTAGCAGCTCCTGGCTAAATATTTCATCAATACTCTAAATGGAGGAATTAGTAGTAAAATTAGGACTACATAGAGGGTATGTAACTTTAAATCAGTTGCAATTAAAGAAGGTTCATGTATGCTTAACTATTTAGAAAACTTTAAATAATGTAGCCTATTGGGGTTTTTTTTTCCCCTCAACTATCTTTTTCTATATTTTTGTATACAAATCCACCTCAATGACGTTTTCTATACTGGGGTTCAGAGTGTTTGGACAAAGTAAAAAAATTCCTCTTACAGATGCTGGCAGAATAAATGTTATTCCTGGATAAGTATGCCACATGTTCCACAAGAACTTCTAATTCAACGATGCTTTGACAAAAGTATGTCTTGATTGTCTTCATCAAACAATATTACCAAGAACAGTTTTCATTAATAACGTTGGGAGAATTAAATTACACATTCTCTAGGGTACATGTAAGTCAATAACTTGATAAATGTAATCACCCTGAAAATGAATAGAAATCATAAATATGAAGATAGAAAACTTATATAGAACTGTTAAAATCTCTGCAAGTGTTTTCAAAAATAAATTATTTGATAAGCTATCACCTTTTGCTTTTAATGGGTAGAAGATAACAGAAATTGGATTGAAGCCAAGAGAAATAATATGTAAATAATAGCTGAGAGAACAATGATGTTCTAGGAAAAGTATTTAAAATTAGTAGCAATCAGGATTTGGAGGCAGAAGCAGAAATAGCTGTTCTGAATTGCATCTATAAGAAAAAAGTCTGGTTAAGAAAACCATCGAATTCTGGCATCTAGAGGAAGGGAAGTCTTCTTCAGGGTGCTGCCCCAGCTCCTCCTGTCACACACAGGAAGGGTCAATATTACTCTTTTCTGGAAAGAATTCTGCCACTTTCCCAAGCAAGTTAATGGCCCTTGTGCAATATTTTCAAGAATTTGGGTCATATGTCTGGATTGTGATGATTTATTTCTCTTTCTCCCAAACCAGAAATGTGAGCTTTCTCAGGGTTAGAACAATATTTTAGTCATCCTGGTACTTCCCAAGCCTAATAGTATTACCTATAATATAGTATTCACTCAAATATTTCCTATTGTTAGCTCCACTAAGACCTATACATTTATTCAGTCTCTCCCTCAGTATTTATTTTAGGATAACATTCTTTGTTCTCAGATTTACTGCAACTTTCTTAGGCTACATCTGAACTATATAGAAGAAACGCGTTCAAGGGTCTTTTAATTCCTGACCTCTTCCTAACAGGTGGAAGAATCCAGACTTTGCCTCTAAAGTTTACTCCATTCTTTCTAAGCACACTTCCTGGCTCCATCTTACCCAGTCTCTCCATACTAGGGATTCACATATTCATGTATCCAGAAATGGTTATCACATCCCTCTCTATTATCTCTTAGCCTTTTTAACTTTCCAATTTCTAGTTCTGAGGTAATACAAAATAAACAGAATAAAACAGTTGGTGTAGCTGAGTTATTGTTAAACCTTCAAATCACCAGCATGAAGTCAGAATAGTGCCATTCTCAGACTCCCCTGGTGACTCAGTGGTTGAGAATCCGCCTGCCAATGCAGGGGACACGGGTTCGAGCCCTGGTCCGGGAAGATCCCACATGCCGCGGAGCAACTAAGCCCATGTGCCACAACTACTGAGCCTGCACTCTACATGTACCGCAACTACTGAGCCTGTGTGCCTGAAGCCGGTGCTCCACAACAAGAGAAGCCACTGCAATGAGAAGCCCGCGGACCACAATGAAGGGCAGGCCCCGCTCGCCACAACTAGAGAAAGCCCACGCGCAGCAACGAAGACCCAACACAGCCAAAAATAAATAAATAAATATATTAAAAAAAAAAAAAGAATAGTGCCATTCACTCAACAACTGGAATGACATTGAACTAAATAGGCAAGCTGTTATAATTCTGTCATTGAATGAAAAATGTTACCACAAGTTAGACTCTGGAAGGGGAGGCTAAAATAGCTGTTCACCTAACACAATCAAAGATAAATATGAACTTATATACGTGCATGTATAGTGTGTGTATACACACATATGTATTTGTATACACATTTTTGTGGATATATATATATATATATATATATATATATATGCACACACACACACACCCATATACCTATCATGCACGTGCATATAAAAATTCACAAAGAATGCTAACTGGTACACACATATTTTATGTGAGCAAGTGGTTTTCTTTCTCTGAAGCATGGCCAGATAATGCTGTGATAGATGAAGTCATGGGTTAACACATACTACATAGCTTTGGTTCACCACTTGGAAGGATACAAGTTTGGGAGCAGGGTGAAAAGAGGGGGAAATGGGATAAGAAAGGAATATTTTCTCCAAAAAGGTAACAGCATGTAGAAAAGCCAAAAGCATAGGCAGGACTTGGTCTAGTGGAAGATTTTTTTTTTTTAATTCTGTATCCTTGACTCACAGATTGAGGGTAGGGTGGAGGGAAAGTGGTGAGAGGCTGCAGAGGCCCCTGACTGTTGATGCTGGACCGCTTCCTTCTTTTGGACACTGTGGCTTTCTCAGAGGTGGTGAAGGAGGAAACCCACTAAGGAGGAGGAATGGAAAGCAGTCGAGTCCCGCAAACCCTGGGCACCTCAGAAGTGGTGCTGGCAGTGCGCCCTCTGCGGGCCCGGTGGTTACGACCTTGGGGTGCCAATCTTCATTCACCGACAAGCTCAGAAAGCTCATCTGGTGAAGGCTATGACAGAATCGCGGTGAAATTCAAATGGCAGCATCCTGAGGTTTCGTCCATGGGCATTAAATAAAGAGGGAAAAGTTCCCTCTTGTCTGTTTACCAAATTTTTTTGTACTTAAAATAACCAGTCTCTTTATCCTCAGAACTGATGACTTACAGCAGTTATAAACAAAGTGTCTGTTTGAAATTCAGAGTTTAGTCTGAAGGGCTAGGGGGCAACCCTATTTAGCAGCACAAATTATATCTAAATATGGAAAAAGACAGGTAGTCAGTGTAGAAAATTACACTGAAAGATCTTTTTTCTTCTGGCGGACAAAACTGGCTCTTTGAAAGTGAGAGTGAGCTGGTCAGTTATCAGGGAAAGGTTGCTTGAGCAGCAGAAGAAGACGGGGCACCCAAATGCTCTTTAGAGCTGATGAACAGTTTTCATCTTCACTCTGCTAAGTTCTATTTTGAGCCTTTTGTTACCTTATATTCCACAGATGTTCCAATAAAATAAAGATTAAAAATGTGAATAGAAAACCCTGATGCTGGTTTTGTGACAGTTGGTTACATAGCATAGGTGGCCCCTAGTAACTTTCCATAGCTAATATTTGTTATCAGAAGAATATGGGATAAGCCATCCAAACTCCCTAGGTCTCCTTTGCCTCATCTATAAAATGTGGATGGTGATGATACCAGCCACCAATGGCTGTTAGAAGACTTTGATGAGAACCTGCAAAGGTAAAGATAAAAATGTGATACAATGGATATATGTTGTTATTTGGGGGAGAGAATTTTACTTGGAATGCCTAGTGAATAATGAGTTTAACTCCAAAACAGCTATATGGACTTGGAAAAGAAGAAAAGTGGAAGATAACTTAGACTGTAGCATTAAGCAGAAGTAACATGCAACCAAAAATAGGAATGATTTAGTAATGTCTGGTATTGTGTCTACTGTTGCGGATAAAATTATCAAGAAGGTGAATGTGACATATTCTATACAATACGAGGTTCAAAGCTCATGCCACTTTAGGAATTAAAAACCACAAGTTCTCAGACCTTAGTTTTATCTGATGTGATGCTGTCATGGAAAGGGCTTAAAATATGAATGATTTGGTTGCCCTCAATATAGAATCAATACAACTGACAAAGAAGTAGGAGGAATAGTTAGGACACATGTTGAAATCAGAGGCTGGGGCTTTAGGAAGATGCTCACTCTTTCAGTTGTAAGTGAGGCAGATGGCCAAACAGAGGACAGAAGAACAAAGGCCAGAGTTTGGAGGAGATTCTACTCCCAGGGAAGGACCAGAAAGCCAAATACCATCTCAGAAGAAGTACTCCTAGGGTTATGACGCACTCGCCTGGCCCACAAAAGACGGATATGTCTCCTTTGAGAATGGATATCCCTTACACTATATGTGGCAGTAAAAATTATCAGCTAGATGGAAAACTCCCTTGATGCACGCTGAATAGTCTAAGACATTTTTCAGGTATATCCGAACTTCATACCATTGTCCTGGTTTATCAAAGTCGTTGCTCTTTCCCCACTCATATTTAACCAGTAGATAAACAGATCCTCTACAGCAGTTCCAAAAGGGCTCTGCTCAAGGGCCATTTTCCCCACCACATCCTCTCTCTACTGTCAAAACCCAAGGGAGGGCTTCCCTGGTGGCGCAGTGGTTGAGAATCTGCCTGCCAATGCAGGGGACACAGGTTCGAGCCCTGGTCTGGGAAGATCCCACATGCCGCGGAGCAACTGGGCCCGTGAGCCACAACTACTAAGCCTGCGTGTCTGAAGCCTGTGCTCCGCAACAAGAGAGGCCGCGATGGTGAGAGGCCCGCGCATCGCGATGAAGAGTGGCCCCCGCTTGCCACAGCTAGAGAAAGCCCTCGCACAGAAACGAAGACCCAATACAGCCAAAAATAAATAATAAAAAATAAATAATAATAAATAAATGAATAGGCTTGTTTCCAAAGATTTAAAAAAAAAAACAAAAAAAAAAACCCAAGGTAGCGTAGGCCTGTTAACCTCTTGGCAGCTGTGATACCCTTGGAATAGAAGCCTGTGAAACAGCAAGAAAGCGCCTCTTAGCCATTTGGGGATATCCAGCTATCAGTGACATTTTAAGTCCAGAAGTCTATATTTATTTCCCACTCTCCATTTCTACTGCCACCGCATTTGTTCATTTTTAAAATCCATTTACAAAATGTTTATTTAGCATCTATTCTGTGTCAGGCCACATAGTAAACAACGATGGACTCAGTCCCTATTTTCATTTTCATCACAGTCATTTGCCTTACAAAAATAAAGGACTGATGAAATGGCTAAAAGGCTAGGTTTTACAAATACCAACCTTGCAGACTTCTTTAGGTCAATTTGAAGTGCACAGACATTTACACCTCCAGCAGCTCTATGAGAGAGTCTGATTAAACGGCAAGATATAGGCTTCTAGAGCTTCTAAGATGAGCCCAAGATCACACAGCCTTGGATGGAAAAGCTGGACAGATCGGATCCCAGATGAGGCACTACTGCCTAGTTCTTGTAAGTCTGACTACACCAGTGGTTTTCAAATGTTTGTTTCATTTAACTTGAATAATAGAACTCTTTGCTTAAATAATATATTACTAGAAATCCCAACATAAAAAAGGATAAAAGCAAAAGTTTTCCATTAGAATCAGACCCAGGGTAGGCTAGCTGAGCCTGTCCTCACCCCTTCTGTGTCACCATGTCACTTAGTGGCAAAGTCCTCAGGTTCTTGGGAACAAGGTTCAACACCTCACATAAAGTTCAAACTGGAAGAAAAATCCAAAACACTTAGAAAACATAAAGTATGTGCTTAGTTCTTGCTATAGGCTGAACAGTTGTCCAACCTACCTCCTTCCTCATTTATATGTTGAAGCCCTAATCGCCTTGTTAACGGTATTTGGAGGCGGGGTCTTTGTGAGGTAATTAGGTTTAAATAAGGTCCTGAGCACGGAGCCCTTGAGGATGTGATTAGTGTCTTTATAAGAAGATGAAGAGCCCTCTCTCTCTCTCCACCAGGTGAGGATACAGAAGGAAGGCACCTGCCTGCAAACCAGTAAGAGGGCCTCCCCAGGCACTGAGTCTGCTAGCACCTTGATCTTGGACTTCTCAGCCTCCAGAACTTTGAAAAACAAATGACTGTTGTTCAAACCACCCAGTCTTTGGTATTTTGTTATAGCAGCCCAAACTGACTAAGGCAGTTGTACTGTTTTTGCACTTAGCAAAAACAGCACTGAAGAAAGGGAGGATCACACTAAACAGAAGAAAGAAGAGGCATTCACTTCCTGCTATTAAAACTGGCATAATCATTTTTTTCTCCAAAGCAAATTTTTATAAAGGGATTTTCAATCTTTTCAAAAGACTTCCAACCTTTGCATACTGATTATCACATGTCTACAACTACTATGTTAATGTAGCAAAGAAACTCAGAAGCCCCAAATTAAATTTAAAACCATAACGATATGCCCTTGGGAAAAAAATAAATGAAGGACCAAATAACAAACTGATGAAACAGAGCAAACTTGGAAAACAAAAAAAATTGTTTAATCTTTAATTAAAATGATAGTTTAAAGGAAAGATTTCAAATAACTTGTGGCCTTCATTTGTTTTAAACTTAAGAGATTTTTTGATGTCTTTAATTAATCCATTTAGCTCTTTTGCATGAGAATTTAAATTGAGCATTAGAATAAATAATAGACTGTATAAATGTGTATTGGACACTGCTGGTTAGAGGACATGCAGACGTTCATTGTCAAGAAATTCCTTTACACTTAATAAATATATCCAAAAGCCCTTTGCTTTTGTAATAATGCTTTTTATATGTCCTTTTTTTTCTCCCTTAAATGAAATGGAAGAATGTTGTATTTTGAGGCCTTTCCTACTCTGTATTTCACAGATATTCCAATAAAATTTTAAAAATTGCAAATATAAACATTAACGTTGGTTTTGTAATATTTGTTTACACAGTGTGGGTGGGTCCTAACAATTTTCCATAACCAATATTTGTTATCAGAAGAGCTATTTATTATCCCCATAAAGATTTTAAAAAGGCAAAGATACTTTAGTTTGACAGATATACCTAAATTAATATCCTTATATTTCCTCTATGAATAAGATGCTTATTAGATTTATCACAGAAAGAATGCCTAGTATATAATAAAATCCAAAATCACCCAGTAAAGCAGTTTTGAAACTGTTGCTATAACTTTTATTGAGAAATTTTAGATGGGAAATGGGACTGTTTAAAAAAAAATTATTTGAACGCTGGCTTAAATTTGGGGAGTTCAGTTTAAGAATATTATCCTCTGAATATATGTTACAGGTCTTAACTCTAAATTAATTATCTGTGATCTGGGGGATGTCACTATCTCCTTGGATCTGAGTTCTTGTAAAATGAAAGGAATGGACCAGACTGCATCTAGGAATATCCTTCTATTACTCTCATAAGAAAGGGCCATATGAAGGATTCGATCCTTAAGCTGGGCTCTAAAGAACCAGAAGGATTTTGACATGTCAAGGATGATTTTTCTTCTGATTTCTATCATGTTGATTTCCAATTGATCTCCACTTTTCAAAGAACAGCACTTGTTAGAATACAATTCCAAATCATATTGCCAAGCAAAATAGCACTCTGTGATTCATCTCCACCATTTCAGTGTTTCTACCACTACTAGCTTAAAGGAAACTTCTGCAGTAAGTAAACTCATCTACTCACTCACAATATCCCAAACACCCATCATCCCTGTGGTATCACTGACCATCTTATCATTCTAGGATGTCTCATTTGAATGTACCTCTCCCTTCTTTCAAATTTCACCTGCTCTTCAAGTGCTAACTCAGGTATGTCTTCCTCTAAAGTTTTCTTAAATGCCAATCTTCTACTTACCATCTCTTGATGGTTTCTGTAGCCTTTGAGATACAATTCTGTCTCTACAACATGATATACAAAGCTCTTTGTGATATGGCTACTGCCTCTAGCCTCATTTATGAATGCATTTTAACAGATAGCTAATAATAATTTATAATGTACCAAGCAATGAGCCAAAATGATGAATCAGACAGGCAAGGTCTCTGTCATCATGGAACTTGGTTCGAGTGGAAGATAGATGATAATAAGCAAGTAAACAAATATATTGAGAAGATAATTTCAGATAGTGATATGAAGAAAATAAAGCAGGAATATAAGAGTCAAGGAGAGGAGGTGAATCAAAGAAGATGTCTTTGAGAAAAGGATGTTTCAACAGAGCCTGAAGATGTCAGCCAAGTGAGAATCCAAGGGAAAAGCATTGCAAGGGAGAATGGCAAGTGTCAGAGGCAGGAATGAGCTAGGTGAGACATGGTTGATGATGAGCTCAGAGAAATAGGCAGGGTCAGGTCAAGCAGGGTCCTATTGGCTGGGCTATGTGATAAACCATATTGGAAAAGAATATAAAAAAGATTATATATGTATAACTGAGTCACTTCGCTGTATAGCAGAAATTAACACATTGTAAATCAACTACACTTTAATAAAATTTTTTAAAAAAATATCATAAAGTAGGAGCAAGAATTGGAAACAAAATTCTCCTTAAGAATGGAAAGCTCTGAATAAATTTAGAGACAGAGCAAAAGTGTCAGTTGGAAAGTAAAAACAGAGTTTAAAAAATAGGAAGAAGTCATATAAATATGAGTCCTTCCAGATAGGGATGATCTAACTACAGGTAAAGGAATTATTTTTAGGACAAGAAAGAAAATTTTGTCTAGGTTTCGAAGCAAAGAGAAAGGGGGGTGACCAGAAATAAAACGAGGTAAAAATTAAGGACAGAATAAGTAATTCACATTATTTAGCCCTATTAATAGAATTTTCTTATGGGACATGGAACCATATGTAACATTACAAAGATCAGTACATGGTATTAAATTTCCACATAGATACATCATTTATTCTTTGCTGAAACAATACTGGAAGATAATATCAAAACGATATAGTTATTTGACATATTACAAAGAAATAGTCATGCTTATGTAAAGTATTTTATATAGTAATTATAACACACCATCACATATGTTCAGCTACTCTCATTTTGTTTTAAGATTGTCTTTATAAAACAGTGCAACTTAATAACCCCTTCAGCCATTCTCAGAATCAATCTAGTTAAGATGCCTGATAATTTCAATCAACTGCAGACCCAAATAAGATAACTTAACAATGGTGATTTAAAGTTGACTATTTCGATACAGAAGCATACTTCTAGTCACCCAGGACTTGGGGTAACCTAGTATTGTCCCATGTAGCTTATATTCACTTATATCTGAATATACATAGCTCAATGCCGACTGTGAAGTTATGCATGAATAAATGAACGAACAGAGAAGTAATCAGAACGAGACTGAGAGAGAGAGAGAGAGAGAGAGAGAGGATGCTACCAGAACTCCTCCATAAACCACTGTAATTGGTGAAATGTGCACCAATGTGTCTGCACGCTCATTACTCCACTGGGATTGGGTGTCACGCACCACAGTCAAGAACAGGTGTTGGTATCACTTACAGCTCATTCATCATCAGGCTGCAGCAGTGTTAACATATGCTGCTTTAGTGCTAATTGTGTTTGTTTTTACAATCAACGTTGATCTGCCCTTCATCATGCCAAAGAGAAAAATGTTAGGTGAGGAAAAACAAACCTGGAGCATCATATTTTTTTAGTTACCAAGGTTCATGCTCTCCTTCCCCCATTCCCCCAGGCAAATTCTCATGCCTAAGACCTGTAGAATCACAAAGATTTCAAATTCAAGATTTTGAAATAATTTAAAAATATGGAGAGGGCAGTTTTCAAGATGTGTACTTAACATGCACTTATTGGAGAACTCCTGGTTAAACCCTTAAACTCTGATATTGATTGAATGTCACTGATTTAACTATAGATCACTGAATCAATGGCTTCTATTTAAGAGAGCCTATTTAGAGATTAGAATTTAAAGACAATTGAATTTGAATTATGGAGAGCCATTCTTGCTCTTCAGTTGTTACAGTATAAGATCAGAATAAAATGTTCAGCATTTTAGCAAATCCAGGAAGCATATAATCAGATCTATACAGCAATGTCACACATATTCATTGATTAGGTTCTGTCTGATTTAATGAAAAGACGCAAATAGAGTTTCCCTGCTCCAGTATAGATGCGCTTTTCATTAAACTTGTCACTTGACTTCAGCTTAACAAATGAGAAACTGTTAATTAAGTAGTCCATTCAGTTTTAATTTGCATACCAACTGTTAATTCTTAAATAGGTTTCCTAGAATATTTAAAGTTTCTTCTTAAACGTTTACCTTACTTTTTTTTTCTTATGATGACAAAAGTTTTGCTAAGTCAAAGTAAATTTCAGGGACTTCCCTGGTGGCACAGTGGTTAAGAATCCACCTGCCAATGCAGGGAACACGGGTTCGAGCCCTGGTCCGGGAAGACGCCACATCACACAGAGCAACTAAGCCTGTGCGCCACAACTACTGAACCTGTGCTCTAGAGCCCGTGAGCCACAACTACTGAGCCCACATGCCACAACTACTGAGCCCACGTATATAGAGCCCGTGCGCCGCAACAGGAGAAGGCACCACAATGAGAAGCCTGCGCACTGCAAGGAAGAGTAGCCCCTGCTCACCACAACTAGAGAAAGCCCACGTGCAGCAACAAACACCCAATGCAGCCAAAAATAAAAAATAAATTAATTAATTTTTTTAAAAAAGTAAATTTCAATGCAATATCATTGCAGCTATGATAATTTCTAAATTAGGGTGTAAATAATTGAGGCTGTACACCAAGTAATTTTAGCAGCTAGGTAATTTGTTATTGCTGTATTAAGGTTTCTTTGTTTTTGGTGTGGATACGTGTGCTATGACTATGCCTTAGTTATGGTTGCATCACCTTTCTCATTCAGCTTTTTGCCAAGTCTTTCTCACTGTGCTATTTTTTCCTTCAGGTTCTGGCTTGGCTTCCACTCTTTGTGGCTTTTCTATTTGACTTTCAGGTCTCTGATTGTAGCCAATTTAGTATCTTGTTACTCTTTTTGCTTTTTCTGTGTGCCGGTATAATTTGTTCTTGAGATAGAGAATTGTTTATTTGATGAACTTCTAGTATGAACTTTCCCTTTTCTGTTAAATATTTCCCAGTGATTTCCTTCTTTCATAGTCTAAATTTATTAGAATCATCTTTCTTAAATATAATTATTTTTATTTCATTTACTTTACTCAAGGTCTTGAATCTTGTAGTTATATCCACAGATTTTATGGATATTCAAATTATTTTTCATTTTCACCCAAGTAGTATGCAAATTCTTTAAGCATAGTATTTGTCTTAGGTCATTCAACCACTTTAATATAAAGACTCAAATTTTACTATAAGGTTGAACTGTCAGGCAGTGGTGATTAGGCATACAGATTTTGGAATCAGATTATTCAGGTTCAAATTCTGGTCTTCCATTAGTAGTGCTAAAAGACAAACTGAGGCATATTAAAATTTTTAAGAACAAATTTGACTTATTTGGGGAGCTCCAAACAGGAAGTTGTTAGAAGCACTCCATGGACATGAGCTAGGGAAAGACTTTTATAGAGAAGGTGCGGAGCAAAGAAAGGAAATTATTTGCTTGACTATGGCTCAAGTAGGTTGCCTTATTTGGGAAAGCCTAATTGGCTGCTTGTGATTGGTTGTCCTTGGGTTTTAATTTCCTAACCCTGAGGCATTTCAGGCTTAGGTTTTGGTTTGCTTATTTAGGCTTTAAAGCCACCTCAGTCTAATGGTTTCCTTGTTTAATTAATTTAACACAAGTTGTGTATACTTACCTATATTACTTAATCTCCCTGTTTCTTAGTTTCCTCATCTGTAGATGACAATGATGCTACTACCAAATATATAGTTGTTGTGAAAATAAAGTTAGTTATCTAAAGAGTACCTGAAACATAAGTTTATTACTAAAAGTGTTTACTTAGCTTTGAGTTTTCTGATTTATCACTAATATTATTATTTTTTACTTTTATTTCTAGGATGAAACACTTAACTTTATGTAACGTGTGTGTGTGTGTGTGCGTGGCATATTCTACTCACAATGTCTTGAAGGTTACCATTTAGGATCCAAAACACTCTCTTAAGTTCCAGGTGAGGTGTCTGTCCGTAACCCAATACTTCAGCTCAATTATGCCTGTATGTCCTTTACCTGGAGTTTCAGAGAACTAAGTTTTGCTTAATGAACCTCAGTGCTCTCTGGAAAGATCACTTACTCTAATAGTGATGAGAAGCATGAAACAGTGGGTAGTAGACCTGATACCTCACGTCTCTGGCCCCCTAACAGTCTTTCATAGGACTCAGTAGGTGATTTTCAGCATCTAGAAGAGAAAATTGCCAATCAGTAGCAAAGTGGACAGGACGAGGTGAATGATGTTATATTGATTAGAATACGTTCACTACGCATTCCCACATATTCGAATACCAAAAATTCAGGCTCATAGGGTTATATGTAACTCTTATTCAACCACTTTTCCTGTGAAATTTAAAATTTTAGAACAGACGAGCACATATCATAGGTCTTTATACAAATGTTAAAATACTGCTATAATTTATAGCCACTTAATTCCCTGAAGTATGACCATGCCCAAATAAAAGCTGATAATGCACTGTCTGTGCTTCATACTGTTTCTGATTACCACTACAAGAAAAAAGTTATATTTAGACAAAGTGAAAAAATAAGCCATGCCACTAAGTTGAGAGTGAGGCATTCTCTCCCATAGATCTTCGAATTAAATTCCCTGCCTTTAGGAATCTTAATGCAAATAACATTACATGACAATAACATTGACCCTTCACTTCACATGTACTACAAAAAGAATTAATAACTGAAAAATAATTTTAGTTCCTGGGTGATTTTCTTCTGTTATTTTGCAAATACATTTAGCATCATAAGACAAGAGCATGGAACCATGATCAGTTAATTCCCATCACCTAGAGTGATATATACTCAGTAAGTATTTATTGATTAGGTGAGTGAAAGAACAAAAGCATGTGGGTGCTCAGAAAAATCTCACTAACTTCTAATCTCACTAACTTCTTACTAAAAACCAGGTGTTGCCATAGTAATGTCTACTATTGTGCTCCATATTTTATTTTTGGTTTTGCTTTTCTTGTTGTATTTAGGTTCTCCTTCATGAACCCGGCTTCATATTTTCACATATTCTACTATTAACAAAGACTGTATATATGATGTATAGGTTTGGCTTGTTAGAAGAAATCTAGTATAAAAATGTTCATCTGTGATAAAAGCAGATGTAAGCTTTTATATATAGAATGGATAAACAACAAGGTTCTACTATACAGCACAGAGAACTATATACAATATCCTATGATAAACCATAATGACAAAGAATATAAAAATGCATATATATGTATAACTGAATCACTTTGCTGTACAGCAGAAATTAACACAATATTTTAAATCAACTATACTTCAACACAAAAAATAAAAAATAAAAAAATAAAATGTTCGTTTGTACATTTGAGATTTGTGAACTGATTCGATCAGAGTTAACTGAAGGTTTACTCTATAAAATGTTTGGAAGCCTGCCCTTGCCTTTCACCTAATGTGCTATTATTACTTCTCTCCTAGTTTCTTCCTGAGCGTCTCCATATTTCATAGTAGATTAGAGAAGAAGGTCTGAGTAATCGGAGAGTGACACAACATTTTAGTAGAAAGTAGGATTTGACAGAAACAGAGTCACTTGTCAGTTCAGTGTTTTCCATTCAACAAAGTTGACATCATTGATAAAAGCCTTTAGGCATCATATCATTGTGCAAAAAATAACTATTTTCTTATTTTTATTTTTTCTTTTTACATAAATATAAAATAGTTTATAAAATAGTTTATTTTTGTTTTATCTGAACAAAAGTTTATTCTTTTTTTATGGATATTTTATATTTAGGATTTGTATTACTCACTTCTGCATGCTTCCCCTATGGCTCATCGTCACGGCTTTATGGAAAGAGCCAATCTGTCTAATGTAAGTAATAGGAAATAGGATGGAAATATTGACTTAGTTTAAAGTCTACTCCATCTTTGATTTTTACTGCAAATCTCTACAAATAAGGTAGCACGGTTTTTCCAAAGATAGGAGAGAGGGAGACTGGGACTATGTTTCAAATTTATAGTGTGCATTATACATTAATATTTTATTAAAGACTGTAATGTGTGATGTCACATCTGACCAAGGCAAAAGGAACATGATTAAAAAGGAGAATTTGGTTTTGTTTAAAAAAAAAAAAAGTTTGATGGGGGATGACATTTTCTCAGAACTTTCTAGTCTTATTTTTTTAATTATATAAATTCTATATGAATAGCACACATAAAATCATAAATCTCTACTGACAAATATCACAAACAACGCCTTCCAACTGCCATAGAAACATCAATATGCTATGGAAAGCAAGTATGTGTACAATTATTTAATATGGTACTATGTCACATACAATACTATATACGGTTTGGTTTGGAGAGAGAAGTTTAACAAGAATCACAAAAAACTTGAGTCAAAGGAAAAATAAAAAGGTTGATTTAGAAGGAAAAAAGATTAAGCAAGATTTCAAAGATAAGAAGGGTAAGGGAGATCAGAAAAAAAACAAGAGTAAAGTGAAAGTCAGCAATGAAGATAATGGAGAAAGTAAATAGGTAAATGAAATAAGATTGCTTTTGTAATCTCTGAATCTTAAGGGTCTGTGTTTTCATCTTGTTTTATCTTATCTCCAAAGGCAAAAAATTACCGTTGAACACATGATTATCAACCTATTAAGTAGCAGAAAAGGAAAAAGGAATACTGTGTCTTTTTTTTTTTTTTTTTTTTTATAAACTTTTTTTTTTTTTTTAAGATTTCGCTGTTTTTTATTTTTATTTTTTTTAGTTTATTTATTTATTTTTGGCTGTGTTGGGTCTTCGTTTCTGTGTGAGGGCTTTCTCTAGTTGCGGCAAGTGGGGGCCACTCTTCATCATGATGCGCGGGCCTCTCACTATCGCGGCCTCTTGTTGTGGAGCACAGGCTCCAGACACGCAGGCTCAGTAGTTGTGGCTCACGGGCCCAGTTGCTCCACGGCATGTGGGATCTTCCCAGACCAGGGCTCGAACCCGTGTCCCCTGCATTGGCAGGCGGATTCTCAACCACTGCGCCACCAGGGAAGCCCGAATACTGTGTCTTTAAAAAAAATCTTTTACGTATATAGTATTCTTGAAATTGAAAGGCCTGTAAATATCTTAGCATAGAGGAATTTTCCCTTACAAATATTCAAATAAATTTAAGTTGTTATTAATTAAATTACTTGCATATGTTCTCATTTAGCCTCAGCATGGGAAAATATTCACTGATGAACACTTTATTGTTAACTATCATTAATTCCACATCTTTGCCTCAATCAAATGAAAAAAGCAATTTATTAAAGTAAATCTTAGTGGTCAGAAAAAATTAACTTGGTCTCAATGAGTGCAACATCAAGTTTGACTCACACGTGTGAGAAAATAGAGGTCGATTGGACGATCTTTGGTGGATATAACACACTACAAGGAAAAAAAAGAAGAAGGACAGGGACACGGAGAGAGAGATGGAGAAGGAATGGGAGAAGAAAAGAAAATAAAAACTTTTTCAAATAGCCATTTTTGTCAGGTCCCATTTCCCTATTACATGTTTGGAATACTCGGAAGTCTATAAAATCAAGTTGAAATCCTTACTACTTTGATCTGTAGCCTCTTAAATATTCAAAGTTACTACCCAGGAAGATTCCATGTTGCATGGCAAACAAACCATTTAAAGAATGACTTTCTATAAAATATGCCTAAAAATTTTAAATGTATTGGAACACACAAAAAAATACAAAGATTTAGAATTATTAGTGTTAAAAAGAAAACAATTTTTATATCTCACACTTTTAACTACAAAGTTATCTCATTTCCATATTAATGGATATATTAAATATTAAAATAGAAATATTAAGTTAAAATTTAGAAAATCCCACTCTATATTTAGGAAACAGCTCAAAAGTCATCGTTCTCATTGATTGCTTAATTCTACTACTCTTGTAGGTTAAAAATTACTTATGGTAAGTTACTTATGGTAAATTTTGTTCTTCTGTCATTACATCATAATGTCTCTGAAACTAAAAATCACAATGTCTTTGATGCTGCTAATCTCTTTTCCCAAAGCTTTTGTTTGGATAGGATGGAAGAAGCAAATTGAAATTAATCTCAAGAAAAAAAAAAAATTGAAAGCAAAAACCAGGGTAGAGCCAAAAATAACATAGGCAGGTCCTCATATACTCAATCTTCCTTAAGTGTTCTGCCAGTGCACTCTCAATGTGTATATTCAATTACTATCAAGGGACTGTAAATTATGTGACACGTTTTGAGTGGTCTAATGTCCACTAGGGAAATGAAAGAGATGCTGCAATGATTTCCATTTGCTCACTGACTTTGAACTCAAACTACCAATGGATCTCACTTGACTGAATTTTTTCCTTGAAAGACTTGCATTTATATGTCATAAATAAAAAAGATATCTACAAGTACATAAAATTTTTTCATATGGCCTTTCAGTTTGGTGAAGGAGAGTTTCACTATATTCCTAATACTTTAGTTATGACTGGTTAATGGTTTTACAATTCTTGTCTTTTTCTGTATGAAGCTTGCAAAGGTTTTTCCAGTCATCTTTCTGCATGAGGAATACATTCGGGACTTTTGGGAATTGTTTTGTGGAAAGCCTTGAAGTGGAGGGAGGTAAAGAAGAAGCTGCCAATCAGGCCCAAGGGTTTTGTTCATTCTAAAGATAATGTAAAAGGCAACCATCAGCCTTGCTAATGAGGCTCCTTGATTTGTTTCTTAGAAGACTGTTCAGACCCAGTTGTTTGATTGCCTCTTCCATCCAGAGACCACAGGGAACACTTCCGCAGCTACCAGTTGATACAAAGCATTACTGTGGTTCAGAATTTGACAATACATGAGTCATAGGTCCATACGCTTCTGGGACATACAAGATTTGAGTCTCTAGATTTAACACAGACATTGAATTATATTTTATGTGTATATTCAATGCCTGCCTTGAGCTAAATTGAAAGCTTCTGTGGAAGACATTCTAAATTCTTTGTTTTACATGCCAATTTAATAAAATCACCACTCCCCAAAATGATTGTACAAGAATTGAAATGAGGCTGAATGACTGTGAAATGCAACATTATTATTTTATAATTGAGGACATTTGGAGTCGTGAGTTGACTTACTCAGCGTTTCATTATGTTATGTTTCAATGCCAGATTTACTCTGATGAATAAGTAATTTCTAGCATCCTATCCACCAACCTAGCTATCATCAGCTCCAAGAGTATTCAAGAACACCTCAAGAGTATATTGAAATATTACTAAATTATCAGTACCTGAAATTCATGGCGTAATTTGAATGAATTTTTTTCTCAAAATATTCACCAAAACCAAGTTGCCAGAATGATCAAGATTAAGAGCTCAACTAAATTTAATCAATCTAAATAAGTAATTAAGGCTTTGTTATTGAAGGTGCAGCAATAGCTGATTTTATAAATTGAATTTATAAAGTTTTTTTTTTAACACTGGCAGTTTTTTTTTCTTCTTTTCTTTTTCTTTTTTAATTAATTAATGTATTTATTTATTTTTGGCTGTGTTGGGTCTTCGTTTCTGTGCAAGGGCTTTCTCTAGTTGCGGTAAGCGGGGGCCACTCTTCATCGCGGTGCGCGGGCCTCTCACCATCGTGGCCTCTCTTGTTGGGAGCATAGGCTCCAGATGCGCAGGCTCAGTAGTTGCGGCTCACGGGCCTAGTTGCTCCGCGGCATGTGGGATCTTCCCAGACCAGGGCTCGAACCTGTGTCCCCTGCATTGGCAGGCAGATTCTCAACGACTGCGCCACCAGGGAAGTCCTATAAAGTTTTTAATTTGTAAAATAGTGATGTTTTATATTCAACACACAGCATTGCAATCATTAAATATTATCCATGACAAAATTATTCTTTAATCTATGCAGAACATGTCAGTAAAGAGGCGATCCTCTTCCAGAATCAATCTTCCTATATTCTTATAAATAGATAGGGATCCCCCAATTTGTTTTAGATACTCCAATTCAGAGGGTAATAGGACTGTAGTAAAATTATATTTCTATATTAATATACTCTTGTATTTCAATTCACTTCTGGAGTAAAACAGGTCCTTTATTTTTCTCCTATTGTATTGGCAGAGCCACTCCTCCATTTTAACTTATTTTCCAGATGATGGTCATCCAATTTCTTTTGTAATCGAGAAGAAACAAAACTCTTATACACAAAGAAAACTTGTTTTTTTGAAAATGTGAAATTCTCATTTAAGAAGAAGCAGTTGATAATTCTTTTTGTATGTGGACATCTTTCGTTAGGTATCTAAACTTTCTTATTTTTAGCCTTCATTAAAATGATAGCTCTATACATTATAATGCATGGACTAAAAGTGAGTCTTATACTATAAATGCCTTCTATATGACTCACTATAAGAACGATACATCATGAACTCTTACAATTACAGAATTAAGAATGCAAACTACAAGTTGTAAAATAATTTTAATCTAGTATGCTAATTACTTATATAGCAAATATTTTGCATTTATATTTTAAACCGTCATTCCAACTTGTTTAGTTTTCTTTGAAATTGAATATTGACAAAAAATTATGAGACCTAGGGGCTTCTCTGGTGGCGCAGTGGTTGAGAATCTGCCTGCCAATGCAGGGGACACGGGTTCGAGCCCTGGTCTGGGAGGATCCCACGTGCCGCGGAGCAACGGGGCCCGTGAGCCACAGCTGCTGAGCCTGAGCGTCTGGAGCCTGTGCTCCACAACAAGGGAGGCCGCGATAATGGGAGGCCCGCGCACCGCGATGAAGAGTGGCCCCCACTCGCCGCAGCTGGAGAGAGCCCTCGCGCAGAAACGAAGACCCAACACAGCCAAAAATTAAAAAAAATAATAATAAATAAATAATAAATAAAAAAATTAAAAAAAAATTTATGAGACCTAGAAAATAGTGAATACCTTTTAAACCTAAATATTTTCCATATTCAAAATTTCATTTGTAAATTAATACCAAATTTGATTGCAAAACATACATTTGGATTCTAAAAAACATAATCTTTCTAAATGTATTATTTTGGAGTTTGGATTTATTTCTTAGTTTAGACGAAATTTATGCTAGAAAGTACTATTAACTGAAAAAAAAGGATTGTTCAAAACTAGCCATCCTAATTAATGGATTCAAAGTTTACAGAACAGACAAATATGTATGATGAAATGAATCTTTCAAACATGAATATTTTATAAAATGATGGCAGAGAAGATCATTGGAAATGATCAAATATATTTAGCACTCTGATGTAAAATATATCACAATAACATGCCCTGCAATATTAATCACATCATTAAAGGATTGAATTCTGGGTTTTTTCCAGTGTTTTAACTGGCACTGTTCCTGTTTTCTTCATTTATTTCAGCCACCTGAGAGTGGTCGCTCAAATCCCAGAGTTTAAGTGTCTAAGATTAGACTCAGTCCAGATTCGAACATTCTTACTATCACCTTTAGTTTATGGTGTTAATTGTGTTATTAACTTCCTAAATTTACTTTTTTACATAAAGATGTGCTAACATATAGTGGTTTAAGAAAACCTAGGGGAAAAAACCTTGTCTTAGGATTATTTCCAGCTTTACTCTCCCACTCCCCCCAAATGATGGCAACACTACTTTCCTCAAGGTTACTGATTCGTGTAAACATTATGAATACAACTTTAAACAAAGAAAAATATCATAAATTCTCATCTTTCTGCCAGAGTTTGAGTTTCTGCTTACATTACCCGAGGTTATAGAAAGACAAAGAACTATTCACTCATCGAGCTCAACAGAAAAAAGGAGAGAATGGTGACCCAAAACCTTTCCTTTATTCAAGGAAACCTGTGACATCTTTAAATTATCAACATATTCTTCCAAGACTCCTTAGAATCCATAACCTAATACTTGGTGTCAATTGGATGGAAAAATAACACACCCTTAATTGTGATCTCTTTACAACCCTTCCCCTTTCTTATACTCTTCACTACAGGTGCATACTCACAGGAACATACTCAAGGCTGGGACTCAAGGGACAGTCTCGTCTCGTCTCTTGCTTCCTTAAAATCTAGGTCCTACAAAAGACTGTGTACACTCTAGTGAGTTAGTCATTTGCATACCTGGAAGATGACTCCACTGCTAGGGGTGACCTTTACATGACAAAGTGATAAGTGAGGTAGCATTGATTCATTTTAGACAATGAATCTCTTTTACAAAATTATTAGGGTGTGATCTGTATATAATTTATCTGGAATCTATTATCTAAATTTGGATAATCTTTTTATTTATTTATATAAAATGTATTTATAAATGACTATACATAGAGTAATCTTGTAATGTTTTATTTTATTTTTATTACAATTCAAACCCTTTACCAAATCAACCAATGGCTATCATATTCCTCCACAATCAAAAGGGTGTTATCCTAACCTCCAACTGACATGTATTTTTATATTAATCATATGATTCCTAGATAATGTTTCATATTTCATATTTCACAAATACATAAATACAGCACAAATTCCAATAAAATGGAATAATATGGGAATGGGAGGGACCTGGTGCCCAAACTAAAAACCTAATGTCCAAAACTGATTAGGGACAAAGTGTTTTTGAAATTCTAGAGCTATAAGAATCCACGCGATGAAGATGTTTTTAGAGGAGAATTTTCAAGCTTTACAAGAGTTCACCCCTTCCTCCTGCATGCAAACATCTGTTGAATGCACATGGAGTGTCAGGAACGGAGCTAGCATACGGTCACTTACAGATATAATAAAATAGTACTAAACATTTTAAAATCATTTAACAAGGGTATAGGCCAAGTGACAGCCAAGCAGAGTTCAAAACATCAAGTTCAATGTTTGGGGAAAATATTATTAAAACACATGAAGAAATAGACATCTGTGAAATATTTTAAGACACTGCAGTCAGTAGCAGCAAGTTATATTAAAATATATATTTGTAAGCAAAATTCCCCTGGTGTCCTTGAGATGCACATATAAAAACACATTCCTGATGGATTCCATATGCTGCTCAACACTAATTACATACGTAGTTCTGTTTACACAAAACTAAATAAGAAATCTCATTTGCATTAGATTAAATTTGAGGAGCCAATCTTAGACTTCTTTCCCTTTTTCAACTATGTAAGACACTACCACTCTTCAAAGACATTAGATTCATTCATAACATAAAAGGACCCTTGAAACAAAATACTATTACTTCCCATCTGAAAAGTGCAAGTGGTCTCAAAAGTCAGTCAACTGTGGAATGCACATGATTAACTATCGAAGCAAGTGGTAGTTTTCAAAAAAGAGAGAGTTACACTGCAGAGTTGAATAAAATGCACATTTTGAACTTTTTACTTAATGTAAATGAAATCTAAATTTAGGTTGAATATTATTCTTGAATTATCAAATAGGATTTCAGGTGAATGGCTACATTTCATAGGTAACTCTGTAAAGACTAGTTTTGTTTACAGTTACAGCTGATGTCATCTATCACTTTCTAAACACACATCTGTAAATCTTGTTTTTTAAGCAAATACTTCAATATAACTTGCCATAATTGGTTATTTTATTAATTCTGCCTCTTCTAAATAATTATTTTGAATTTAATGACTGAATATGTAGGCTTACTAATGTAAGATTCCAGAGTAATATAAAATACTAACAGTTGAGCTATTAAAACTTAAAGGAACAAAATTTATCATCTAACAAAATCTCAATTCATTTGAATGCTAATTAAAAACCATAAACAATTTCTTTTTTTATAGACAATTGCACACATTTTGTTTGTTCTTATATAAGCAGATGCCATATATAATTTTTTCTTTTGACACATTTCATTATATATATTACCATCTGTCTTGCCAGGAGGAGATATATCCACATGGATATATATTGAAATATATACACATTCACAAATGTACATGTGTGCATGCATCCACCACACATAAACCCCCATATATATTTAGTAGAAGCAGTAAGACCTGGGTTCTTATTTCATTATGCAGCTCTGTATCTCAAATAGGACCAAACAACTGGAGCCTCAGTTTTTTGAAGTGTATGAATGAGTGCCACGTATGCCCTGCCTCCCTCACATAGATTTTTTATGAGCATTCAATGAGGAGATATATCTGAAAGCACTTTAGAAGAAAGGTTATAGCTACAAACCGACTAAATAATACTGGGCATATTTGTGTTAGTCCTGGGCTTTTATATTCAACATCTAATAATAAAAAAGGGGGGGGCTTCCCTTGTGGTGCAGTGGTTGGGGGTCCGCCTGCCAATGCGGGGGACACGGGTTCGGGCCCTGGTCTGGGAAGATCCCACATGCCGCAGAACAGCTGGGCCCGTGAGCCACGATTACTGAGCCTGCGCATCTGGAGCCTGTGCTCCGCAGCAAGAGAGGCTGCGATAGTGAGAGGCCCGCGCACCGCGATGAAGAGTGGCCCCCGCTCGCCGCAACTGGAGAAGGCCCTGGCACAGAAACGAGGACCCAACACGGCCAAAGATGAATAAATAAATAAATAAATAAATAAAAATTTAAAAAAAAATCCTTATTTCTAAAAAAAAAAAAAAAAGGGGGGGAAAATTCACATAGTATTCTCAGCCAAACACAAAAAATATGGATTAAATTTAAGGGCCAAACACCATGAAACTAAAGATTCTCTCTAACTTTGATAATTGTAGTAGTGGAATAGCCAGTCATTGCACCAGTGATATTTTCAGTTACACAGAGATCTGTTACAGAGGTGAGGGTTAAGCTGGGTTAGGAAAGGAGGGTAAGTATGTGGGTTGAGAGGATATTCATATATACATTTTCCACCCTAGTTGGGGAAGACTGCATTGGCTCACAGATATTACAGACAGGATTGTGTTGCACATAGGAAAGTTAGGAAAGCAAGACTAAAAACAGTGAAGTTTGAAAATTACATCATTACCTCCACACTAATGCAGAAGGTACAGGAAAAAAAAAACTTGATTAACTCAAATAATATTATTCTAAATTTTACCATTGTTTTTGATATCTCCTTCATGTTAACATTTATTATAAATCCATGTCAGATTATGGGACAATATAATAATGGCACAGAATCTAGAATAGTATAAATACTTTTTCAAAACCTGTTTTCCCTAATTGTCTGTTTAATAAAACTATATGATTACATACAACAAATTTTTTTTCCTTTATCTATTTACTATTTCCTGAGACTTATGATGATAACCAGATTCAGTTTATGGCTTTCAATAATCTCCACATACTGACAAATTCCAAATACATATCTCCAGCATGGACCTTTCCCCTAAATTCCAAACTTCAAATACAATGCCAACTAAACATTGCTACATATCCTAATATGTTCAAATCTGAATCATGCTCTTCTCCCCAAAACCTGGTCCGTGGTATCCATCCTCAACTTAGATGACTGCAATTTCATATTGACATGATGAAACGTTCAGCCAGTTGCTCACGCTAAAGATGTGGAGTCATCCCTAACTCCACCCAATGCATCCACAAAACTTTTGGCTCTATCTCCAAAATTTATTTGTCACTTCTCAATACCTCCACACTAACAACCGGGGTCAATGTGCCACCATCTTACATGTTGCTTGTTGAAGTGGCTTTCCAACAGGTCATCCAGTTTCCATCCTTCGCTACTTCTTACTCTTAACTCAGAAGCTAAAGTAAAGCTGTTAAAATGTAAATCATATTATGTCAGTTCTCTGCTCAAAACTTCTAGTGGTGTACCAACTCATTCAGAATAAGAAAGACACATCCTTAAAAGAGCTGAGACCTTACAAGACATCACCTGTTACCTCTCTGACCATCTGTCCTATTAGTCTTCCTTTTGCTTCCTCTGCTTCAACCATATGTACGTTCTTGTATATTTATAAACACACCAGTATCACTCTTCCAACCACAGGGCACAAGAATTTTTATAAAATGTACATCATTGTCAAGATAATCCCTTCTTAAATTAAGAATCATTCTCCTCTAGAAAAACTAATGGATTCTAGCATGCTTAATCAATAGTTAGGAATGTCTGCCCTGTACTCAAATCAACTTTTAAATGGAAATGCCAATAGTACCAATTTCAGAAGCTGAATTTCTGGATCCTGCAACTGTTTCCAAATACAACTATCCAATAATAGAACGTGTTATGTACTAGATTGATTGATTCTATCTTATTAAGTGATGTCATCAAAATTCTTCTGATTCTTTTAAGAATAAAGTGATATCAGCCATGTCGTTAATATATTTTTAATTGAACTTATTTATATAGGCATTCTATTTAGAAGAGACACAATAGAATCTTGTTTAAAAAAAAAGTACTAGAGATACTCTGAGAAATTCTGGAACAAAGTAAATGAAGCCAATCTCTTATGTAAATTTTGGGAGCAGTTCTGAACAATCTAACCAATCAACTGCAGACATGAATCATACAAGCTATAATCAAGAAGACAGTACCTAGAGTCAATTATCTCAACTCTAGGATCTCTTTATACCAACAACAGAGCATCACCTTTATGGTACCTACATAAAAATTAAGGTCTGCTTTATGTGAGATAAAGAAAATATCAAATGGAAAAATGAAATGTAAATATATCATAGTACTTGTAGCAATTTGAGGCTTCTTGACTATATACACTTAATGTTCTTCAGAAGAAAGATATTGACAACTTTACCTCTGAAACATTAATTTCCTTTTCAGGTATTACTAAACTATGTTAAAGAAGCAGAATTTAGACATTATGTGCACATGTTTATTGAAGTGTTATTTGTAATAGTGAATACTGGAAATAAACAATATATTCAACAATTGGAGTATGATAAAATAAATGGTGATAGACCCTTAAGTATTAGATTATGTTATTATATAGCCAATAAAATAAAATTTCAACAATATTCATGTAATTATGTTAGGTACAAAAGGATAATATAGTCCCCATTTTTTTCCATTAAGTGTAAAATATTTATTTGTAAAAAAGTTTGGAATGAATAAAATCCAAAATTAATATTTTTTTCCAGTTGATGAAATTATGGGTAGTTCTATGTTTTAAAATTCTTCACAATAATTTTATTTTATTTTATAATGCTTCAAAACCTTGCATTTTGGTTATCTTTTGCCAGAAACATAGGGAAAAAAATCATTAGTTAGTGAAACATACTCTAAAGAAAAAAAATCTGCTAATAACACTACCCAAGACACTTAATTTTCTTTCCTGGCTTTTCTTCCTTTTTCTCCAAAACACTTTAAAATATAAGTTTTGAAATAGCTCTTACGGTTACCAACAAACTTTATTATGTCTCAAATGAAACTGGTTACATGAGATTAGAAACAATACAATACCTTTTTGAATATGTCTTTTTTATATTTGATATGAGTTATTGTTAACAGTTCATTTCTCAATCATCCTAAACTTTAAAATACCAAACAAGTGTCATTAGAGATGAGTTTTAATGTTTCTAAGCAATAAAGCTAAACGAGTAAAGAATGATCTGTACTTGGAGCTGGGAGAATCTTGTGCTGTGAAGTTTCTATACACCATCACAAGGTATAGGGCACAATAGTGAAGCTAAGCAAGCAGAAAGCGTATTTTATCCGTACATGTCTTGTGGTTGCATTCAGTCATCAGCCTTCATTTTCCAAGGACTCAACAGTGAAAGATTCAGAGGACATGAATATTTTCTATATTTACATGAAAAGCACGTTTGTCTGTACAAGGACCAGGAGAAATGCAGGAGCACATGAGTGATTACTAATGATCAGTGAGAAAGATCATTACACTGAAACTTCACAGAAAAATAGAATTGAGTCCTATGTTTAATACAAACTGGTCGTGTACTAGTCTTCCTACTTCAGGAAATGGACAGACTATTCTAAATTATCAAAACGTCATCTTGACAGTGTATCTCCAGACACTGCACTTAATGGCTGCTGTATATATAACAAGAAAACAAAAATAGCATGAACACTATAATTATTATTTGGAAATATTTTCCTTGGAAAGTTCTGTATCTCAAAGCAGTAATTAATATTAACTATGATAAGAAATGGAAGCAAATGCCAGGACTTCTCAGTTGCAACAAAAGGAAATGACCATAAAAAGAAGTAATTTAACCAAGTCCCAATTGTATATTTTATAGCTATATATTAATACTCATCAGTATTCTTCTACCAGGCAAAAAGAATTCCTATTTTATACCAGGTAACATAATGTCATGGAAATTAATCAATGGAGTTCTCTAAATACGTTAAAGTAGGCATATTTTATATTAAAGAGTTTTATTAACCATTATAGATTCATTGTAAATTGGTTTGTTAAGATGCTACTATCTGCATAACATTGAGATTCTTTAGTCTGAAGATCCTATGGAATGAAGATCACAAGAACTAAACATCCCAACCAATATTTTAGCACTATTTGGATTGTTTCTTGAAAGAATTCAGATCCAGAGGATAATGCTGCTACAGAGATAAATAGGAACTAACCACAAAGGGCCTAGTATCCCAAGTCAAGAAATAAAGCTTCATTCTAAGTGTAATGGAGCCATTGACAGTTGTCAGCATGAGGAGAATTACATTTGAGAAAGATCACTGTGTTGAAATATGGAGAGTAGATCAGGGAAGGCAAGGCTGAAAGCAAGGAAACTAAAAAAATGACCATTTCAGTAATTCACTAGAGAGATGGTGGCCTAATGTAGAGGAATGAAAGTAATAATATAAATAAATAGTAAAAATTAAGAGCCACTAGGAGTCAGATTCAATCGACATTAAATATGGATTAAGGAGTTGAGAAGGAGGTCAAGGATGTCATCTAGGCTTCAAACTTGGGCAATTACTGAGTTAGAAATAATAGGAGAAAGAGCAGGTTTGGGGGAAAGGTGATGATTTCAAGTTTGGATATAGAGGATAACTTCAGAACTTAGGTAATGCAAGAAAAGGAGGAATTCATACCAAGTACAGAGCAGAAGTAGTGTTTAAGCATTAAATCAGGTGTACAGTGAGGAAAAACTTGAAGTCTGGGTCAACTTAAAATAATTGTATTGTTCAATATATAGTTCTTTTTCTTTGAAGTGGAGTTTTAACTATTCCAAATTAACTCTTTAATTCAACAGATCTGTAATCCAGCCTCCCCTGAAATCTACATAAATTGGGGGTTTGCAAAGTATCACCCAGAAGCTACAGAGGTGCTGGAGGTGTTGGCAAATATTTTTTTTCAAATTTCACACTTTGAAAATTAAACCTTGTGACTTTAAAATATTTTAACAACATGAATGCTTACTCAAAGGTGATATAGGGGTGCTACCTTGGTGACAAACTAACAAAGCAACTACTGCAGTTAGGTTTGTAAACTCATTTTGTGCAATTATCCGAGTAAAACTTCTGCTGTCATCTTAGTACCGCATATGAATGTCTAGTAAATGTGTCATTAATTAGATGGCTGCATATCCACACTGATCCGTTTTTAATGTCAGACCGTCATTAGTTTGTCTGTCTGCTGATATGGAGTCGTACAAGCAAATATCCTCTCCTTCACCAAAAGGCCAGGAAAGGTTCAGAGGCCTCTGACTGGTGCTAGCAAGCATGATGGTATTATGGCATAATCATCATCTAAAGTGAAAAGAGGACCTAATGAAAACCTTACAGAGCATATTTAGCGTTTAGTGATTTAAGAGAGGTTTTTTTTCCTGATTTTTAAGAAGTCAGATATAGTGCATTGTTTCATATCTTTTTGTTTCTTTTTTTTTTCTTTTTCTGACCAGCATATTTTTCCATTCAGTTGCTTTGAATAATAAACCAATCCCCTAACACAGAGGAGCACATATGACACAGACCTCCCTGTTTCCCTGGCAATAACTGGTAGAAGAAAAAAGGGTGGGCAAAAAAGTTAAGCAGAACCAATCTGAATCTTTCCCTGTGATAGACAAGAATAAAGCCTATTTACTGTAGAAGAGAATGAGGCAAACCCATGAGGTAAAGCACAGACAGCAGAAATGAAAAATGGAGATTATGGATCAGGGAAGAACTGAGTCTCCAGTCCCATCTCACCTGAGATTCAGGTCTTCCTTTGAATGTATGAGTTACTACAGCAACTCTCCCAACTCAGGGGTCCAGTAATTCACCTTTTTTTTGCTTAAGCTACTTTAAGTGAGATGTCTCTCACTACAGCTGAAAGAGTTCTGACCAGTACATCAAATAACTGCAATTTAGAATCTCAAGGTTGAACTGGTACTAACCAACAACAAGCAACAGATATTTAGTAGTGTCCAATAAAAATATATAAAAATTCAAAGCACTTTTCAGGTGCCAACTCACTTAATCATCACAACAACCCTACAAGGAAAATATATTAGCCCCATTTAAATAATTAAGGAAACTGAGACACAAAGAGATTTTGTAATTCCCCAAGAGCTCACAACTAGTAAAAGGGAAATTTTGAATTTGAACTCAGACCTTCTGACTCCAGTGTCCAGACTCTTAACCTTGACTGACTCTCTCTTTTGACATGAATTGAGTTCTGATTCAGGTATCTAATAGCTAAGTGCTTTCATCTCTCTGAAACTTAATTTTTTTCATCTCTAAAAGAGGGATACTATTTCCTACTGCAGAGATTGTTGTAGAATTCAAAAGAGATCATGCTTATGAAAGCATTTTGGAAACTGCCTAGCACTAGAGAACTGTCAGTTCATATTATAAAATTATAAACTACATTAAGGCTTTATCAGCTATGAATCTTGTAATTGAGTTACTACAAAATGTAATCAACATGCTTCAGTCAATAAGATCTCAGAAAGGTAGATACAAAAGTCAGTTCATATGTCAGTCAGGAAGCAGCTTTTAATCCAAACTAAAATAAATAATTCTATTATATAAAATCTGCCTTTCTTCAATAACAATGATGATGATGACTAAGATAAAATTAACTTACATTTCAGTATTTAACATTTTCAAAATTATTTTACTTTTTTTGCCTCATTCGGCATATTTTAGTATCTTGAGAAATGGATTATATTTATTTTTTCCCTGTTAATATCAATCTACTGCTACTGGGCAAGTTTAGTAATAAGTATTCTGGGTGACACAGCTTTATGCATCTCACTACGAAGGCTTCAAAACAGTAAATATGAAATATTTATTCAAATCTGCTTTTGAATGCCTTTCTTTTACCCCTCTTGAAGACTGATTAAGATTTTAGAACTTCCCCATAATATTACATATAAATGAAATTAAAAGACAATATTCACTACAAAGACCAAACTACACATTTGGTCTCAGTCCTTGTTGTTAATATAAAATAAAAATTCTATAAATATTCGTCATGTATTTAATCATTTCTTCCTAAGTCTGGCACTTTTAGCTGATTTCTTCATGCACTTTTGGTTTCAAATTCATATTTATTTTAGCATATACTTGACAACAGAACTGTGCTGATTAATCTTAAAATAAGCTAGTGGATCTTTAATATTGCTAAATATTATGATTTAGTTACCAACTCTAAATCTTATATTCATAACTAATATTTATAAGTATCAAAATACCACTTATAGCCCAATATGATTGAGAGAAAATTCGGAGTTGAAGGGATTTTTTTTTGGCCTGCATCATGTGCTGAATAATTTACCCTAGCAACATAATGCTTTATGGAATTCATAAAAACATTCTAATTAGATCACTACCACTAATAACATTCAATTTATCTATATCTTCCAGAAAATCAAGAGAAGGGAATCAGGAAACTGGAGAATGTGAGCAAAGAATGTATTAGGATATGTACACAAGAAACAGAACAATAACAACAAAGCTATGAAATCAAATATATATGTTATGTATTTACACGGTGATATACTTTGATACCCATATGGGCCCCTAGCGATTCTAAAATAGTTTACCTAAGCCAATTTCTTATTGCCAATAATATTTCTCAGAAATAACTCTTTTCAACATTTATATACGTCACAGAGGTCTATTTTATGAGAACACATAATCAGGCAAAATAAACTGTTACATAAAATGGAAAAAAAGTTACGATTTGTTTTTTAGTAGTGTGTTAATGAGCTGCAGCAGAGCAATTCTTTTATCATGGCTTAAAATTAAACAGATACAAGTATAGCTGCTGATTTATATTCCCGTTATTTGACTTTTTATACATATGCAATATTATTTTTAAGCTCATTCGTATTCATGCGACTTGGATTGCAATTTAAAGTCTGGTAGGTTTGATTTCATTAAACATTTTTGCCTCAATCAAAACGTCTGTATACACATGAATATTTCAAAACCAGTATCCATTTCTTTTAAGATTTTCAATGTTGCATTAAGTATAATGGCAAGGAAAATGTGCATAGCGTCTAACATAAAATTTTGTGAACAGGTTTATTGAAAAAGCTGGACTTGGTAGGGACTGAAGTCCAAAATAAACCAACTTTATTTTTTTAGCCAATGTCTTTCATTCATGCTACTCTGAATATACAAGCTTTCTTCCTGAAAAACAGTCTTGGGAAGAGCCACAGATATTGTAGACAACTTCCTGCCTTAAACTTTACAGAGCAGTCTAATACTTTCATCCCTTCTAGCTGGGCTTAACTCAGGCTCAGAAATCGCTGTGGTAGAGAAAGAGGGAAGGGTATATATAGTTTCTTCTTTCCAGAATTCACACCTTGAGCTCCTTTTCCCCACTCACTATGCTGGCCCATGATTAGGGAAGAGAAGTGGAAGAAAACTTAAGGTGCAGACAGTATCTCTGTAAATTAGTACAGTTGTAACTTGTGTTGGTGCCATTTCTCACAGGATGCTTTTCTGGGTTCCTGTGGTCAGTGGCTACCCCTTTAAAGATGAAATGGTCAGGTTACTTTCTCTAGTGTCCAATCTAAGGGTCTAAAATATTTCCTTAGAATCTGTGGGCCATCATATAAGTTAAATTTCTAAAAATTATAATGGGTTTGTTTGTGAAGTAGAGAGTTCTCAGTATGAGAAATATTCAAACATAATTGGAAAGACTATTTGCCTTTAGGTAACGATTAGACTAGATGATATTTAAGGCCCTTCCAAGTCTAAGCTGCTATGATTCTATAAACGACACAGGAACTGACTGAATGACCATGGATGAATTGGATGGTAGTAAAATTCTGAATCTGTTTGCATTAAAAATTAAGATGGTGTTATAAGACTATTACAGTTTGGAATAAGGCAGAGATGAGAAGAAAAGGCAGCTGATATTTATTAAGATTCTACTCTACCACTGACAGTGAAAGATTTTTAGCATTTCCTCATTTGAGATTTTTGCAGTCTGGCAATAAAGCACTTTTATTTTCTACTTGAGGAAACTGAGGCTCAGAGAAGTTGAATTACTTGAGTGTCTATAGCTAGTAAGTGGCAGTGCTAGAATTGGATCTGTCCACCCACAAGCAGTCTGACACTGAAATTGATGTTCTTTTCACCAAACCAAGCTGTCTCCAAACTCAAAATTTCCTAGCTGCATGGAAATGATATTTTTACCCCCAAATTATCTAAAACTAAAGGTCAT
Organism: Balaenoptera physalus; assembly: GCF_965194825.1. Taxonomy (NCBI): domain Eukaryota; kingdom Metazoa; phylum Chordata; class Mammalia; order Artiodactyla; family Balaenopteridae; genus Balaenoptera; species Balaenoptera physalus. Next base: position 118,921,272 of record NC_138891.1, on the reverse strand, counting down.
GCTAATACTACTACCACCCAATATTTAATGACATTATTATCCATAGTAAAATTCCAAAATGGATTTAGCAACATTCAGGAAAACATTTAAAACTTCAGAGGTATCTTCTCTTATAAGGAAAATCTAACAGTTTCTTTAGATACACATCACGTGATTCTAAATTCAAGTTTTCAACATCAAGCACCTGGAACTGAATTTGGCTGATATTAAAGCCACAGTGATAGAACACTAGTGAAGGTAAAATAACATGTGAGGACTCTGGGTGAGGGCAGATTGGTGAATTAACCATGTGATAGCTGAAGGAAGAAGTAGAATAGAAGAAAACTTTCAATTGTTCAGCATAGCTATTCCATGCTCTTTTGAAAATGTATAACTAAGCAAATGGACTTGAGCAAATGTCACCAAGATGGTGGCAGAGCTTGAATGATACAAGAGTCTTCTATAAAATAATAGAGGAATTTATTTAAAATACAACTTAAAATATAAAATTCCAAATTACCTGAATAGATAACACATTTCTAATCTTGCAGAACTAAAACCTGTCTTGAGCTTCAAGCTCCTGACACCAACTTGAACCCATTGGACATATATGAAGTGACTTCCAACGATGCCTTTAGGAAATGTGTGTCAATAATGAGGCATCTTTAAAGCATTAGTTATAGATAAATAACTGAAAAATAAGCACAACAGTGAGAGAACTTCTTAAAACAAAAAAAGAATTTCAACAGTTTTCTAGCTTCTTTTGCGTGCTCCCAAACTAGGTATTCCCCTCCAAAACTGTAGCTTACTCTCCTTTTGTTACAGAAAATCCATGCTGCTACTATTTACCTATTCTATTAGGTTTTCTCCCACTTTTTGGCTAAGGCCTACAAAAGAAACTTTAGTGGATTTATTCCTATAGTTGAAAGTTGAATTTTATTAAAATATTTCTTATAATTTTCTGTAGCAAACTTTTTAAAGAAACACTAACAACAAATAAAATATTTTACCATCATTATTAATTTCTGGAAGGTAAAATTTAGTTCCATTTATGACAAAATGCTCCCCAAACAGAATCTGCCATATTTTTAATGTCAATATAAATACTAAAAGAAACTTCAATTTTCAGCTCTTTCCACATGAGACTAAATGTCAAAATTTCTGGGAAAGATAAATGCCCTTAGCGTCTTTGATAAACAGAAACAGGAAATAATAAAACATTTTATGGTGAATCATATTTGAAAATACTTGACTAAGAAAAGGCAAAACCATGTAGCACACACACATAGAAGCCTTTCACTTTTCTCTGAAATAATGCAAGTTAAAAAATGATATCTAGGGCTTCCCTGGTGGCACAGTGGTTGGGAGTCTGCCTGCCAGTGCAGGGGACACGGGTTCGAGCCCTGGTCTGGGAGGATCCCACATGCCGCGGAGCAACTAGGACCGTGAGCCACAACTACTGGGCCTGCGCGTCTGGAGCCTGTGCTCCGGAACAAGAGAGGCCGCGATAGTGAGAGGCCCGCGCAACGCGATGAAGAGTGGCCCCCGCTTGCCGCAACTGGAGAAAGCCTCACAGAGAAACGAAGACCCAACACAGCCAAAAATAAATAAATAAATAAATAAATAAATAAATAAATAAATAAAATAAACTGAAAAAAAAAAAAAAGAACTGTTTAAAAAAAAAATGATATCCATATCTAAGTAAAAACACTTTACTACTAAATATTTTTCAGATTCCTAAAAATGCATGCAACAACACTGTTTGACCTTCATATTAAACAGAAAATATACTAGCAAAAATTATGGAAGCCATCAAGTAACATGTCAGGAATAAAGTTTTGGTAATATTTTGTATATTTGTAAAACTAAGTACCAGTTATCTGCAGATGGCATGCCTTTAGTGCAACTCTAACTTCAAGGACCACAGTATTGATAGCTACGATGAGATACTTCTCATGGTATTAATCAAGATCATTTTTTAAAAGCCATGTTGACAATCTGAATTTATTCCTCCTCAATGTTCATCAAAATTTATTGAATAGGAAAAAGCATATTTATCTTATAGAAGTTCTAGTTAATGTCTACATTTTCAAATGAAATCAAACAGTAATTATATAATCCAAATTTAGAATTTTTAAGTTAATAATTCATAAAGAAAAAGATCTTATACTCCTTAATAGTCATTTTATTTCTGAGATACGAATTAGATTTTAAATATGAGTTCTATATCATCACACTGATAGACTGCTCAGGATATTGGTATGTGATCATCTTCTGGCTATGATACAAAACAGAAAGGTTTTTCTTGAAAGTTAAAATTTTATATATGAAATGAGTGAGATAAAGATAAATTTTGATCATAGATGACAAGAACCACTAGTAAAAAAATGTGAAGAAAAATATTTGTTGTTGTTAATTATTGTTTATTATTGCTGTTTATTTAGGTTGAAAATCTTCAAAATGTAAAAACTAGTCTTATGACTGCCAGATTGTTTAAAAATCACAGAAATCTTAAGACATACACTGTCTAAAGCAACACTGTCCAACAGAACTCTCTGGGATGATGGAAATATTCTACAATTCTTCACGAAATTGAAATAGTCAAAAGCCTCATTCGGTTACTAAAAATTTGAAGTGTGTAGAATACAACTGAGAAACTGAATTTCACATTTTATTTAATTTTAATCAAGTTAAATTTGAATAGTCACATTAGGCTAGTGTAAAAGCATGGGTTATAAAGCTCTCTGCTCATGTTCCTCTGCTTCCATATCTCTAGTATTTCCAAGAAAGTGTAGTCTGAAAGAGGAGAAATGTGATAACTCCAGAATAGCACATCACAGTTGCAGATAACCCTGACATGGCTCAAGATAACCATAGAAAAATAAATTACAATCAGCCCTAGGAAGGACCAAAATAAAGAGGAACTTAGTATGTTTGAGTGCTCTAAAAATGCTTCTCTGCCCACCCACCCCACCTCCCCTCACCCCAGAAAGAAAAAACAAAAACAAAAACATGTCAGACTCTTCAAAACCTCTGAGGCCTGAACCTCATGAGCAATTTCAGGATCAACGCACTGGAAGTGCCTTTCCTTTCCGCCGACATAGTTGGGAGGTCCCACTCTATCCTTATTGAAATTCTTCAATTTGTTCTTCCATGAAAATAGACTATCATTATCTCCAGTTGAACACTGTCAACTTTGCCTCTGTATCTTTTAGTAGCTTCTCTTCCCCACAGTTAAAAGTCAATGACTTCTGACGTTGGCCTTCTTTTTTTTTTTTTTTTTTTTGCTTTTTAAATATTATCTCCCTGTCAATCTTATCTACTCTCACAGCATTCACTGTTAACTCTACGTAGATATTTCTCCCTAATCTCAATTTCCACTCCTGCTCAGTCCAGAGTGTAGTCCAGGATTTCTAGCTAAGAGTTACACATTTCACCCTGAATGCCTCAGCACCAGTTCCAATTCAAGACATTTCAAATTGAACCTTTCCTCCTTCCAAAAACAACAACAGCAACAAAAAAACCTTTCTTAGTCTCTGCCCTATTTCACTAATAATTCCAGTCAGCCATGATCAGAATTCTTAACCTTTGACTCATTCTTTTCATGCTTAAAATTTGAGGCATCAAAGTGGTTAAATTAAAGAACTCAGATTCACAAGAGAGCAGAGTTGGATTTCACCTCCGGCTCCACCATTTACTGTCTGCATAACTTGAGTATATTATCTAAATTGTCCAAACTTTAATTTTTTTATCACAAAGATGGAACTAATAAAAATAACTATCATTATTAGTTCTAAGTAGTTTATGTCTATTAACACATTTAGTCTGTACAACAACTCTATGAGATTGATACTGTCATTATTTCTTTTTTATAGATGAGAAAACTGAAACACAGAGAGTTAAATAAATTGCCAAAAGCCACAACAGTAAGTGGCTGGGATTCAATCCTAGACATTCTGGCTCCAAGACTGTAACCACCGTACACACTGTCTTCCTGATAATAACAACTTATCTCAAAGTGTTGCTGTGAGGATAAAATTAGATCAAGTCTATGAAATGCTTGTCAATATCAGCTGCTATTATCATCATAAATTTCTAGACCAAAGTCAGAGGTATCCTTTCCTCTATATGGCTTCCTGTGGCACTTATCTTGGCCCACACGGCTTATATACTGCCTTGTACTTTATCACTTAACAATCATGTCTTATTACATCATGTAGATTATAAACTGTTTGAAGCTAAGGATAAAAATCATCCCATGATTTATAAATATTAGTAGAATTAAAATATGTCAATGTATGTCATTTTTAAATTTATTATTTTATAACCCTTATCCATATCACAGTTTCTTAGATCCTAGTCTTAATTATGCTCTAGTTTATGGAAGTGCTGCTTACTCTGACAATTAATGCTTCTCCAATTTTTGAGACCTTTTCCTGAGCTCATCCTCCCTAGATCGAAGTATTTCCTAGCCCTGTTCACTTGCTTCTGAATCCAGCCTCTTCCCATATCCTTCTTCATTCTATACCTCAGCCTGGTCTCAGCTCCCCAGGCTGCCCAGTCTCATCTGTCTATACTAGTGCTAGAATATGCTTGAGGCCACAGAGCTTAAACACAGACGCCAGGCTCAAAGGTTATACCCACGGTCACCTGGACTGCACGCTAGGAGCCTGTGTGGAGCTAACAGGAAACACTAGGTCGGAATGTTGTTTCCTGTCATTGCCAAACAGGTATTTTGAGAAAATCAACAGGGAGGAGCTAAACTCTTAAATGTTAAGTGCATTGCTTATTAAAAATTAATACTCAAAATTATCAAAAACTGTTGACATGAAGTTATTTCCAATATGTTAAAAATGTTAATAACAGAAGAATTCAATTGATGTACCTAAAAATGTATATATGCATAGAAAAATGTAGGAAAATTTATATACCAAAATGTGCATAGTTTATATTCAAAACTGGGATTGTGAATAATTTCTCTTATTTCTTATTTATCTGCATTTTCCATTTTTCACAATAAACATTTACCATTCATGCAACAAATATATTATTTAAAAACCTACTGAGTGACAACATGCTCCTTTACCCTTGTTATGTCCCAGTGCCATATAATTAGCAAACTACCTAGTAGTATTTTACATCGTCAGTAATCCGAAGAAATAAATTTTACTTGCATGTTTTATTCCTTAAGATCTTTCCTAATGTCCATTTTTCAAGCTAATCTTTTACTCTTTTTTTTTCTTCCTGGCATCAGCTACACAGATGGTTGATGAGTTATACAAGCTGCTTTAAATGTATTCTAAATTTTAAGGACAGTTTTTGTTCAATTTTTAGTTAACTATACATCTTTCTTAGGCAGCCAATTTTTGCTGGTTCCTGGAGTTGTTACCTAAAACAAGTTTGCTATACAGGTGTAGGTTTTTCACACCATCTATCTAGAAAATATAGTACTCTAAAAGCAAGTTAAGTCATTTGGGTTTTACATAGGTCTTTTTAAAGAACAAAGTTGCCATTTCTTTTGGGGGAATAATAAACTTTAAAGTGGCATATAGCAATTAACAAAACAAACGGCATGCTCTCCATACACCAATACTAAAATAATAATTCTAACCCTGTAAAGAAGTATGAAAATAAATATAATAAACTTTTATACAACAAATGTGGTCTTAAACCATTGCTCAGTAGCAATGTTATATTAACACAGCAATCCAATTATACAATGTTTCCACATAAAACCAAACCAATCTGTTTTCTAAAGTGAAGTAATGCTAACCATCAGAGTTTTAGCTCAGAGCACTGACCAAACATGGATAACTTCAGAAGGAGCCATGAGAGTAAATATCTACATACGCCTCCACAAAGCAAAATGTTGGTAAATAGAAACAAAAAATCTACTGAAATTTAGGCAACTGGAAGAGGAAGACAGACAATTAATGGACTGTATAAACAAATTTGTAAGAGGAAAATATATGTGCATAGAAAAAATTTAAAAAGGAGGTATGAAAAATTGTGTAAGCATGGTTAAGTCTCTCCATGGTGGCATTGTAAGAGATTTGCAGTTCAACTCCTGCTACCAGCTTTATTACTGATACTCTTTAAGATTTAGGGATAAAAATTATTCTATCTAAATTTCTACAGATATTTAGAGTATCTGCCCCATAGGAACATCAAAACTGAGGCTGCTGAAGAAAAGAATGGCCATCATCAAAAAATCTACAAAAAATAAATGCTGGAGAGGGTGTGGAGAAAAGGGAACCCTCCTGCATTGTTGGTGGGAATGTAAATTGATACAGCCACTATGGAGAACAGTATGGAGGTTCCTTAAATAACTAAAAATAGAACTACCATATGACCCAGCATTCCCACTACTGGGCATATACCCTGAGAAAACCATAATTCAAAAAGAGTCATGTACCAAAATGTTCATTGCAGCTTTATTTACAATAGCCAGGACACGGAAGCAACCTAAGTGTCCGTCGACAGATGAATGGATAAAGAAGATGCGGCACATATACACAATGGAATATTACTCAGCCATAAAAAGAAATGAAATTGAGTTATTTGTAGTGAGGTGGATGGACCTAGAGTCTGTATACAGAGTGAGGTAAATCAGAAAGAGAAAAACAAATACTGTATGCTAACACATATATATGGAATCTAAAAAAAAAAAAAAGGTTCTGAAGAACCTAGGGGCAGGACAGGAATAAAGATGCAGATGTAGAGAAAGGACTTGAGGACAAGGGGAGGGGGAAGGGTAAGCTTGGACGAAGTGAGAGAGTGGCATTGACATATATACACTACCAAATGTAACTAGATAGCTAGTGGGAAGCAGCTGCATAGCACAGGGGGATCAGCTCGGTGCTTTGTGACCACCTAGAAGGGTGGGATAGGGAGGGTGGGAGGGAGGCTCAAGAGGGAGGAGATATGGGGATATATGTATATGTTCAGCTGATTCATTTTGTTATACAGCAGAAACTAACACAACATTGTAAAGCAATTATACTCCAATAAAGATGTTAAAAAAAAAAAGTATGACTATCAATTGACTTGAGCACCTATGTCCAAGAATTTCTGACTGAAGACACTGTAAGTTGTGGATTAACGTATTCTTTGTCACCATTTTTTTTTTCTTGAATAAACACATGAAGTAAGAATCCACTATGATGAAAGCATAAGATGTCCAATACTTGATCCATGCCTAACTCCGCAATATGCAGCAAGGCATGAAGGAAAGGGCTGGACTTGGACTTTGTGTCATTACTTTGTGACTTTGCCAGGCACAATCTCTGTTTTAGGATTTTTAAACTTTTTGTCATAGGAATTTTGGATGGGTTGATGTGAAGGTGAAATGAAGTCACATATGAAAGTGTTTGGTAAGCTGAAAATGCTTGTATAGACTATTTTGGTGATACTAGTATTAATTTTCTTTCTCTAATAGTACTGGGGGGGGGGGTGGGAAAGGGAAGGTGTGACCCTCTAGCATTTATACTTGTTTCTAATCTATTTTAACATATTTGTATTTGGTCGTAAAGCTCAATTTTATGACTCCATACTCCACATATTTATAGAACAGTGTTTAGTTGAAGTTTTGTTATTTATATCAAATTTATAACTTTACATCTTGAAAGCTCAAGCAACAACAACAATCACAACAGAGAAAAACCAATGATAACCACCCATCATTGAGAGCTTACTCTGTGTCTAAGATGATGATAGGTACCTTTAATTCTCCTGTAATTCCCACAATGACCAATTTTATAATGAGGAAACTAAGACACTGAGTGCTAATTAACATTGCCTGAGGGGATACAGATGGACGCTTACTTACCTTACTTTCCACATTTCTTTTTGTGTGTGATTATATTCACTCTAATTCTTTATCCTATCAGACTAAGGAACCTTGACTTTTGTAGACAAACCTAACAGTAACTCACCAAATCCCTTGCTTTTTTAAAAAACTTAAGATGTGGCAAACATAAATTCCCATGCCAATTTAGGGGTGCAGGTATGAGGCCAGACTAATTATTTCTCTTTTTTGACTAATTGTATGGTTCCTAAAAAATATTTTTATGCAGTATGATGCCTGGAAGTTTGCTAGCCTTTTCTAGAATTTTTTTATTGTGCTAAAATAAACATAATATCATAGAATTTGACATTTTAAATATACAGTTCAGTGGCATTAAGTGTATTCAGATTGTTGTGCAACCATCACCGCTGCATAACTCCAGATCTTTTTCATCATCCCAAACTGAAAGTCTGTAACAATTAAACAATAACTCCCCATTTCCTCATTCCTCCAGCCACTAGTAACCACTGTCTACTTTGTCTTTATCTATGTATTTGACTATCTTAGATACCTCATACAATTGGAATCATACAATATCTGTCCTTCTGTGTCTGGCTTATTTCACTTAGCATATGAAATAAGGATCCTCCATGCTATAGTATGTATCAGAATTTCATTCCTTTCTAAGTCTATTCCAGCATATGCATACACACATTTTGTTTTTCCACACATTCATCAATGAACATTTGGATTGCTTCCACATTTTAGCTATTGTGAATAATGCTGCTGTGAACATAGGTAAACAAATACCTGTTCAAGTTCCTGCTTTCAATTCTTTTGAAAACATATTGTATGTTTGTAACATATTCTTGTATCCAGAATATGTTAACCTTTTTTTTTTTCTGCAACAGGAAAATGGTATTGCATCTTTGGGGAATAGAATTCAGTAATCCCCTGATCTTTTTATATAACATCCACTTGAATTTCATCATCCAATAAATATAGTCTAATAATTTTATTCTTTAACTGCATTAGGCAGTCCACACTGAATAGATTACACTGGCTTACATTCTTCTTGCCACTGTCTTTGCAACTTAGAACATTAATCTTTAAACTCCATGGTAATAGAAATTACTTTCATTATAAAACTGGATTTATAACTCATCTTTTTTATCCATTAAAAGGTTGAAAAGATTTCAAATTCTCAAATTTTAGAGAAAGAGGGAATTTTCAGAAAGAAAATTAAAATACGATATCTCTCGCTAGATAGCATATATAAATCAATACCTGTTAACATCAATTTAAGTTAATAACATCTTACTCTGACTCTAACTCACAATTTTAAATTTTAAAATTTTTAAAATTCTTTACATGCTTCTCTGCAGTTTACCAACAATACTTTATAAAAGCCAAAATAAATAAACTTCAGGCAATCTTAAAACCTGAGGGTCAAAATTAGGAAATATCTACTTGTATAAGCAATGACACTAGCTTTGCTCAAAAGAAAGTAGAACTGTTTTCAATCCAAATGGATAGAAGTTACTGTCCTTTTATCCAATCACAATACTAAAATCTTCTTATTTTTGGAGCAAAAGTTTGTAAATATGAATTAGTTATCACATATTATTATAATTCAGCATACAACTAAGGAATGTAACATACCTTATTAAATCATGTAAAATATTTATAGCATAAGAAAGACATGACAGAGAATTCAAATACGTAAAATATGATTTGCTCTAATAATTTAGAAAACAATAGGTATTTTCATGGCCTATTTTCCCCACAATAGGCTTATAATATTATTACATTTAAATTAAATATTAAATCTTTGCCCTTTTATGTCCTCACACTTTATGTTTATGTGCCACATGATATGAATTTGATGCTGAATAAAAGTACATTACCCAGATAAATAAACTGTGGTACATCCAGTCAATAGACTATTATTCAGTGCTAAACAGAAATGAGCTATGAAGCCATAAAAAAAAAAAAGAAACTTAAATGTATATTTCTGTGTGTAAGAGGCCCATCTGAAAAGGTTGCATACTGTATGACTCCAACTACATGTATGACATTCTGGAAAAGACAAAACTATGGAGACAATAAAGAGATCAATGATTTCCCAGGAGTTAAGGTGGAGCACTGAGGACTTTTAGGATAGTGAAATGATTCTGGATGATATTATAATGGTGGATTCAGGTCATTATACATTTGTCCAAACCTAGAGAATGCACGGCACCAAGGGTAAACACTAATATAAACTATGGGCTTTGTCTTATAATGATGTAGCAATGGAGGCAGAACAGCAAATGTACCACTCTGATGTGGGAATGGAAAATGGGGGGGCTATGCATGTGTGAAGGTTGGGGGCATATGGGAACTTTCTATACATTCCTCTCAATTTTTCTGTGAACCTAAAACTGCTCTAAAAAATAAATGCATTACCCTCCATTCTAGGCTTGGCTCCAGGTAATACAAAAAGGCAAAAGTAAATAATCCCAATATTTCTTTATCTAGAGCAATTCTTTCTGTTTCCCAAACTCAACTGGATTTCCTTACAGAATGATTCACGAATTTATTTTATCCTTGGATGAAACCTCAAGATAACACCTTTCACAGATTTATATCAGGCTTCTCTTATGGAACTTTCAAAATTCTCTTTTTATTGTATTAAACTTTTTAGGGTGTGAATATATTCAGGTGTCCATAAATGTACTCTGTGACACTTGTTGCTGATACTATCATTTATTGGCCACTGGGTGCTAGACATTATGTTGCATAATTTACATATTTAGTTTTTCTGTGTTTTTTTTTAAATTGAAGTATAGTTGATTTACAATATTACATAGGTTTCAGGAGTACAGCATAGTAATTCGGGTGGTATTTTTTGTAGATTATATTCCATTATAGGTTATTACACGATACTGAATATAATTCCTTGTGCTGTACAGTAGATCCTTGTTATTTATCCATCTATATTCAAAACAGAAACAGACTCACAGATGTAGAAAACAAACTTATTGTTACCAAAGGGGGATGGGGGATTATAGGATTAATAGATACAAACTACTATACATAAAATAGTTAAGCAATATTTGGTTTTAACTGTATAAAACTGTCGGATGCTTGTTTTTAATCTATAAAAATGGCAATTTCATATGGCTCATTATGAGTTTTTTTTTTTTTTTTTTTAGAGGGAGTATTTTAAATTTATTTATTTATTTATTTATTTTTAGCTGTGTTGGGTCTTCGTTTCTGTGCCAGGGCTTTCTCTAGTTGCGGAGAGCGGGGGCCACTCTTCACCGCAGTGCGCGGGCCTCTCACTGTCGCGGCCTCTCCTGTTGCAGAGCACAAGCTCCAGACGCACAGGCTCAGTAGTTGTGGCTCACGGGCCCAGTTGCTCCGCGGCATGTGGGATCTTCCTAGACCAGGGCTTGAACCCGTGTCACCTGCATTGGCAGGCAGATTCTCAACCACTTCACCACCAGAGAAGCCCATGAGATTATTTTTTAGCTCATTTATTCCTTATGAGCACCATGGGGTGCTAGTATGACTGCTTTTTATTTTACAGATGGTGAATGGAGGCTTAGAGATGTTGTGTCTCTCCCAAGGTTACATACATAGTAGGTAAGCAACAATGTCAAGAAATGAATCTGGCAATTTGACTCTTTAGGTTGTTGAATGAGCTGCTCTACTACATTGTAACAAGATAATACACAGTGAAGTATACTCTGTGGGGGACTTGCTTCATTTCTGAACTCTTCCCCTTTGATAAACTACTCAATGGCTATCACTACTCAAAGTATAGCCTGATCATAAATAGCAACGTGGGCATCACCTGAGGGCTGTTAGAAACGCAGAACTTCAGGCCCTACCCCCAGGCCGACAGAGTCTGAATCTGCATTGTAACAAGATTCCCAGATGCTTTGGTATGTACCTTAAAGTTTGAGAAGAGCAAATCTCAACTGTATTCATTTTTAAGACTTAACGAGCATATGCAATTAATTTACATTTCAATAGGTAAAAAGAAAATAAGTGTACAAGTAATAAGAATGCCTTGGTTCAGATCACCTCACTGCATTCAGTGAGAAATAACATTTTATGTTTAATTTTGGTTCCAAAATGAATCTTACAGATGCATGCGTCCCTACCCACCATTTTTTCTCTCCACAAACCTCTTTAACTTATTCAGTGAATAGGAGTCTATTATGTTTCAATATCCATGCGATTGTGTCTTCCAGTTTGCTATTTTACTTCTTAGGATATAGACAAATCACAAACAGTGGCCTTACCTTTCCTCCTAGAACTTTAGGATTTATACATGACATGTACTATTTCTTCCCACTAGGTGGCAGCAACGGCAACTTAATAATACATTGCATAAAGCGACTGCCAGCTTGCCACACGCACAGGAGACAGTGACTCTTTGTGTTAGGGTTTCGGGCATCGCTGGGCTTAATATAGGGAGCAGTGACGTAGTGACAAATTTGAGAATACTTTTCTCTATTGATGTCTATGTTTAAATTTCGTTATGTTTGCTTTTCAAGATTAAAAGCAGTCTTGTTTGCATAACTCTTACCCCTAGCTATAAGAATCAGCTATTATGAATGATTTCCACAGCTAAGTGTTTGAAAATAGACAGGTGGTTGCTAAAATAAGATACTTTGCCCCTAACTTCTCCTCCCTAAAAAAAAAAAAAAAAAAAAAAAAATAAGATACTTTGTTAGCATAACTGTCAATAAGTCATTTTACTCTTCTAGTTTTTAAGGAGTTTTTTTCTATTTTTTTCTCTATCAAAGACTGTGTATAATTTTTAAATGCAGAAATTCAAGATTTTCATGAGAAATCACATATTGGGTTGATAGATTCATATTTTATTAAGTTTTTTGCTACTGAATATTTGAAGAACATCACATGCAAATACCATATTATGAAGTGAAACAATAACAGCAAGGAGAAAAAATGGGTTTATAGTAAAATGATAATAGGATTTTATAAATGCAATTCTATTGACATTCTATTTAGTGTTTAAATACGACTTCTTGCATTCAGAATGTTTTCACATAAATATTTAACAATTATCTTAAAGAAAGGAAGGATTTCATTAATCAAAAGATAAAGTCTCTAATATGTATAAAATGGATAACTAGTAAGAACCTGCTGTATAAAAAAATAAATAAAATTCTAAAATTCAAAAAAAAAAAGATAAAGTCCTTTGGGGATACAATTATGCAGCCTCATTTTAGTCCTGATGTTTCAAGGAAGTAGAAATACAATAGATTTTACTGTTCTTCAGACTTGTCCTATAATGATCTGTGTTAAACTGAAAGTGCTAGCCCAGTGCTTCTCTAAGTAACTGTGGTGAAGAGCCAGACAGCTGTTTTTCCCAAATAGTCATGGACAATAAAATAAGTAACTGGAAAAATTAAATTATAAAACATTAAAACATGCATATGCTATTATTTGAGTCAAAAGACACAAAATACTTCTGTCAAATCTTTATAAAAATTTCTAATGCTTACTGTCAATTCTTATATGTTTTCTGATTGGTATCAGACAGTTCTCCAAAGGGCCTGCCCAGTGGAGCACTTTGCACAGAGCCCTGCTCTAGATTGCTTCCTTGCTTCCTCGCAGAGTGAAGCTGCATCTACTGGGAGTTAGTTAGGTTTCACGCAACCCCACAGAGCGAAAAACAAGACTAGTCAGATATATCCCTGAAAATTCCTGAGGAAGGGCCCAGTTTGAAGACCAAATTGGGATCTCCAGAAGAGTCTTACAAAGGCAGGATTTTTTTTATTTTTCTTTTAAAATTTGGTTCCTTTGGTCATCCAGAATACTATAGTTGGTTTGCAGTTAGGTACTATGTAGTATGAAAAAATCTTCTATTGAAACACTGGATATACACACAGCCCAAGGTGGGTGCTCAGGATCTGATGCTTCCTGTCACAGAGGCTAATTCTTTTCTCCCAGCTGGGGCTCACTTGAGCCTTTGCTTTCTTTCTCTCTAGATCCCTCTCCCACCACTGCTCTGCCCGTTTTTTCCCCCAGATTGAGTACTGATGACCAAACTCTCTTCCAGGGCCAGATCTAGAGGTTAAATAAACAATGGCAACTTATACTGTTAGCAAGAAAAGCAGTACCCTCGTCTTTGCTTGCACAATCTAACAGCTTCTAGACATCAACTGAGCTATGTATGCTCACTTGGTAGCAGGATGAAAAGACACACAAACAGCTTTCTATGGTGACTCTTTCAGAAGGTACTTTGGTGCTAGGCCAAAGGCAAATAGATCAGAACTTATGTTTTTATGTCTGAGATCTCAACTCTGTTTAGATATTGTCATATTAACTTTCTAAAGACCAGTAATTTAATTTCAAGATCATTCCATAAAGATTTATGAAGGAATACTATGTAAATACTGATACATACATTTTGAGGAGTTTGACATATGTCAAACTAACTTTTGCAACATACGTTTTATAGTTAAAATACAAAATGAGCTCAGTGTCAACTTTTATTAGTTAATCATACGTAAGTTAGCTGAAACCAGATTGAATTTCACCATTAGACTATTTCAGATCTGGCCTTAGGTATGCAAATTTATATATCATTAGATTGGAAATGTTTACTAAAAGTCAAATACTCCTTGTGTCAGTTTATATTTCTGAGCGTTACTAATACCTTTTATGATTTTATATGTTCCATGATTTTTTCTTCTAGTTTAATGTACAAAATGTGGACTACATTGAAATTATCCAGTTTATTTACACACCAGATAGGTAAATATACCTAAGTTTCTAAAGTATATAAATTGGGTTGCCAGACCTAGATCAGAAAACTAAAACATTTTATCTGTACCAGCATTTCTCCATTTGGCTTATTGGCCTGTTTTTGTTTGTTTATTTTGTTACCATATCAAAGGTGTAGGTCTTAAAATATCAATCAGTGTTTGAAGCTCAAGTTAAAATTAGCACTATTCATCATTTTTCCAGCCTAAAACAAACAAAGCCCACCCAAAGAATAAAACAAAAAAATTACGCACCAAAAATTTAAAAACCACACAAAACAGATTTGTGTACCCTTTGTTAAAATGCAGTCCTCAGGAAACTAAAGAACTAATTAGTTGAAGAAGAAACAAAAATACTATTTTTGATACTATGCTTCTCTCCACATATTAAGCCTTGGATTTTAAAGTGTACAGCTAATGTTATGCAGGTTGTGTATGTGTGTGTGTCATCTATGTCAATTTAGGCCGAATAGTGAAAAAAATTATACAAAACATCAATACACAGAAGACAGTCATATCTAAGAATTAACTGGTACTCAGAAAAGTCAGCTTAGAATGAATGTACATATTTAGGTTTTCAGATGATATTTTCATAAAAGTTTGATTAAGACTTAATTTTTAAAATGTAAATAGAAATAATGCAAGCAGGTTTATTTTAGCTGTTATTTTAAAAAATGAGGTTTTAGTTATAATTTACGAGGTAAGTTCAAAATGAATAAAGTATTAGATGTTATACATATTATTCTTAAACAATTCTAAGTGGTATATAGTACACCCCAAAATCCTTTCTGTTTGATTCTAGTGAGGAATAGAGGGTCATACTTGTAAAAATATTTGAGGGAACTCTCATTTTCCCTAAGGGCATCTATTATGCCTTTTGATCATGACAGGGATGACGATGAGATGATGATGACAAAGAGGATGAAGGTGAGAGTATTTACACAGGGGCTTCCCTGGTGGCGCAGTGGTTGAGAATCCGCCTGCCAATGCAGGGGACACGGGTTCGAGCCCTGGTCTGGGAAGATCCCACATGCCGCGGAGCAACTAGGTCCGTGAGCCACGACTGCTGAGCCTGCGCATCTGGAGCCTGCGCTCCGCAACACGAGAGGCCGCGATAGTGAGAGGCCCGCGCACCGCGATGAAGAGTGGCCCCCGCTTGCCACAACTAGAGAAAGCCCTCGCACAGAAACGAAGACCCAACACAGCCAAAAATAAATAAATAAATAAATATAAGAGTATTTACATAGAACTTACTGTATGCCAATATTGTGTTAAAGATTTTACAAATATTATTCTAGTCTGTTATGAATACTAAATACAGTGTAAATCAAACATTATGGTATCCAAATCGTTCTGTTGAAAAGCACCAAGTGGATCTAAGTCCACTCTTTCGAAGTACTCTAAGTGTTTAAATGATTTCCCACCCTTCGCTCAGGCTATTCTTTACAGAGCAAAGCACACTCTTAAACATGTAAGTCAATTCACATCTCTGATCAAAATAGCTTCCCATTTGACTTAGAAGAAAACCCCAATATTCTTAACATGGCCAACAAGAGCTTACATGACTTTGCCCCATCACATTGGCCTCACTGGTATTGCTCAAATATGTGCTCTCTCTTTGGAGACAGGACTCTCCAAAAACAATCCTCTTTCCTTGGGAACTTGATTCTGACTCTTCCCTCTGCCTGAGATGCTCTTTCCCAGAAAACTTATGGTAAGCATACTCCGTCACTTTTTCAAGTCTCTCCTCAGATGCTACCAACTCAGAAAAGCCTTCCCCAACCTAAAATAGAAGATATCCTCCCCCTGACCTCCCACCCAACTTTATTTTTCTTCCCATTATTTGACACTATCAAAAACAGTATAACATTTTTTTTATTTGGTTGTTGGTTTAATGCCTGCCCCCCCTTCTGCCCCATCACTACCACTAGAATGTAAAAGCTATGCTTGTCCGAACTTGTGTTCACTACTGTAACTCTACCATTTAAAAGATTACCTAGTGCATAGTAAGTGTTCAGTAAACACTGATGGATTGAATTGAATCACTCTTATCAAGTTTCTCTTCACACTTGGCTGGGCTTAAACTGCCTGACCCACACAGTTAGCTCCAAATCTAGGCTTGAGGCTGAACACACACTCACACACACAACACACCCTTACATAGAGACTTCAGAAAACTTGTTAGTTAAGAAACTTCTTAAATGCACAATCTAGCTTTGTAATGCTGTTGTGTTAGTATTTAAATTCTGTAAAATAAAAATATCTTTTCTACACAAAATTTAAGGGGGCAAAGTCAGATGCACCTATCAGCATGGTGAGTATACTATATCAGTATAATATATAAAAATAAATAAATATATAATAGATATAACATCAGTATTATCAGCAGATATGTAATGTATAAAAATGATGAATATGTATGACATGTATTATGATATTTTATATGATATATATATATCGCTTTCTGATGACCTGTGCCATTCTAAACAAAATCGCTAATTGTGTTTTATATAAGCAAAGTTATTTACTCTCAGATATTATTATGTTATTTTAAATTTATGTTCATTTATGTAAGTCCATGGCTTAATTTATTTTTGCTCTCTTCATTATGCCTAATCTTGATATAAAGAGAATCCTGAATTTAAACTACCGATGGAAGGTTAGTAAAATTAGCAAATCCACCCCCTAATTCATTTCTTTCTACTGAAACATGGTTTTATATTGTGATTTTTTTTTTTTCATCAAATGTAGTGTCTGAAGAATGCAACCATTACATCATAGCAAAGCAGCATGTATTCTGCTTTGGGGATCATATATTGTTGGAGATGGATAACACTAGATCACATGTCCAATAAATCAGTTCAAGAACTCATTGTTTACTGAATTACTATTCACTTCTTAACTCTTATATCCTGCTCTAATATAGGCCTCAAGTCATTTTCATTTGGCTATCTGTTTTGGAGTTAAAATATCAGTGAGATTTGCCGTTTATGGCAGTATCTGTGCCTTCTAATCTAGGGCTGTGATAGAAGGAGGACACTGAACATCCAGATTTTTATTTTCTTTAATTAAAAGTTAGGACACCATAATATGGAATATTACATATATTAACTTAAAGGGACAACTTTGAAAAAACAAGCTAAAGAGCAATGTTCTTGGTAGTTTGTTTATAAGAACAAACAAGAAAAGAAAAAATAAACCTTTCTGACAAAAAGACATAAAAATGTGCATCTGTGCTTTCTGAGCGTGGGGAAGCTCGCAGGAGTGAGGTAGAGGGGCACACACCAACTTTGGCATCGGCGACCCCAGAGGTGGGAAGGAGACCAAGAGGTGGAAAGGGTTAGTAACTTTCTGACATGAATCTGTTTTGAGTTTTACAACATATTGCTTTTACAATTATATATCTATGTAATTATACAGATTTAAATATTTATATATACTTACATAATTTACTTATATATACTTATATAATTTATTTAAATCAATTATATATTATTATATACTTACATAATATATAATTACATACCTGTAAATATATAATGATATATTATTATATACCTCTATGCGTGTGTATTTGTACGTGAATACACACATATATGTATATTTTAATTCACAAGTTGTTTTTAATTTAACATTATTTTCCTGTGTTTTTTTCCTGAGGCTATCTTTATTAACTATTTTTTTGTATCAGCTATCTTTGGGTAGTAAATGTTATAAGCAAAAAAGTATATCTTAATGTCAGGAGAGGAAGTAAATCTGTTGCATTAAAATAGCACTTCATTGAAGTATTGGTTGATAATTTTGCCAGAACAGATATTTTAAATTATTCTAATGAATCATGAGAAAAGGCAAAATAATTCCTCCAGTCCATTGCATATGATGTATGTCCATTTCAGAAGAAAACATATGGCTGATCGCAATAGTTTATTAAAGCATGGAACATTAAGATTCATAGTTTGAAACAGCAATGGTAATGTATAAATATTAGACGTAAGTGTATTACTAACAAGGGTCATGTAACTCAATAAAACAAAGAAAGCGTTCTTATCATACCTATTTCATTTGGTTTAATAAGTAGATCTGGCTGACAAAAGTTTAAATCCAGCATAAACATTACTTTCAGTACAGCAAAAAAAAAAAAAAAAAAAAAAAAAGAACATATTATTGTTACTGTCAAAATACTGAGTTCATAAGTATTTGCACCAAAAGGAAAAACTGTTTCAGGGAAAAAAGAATATTGAATTAGAAGGGAAATACTTTTGTTGACTTTTCTCAAAAACAGGACTGCACTGAAACTTGCCAAATCCAAAAATTACTGACTAGCAGAGTTTAGTTAAAAATATTTTGGCTTCACAGAAAAATATACTTTAAGGTCTAGGGGTTCTGGTCACATTCTATGCTCTACACTAGCGTACAAAATTAGAAGGAAAAAAGTCATCACATGTGGTATGATATGTTATAGTACAATATTAAAATGATATGTCCTTCAACTTACTGTTATTTCTGAGTCATTCCTTTACAATGGCATTTTAATGATCAAAAACCTGAAAGGAAAATGAATAAATGAAGATATGGTCATCATTAAAAATTCCCATGAACTTTGCTAAGATAGTACAATTTAAATGTTCTCATCAAAAAATAAATAAATAAATATGAGATAAATATGTGAGGAGATGGATGTGTTTATCAACCAGATGGGGAAATCCTAGTGTATACACATATCAAATCACCATGATGTATACCTTAAATATCTTATAATTTTATGTCAATTATACCTCAACAAAACTGAAAGTTAAAAAATTTCCCTGAACTAATTAACATACAGTCAAAGTGTTCAATTTACACTTATTTAAAAAAATCTTAAAGCCAAAATGTCTTTTTTTAAATGGGAGTTTAAAAAATGTAAACATTGCAGTTTACATGCTGTCAACTGGAACCACCTTCCCTATAGTAAAAATAGTCATCCTTTTGGATTCCATAAAAATTACTGCACAATAACAATATCAATAATATCAATAAAGTATGTTGCTAGGAATAATCACTCCAATTCATTGTAGGTGTGCTTAAATGCACGTCTTCCTAGGTACTAGTTTGCAAATGTCTTTACATATTTCAATACAGAAACTTATAACATTCAATAGTGTGCGGTCAAAGTGTGCTTTAGCTCATCTGGATATACCCACAATGTTAAATAATGTCTAAACATTAATCATTAAAATGTTTTCATTAAATAAATAAATAAATTTGGAAATATACAACTTCCAAACATCAAAATTCACAGGGATTAAAATTAGTAAAAATATTAAACAGGTCCAGCCAGAGTTAAGTTTACATAAATTGACTTTGAAGTCAAATTGTGCTCTTGCTATTTTTAGTTATAGTTGTTTCCAAAATACCACAAATATTTTTGAGACAAACGATTGTCATATGGGTGAACCTACAAAACACCACCCATTAATTTGTTTAATATTTCTAATTCTATACTAAAAATGTTTTTTTGAATCACAGGGGTTATTAGTAGAATGCTACTTTTTAAATACAGTTTTATTTTTAAATGTTAATATTAAAATATATCATCAAAAATAAGTCTAATGTCTAAAATTTTAATATTTAAAACTATTCTACGTTTTTTAGAAGTGTTTTAAGTCATTTTGTATGCTCTATTTACAATTAATTTTCTTACCAATATTATATGCTGTCCTAGGCATCCAGAAATTATTTATCCATAGCAGTGACTAAAATAATTTGAAATGAGCTGAAGATTTTAGAAAACATATGCTTACATAAGATAAGGTTTTACAGGCTATATTTCAACTCTGTGAGAATCTACAGTATTAACATGATTGATGGGCTAGTCCAGTTTTTCAAACAGCAGAATATTCATGTAGGCTGTAGAAAGAATGCTTTCCACCTTTGACCTAGTTCATTCATAGTTGGCAAAATATTTGGAAACTAAAACATTAAGGAGGCTAGTCTCCTTTCCAGACCATGAACATGCAGAAAGAAGGCAGCAGAATCTAAATTTATAACCCAATATTTCAAGATTTTCATATTAAGTCAATATAGTCTTTTTTTTGTTTAAAAAACTCTACACAATACGTAAACAGTTTAATTATATATTTTTCATTTAAATAACTACAAATAATTCTTAATCTGTTTGGAACCAAGATGAATAACAAAAATATTGAGAAAGTCTAACGTAAACTATTAAAAATCATGTACTAATAGATTTACATTTGTTAAGTAAAATACTGTACGCTTCTGGTGAGTTTTATGTTTTTTGTACTCTTAGTAGAACATGGGGGGAAAAACTAAAATCCATAATTAATTCTGTTAATGCCTGTAATTTACTTTAAAATGCTCCAGTAAGTATGGTATGAAGTACATTAGTTTACCTTTAATTTACAAACTAGAAAAATTAGTTAAGATTTGAAGAATTCTAGTTAGGGAATCACTCTCAAGTTGGTTAAGATTTAAAGTGTCTAATCTATAGTTTGCACTCCAGGGGTAACTGTGACAAATGCTTGGAATTTCCAAATATTGCTCTGTGAAATTATACATGGGGGGGTTGGTGATTTACAAAGAGTTTTGACAATTTTTCACTGGTGAGACGATGGTGATCAAGATGTACGACTGGCTAGAAATACTGGGTAATCATCTCCTCATTGTGAGCAAAGTATAAAAGTGCCAGTATAAGGCCAAGAGGCTAAAATCTTTGACACCCTAGATTTAGAATCCTATTTAATTTGTTACCCATCCCTTAACTTAGAAGGTGACCTCTTCACCTGGTACTACTACAAGGCTCATTCTCCTGACACCAGAATATGTTGTGTCGTACATCAACGAACTTTTCCTACTGTGTGCTGGATGACATGCTGACAAGGACAAGGGGAAACCACCCCCAGATTATTGGAAGGGGCTGTTTGATGGATTTTGTACCTGATTGTTAATAAAAGTGTGTACATTTGCAGAAATTGGTTTGTAACTTATTTTGGGTTTTGTTTGTTTTTTAAATAAACTCTCTGGTATCATAGTTATAAGAGAAGAGATGTATACCAGCAAAAATCCCTGACAATTGTTGAACAATAAATTAGCTTAAGTCAATTCACAATATCAGCCTATTGAATGGGAGATAACTCATACCCAAGTAACTCAGTTCTGCTAGAGAAAGTAGATTGTGCTGCAGTAATCAATCCCCATCCTAGTGGCTTAAAATTGCAAAGTTGCATTTCCCATTCACACTGTGTTATTGCAGGCTGGCAGATGAGCTTCTGCTAATTGTAGTAACTCAGGTAAGTAGGATAACAGGGCAGCTTCCATCTCAAGTACAGGGAAAGATACGAGAAGGGTGAAGGAACACTGGCTATTAAATGTTCTGGCCCTAGGTATAATACTTATTGGCCTCTACTCCTTTTCTGTGCCCACTTAAATCACAAGGGGACTAGGAAATGCAATACAATTCTGTTATGTGCCCAGAATAAGGGAGAATCAGAAATATTTAACAACCTTTTAAAATTACCACAGCAATTCAATATCTACCATTGAAACCAAGTTTTTGTCTTAATAGTATATCCTAAAGCTGCAGTATATCCTAAAATTACACTTTTTGAAAGAAAAAAGAAGGAATGATTAAATTTAGTTTTGTTATTAAGTTGCTTAACTAATGATTTAATTTTTATGATTGAAATCAATTCTATTCTAAGCAACCTAGAATATGAGTGGGCAGGTTTAACTATATAAATATAAAAAATCATTAAAAAATTTTTTGCAGTGGGAGAGTCTAAAAAAAGATAAAAATGATACTATAGTTTTATTTACACACTATAGCAGGAGTGGCTAAATCTTCATGTGTATACTAATAACAATGCAGATTCCTAGGCCGCTGGACTAATATGATTTAGTATTTGAGTGCAGGATTCTACATTTTAAAATAGACCCATTTAATTCTGATGCAGGCAGTTCTGAGTCCTGGAACCAGATTTTGAGAAGTGATGACTCTAGCTGATCGGTTCTAAGAAGCAAGAAGCATAAGTATGAAACTGGATTGGGAAAAAAGCAAGTAGGGCTTCAATCAATTCATAGCAAATTTTACTTAGTTGCTGACATTATAGTATAAAAAAAATGTATCAAGAGAACATCTGACTCAGCAGTCTCAACAAGATGCAATAGCTATGTAATGACATGGCTTTTCTACTCTGCATGAAAACCTTGAAAAACTGATATGCAAATAGTTCCCATTTAGATTATGAAGAACAGGGGGATACCATTCTCTTTACAGATAATACTCAAATTGATATCTCTAATCCAGACTCCTTTCCTGAGTGTCAGACTCAAATATCCAACTTTCTACAAGACATCTCCATTTGGATGGACCTAATAAACATCTCAATCTTTATATGTCCAAAACCAAATTATTCACACTCACTCCCAAAACTGTTCTTCTTGAAGCCATTTCCATTTCAATCAATGGCAGCTATACTTTTGATTACTTAGGTTAAAAACCTAGAAGGCACCCTTGCTGCATCATTTTCTCAACCATTTTATCAATCATCCAGCAAAGCTGTTTGTCAGTGCTTCCTCTGAAGATTGCTTCCAGAACCTGACCACTTCCTATCTCTTCCTTCACTACCACCCTGGTCTAAGCCACCACCATCTCTCACTGGGACTGCTGCAGTGATCTTCAAATGGCTCCGCAGAGACGTGC
Organism: Balaenoptera physalus; assembly: GCF_965194825.1. Classification (NCBI taxonomy): domain Eukaryota; kingdom Metazoa; phylum Chordata; class Mammalia; order Artiodactyla; family Balaenopteridae; genus Balaenoptera; species Balaenoptera physalus. The sequence goes on along the minus strand of NC_138891.1, from coordinate 118,898,015 downwards.
TGGTAAATGTTTATCAACAACTTTATTTATAAACAATAAATACATAGTTATAATGTTATAAAAGAAAGGGAAAGAAAGAAGGAAGGAGAGAAAGAAAGACAACAATGAAGGAGGGAAGGACAGATGAAGGAAGGGAGGAAGGAAAGAAGAAAACCAAGCAAGGAAGAAAGGAAGGAGGAGAAAGAAGAGAAAGAGGAAGGAAGGCAGACACGAAAGTAAGCAGGGAAGAAATGAAGAAGGAGGAAGAGAAAAGTAGCAGGAAGAGGAAGAAAAGAGGGAGGAAAGAAAGAGGGAGGGAGGAAGGGAGGGAAGGAGGGAGGAAGGAAGGAAGGAAGGAAGGAAAAAAGGAAGAGTGAGAGAGAGACAAACAAAACACTTTCAGTTCTCACTGCTTGGAACCCTTTTTTGCCTACATATGTTCTTGTCTCGCTCCCTTACTTCCTTCTGGTCTTTGAATAAGTAGCACCTAATCGGGACCCTGCCCTGAGTATCTATCTAACACAGAATGACATAACAACTTTTCCTGTCTAATCCTTCAGCTTGCTGTATTCTTTGTAGCACATTCTTCTTTTTAACCACCTGATATTTATACACATATATAGATATTATTATCAATATTTATTACTGTCTGTCTCCTTAAGGACATACACATTGGTTCACAGTCTATGTTCCTATCACCAGTTCATATCACACTGTCATGTCACATAATGAACAAATAAAATCTTATTGACTCAAGAGACATACAATATATAAGCAAATACAAGAAGAAAGTAATTTAAGGTAATGAAAAGTGTCATAAAGCAAATCAAGGAGGATGATGAGTGACCCCATGGGGGGTTCTGTGGCCAGTCGGTGGTGGATATATCAAGAGGTGATATATAAACTAAGGTCAGAATAATAATGCAATTAGTATAGTCTGCACATAAAAACTCATTACAGGATAAAAGAGAAAGAGCAGCTTTGTGGATGATTTTAGGGTTTTAAAAAAAAAGAACAGGTAAAACAAGTCAATTGTTAGATGTGTTCTCAAAAAGTGCACAGTGAGTCCTAAAACGATGGAGTAAAAAGATGGTATTTCATTTAAAGGAGAAGGAAAAGGAGGAAGAAAGGACCACTTCCTCCAATACCTCACCCCAAAGAGGGATGGGAAGGAAGAGAAAAAATTCAAGGGGGAATGCTTATATTTGTACAGACCTTTATACTTCCAAAGCTTACGTTTTCAAGTTTATTTACCATATTTATCTCTCACAATGACCTCTGAAAATAAGCGGAGTTTATTATTCTAATCATTAAGAAAAAGAGCCTAAGACACACAGAGGTGAATGCCTTCTCTAAGGTCAACAGACTAGCAAGTTAGTGAACAGGGCTTACCTAGAAGCCAGGTGTCCTCACACAGTCCATTACACCATGCCCATGATTGCATGCCGGTCTGATGAAAACTCGCAAAAGATTACCAGGAGGTTGCCAATCTGCTCTATATGAACTGAGTTCATACGGTTGATTTGTGTTTAAATTCCACACACTGAATTAAAGGTTGACTTTGAATGTGTGGCAGGAAAGCCAACAGTAACATTAACTTTCAAAGATTCCTTAACAAACCCCAAACCAATTCAGACTCTGGTAGCTGTCATTCGAGGCCATCACAGTGTGAGTTCTATGAGAATTTCCAGCTTTACCTCATACATTCCTAAAAAAATATTTTAAGATCTTTTTACCCTTGCCAGATTGTTTAAGTCATTCAACATGAACAATAGCAAAGAGGGAGAAGGTAAGATTTGCTCCATCTTTAATATCTACCCTCTTCTATCTCTCATCTCTTTCTGTCACAATTTAGCCACCTTTAAGAAGACTTTGCAAACCCCTCAAGCCAGCTGTGATTTTTCTCCTTTCACATAGCATTCTTCAAAGTCTGATGATACTAGTAACATCCTGCCTTGTAATATAGTTATTTAAGGAATTGTTAAATATTCCATTCCCCAAGTAGAACACAAATGATTTGATAAGGGACTGTTCCTTCTGTAAATTCTTCAATTTTATATTCCTTTTGCAGAGAATCTGCCACATAGTGGAGAATTAACAAATATTTGTGGAACTGGATAAAATTTATTCAAAGAGAAAAAAAATGTAACCTTCAGATTAATGATCCCAACACTCTATTGAAGGGACAAAGAAAGATAATAGAAAAATAAACCATAGACTGTAATCAGTAAAAAAAAAAAATTATTTGAGAGAATGAAGAAAAGTAGAAGTGGAAGGAGTCAATTGTATGTTCAGAAGCTGGCACAATGTATGGTACACAGTAGCTACTCAATAAATATCTGTTGGATTAATACATGAGTAAATGAACAAAAAGAGAAGGATATATGAGAACAAAGAACTATCAGAAGATAATCTTAAAACTAGGTTCATCATTTCAATCCAAATGGGCAGACAACAACAGAAATTAGGTCATTTATTTACAGTATAATATTCAAAGGATAAGAGGAAATATCTGTCTGTATTACCTCTTCCTGTGCTCTTTTGTTAAAAAGCACTCTTTAAATTAATTTAATTTGAACCACAGAACAAGTCCATGAAAAGGCAGGAGAAACAAGATTCCACCCATTTTATAAATAAGGAACAAGATCAAAAGGATTAAGTATCTAGGTTAAGATCAGAATCAGGGGCAAAGTCAAAACTTGAAGTCCTTTTTAGGAGTTCTCTGACTCCTTGGCGCTCTGTGTTCCACAGGCCAGCAGCAGTGTCACCCTTGGGGTCTTATTAGAAATGCAAAACCTCAGACTCCATCCCAGACACGTGAATCAGAATCTGAATATTAACAATATCCCCTGGTGATCTGAAGTAATCTTAAAGTTAACAGCTTACCTGATACAAAATTGAATATAGATCTGTCTGCCTTCATAGATATAAATATAGGTATACATATATAGCATAATATAGGAGATATATACATAAATATATAGCAATAGAATCATCATATAGAAATGTTACCCTTGGAGAGAAACAAATTACTATTATTATTATAAATAATACTCAGTATTATAATAAATATTAATTAGGAACATAGTTTAGGTCCATGAATATGGCCCTTAAAGAAAAACATATATTTAAAAAAAGTCTCTTTTTAATTAACACAAATCTGAGCAGTCTATTGGGCATATTAGGGATTCTATCATGTCTTTGAGAAAAAAAAATACCAAAGGGAACACAAAGTAATATAGCAAGCACAATAGTTGGCAGCCATCTGTAAAAACAAGGTATTGAAAGATGCCTGTTTCAACACATGCTAACATCTGGGGGTTAACACATACACACACATACAATAGCTAAGTAGAATGGTTTTGATGTTCAATGAAAATATGAAGTCTGTGACATGCTAATTAAGGGAAATTGCTTTTGGTGATCTTATGTTAGTAATAACAAACACTACTTTTTGGAAAGCAAGGCAGTAATGGAGCCTAAATACGGCTTATAATAAACACATGTACCCCTCATGCCTCAGATCAAAGAATGGACAAGAGCAGGAAGTTCATCTCCCCTTTCAGAAGGGTGAGAGGTTATTTTATTTTGCATTTTTAAGATAGAGACAAATCATTTTTAAAAAAGTGATTGAAAGTTCAGAGCTGAGTTTTATACTCAATTACTACAGCTTTGGAGTGTGAAGATTCCTGCATGTATTTTATTTTATTTTATTTTATTTTTTTTTTAACATCTTTATTAGAGTATAATTGCTTTACAATGGTATGTCAGTTTCTGCTTTGTAACAAAGTAAATCAGTTATACATATACATATGTCCCCATATCTCTTCCCTCTTGCATCTCCCTCCCTCCCACCCTCCCTATCCCACCCCTCTAGGTGGTCACAAAGCACCGAGCTGATCTCCTTGTGCTACCTGCATGTATTTTAAAATGTTCCCATTGCCATCTATTTTTCTTTTTTTGCCTCAGCAAAAATATAAAGGAAACAGAAGGAAAGAGAACGTGAGTGGATAAAAAGGAGGGAAAGGTGGGAAGTGAAGATGTTCCAGAAAGAAGGGAAAAACTTACAAAAGGGAGGAGAGTTTAGCTAGGTCTGGTAAGATGAATTAAATTCTATAGATAGAAATTTTTAAAAAACAACTTTTTTGTTATAAAAAAGCAAGACAGCTTCTTAAAAAACATATAAAAGGACAATTTTTCCTTCTAAAATTGAAAGATAATAGTGCTTATAACTTGATAGTGTTAATAAATTATCTATCAAAAATCAAAAGTATTTTCATTAAATACCTTATATTAAATAAGTCACTTGAAAACCTTTCATGTGTAAATATTTTGCATTAATATGTTTTCACAATTGTGAAGTATATTTGAAGGAGAAAAGAGTTCCATATTATCTGGCATAGGGAAGAGAATTTTCCAATGCTAAAATTGTGTATTATGTCCAATATGGTTGATACGATAACAAAGTAAAACCTTTGACAACTTTCGATTGGCTTTCGATTTCTCAGAAGCATGATATTAGTATGTTCAAATGATTTTTTTCAACTACAAGAAATATCTTATTCAATGAGTATTCAACACAGATTTCTTTTCATACATACATACACACACACACAATATTGCCTAAGTTGAATGTCTGATATCTTATGATAATGATGTTTATCTTATGATAATGGCAGAATATTCTTTGAGCATCTTGACTTTGTATATACTACTTCCTTGTTTTTATAAATAGAATGTACAGCTAGTTACTGTAATTTATGTTTCCACTTACTCTTTACTTGGTTATATATTAAGAATCATGTCCTGGCCATCTTGAGTGTACTGTTCATAATTATATTTGTGAATATGAAGCTCTCTGTGACACATATTATGTGATGAGAGTAGAATATAGAAAGTCTATGAGATGCTGGGATTAAATTCGTAGAATTCTTGGCATTCATGATATAGATGCATGTTAGATCTAAAGTAGACAGCTATATTCAGATGGTTTTCCCTCATGATACCAGCACATTTTAGTTGCTTTCTTTTCATACTTGACTGTGGGTTCCAGAAGGGCAGAGACCATGTATTAATCATGTTTGGATTTCCAATAAATAGCATAACACGTGGCCCCAAAATAGATACTCAGATTAATTAACTAATTTGAGAGCCATATAAGCTGAAGTGCATAGTGCTTTGGGTGCATGTGATTGGGAAGGTAAATTAGAACCATACTATAAATCATCCTACTTATTGTCACAAAATAGATCCCAGAGACCCTTCAAAACATGTCACTGTAGAACCCATTCTTCAAGCAATAAAGCCAAAGAGTAATCCATTTATGATTCTAAGTCATATATTATTTAGCCAAATATCTATACTTATAATCCACCCAATATTTAAAGATTTCAGCTATAACCTACTCACAGTAATTTAACAGGTAAAATATCAAATCGGAACTAAGTGGCTTGTCTGTCAAAAAGGTGTATTTCAATATCTCTACTCATAGATTTTGCATTTTTGTTTCCTCCTCATAATCTCACTCAAGAGGTCAAGTGGGTTAATACGACTGATAAAATGCCTGAAATTAAGTGATATTCAATACAAAAGTATAAATTACTTCATGATACCTTGTCTCAGTTTTATAAAAATTGGATGATAATGAAGCAAGTCTAAGAGACACATTTAAAACCTGTCTGGCAATTTTCAGAAATTTGTTGTCAGACACTCAGAAATGATTAGACAATTATATATCAGACTATATAAATATTTTGTTAGAAAAAGTATAAAGGAATATATACATAGATGTTTACTCAGGTAAATTAGAGAAGTAAGACAGATAAACTATACTACTTCCTGATATAAAAGCTAAAACTTTAAAGAAAAAATGGAGTGTCTATTATTTTCCACGGCTGCCTATCTCTTTAATGTCTAGTCTTCATAATTGATTTAAAATGTTTTGTATTTTAGACAGGTTGATAAATAGAAAACTTCTGAACCTATTGACCTGTTAGTGGTCATAACTTACCTACAGAGATGGAGTGAGAGAAGAAATTAGATAATGGTGTGCCAGTAAATGTTTAACAACCAGTTCTGATAAAAAGGAAAAAAAAGCTCTGATTTGTAGTATTTGATGATTTCTATGATGCAAATACTTCTGCCATAGCTGATTTCAAGCAAGAAAATGATGTCTCTTAAAAATGGAATTTAGGAAGTGATAGTTACAATTGGCTCATCCAAGCTGGTTTTAGCCAGCTTTGGCATATCTTTGAAATTAGGTCATATTATGTTAATAACTATTTTATGAACAAAGTTGATTAAACAACTTTGGAAAGTAGTGTCAAGTATACGCTCCTCTTAGGGATACACTATATACTTAGGTTTTTGAATGCCCTGAGAAGTATTTTATATGAGAAATCTATTTAACATCATTTAATATGGTACCCCTCTCATATCTATTTGACTTCTGGATTTTTGTTTGTCCCAGAGCATCTAGTAACATCTTTCAGAATAATAGTGTTTCATAGAATCCCATTAGGGAAATGTGGCTCTGGTTACACACTTCAAGTCTCACTGGACATATAGTAGGCATTCAGTAATCTCAGATTATTGACAAAAAGTACTTATTTGTATAGAAAGGTCATAAGAAAAAGGTAAAAAAACATACACACGTAAGTACAGAAGTTTCTGTTCCACATTTCATGAGATTGAATTATACTTAGGTAATTGATTCTTCAGTGCAATTACAGGTTTATTCATTTATTAGAGAGATATTTTATTGAGCATCTACTATATTCAAAGCACTGAAAATTTCAGTCCTTTTATTTCACTTATATGAGTAAGTCTCCATTAGGCAAGGCCAATTTTAGTCCTTCTTTTCTTGATTTTGTAGTTGGGAGGGCAGAGTATACTAATTATTCTAACATTTAATTCTAGGGAATGTTTAAATCTAATACGTCTTGTTCTACAAGTGGAGCTTTTGTTGCAAACTACATGTAGTATGGACATATGTAATATGGACTCAGATATTTAATACTCAGATATAGAGAATCTTTCTTAAGGAAAGAAGCTGTCCTTTTTCCCCATAAGTACTCAATATTAAATGTCTATCTACATATTAATGTGTTAAAGTAATAGCATTTTAATAACTATCCATCTGAGTTTATGAGACTATCTCCAAGTGTTTAACATATATCCACATTTGGCAAGTTAGTGTAATTTATGTACACACATAAATATTCATAAAATTGAGTATGTTTTGAAAAACAAAAGAGCAAGACTAATGGTTCAATGTTAACTGAAAAAAAAAAAAAAAACCCCAAGAATCCAGCTATTTTGCAACAGATTTCATGCAATAGCCTCTTTTTCCTTTAACCACAACCCACAAATTATCATGCAATACGTAAACCTTTGTGCATTTGCTTTTTTTTTGTTTTCCTTTGGAGAACTGAGAGGTAGATTTTCCACAGAAGAAATAGCTGGCACTTGACCTTTGGCAGCAAGTATGATCTGTTGTTTCATCAAAGAAACTCTGATGTTGAATTATCTTAGCAGTACGTAAATTATTTAAAGAAACTACAACATGACTGCTTTAAGATAATGTGTTCACTGTTTATAATAGTGTATGGATTTTTAAATACTAAAATAGTAACACTTCAGTAGTTCATTTTTTACCCTATGAGTTCCTCACCATGCAAGCATAGAAATGAATGTATCTCATCACATTGAAAGAAACAAAACCACATGCATACCTTTAGCCGTGAACCTAGCTTAAAACACACCATCAGTATGGAGGAACACATCAGAAAATTACCTTCTGATTTCTCAGTTGGGAGCACAAAATTGTTGCTATCATGATCACCAACACTTAATTGCTTTCATAAAGCTACAAGGTAATTTTCTTTCAAGGTAAGTATTTGAAATGAATATCTGCGTACAACAAGACCATATGGTGCTCATTTATAGTAACATACATAACTTCTAAAAAATAAATGTAATGAAAGTTGTTTTATACCGTGCCCTTTGGAACCTTCTTTCCTTTTTTATTCCCTAATTTTAACAATACGCTTGCAAACAAAAATTGTTCCAAGGATAAACTGCAGGGAACATCTAGAGTTAATTGTACATCATTGGAAGAAAACCAAATATGAGCTCTTCTAATATTCAGTTATGGCACATTGTTAGAGGAATGTTTTATCTATGTTAATTATTCATATGTCTGCATTTTTCATAGTTATTATAGTAGACTGATCCTTAATATTACAGAATATGCTGCGTTTTATATTTGTCAAATTTTTATTAAAATAGCATTAGCTGCTAGTGTATCATACCACAAAATTCACCTTTAACAACTAACCATCTCACAGAAAAAGAAAAAAAATCTATAGACTCATCGATGTATCAAGCAATGAATAAAATATAAATGCATGAATTAGAAATAGAACTACTGTCAGAAGCTCATGATTTTGACATAGATTTGAATTCACTATAAGTATATTTATAAAGGCAGAGGAAACTCCACACTTTCTTAGCTTTCACTGCCACACCGAGGAAGTTTCTCACCAAACCTCCTACCTTTCCTCATGAGATCTAACCACAGAAATGAACGTAAACATGGGAAGATCCAGGGCAGGAAGTCAAAGAGAATCAGAACAGAGAAAGATATTCACAAGATCATATATTCTATCTTATAGTCCGGCAAAAAAATGGAAATATTTTTAAATGATACCCATCATAAAGTTATTTTAACAGTAGGCTGTATGGTCCTGCCATGGTGTGGGAGGTATTATCTTGACCCTTGACCTCTACTTACATAAGAGCCTGAGAAATGAAAATCATGTTTATCATCACTGTTTGTTTTATACAAATTTACTGTCTTTACTTAAACTGGAATAAGAAAAAAAATTCTATTCTGAAGTAGCCCAAGTCTGGTTCTTAATAGTCATGTGACTTTTTTTTTCTGCCAGCCATGTGCTCGGTATCATTTTACTCTGAAATAACTATGCGGATTTCAGCTCAACCTGCCTTTGCTTATAATGCATGACATACCCCGTGAGGGAGCCTGAGAACAGACTCCTTTGAAAAGCAAGGTTCTCATAGTTGGCCTGTAACCATGGAAGCAGATGCCGTTTTTTCTTACCCCTGCTTACCTCTTTGCAGCCTCGAGCTGCTCCCTATTGTTAAAAGGGGTACGCCTTGATTTTTCTTCATCATGACCGAACTTGCCTCTTCTTCAAAGGGCATGATGCTGCAGGTCATTGGTCTAGACTGTTTGCACGGTCCAGAGAACAGCCTTGATGTAACCCTTGCTCCGTCTGAGCCACGCCACCAGCCGTGCATCTGTAGACTGTAGGGGGACATTGGAGATCTGTATTTCAAAAGAAGTCTGTCTGATTTTGCCATTGTGCCTTTTCACTCATCGATCGAATGAATATCGAACCTTCTGTCGTTGCATGTGTGAAATAGATAGCTTAGCAAGCACTTTTGTGCCCAACCTGTGCGATGGGCCAAAAGGTTTTCCTTTTAGTCTCAAGAATTTTTTCTTCAGACTTTATGAATTTCTTGTTATCTTCAATTGTTTATGTGCTTTAATTTTAGCAACTGTTATGATGACTTTTGAATTACTTCATCAGGAGTGACTTTCTTTTGGTACAAGAAGGAGCATTTTCTTTTTTGTCAACTATGTTTGTTTTTGTTTTTGTTTTTTTCTTTTTCTTTCTTGTCTTTTGTAGCTTTTTAAGATCTAGCTTAACTCATTTGTAACTAGAAGTGATATAACTGTATCCTGTTAAGCCAAAAAGTTAAGGTATCTTTTCAAGAAGATGATTAGATGATGTCTATCATTTAACAGACTTAATTCCAGAAAGGTGAACTTGAACTGCCTCAAGGTAATTTCAGTGATTTGTAAGAGTAAGTAAATCAAATAATCACATTGATTTTAAGTTAAATAAAATGTTTGTTAAGCTCTGTTAAGGGAAAAATTTTTCTTTGTTTCTCCCCTTTTAAAAATTTGTGAAAATGTTAGTCTGGGGTACTGAAATATACTAAAAGGCACATAAATTTATTACTCTCATTTGGTATGTTAAATAAATACCATATATTTGTAATATGTATCTTATGGCATGATTTAATTAGAAAGTATACAATACAAAAATATGTTGACATTTAATTTTTAATGCAATTCTAATTCATTGCTTTTCATCAATAACTGATGTTAACAATAACCGACAGCTACGATCCCACCTGCTTATTCTAAAATGTATTATTTTACTGAGTCCTTAAAAAAATCAGAATCACTTCAAAATGCTTCATATGCTTTTTTTCAATATGTTGCTTAGCAAGCATTGTCTATGTGTATCAGTTTTTGTTTTGTTTTAAGAATCCACTATCTCATACTTCAAGGCATACCTATTTTCTCTAATTGCCACAGGCAAAGGGGAGGTCCATGACAGAATAAAGAAGGTTATTGTGACAGATGAAACATAATTCACAATGAGTACTCTTTTCATTCAGCCTTAAGTAGCAGAGGATTACTTCCAAGCTGAATTTGGTGGCAGAATGTATGAGCTGATTTTATTAACATATAAGGACAGGCCAAAGGCAGAAAACCTATTTCTCTTCAGCTGGGTGGTGGTTATTTTGCGTGTGTCTGCTTGGGAGTCTTACTTTGTTCACCTCAAATAGAAGAAATGCTGGACAGAAGAGAGTCTGAAGAAACGGAGGGAGTAGGTGGGGAGGGTAGGAAATAAGAAACTTAAAGCAATAAAAGTTGGAGTTTTCTTGCTAGATAATGAAAAATGATGAGTTAAATATATTTCTACCTTCTTTGGCATGCACATGAAATAAAGTCATACTTTTTTTCAACAAACATGAGCTGCAAAAGTAGGTAAATTTTATTTAATACAAAATTTCTTTAGATGATTATTTTTGTCTTTTCCATATTCTTAATTTCAAATGGTTTATTAGATTTCCAGATGCCATTAGGTTTTAAATTAGGACTTAGTACTAAATTTCAATTAAATAGGTATGTGTTTATTTGGATATTTTATTTGCTTTCAGTCATTTGTTTTTTTCTTTTCTTTTTTTTTTTCAGTCATTTGTTTTTAATGACAGGATTTTATTTGATTTTTATAAAACTTTTGTATTCAAGTATAAATAATTTTTATTTTCTTTCTTTTTCTAATGAGGACAGATTTTAATTAACTAAAGACAGGTTAAAAAAAAAATTGTGCTTGATAAAATATCTGTGCATCACAAGAAAATTCCAGACTACTAAATCCATTGCATCCTGTTTGTTTTAAATAGCATTTTATTTACACCAACAATTTGGATTTACTTATTCCTGAAATATTTTTTCTCTTTTGCTTTATTTTCAAATACTTTATAGGAGTTGTAGTTAAAGTAGTTTTCCATCTGTAAAAGGAGAAGCAAGCAGTTGTTCTATCCGCTAGTACACCTACTATTACAGAACTTACAAAAAAGTGCTATTTCTCTGCTATGTTCTTGTCAATCATAGTTTGTTATTCCAGAAAGTGAAAGAAAAATCTAAATTCTAAATTGAGGTCTTTTTCAATATAACAGATACATTTCGTATTTCAAATACTTTAATGAATAATTCAGATGCACTAAAATTACGTAGGTATTCCCTAGAAGAAGGAATAAAAACTATAATCTACAGCTACTCCTTTTATATATTTTTTCTTAAAATAACATTGTTCTTTATAATATATCAAGTATACAACTTGAATTAACTAAAGTTATTTCAATTATTTAAGTTGGTTTTGTAGCTAAAAATTTAATAAAATTTGCAATAAGATTCTTTCACCTTAAAATTTGTTAACACTGTTAAGAAATACTTATTACTGCATTAAATATTTCCTTCTATTAACTGAATTTTCATTTCTCCTTATGTTGTTATTGAATTGTTACTGTTCAAAATACAGTGATTTAAAAATAAAAGAATGTGACTACTGTATAATTTCAGAAAATATAAGAAATCTTATAGTCATTATTTATCTGTTGATTAAAATGGAAATCTTTCCTTATACCCCCTACAAAATTAATACTGAAATATTTCTAGGGATTATTTCATGTCTAGGGAATATCTAGGGAATATTTTTAGAATATTTTTATATACTTTTCTTAATACAAATAAAAGATAATCTTTAAACAGAATAAGAATTACAAAGGACAAGTATAAATATATATATATATATATATATATATATATATATTTACCATTGCCAGATCATGTACAGAAATTTCCTATTCATAGCTTTCATATCTTTCCTAATAATTACTCTGGGGAAACATGCCAAGGCACACAACTTTCGCATTTGGTAAAATTTTCTACTTCTGCTGTTATTTCATAAGTATGGCTTTATATAATTCATTTGAAATATCTGTGTAATTTATTATTTGAAAGTATGAAGGAAATGAATGAGGACTAAAATGATATTTTTAATTAAGCAGAGGGGAAAGAAGAAAACTAAGAATGATGAAGCTGATACAGAAATTATTTAAATGTTGTGTTCCAAAGTATAATTTTTTTTAATAGGTTTTATTTTATTCATGATTAAACTTAAAATCAAATAGTAAGATACGTTGAATGATCATATCTAAAAGTAAAATTCATTTGCACTCATTGAATATTATAAAATAATATGAGAAAATAATTATATTAATTTGAGAATGAGATTTTTCTTTTGCAATCACATGACAGCTTTTTAAAAAATGGCATTTGCAACCTGAAAGTGATATCATTAAATATATTTTTAATTAACTTGTATATTCAGCAGAGTACTGCAAAAAATAATTAAAATAGTGGTAAGTGTATTTGATTTTCATGTACGATCTCTGCAGAGTCAACCTCTGTCTTATTCAAAATTTATTTCCTGTGTTTTAGGCCAGGGCATTTTTCATATTGCTCTCTTCTTCCTCCCCCTCCCTAAAACACATTTTGCTATAAACTTCTGCACCAATCACTAGGAAAGACACAAACAGCAGTACAGTTCAGGAAGCAGTCCTGTGAATGTAAAAAAAAAATCACAGACTTTGATTTTATAAGACAAGTTGGATAGGAGTCAAAACTGCCACATGCAGTGTGAAAAAATGCCACCCTGGTGTGAACAAAAGGTTTAAAATGGAGTCAAGAAGCATGCAAGCTCGATGCCTAAGCTTTTCCTGTGAATTGTCTGCCACAACCTGCAGGGTATCAAGTGGGCTGGGAAGAATACAGAGCTCTTGGAAGCTACAACTGAGAAACATCGGCAGTCGGATGTGTTAGTTTTTTTTTTTTTAATTTTGTTTTGTTTTGTTTTATCTCATCTAAGCATCATTATACTAAACTGTTTTACCCAAAACATAAAACAAATCCAAAAAAAGTCACATAATGTGTGAAGAAACTGTTGCTTACAAAATGAATTGTTACTTTTTTATCCTTTTTTTTTTCATTCCTTCATTTATAGCAAAGTAAAGTTCCCAACTGTACTTTGTAGTATTTTAAATTCTTTGTTTTGTGGGCCTGAGTTTTATTTACAAAGGGTGAATAGGGGAAACGTCTTATAAAATCCTGACTACCAGAGTAAAAATTGCAATTATAATATTCATGTTTGCTTATCTTCTAAATTATCAAAAAAAGAATGAGGCGAAAAGACTAAGAGTTCACTATTGGAAACAAGTATTTCATATTTTAATAAATAATACAATTATAATTCTGAATGAATATTCAGCAGGAATAGTCCTTCAGAAAAAATATTGCTACAATGCATTACTACAATATACTAATATTACACCTTACCTATTATATTGGAATGTAAAAATTTACTCCACAGCCAAAAATTTTTATTAACCAAAAATAATCAGTCAAATCTAAAGTTACACCATCATCATTCACTTAAATAACCAAAAAAGGCAATTCAACTTTAAGGACAATTAAAAACTATACCACTATGTTATAACCTCCACTTCAACAATCTTAATGTGCTTATAAAGGCACATATGAATGCTAATTACATGATAAATTATGAATAGCATTTAAAGAAAGTAACATTTCCTAGGTGATTGTGATCTAATCAATACAACACATCTAAATGCAAAAAAGAAACATCTTCGATGAGCATTGAAAAGATCCTTAAACTTTGAAGCCAGTTTTATTACATTTGCATCTTATCTCTTATTAAGGATTGGGTCTAAAGCCAGCAAATCCCATCGGTTATGAATGCAGGTCAAGACAGGAACTTTTTTCTATTTACTCTTTGTAACACTGGATAGAAATCAATCTGTTACTTTCATTACAACCACACAATCAATTCCATTTAAAGTATAATACAACAGCCAAGTCCAAAGACAATATGGATCCTTGGAAAAAACTCACACCATTTGCAGGGCTGTATTTGATATAGCTCCTGGTGAATTGTTTTCTTTCTAATTAGTGTACATGGTCATTTAAAGCAAACATGCCTAAACTGGTATTGCAACATAGGATACAACCAAAAATTAATAGTATAATCTTTGTCAAAGTTTCATTAAAAAAAATCATTCTTTTTAAACAATGAAAACCTTACAAAAAAGGATTCTCTCTCATTGACTATAATGTGAGCAAGACATTATTGTATAACCATTTTGATATTCCAAAAAAAAATTTATGCACAACAAAACTTCTGCCTTGAAATTAGTATATGAAATCCTTATTACAAATGCCACCTTCCTCTCATCTCTCAATAAAAGACTTAATTCTGATAAACTTTATCTTGCCTCAAAATTACCAAAATATTTGCTTTTAGGAGTTCTCTTGCACAAAGCATAGCTCAGTAAACAAAAGAAACATGTCGATTGTGTATTCCATTTACATATAATAGAACCATCATTTCAATTATTTTTAAATATCAAAACTAAGATAATCTTTACGTTCATAAATTATTTGAAAGCACAAGATAAGCCACTGTACACCAACACTAATGGTAGTTGAATGAATTATTTTTCCTTTATTTTATAAGTGAGGATATTTTCCTTTTACACATCAGTTTCAAGCATTTCAATTTACATATCTCCTGATTTCCTCAAACATATGATAAATGAATCTCTTCAAGAAGAGCACAATTTATAATTCTCTCGGGTATAATTTTTAAAATATATTTGTTATTCAAATGTATTCTACCTGTTCCATATAAAAAGGTACACATAAAAGGGTAACTCAAATTTAAATCAAATAATTTTTGGTTGTATTATCAAAACGTTATGTCATTTATGCAAATTACATGACCCTGACATTTTGGACTTTGGGAAAGTTTTCTCCACTAAGAAAAATACAATTCAAATTTTGTTTCAATATTTTTTTTTTCTGCAAAATATTATGAGGACATGCTTCTCTGTCACCAGTCAGTGATGATTTTATTGTCACTATGGTTAATAAAATTCCCTTTCTAGTGATAGAAAGTTGTTCCTAAAGCTGGGCTTTCCTCAAACACAGCCTGTAAATAAGGTCTGAGATGTGAAGGTACTCTCTTATGTTTTAAGGGGTCCTAAATGTTTCTGACCAGAAAGGGGTATCTTTCATGCTATATTTCTTGCATAAACAAGTTCAGGCCAATGAACCCAATGTCAAAGTTTCCAGACTGTCACTGCCTAGAAGACATTCTTCTTCACCTCCAGAACTCAATTTCTGATACTCTTAAATAGCTTTGAGTGGGGCTACTGTTGAGTTGTGTTTCCTTGTGCTTTATGGCCTTCACCACTGAGAACATCTAACTCTATTCCCCTTCTTTTTTATCTTCCTGCCAGGCTACCTTTTTCAGACTGAGCAGGCGCCACACCCAAAGATGACTTGCAAAAATCACGCTCTGGGCCCCCATGAACTTGGAGCAAATTCAAAATGGGAAGGTAAAAGTTAGGTAGGCCAAGCCTCTGACAGCAATTCAGAAGAAAGACACCAGGATGGACTAAGGCATTTTAGAGCCATTTTAGAGTGACGATTAGCTTGGGCCATTCACAATACAATTTCTTAAAAAGCAGAAAAGTCATTTCAAGTAGGTGGACCAAAACATAAAAGGAAGATGAGAATCACTTTATGTTTAAATGCAGGCAAGCAAACTAAAAACCCTTGTGTGCTGATTTGTGTATGTTTATTAGCTTCGGTTTTAACTCTCATGTTGTTTTTAAATGTTCCTGAAGTCATACGGGGGTTCCTAAAAACTATGGCTTTTAAACTTGCATCCTGACACAGTAGTTAATATTTTACGTATTTTAAGTTTCATATTCAATTCAGAAATGGGCTCATCCTTCACATTCTATCCAAGTTTATCTGGAATGCAGGATTTGCTAAAGGAAGATCAGAATCACTAACTGTATTTCCTTTGTTTCTTCATTTTTCTTTAACATTTGAAAAACAAATAGGGCTCAAATGTAATTTATTTTTCCTTTTTACACTAAAATTTGTCCATGGAAGTTCAATTTTAATATATCCAATGATACTTTATATATTGAAGAGATTTTAAAGAAATCTAATCAATATAATTTACCATTACTTTTCCACTGGATGAACTACATTTTGATAAAATTTATGCACTTGAATTGATCAATTTCAAATTTTATATATTATATAGAAATATAATAAATATATCCTAAGTGGGCAATGAAAACTTTATATGCTTTCATTGTTAATCTGGACTGTAGGTGCAACCCAATCTATCAGCTATACTGTTCTCCAATCAAAGAAAATATATGCCACTGTGGTTTTAGGAAAAAATATATCGTAGTCAATATTATTCCTCAAAGTAAAGCCTCAAGTTCAAATCTGTTTCTAGGAGCCCAGTGCACTGGCTTACACTTCTCAATTTCTACCTAATTTGAAAAATACAATTGAGATATTTGGAGTATTATAGTCTTTGCTATCAAAAGCCACTACTCTTCAATTGTGTATATTTGTGAAACGTTGTTTTGAAAATGGAAAAAAACATTGAGATTTAAGCTCATATTTTACTTAAAAAGCTGATTAAAAGTTGGAACATGACTGTATTTCTAGAGAGTGTTATTTCTTCCACAGATTCAGACCAAAAAAAGTTATATACAGTTTGAAAGATTAATATGATAAGCCATGAAAACTTTCAATAAACTGGCAACTGTTCTTTGGGGATGTGAATCATTTAATAGAGGCCTGTTGTCAAAAAAATCATTTCTGAAATAACTTATAAAGTGAAATGGATATTGACAATATTTTATATCAAGTAGTCTTTTGGTCTTAAACCCATTCATTTAGTCAACTAACATTTTTTTATTGCCTTTGTGCTTTCCCAGGTTTTGAGGACATTATCCATTCAACAAATATTCGTTGCATATTTATTTAGCAATGTTCCAGATGCTAAATATGTAATTACAAAGTTTTAAAAAGTGGTTATATGCTAAGATGGAGAATAATGAAAGTGAAAAGGAGGAGAAAGTTCCTACATGGAGAAGGTAGTCAGGAAAGGCCAAGAGGAAAGGTCTCCAGAGGCGATGTGTGAAAGGAGATTTAGAAAATGAGAATGACCTAGTCATGGGAAGAACAGCATTTAGTTTCTCCACTAGAATGTGAAGGACCCAAGGCAGAAAGATATGCAGCATATTTGAAGCAATAAGTAGAGATCAGGGCTACTAGAGCACAGCCAGAGATCAGGGGAGGAGGGACCTGAGGCCAGCTGGGATGGAGGAGCAGGAAACTCACCGCTCAAGGACTTACAGGCTCACGGGGAGGAGTCTGGATCTTATTCCCAGAGCAGTGGTTGCCTCCTGCGGTAGAATCTCTCCGGAATGAGACATTGCAATATGAAATTTTTTTAACCTCCCTAAATTCTGGGACCATCACTTATAACCTAATGTACTAAGCAGCAGTTGTTAACAATATCAAAAAAACAATCCTGTATCATTTAGGGAATAATTCAGGCTTCCTAAATGTTCTTAATTGAAAACTGCACACTTGGGATGTTAGTTTATGGTTTTTGTTCCCAGGAGCTAATGAAACAAGCATCTTCCTAAAAGCAAGTGCTAACTTGGGTTACTTTGGCTATCAGGTAAGGCATCTGCTTCTGGAAGCCAAGATATGTAACATTCTCTATCAAGAACAGCTGCATCCTATGAGCTTGACTATTCACACGGCAAATTAGTTCACCAAGGAGATTATTTTATTTAATTGTATCAGCTGTTTAAATATTCAACTGAAAATTTTAAGGGCATCACAATACATTCAAAAGATTGAATCAGGTATTTTCAGTTTATTAACAACTGATGAATTGAATAGCACACATATATAGATTACTTCTTTATGTTACAAATAAATACGATTTTCTTTTATTTTCTACTGAACAATAAACAGGAATATTCAATTAATATATCATTTAAGTTTTAAGAATTTTTTAACTGATTAGATCGATTTTGGAAAGATAAAATATGTTCATTAAAACCAAAAGGAGCTCTAAATATTGGCTAAGCAGTTGGAGTCAATATTAGTAAGCTATGACCAAAACCACAACTTTGAAATTAATAAAACACTACTATTAAGCTAAATTACAAGGTGTTTCTGCTAACTGAGATACTTAATCACAAGTTTTATTGTACTTTATCAGCCCCTTAAAGACAAATCATTACAGGACTGTAAATTCTAGATATTAAAACACATGATTAATAGCAACATGCTTTAAAATTACCATGGAATTGCTATAGTTGACATTTTTAATTGGGGCTTCCCTTTAGTGAATTTCTCACTAAACAAATATCTTTCACCTCTTAAAAGAATAATATCTAGATTCACCCCTTCCTGCAGATTTATATTTAACCATGTAAAAGATGAAAATAATGCTACAAGGAATGCTTAGTACACGTACCTGTAGAATTTTTCACCTAATGTTGAGAGTATACTTTTATAAATGCATTCAATATTTTGGTTTCCATTAAAAAGTTTTTCAATATGTCATCTATACTTCTCTTTATATACTGAAATGCCTTTTAAATGTCCAATTTGATAAATCAAATTAAAAACCAGAGAGTTAAAATTGTCACTTTATGTAAGATCTTATCTATTTTATGTAAATATCAATTCACTAAATTAAAAGGTTTTTACTGAGGTAACTACATATGAAATAGCAGATCACAAAGTAAGTTTTGAGACAGACCTCCTTGTAGGAATATCAAAGTAGGTGACTCTGAACACACTGAAAAGGCTCGGAATGAGGAGTTGTGAGAGGATTTTCTGAAAAAGATTTCTTTGGGGAGCACTGTGTCGGCCCCTCCAATCAATTTTAGTGAGGGAATTTCTGTAGGAACACTTGGAGAGCTGAAGTTTGGAGACAGAGTGAAATTGCCTTTGACTCCTAGCTGGACAATATAAATTACACACATGGATGAGCTAGCTGCCCTAGTGTCAGATTAAAGGAGAGCTTCCTACAATGTTGATATTTGCTTGAATTTCCAGAGTTTGTTCCTGCAAAAAAATGCATGAATATGGCCCATGGAACAATGCAGTTCCAGCATGAAGAGAAGCTGCCTAGAGGAGCACCTGGAAGGAGGAGGTGGAGACCATGAGAGGTTGTGTGAAATAGATCCCCAAAAATGCAAGCTGACGATGGCACAGCTAAGAGAGAAAAATCTATTACCCCATACACAGGAAGTGCAGTTGAATGTTCCCAATGGGGACGTCTGACGCACGTCCAAAAGCACCCTATGAGCTTAAGACAACTACCCACATTAGACAGTGGGAAGCCCCTTTAACACAATAACAGTCAAATTAGAACTTCTGATACTCTTTCTTCTCCCTACTGCAACTTTGTTCCTATGCTTTAGAAACTGCCCTTAGAAAGATGCTAAAGGAGGGCTTCCCTGGTGGCGCAGTGGTTGAGAATCCGCCTGCCAATGCAGGGGGCACGGGTTCGAGCCCTGGTCCGGGAAGATCCCACATGCCGCGGAGCAACTGGGCCCGTGAGCCACAACCACTGAGCCTGCACGTCTGGAGCCTGTGCTCCGCAACAAGAGAGGCCGCGACAGTGAGAGGCCCGCGCACCGTGATGAAGAGTGGCCTCCGCTTGCCGCAACTAGAGAAAGCCCTCGCACAGAAACGAAGACCCAACACAGCCAAAAATAAATAAATAAATAAATAAAAAGAAAGATGCTAAAGGAGAAATGCACGCCCTAGGTGGGGAAGGAGAGAAGGTTCTCCCTTTTGCTTCCTGGGCCATGGACATCTTACCTGCAGCAGATCCCATCTGGGCAAAAGGAGGGATGAGTTTAGATGGATAGGCTGCAGCCAGTTGATGCAATGCCTTTAGCACATTTTTAAAAACAGACTTTATATTTTAGAGCAGTTACAGGTTCACAGAAAAACTGAGTGGAGGGTACAGAGATTTCCCAATACTTCCTGCTTCCACATTCATAGATTCCCTCATTATCAACATCACTCACCAGAGTGGGACATTTTTTACAATTGATGGATCTACACTGACACATTATTATCACTGGAAGTTCATTAGGATTCACTCTTTGTGTTGAGCATTCTGTGGGTTTGGACAAACGTATAACAACATCTATCCACCATTATAGTATCATACTATATGATATATATGATATATATAGTATATGTATGATACTATAGTATGATGCTATAATGGTGGATACATGTCATTATACATACTATAGTATCAAAATATAGAATAGCTTCACTACCCTAAAATCCTCTGGGCTCCACCTATTCATCCCCAGCCCCTGGCAACCACGGATCTTTTTACTGTTTCTGTAGTTTAATCTTTTCCAGAATGCCATAAGGTCAAAATTATACAGTATATAGCCTTTTCAGATTGACTTCTTTCACTTAGTAATATGCATTTAAGTTTCCTCTACGTATTTTCCTGACTTGATAGCTCATTTCTTTTTAGCATTGGATAGTATTCCATTATCTGGATGTATTGTGGGTCTTTTTTTAAAAAGAAAGTTTTCAATCTGTGTGCAGTGGAAAGACTTCGGAAAATCTTAAGGGAGGAATGACATGATGAGATTTATGATTTAAAAATATAAATCCAGCTTATTTATGGGGAAGAGGATAGAGAGGGATAAGGATAAATTCCAAGAAAAAAGTTGGGGTGTTATTGCAATAGTTCTGGTATGAGAGGAGAGAGCCACATTGTGGGGTGGTAGCAGTTGAGATGAACAGAATGAGATGGTTTAAAAATACATTTATGAGGTAAAAGTAATAGCACTCACTGATGAATCAGACTTGTGAAATTACAGAAAGAGAGGTCAAGGATGACTTCTGGGTTTTTGGCTTGAGCATTTGGGTGGACGAGGGTATTTAACAAGGCTGGGTGGTGAAATAAGGCTGGAAGTCTCACTGGAGTAGGTCGATTCTAGGCCAAAAACTCAGCCCCTCAGAAAATTCTATTAGACGGATATAAAAGTCCTCACCAAACATAAATCTCATTTCCTTTTCCTTACAGATTTTTGGTCACTCCTCCTAGGCTCCAGGGATATGAATAATGCCCTTAATAATGTCAAATAATTTCCATCAATCCTTAATTGCCCACTGATGTGTTTCCACTGTCTTAACCATCTCCTTGATGGTGTTCCTGGCCACTAGTAAACTGGACATTTTACATCCGGCAATACTCTCAGTTTTCCTTTTTTATTTTTTTAACTTTTTGTTTTTTGCAAACTTCTATTATTTGCAAACATTTATGTCAGCTAAAATCGGTCAAAATTGTTTGTTGGAACCCTAAATAAATAGCATAAAAACTGTCCATTATAGAGTGCTAGGATCATCTGCGATAGGTTGTGTTCATAACTATTGGTTAACAGTGTATATAGTCCATCATATTAGCTCTTATTGGTTAAAAGCTTAAAATAGCATTCAGAGCATATAAATAGTCGGCTATAATATTCTTCTGTCTATATACATTTTAATTTTTTATAAAAATTATTGAGAGACTAATAGCATTAAGATCAATTAGCAGTACCAAAGTTAGTTTCTTGGTTTTGATAATTGAACTATGGCTATATAAGATATTAATGTTAATATTAGGGGAAGCAGGGTCAAGGATATATGGAAACTCTATGCACTCTTTTGTAACATTTCTCTAGGCCTAAAATTATCTCAAAATAAAAAGCTAAAAAGTAAATCATCATTGCTACAGCAGAGTTAAAAGGGAAATATGTATACATGATATCTGAAAAAGACAGATATTCAAATATCAGCATTAAAGGGCTTTTATTCAGCATTATGTCTTACTTATTCTTGATTAAATGCATGAGTTCACTTACATTTGCAAATCAAATCTGATTAAATTATCTGAAATAAACCAGGAATATGTGAATAAATATATGACTACATAAAATGTCTTGAGGCTTAATGAATAAATAGGAATTAATATTATCTTAAAGAGCTATAAAGGAGCTAAGAATCCACAATAAATCTAAAGGCAAACTTGCTCAACATTATAGACCTTCTTGCCCTTGTTCTTAAGAAAAAATTTATTTTATAAATTCCCTGAGCTCAAGGATGTCTTTTAGCTTTACCCAATCTGTTCATCACAAAATCATTCTTCTGTTTACTCAGGTACAAAATTTCAGAGTCCTCATTAACTCTTTCTTCTCCATTTTTTCTTTCTTCTGAACAGTTCCGACATGATGCCAAGCCTTCAACTTCATTATCTTCACTTTTATCTCACGTTAAGTCCTTATTGCTTCTCTAAGGTCCTACACAAGAATTTTTTCCTAAATACCATCCTCACTTTCCCTCACTCAAATGATCCATTCTACATATATAAGACAAAGCATTCATTATAAATTATAGACCTGGTCATGTTCAAAAGCCTTCAGGGAAAATACACTACTTTGAAAAAGAAAGGAAAACAGAAAAAAGCAAACGCCTATAGAATCTAGTTTAAATCATGGCTCCTTTGTATCTTGTCGAGCTCAACTCAAGCCCTTCTTTCCAGGTATGTTCCCTGCCCTCATGCCAGAATGAATTGTCTACTGTTCCCTGAAGAAGCTGTACCTTTGTTTTTTCATATCTGCCTTTGTTCATGTTGTTTCCCTCCAGCTGAAAATTTTTGTTTTTCCAGTTGTTCAAAGGACCAGCCTTAACGTCGACAACTAGGATGTTGCCATTAACAAGACAGAGTGGTCTTGCCCTTGAAAGGTTCCAAATGAAAGGCTGCTTCACTCATAAAACTTTTCTGATCTACCTGTTAGTACGTAGACTTTCCTTCCTTTGACCTGCATTCTTTGTTAAGGCATTGATATGACTGTACCCTGATACATATACAGATACTGTGCTCCCAGGTGTTGCTTTCATAAGGTCTGAAACTGTTAACAACTGTATTCTCCATCAGAGGAGTGGATGCTCAATAAAGATCAACGGAATTAAATTGAGCTTGAAAGTACTCTCTAAGCAGAGGGATGACTCAAACTCAGTTCCCGATCAACTCCTCCCTTTCCTACCCTGACCTCCTTACCACAACAAATTTATCCAAATATGTTTTAGCCTTAAAATATTCACAAATGGGACTTCCCTGGTGGCGCAGTGGTTAAGACTCCACACTCTCAATGCAGGGAGCCCAGGTTCGATCCCTGGTCCAGGAACTAGATCCCACATGCATGCCGCAACTAAGAGTCCGCATGCTGCAACTAAGGAGCCAGTGAGCCATTACTAAGGATCCCTCGAGCTGCAACTAAGGAGCCCACCTGCCGCAACTAAGGAGCCCGCCTGCTGCAACTAAGAATCAATGCAACCAAAAAAAAAAAAAAAATTCACAAACATGCTACTTGGGTAATAGCATTTTTTTTTTTTTAGAATTTGAATTAACAATAATCAGTGAGCTATAATTAAATATGACATGATTATAATTGTCTTCCTGTTATAGAAACCATATGTCTCATTTATTCAGCAGACTGTTCAAATTTCCAGTTGAAGGAAAGCATAACTGAGCTGAAACCATGGACCTATCTTCAGTTCACCTCATTCAGAATCCTATTTTGTCATCGTATTCATTGTCTAATATTTACAGGGCCCCTGCCTATGGTTGTTTGGGTGGGGATCTCTAAAAAGGACACTGGCTAGGGAGTGAGTGAGGCTGTGAAATCCAGCTCATACTCTTGCTTACCAAACCACAAGCACAAGTCCAATTACACCTGCAAATGTGCATGTGGCCTCTGCACAGAGGAAAGGGCACCTTTTTATAATTCACACAAAGTGCAAGTGGGGATTAATCTAGTCAATGAACTTTAATATATTGTATAGAAAAACTTTTCAATACTGAAATCTTTGGTGTGTGAGGTTTTTTTAATTCAATTTTGTTGATAGGAATGCAATTTTCATCTAAGTGTATTCCAACACAGAAGAATTGAAGAATTCTATGAATTAAACATACATGCTCTGCCTAGAAATAGTAAAAAGATACATTAGGTCATTGGATCAATTTCTTTTCCAGTGTAAGATTGTTCTCTCTTGTGTATTTTTCATTGTTTTGTCCCATATGACTTTAAACTATTTAAGCTTTGGTTCTTATTCTATTTCCCAAGGGTGCATATTCAAGTGCCTGATAGAAGTGCCTGATAATAAATTGAAGGGTGGGTATTTTTGGGTTTTTGCTTCTTTGGTTAGGTAGACTGGCCAGAATTCAGGGAACGTTCATATTACTCTTATATTTATCATCATCATCATTATTATTACTATTATCAGTAAACATCTGTATTGGCCAACTACTGTGTTTATACTGCTCATTACCTCTAATCCTGTCTACAAATTATCCTGATAGGTAGTGTTATTCTCATTTTTGCAAAAGAAAACTCAGGTGTTTGGTGATTTCCTCCAATCCAGAAGTTATGCATGAGTCCAAACTGAGATTTAAATCCAGGTCTTCCTGGCTATAGAAAAATTTCTCACTTAGATGAAGTCTTGCAAACTACGCTCCACTTTCTTTAATAAATTTATTCAACAAATACGAATAGAATAATCCTTATGTGCCCTGAATTCTCCTAGATGCTACAGATGAGCAAGAGAGACATCATTTGCTCTTATGGAGCTTACATCGAGGAAAGAGACAAAAGACAAATATATAACATGAGTCTAGGTA
Organism: Balaenoptera physalus; assembly: GCF_965194825.1. Taxonomy (NCBI): domain Eukaryota; kingdom Metazoa; phylum Chordata; class Mammalia; order Artiodactyla; family Balaenopteridae; genus Balaenoptera; species Balaenoptera physalus. The sequence goes on along the minus strand of NC_138891.1, from coordinate 118,872,966 downwards.
TTGACAAGTATTAATGACATAAAACAAATTAGGGTAAGGATATAGAGAGTAATGAGTTGGAAGTAGTGGTTGGGAGGTCAGAGGTCTTTCTGAGGAAGTTATAGTTTAGTAGTGGTCTGAATGTAGTAAGGAGAAATTCATATGAAGGTTGCGTGAAAGAGTGTTCCAGGCTAGAAGGAGCACGGCATTTTAGAGGAACTGCATGAAGGCCAGCATCACGAGGACAGAATGCACAAGTGGGAAAGTAGTAGGAGGTGAAGTCAGCGTATAGGGAGAGATCTCATCATGCAGGCTCAAGCAGGCAAGGGTAAGGAGTTGGGATTTTTTTTTTTCTGAGAAGTCATTGGAGGGCTTTGAAAAATCACCTTGACTGTCGTTTGGAAAATTAACTCTAGGGGGAAGAGTGGAAACAGAAATACCAGTTAGAGACCACTGCAACAGCCTCCACAAGAGATGACAGTGACTCAAGGAAGCTAGGGGGGAGTGGTTATACTGGAACAGAGATAGTTGGCAGGACTTGCTGATGGAAGAGATGTGGGTATCAGAAAAAGAGAGAAATCCAAGATCACACCTCGGTTTTACGCTTGAGGTACTTGGTGGATGTTGGTGCCATTTACCGAGACAGGGAAAATTGGAAAGGAGCAGGAGTTTAGAAGTAGATAAGTGGGAAATGAAGCATGTTTCATACACATTATTACTTCTTATGGCATATTATACATGTTTCTTTACCATCTTGAGGCTGTAACATTTCAACTAAATCAGAAAAGACCTAAAAGTTTTTGGCTGATATATATATATATATAGAGAGAGAGAGAGAGAGAGATTTATGCAAGAGGTGAAAAAACATGTCTATATTCATATCTACTCACCCACAAATACAAAAGTGCCCCTACCATTTTATATTATATCTCCATAATTATTCCTTGGGACACATAGTTTGATTTGGATCATCAAACCGGTGATTAAGTTGAGCCAGAGAAGAAACATGCAATGAATATTAATCTTCTTTTTGCTCATAGATCATCTCTATGATGCCCAGGGGCAATTGTTAATAGGTCCATTTTCTCCATGTAAAATGTGTGTTTTCCCATGGTCCTGAGGTTGGGAGCAGAAATACAGTTCGCTGAGATTTTGTTGTTGGTGGTGGTGGTTTTTCCATCTCTAATTTTCTTTCAGAACAATTCTCAAAACAGATCTATCCCAAAAGCCTTCTCTGACAGCTCCAGGTCACATTAAAAAAGAGCCCAAATCTTTCCTAAGTCTGAAGAAGGTATCACTTGTATCCCTTCTTGAGCACTTAGAACCAACTTACAATTCTTAGCTTTCCTTTTATTTCTAGGTGCTTTCTACCTAGGAGGATTGCAAGCTTCTTAAGAGTGATGACTTTTGTACACTCATAATCACCCGTTGCTGGGCACAGTGCTCACACAAGAGACCTTTGATTCATTTCTGCTGATTAAAAAAAAATCAGCAAGTCTACTTTCCAAAATTCAGAAAGGATACAAAATAGTATAGTTGTTTGGTGACTTCTGTTATATATTTGTGAAATCATAAACGTCTAACTCTGGCAGCAAAATTACAGATAATCTAATCCAACTTTATTTTGTATTTGAAACTTTGCTAGGTAAACTGCTACCTGCTTAAATCCAAAACAGACAAATAGGCAAACAAACAAAAAGGATCAAAATATACATCTGTGCCAGTGAAATGCTTTGATTTGTTGGTGACTAGTTTGTTCTTTGGAGTTTTACTTTTCAGTTATTTTTGTCTATTTTGAGCTATATCAGCATTCTTATGATTTATTTCACCTATAAATGGTGATGATCTGAATGAATACTAAAAAGGGAGGAGATAACAGAGTCCATTTGAAGGAACCTCTTCCCCAACCAAGTTGAGGACTCCTTGCCACTTGACTGGAACTTCAGGTGATAATTATCTGGTGTATCATTAGGGTTAATGTACACTATTTATTTTGATTTTATAATCTGTAAGCTTCATACAAACACTAATATCATTTCCTAAATTGTCTATTATACTGAGAAGAAAATCTTTTGACCAGGAAACACAGTATATGTGTCTATATATCCATGGTAGTTTGCTTTTTTCTACCAAAAAGTCTCTTATAAACTTGAATTTGTAAGAATTAAGCTTAGAGGACTTTATAACCTTTGGATAAAATGATCAAATATGTTTTTTGACCAAATACAACAGAGCCCTGGAACACTTATGCCCAACTGAGGTGCAAATCCTTTTCAAGGTTCAGCCTAAAATAGTGAGTGAGCTTTCATCTTTATGAACCTGTTTCACTGGGAAAAAAAAAAAATACATGGAATATCTAACATGACAGAAATGAGGCAAGAAGTACATGTCTATATTTTAAGACTTCTCCAATTATGTACAGAAACACCAAAATTATTTTTCTCAAGTCACACAGCATGTCCAGATAATTCCCCCTCCCTTTCTCACACTTTTGATTCAATCTGTTATAAGTCCATCATTCAGGATGCTTGCTGTGCCTAGTGGTCAGAGACCAATCTGGTTCAATACTAAACTGAGTAATTCAAGTGGACAGCCAAATAGCTGATATTATTCTCATTAGTGACTGAAAACAAAACAAAACAGAAAAACCTACAAGGCAAAATTAGATTTTGGTGAGAGAGATGGTAAAAGACCTTGGTGAGAGTACAGTGAGAAGGTTTGTCAACATGGAAAATTTCTATTTTTCTTCTCTAGTATGTTTTAATGTGTGTGCTTTGGGTGTATATCTTATACCCTTAGCATAACATTTCTCAAAATTCCACTATCAAAATAGCTTGTCACATTCCCATGTGTAGCAAACCACCAGGAGTTCTCAAAGAGAATCATACTCAGCAAACAAGTTTGCATCTTCTAATATAAAAATCATGAAAATATTAATGCTAATACTAATTGTCTAGAAATGGTCTGAGGGGAAACAGAAAAATAGGGCCCTGATTCTTTCCTCTAGAGCAATAGAATCTCAATGAAGAATTATCAAGACATAGTTATAAAACATTCAAACTCCTGTTCATGATCAGAAAAATGCATAATTACCACATCTGTGTTTGGGAAGATAAAATTTAACTCATCTTGTGTTAAAAATATATTCAGGGTTTCCCTGGTGGCGCAGTGGTTGAGAATCTGCCTGCTAATGCAGGGGACACGGGTTCGAGCCCTGGTCTGGGAAGATCCCACATGCCGCGGAGCAACTAGGCCCGTGAGCCACAACTACTGAGCTTGCACGTCTGGAGCCTGTGCTCTGCAACAAGAGAGGCCGCGACAGTGAGAGGCCCGCGCACCGCGATGAAGAGTGGCCCCTGCTTGCCGCAACTAGAGAAAGCCCTCGCACAGAAACGAAGACCCAACACAGCCAAAAATAAATTAATTAATTAAAAAAAGAAAGGTCAGGGTTCCCCAAGTTCAAAATAAAGAAATGAAATTCACCCCTTTAAAAAGAAAAAAAAATCTCTTCAAATATGGCATAAAGATTCATAGCTATTTCAACAGGCATTCATTGACCCCCTCCTGTGTGCTAGGCACCATGAACAGAAAGATAAATAGGACAAGGAATTGTCTGCAAACTCCAAGATAAGATGATAGTGTTGATTCTTTAATAAGGCATCTAGGTTTTTTCACAAGGCTAGGACATTTTCTAAATTTTCTCTTTAATATGAGCAATTATGACCTTAGTGGGCCTCGGGTTCATGCCAAGTCTAAAACTCTAATTTTTCATTTCCAAAGAGTTGCCAACATAATTAGAGAAGAGGTGATGAGTAAAGCGTGAAAAATAAAAGAGAAAAAGAAACAGAGCGTGAATGAGAATGAGCCAGCCTAGAAAATGGATTTAACTGAAACAGAGTTTCAGTTGGAGAGCAGCAATTTGGAGTTGTCTTAGTCTGGAACATTAACAAAAATACTATTAGGAAAGACTTTTAAGTTGGAAAAGAATGATATATTTGAGATATGTGGTCATGGACTGCTTGCTGAAGAAGCATTCTAAAACATGTTGTTACGGCCAGAAAGCCATGCATAGAGGCTAAGGTTTCTCTAAGAACCAGGAAAAAGAAGATAGACCAAGAGAGAGAGATACCGATCAGATCCTGAAAAATCTAACAATAGACACAAAATGATGATAAACATTAGTACTAATTTGTATATAGGTATCAATTTGAAATTGTTCATACCCTGCAATCAACAAAATGCCCAGAACATCATGTGAGTTCAGGCACAAATGTAGAACAGATGCTTCAAACTGCATGCTTATAGAGTAGATTCCTGTTCCGTAATCTGTAATGTTAAGTGTGAGTGTTGAAGAGAAGGGACAGCCAAGGACTAAGGGTGGCATCATCCTTGAAATCCCTTTAATGATCATAAAATAGGAATGGAGACAATACAGCAACATTCTGCTTCCTGAGGACACCCTTAGTACTGTCAGCACGATTACTTTAACAGATATTCTTTGATCATCTGCAATTGTTTTTTTACTTCACAATGCTCACATTCTAATAAAAAAGAGAGCCTATAAAGAAGTAGAAGGTAAACAACAACAACGAGGAATTCAATTTAGCTGAAGGCAGCAAAGAATTTTTTAAAGAAAAAAAATGTCCTTGGCAACTGGTGCTTAACTATCTTGTAAATTGCGATGAAAGCAGTTCTTTAAGAATTTAAGAGGAGGCAATATTGCCACAAGTCTTAGGTTATATGCTCTCCTGGAATTGAACATGGAAAGTTATAATGCATAAGGTAAGATCTCAGTACAGGGGTCTCTGCTTCTGTAAATTATAATTACTTGTAATTTTTTTAAAAGTCTACCTTCTGAAATACTTTAATTCTGTCAGTCAGCCATGGAATGTGTTGCAACTTCAGAAGTTGTTTTCCAGTAGCACCTCCTTGGACCCAAGAAAGTAGAAAAGCATTCCACCCCCCGAATTGGACCTGAAATACCTCAAAGAGTGATTGAGAATGACCAAACACAGCATGGTAATTCCTACCTTACTGGGGGGAAAAATGATCATTACCCTAGGACATCAAGGAGCACTTCTCGTACCGTCTATGAAATGAGTTAATTGACTGTATTAATCACCCATCCAAACACACAAATACATATATTCCCGTGTAATGCTGATTGAATGCAGAATGATTGTGTGAGACTGTAGGAATCTGTTAGCTCATTATATCTTCAAGCAAAGCGTTGGTAGTTTTCAGAAAGGATATAAGAGGCTGCACACACAAAGCAGATAAATGAAAAAAAAGTGCAAAGTTTAGGATAAAACCTTCCTTTCACCAGAAAGACTCTAGTTATTTACTGTTTTGTTCATGGAGAAAAATATATTTTTCTTACTACCTATCCTTTATAGATGTATTTGTCTTTAATAAGTGCCAATTACACCTTGATGTGTATTTGAGGTAAGCCTTGATTCATGAAGATGATTTTCTTTAAACACTCTATTTAAGCATGCATGATCTCAGAAGGGAGTAAAAATGAAGAGAGTCAAATCCCATCACACATACATACATTTAACTTTTAACAATGCCTATAAGGCTACGCATGTGCCAGCAGTACAAGATTTTGTGGTTTTTAGCTTACTGAGTGTGTTATGATGTTAACTATCAGTTAAATCCCCAAATAAATCATTTCCGGGTGCCCTTAACCTTTATGAAATTAGTAAATAACTGCTTTAGTTTACTGCTGCTCTTTAAGGTTAAAGCATGATAGTTAAAACATCTTTGACAAATACAACTTGGATTAAGATCTAATACACAGAGTTCCTTTCACAAAGAAAGTTTTAGGACAAACTTCTAGTGAACAATTGGGAATTTCTTTAATAAAATATCACAGATTGGTAAATTAGCTTCTATGAATTAGGATCTGGAAAAAATTTTGGACTCAAAGTGGTAGGGTCCAACTGTATTACTTTTCTTAGTTTACATTCCTAATGACTGAGCAAGCTTATTAGAGGATCAAATTACTCAGTGTCAAAACCATAAAGGGGGATTCAGGATGAAAGTAAACGTGTTTGATACCTCCTGTGTGCCAAGTACATAGGACAAGCATGGAGTAGACATTTCCATATACTTAATCTTGTAATTCTGTTTGGTTATTTTTCACATAAAGTAATTAAGTTTTAAACTAGAGGTTGTAGGTATCTTATCCAAGGTCACATACCAAATACCTAGGGGAGCCTGGACATTAACATATTTGTCTGATATTAAAACTCCTGCTTATATTTTTATTCCACACTGCCTTTCAGTGTGCATTAATTATCAGAAGCTGTAACCTTGATTAGAAAATCATGAATGCTCATTTTAAATCTGGTATTGCTTTGGGAGGAACCAAGAGAGTTTGCTTAGCATAACCTGCTTTTATGATATCTGTTTGCACTAATTATTTTAATTCTTTAAAAAAATAAAACACTTTGCATATATGAGTTATTGGTTTTACAGCTTCTCACATCCATGAACTACTATCACTGTCATTATAACAGTGGCAGCAAATATGAGGGAGTGATGTAGTTAAGGGGAAGCATGTCACCAAGAGTAAGGATCAGAATTTATATTGTAGTACTAAATTCTGATATCTAACTCACGACAGCATACTTCTTTGTAGCATAGGCGATAATAAGGGTGATTTATTTATTAACAAAAAAAACCCTTTATGTACTATTTTTGTCTTACCAGCTTTAAAATATATTTGCCAAAAGGACAACCTAGAATCACAGGCCCATAAAAAAAAAAAAAATGAGAAGAGAATTTTTCATTTTCTCAGACTTCAAAGATGGCGTGAGTTGACTCAAGTCTTTTTCCATGTTGCTCATTTTTAATTATCTTGAGCTGGCAGGAGGATGATGATAGTTCCTCAGTCTTTGAAAATAACAAGCAAGAATTAGCCCTACCTTAAATTCTAGTAACCTATCCAATACATCAACAGAAGTATTCTGTGTATGAGAAAATAAGTGAAAACATAAACATAGTATGTTTGACATTTTGGAGCATCCTTGGAGAGACATTGATTTGTAATTCAGATCACATAGCATCTTTGATTTCTCCCATTTGCCCATGCCCTTTCCTCACCCCTCCCCCACTCAAAAACAAAACACAAAAGCTTTATCTGCAAAGGATGGAGAGCAACCCAGGAATCTGTGCAGAGACTATCCATCACATTTCTGTCTTAATTGAATGACACCAGAATGAGATCGATAAAATGTAACAAGAGACAGCTTTGCATTTCCACACTCTCTTATTCCTCCTCTCTATTACTCTCAGTCACCACCGTGACCAGAAAGCCCAAGTACAGAACATGAACCCTGCTGCCAGGCAAGCTGTTAGGATATGAATAAACTTGTCAGAGAAACAACAAAACTTATAAACGTTAGAAGGGAACTGGGGAGGCAGAAGGTTATTAGAGGAGTATTGAATAGGCTTCTTTAAAAAAGCAATTTCATAGATGTATTCTCACCCTGAATCACCTCCTCAAATGCAGTGTTTCAGTTACATAATCTCTACAGCTCTCCCTACGCCCCCAAGATTTCTTGAGAATGCATCGATGGCTGGCTCAAAAGCAGATGTGGTGACATCTCAGCTCAAATCTGCAAGTCCTACAATAAATGCTGGTCAGCTGTGATGTCCGTATGTACAAGGTTCCTGAGATCTCCAATGCATTATTGATAACCTCATCACTCTGCTAAAAGCAAAGGCTGACACTGTTATAATCTCAGCCTTCTCCTGAAGAACTCTGGTTTTGCCTGGGAATCGATCAGAGAAAGAAAGAAAGAAACCAAAGAACAAAACCGCACATGTAAAAATCAAGAAGGTTAAGAATTGCCTACGTTCACTTCACTCTGAGTGTGTTAACTAAAATCACATGGCCTGCTCGGCTGTTTCTGTACCTTTGACAGTTTACAATGTGGCCATACTCTAGGCTATATGTTGTAATAATTCATTGAATAGTCCACATCTTGAGCTTGTTAGAAGTTATCCCCAAAACAAAAGTCTGTATTTGAAAAGAAAATTAAGTTTTTAATGCAGTTTCCAAAAAGGCAGATTTTTTTCTTCATTCTAGTAAATTTTCTCTGTATCATTTTGCAACTTAATTAGATATAGGTGACTGCTCTGTCTTCACACAGCTTCCTTCCATGGTCACGTGACACCTTATGAAAGATATGTACCTCCAGAGATACTCTACATAATTTTACTCTTTTGTATTTCAATAATGCAAGATTATAGCACATATTAGTGCCTAATATCTTTATAATTTTTTATTTTATTTAAAATTATTTTTTAAAAAAATGAGACATTGAATAATATGGCAAAATATAAATGTCACATCTCATCCTAAGTAATTTAAAGAGAGAATTAGAAGATACACCCAAAGAGTGATTTAGAGCTTGATCTTTTTCTATGTTCATCCTTGGAGATAAAATCTTAAGTAGCCAGCCTTTGCTGTTAAAAAGAAAAGTTATTTTCTTAGCTAATAGATGGATAGGTAATTTGCAAAATAATCATTAGTTGGAGATTACTCCTGGATTCTAGAGCAAATGAGTTTTCAATTCGATCATGATTTACAAATAAAAACAATAGGACAAATGGAACAAAGGGCAAAACACACACAATTTCATTTCACCTGCAAACATTAGGCACCTGGAGCAGGAATTGATGGCTGCCTGCCCAGGTAAGACACAGGGCATGCATTAATGAACCTGTTTTATCCACGTTTTACTTGTTGAGGCCTGTATTTGATATTATGTAAATTTTCTCCAAGTTACAGATTGTGTTATGGCTCAACACAGCCATTCATATGGCTCAACACAGAATAATGCCCCAGGAAAGGTGAATATTATAGGAAGAGTAGTGTATGTCTTTAGACATGTATGCATATATCACAAGACAGAAAATTGTTACTCTCTACATTCTAAATTAAGTAAAATTTAAAGCACCTCAAGCACATTATCACGTTGTTTTATCATGGGTTATGTTTTTTTAATGTAGTCATTGCCCACTTTCCGAAGGGCTTCAGGAAGGCAACCCCTGGAAAAAGACAATTTTCATGGAATGTGGAACTTATTTGAGCAACATAAACTAAAACTAACTTGGAGTAAATATGTTCTACCTCTGATCTTTTTTTTTTTTTTTTTTAAATTGGAGTAAAATTGCTTAACAATGTTGTGTTAGTTTCTGCTGTACAATGAAGTGAATCAGCTATATGTATACCTATATCCCCTCCCTCTTGGACCTCCCTCCTCCGTCCCCCATCCCATCCATCTAGGTTGCCACAGAGCACCGAGCTAATCATTTTTAAATTTCATTTATTGCTGCTTGCCTTAGTTAGTGGGTTGTACAATTAGCATAAGACAGTGAGGCTGATATGAACAAGCACAACTCTGAAAAAAAACACAGTAAAATATAAGAAACACCACCAAAGTCTGGTAGCACCAGAGTGGGATCTGGTCATCCTAATGTGTGTGCACCTCCCATTGGGGCAGCTGATTAACCCCATGTATGGCCCTTATAGTTCAGAGGCTAGGAACTGAATGCAACTTGTATATAGTGTGAGTTCACGCAAAGAACGTAGTTATGGCTGTGGGTGCTTCTTGTTGCTGATGTTATTGCATGTGGGTTGTTTTTAATTTTTAAAAGGAGACTATGGCTAATTAGGGGTGTTGGCACAGCTTGGAGTGATGAAGTAACCGATTACAGTTTTAAAAGACTTCTTGGGCCAGAGCAGTCAAAGATGCTGACTGATACCCGTGCTAGCCCCAGCAGTGTCTCTATGGTTTTCAAGTATGATTATGTGAGAAGCAGACTGGATTTATTAGTTGTTTTTTTTTTTTTTTTAAATATAGGATTCAAATGCCCATGGATGTGGCTCACAGTATTACCAGAGTCCTAGTTCCTCTCTTGTGTTTTCTGTGTACACTTAGAATACTCAAGAAAGAAAAACCCCATCCTATTGTACTCTCCAGAGTCTGTGATAAGGCAGGATGAATCAAAAAGAAAAATCATCTTCCCGAAGTAACTTTTATAATACTTTCTCATTTTTAAACCTAAAAGTCAGTCTCAAACTTATTAATATTTTACATTCTATATATTTAAAACTGATAACAAGAGAATATATTGGATAACCACCAATAAGGTGAAAAAGGAACAAACTGCATTTTACTTTGGGGAATTTATTTTCTAGAGAACAAAAAAAGAGAAAAAAAAAAGAAGAGAAGAGAAAAAGAATTTTGTTTAATCCTATGGGGTAACCAACTGAAATACAGCATCTAAACATAGTTTATGTTTGAGTTTTGTGCCCTCATGAGTATTCTTCATTTAGGAGATGTGCATTTATTACAACACATTACAAAAGAAACTGAATGGTTATTCAAATAACTGCTGTAAATCAAAATATTTTTTTTTCAAGGAAACAACCATAGATTTTTATAGTTTTTGAGCTTTGCTATGAACATTCTAAAATGATAGAAAGATTTTCATTTGTGCACTCCCCCTCCCCCTGAGCTGTTGTTCTGGTTTTGTACAGTGTAGAACAATCCTGCAAAAATAAAACATTTCAACTTTGTACAAAAGGTGAAGTTTTCCATTTGAAGTTGTTCTTTAACAGAAAAAGAAAAAAAACCAAAATGGGCTGACAGCTTTAGAAAATTTAAACAATTCCCCTTGCCAAGATACGTATTTCATGAGTTTTCTCTAATTTCAGATTTGGTGGATATGCGTCGTGCTAACAATGAATGCTTTCAATTTCAAAGTTCAGTTTCTTCTCTCCCTTCTTAAACCAATCTTCACCTTTTAATAGGTAATTATTTTTCTAATCGCTTCTTAAAAACTTTTTTCAGGACTGTGAGACACTAAGCTCTAAGTTACACATTCCGGTGGCATTTAAAACAAACTGAGTGCATTGTAAACTGCAAAATGCACTCAGTTGGTAAAAGTATCTTAGAATAAGGAAAAGAAGCAAGGAGGCTATACCTCAAAGTATTAGAAAACTTTTGTAACTTACAAATTTATAAAAATCACAGGGGGATTGGCTGAGAAGAATTCTTTTAAGGAAAAAAATGAGCAAAGTAGTATTGACTGTGATTGTTTTCATGGGGTATACAGTGTTGTACTATTTTCTGCCATCGGCATTAAACCTCACTTCACAAAATAAAATATTCTCCCATTTCCTTTCTTTATAACCTGTCACCTACATGGAACATACTTTTCTATATTTAAGAGAAAAACATAAAACTAAGCTCTTATAATCTCAACTATTCATATATATTTTCATGTGAATATAACTGCTTCAGAAAACATTCTTGTGTGGCAAAAAACAGAAAAAGTTTGTTAGAAAACAAGAATAAACAATATGCTGTATTTTACGATATAGCTATCAGGCATGAAAAGAAAGACAATGGGTCCAGCCCTGTGATACCTTACCAAAACACTTTTAGCAATGCTAATTTCAATGTTGCAGACACAAATAGAATAATAAAAATGCATGTGGCTAAGCAGTTGAAGTTGTAACTGTGATATTTTAAGGATGATTCCAAGAGGATTCAATTCAAATCAGAAAAATCAATTGATGTTTCATGAAACCGACTAAACCTATAATAAAAGCTTCCTTCAATTTCAATACTTTAGAATTAATTTACAAGCTGTTTAAAAGACTTGTTTAATTATTAATAGAAACATTTTATCTCATAGATTTTTTTAAGTTGCACTTGATATTATCTACCAATGATTCAATATAGAAGGTAAAATATAGAACATGGCTGAGCCAATATTGCAAAGATCCTAATTAGTACCACGCTATAGAAAAACAATGAAGTGATTTTGTCACCAATTACTGACAATTAGCCTAAGCACAACAGATAATTTCATGGAAATAAAACCACTATAAAATGAAAGGAACAAAACCTATCATAATTAATAGCATTTGCCTACATTCCTCTACTGGTTATTTAATTCAGGAACCAGAAAAGTTTGAAACAACTTGAACGGTTAAACACGTACACAAAATTCAAGAGCCTGTAAGTCCGGATTTTTAAGCATCTGTGGAAATGTAATTTAGCAACAGAATTAATTATGGTTATCAAATTTTTAACCCCTAAACCTTAATATATTATACTTCCAGAATGTGCATTTGTTAAACAATAAAATCTAGTATGTTAAATTATAGAGAAACATCTTGCTATAGCTTGTCATTATCCTGTTGTAATGCATCTAGATATAGTGAACTGCCAATAATTGTAGAAATATCACAATGTTAAAAGTCCCTAGTCTCCCTTACACGTTGTCTCATTCAAACTTTTCTCTCCACTTGCTTCTTTTTTAAATGTAGCTCTGCCGTCTGTGCTCAGGAGCTTGGGGTAAGGCTGTGCTTGTGCCCCTATGTCAATTTCATCTCATGCATTAACCCTGCCACAAGTTTCAGAGTGGCAGTGTCACAAGGCATCATGAAGTCAAGTCAAGCTTTAAAATGTTGTCCTGGCTTCTCTAAAGCTGGAAAGGATTCATTTTGCAATGTACCTACCCATCAACAAAGTAAAAACAATTCAAGGCCAGGGACTTCTAAAGCTAAACTTCAGAAAATGCACCCTTGCAAATATTTTTCTAGTTTCAACAAGTTCTGAAAATAAAACTTTAAAACCTAACACAACATCACTATAGACTATTGCCTAATAAACAGCCACATGGATTTTAAAACTTTAGGTACACAAATGAAAACATTTTAGACTTTTTTGGCCATGCAGAGATAAGATCCTCTCTGGGGAGATGACTAGAAACTGCTCCGTCTTTTGTGCAGACTCCTGGAATGTGCTTGCTTTTCATTTCTTTCTTTGTGTCTGGCACACTGGCCTCACAGGCAGTGTCTTAAGCCATGCAGGGTCAGGGCAAACAGAGAACAGCATTCATGGACAGATCAAGTTTATGTGAGAATCTGCTCCTCCGCTGCCCTCAATCTCCATATGAATTGTTAATAAAATCTTAGCCTGAAAGCTCATCACCCCAACAGTGGGGAAGTCATGCAGAGAATCCTCTAGTTCAGAAAAACAAGATTTCTTTATCTTTTTCATCCTTCGCCAGCATTCGTGGGAATTCTGCCATGTAACCTCTTCCTGAACCACCCCCCGTCCTCCACCTCTCTGCACAACTCTCTTGGTCGCACCTGATCACCAGGGAAGGCGGGGAACTAAAAGACAAAAGAAACATTCTGACACCCACAGCAAATCTACCACAACATCAACTTTGCCTCTGCAGTAATTTGCTGCTGTAAAACCTTCAGGCAAAAGCAAATATCAATGCTTAATTTTTTCTAGTTTGTGTCAAACAACTAGAAAGACTTTTCCATAGCTTTATGACACCACATGAACTAGAGAGCCACAGATATAATAAAAGGTCACATAGAAAGCGAAGAACAGTCATACCCTAATTAACTTGATATCTCCATGCAAATACTGGACAGGAACAAGACTCTCGATGTATGTTTCAGGCAATCTTGCGTGTATCTTCTAACCTTGCTACAGGCTAGCTGGGCCCCTTGTTTCCTCTGCTTTTGCTCCTTGCAAACTGTTTTAATATCGAACGCTTTTCAGAGGGATGGGCTGATGAACGAAAACATGAATTTCCTGCCTGCCCTTTAAGGTGGGTTAAAGGGGGTGCTAGCAATCAATTACAGAACAAAAGAACAAAAAAAAAATGACTTAAGAACCTAAGGAGTGAATGTGTTACATTCTTTCCAGTCTATTTTTTTAAACCTGAGTGCTTCATTTTTATTTAACCTTATCAGGAATAGTAAACAATATGTATTTCCTGTAAAAACTGAAAGAAATTTATCCAGTAGCTCCTGAAGTACATCTACTATTTTCTGCTCAAAAAGTCTTTAATGCACTTAATTTCCATTTCAACTTGACAATGATTTTACAAGGAACAAAAAAGTTTAACATTTCGTTCAAATTTGTGCTTCAGATTTTCAAATTGCTATAACATACTCAGGTCCATTTCAGAATAAAAAGTTATATTTTCCACTCTAATTAACATCTTGACCCTATTAAGTCTTTGTTTCCTCATTTTATTTTGGTCAGTAAAGCAATATTAACTTCTAAACTCTTTGCACATAAATTGTATCAAGATACTTTTCATTAAACTTTTCTTTCCTGTACCTGCATATGTCAAAAAAGTTGAATATCATTTAAAAACAAATATTCCTAAACTATACATAAATAAATGTAATTTGACTAAATATGCAAATTTTTATCACCATATATCTAGAAATTCTATTAGGTAATATTTAAGATAAATATACGTGAACACACACCCAGACATCCCCCTCCCACTTAGAGTTTCTTAAAAACAAGCAAAGTAAAAGGAACACAAGACGCTCCTTAACCACTCACATCATAAAGTCATAGAAATGTATTATCTCACTCAATTTATCTAAAACATAGTTATTATCATAAATAGCACATTCATTTACTCTATATCCATAGGTATCACTTCAGTATGTGAAACATAGAAATCAGTAGCTCAAAGAAATCTCTTACATAAAATTTAAGTCACACAGAAGTTTAATAAAATTTCAAAACAAAAGTAAATTTAGTTTTATATTAAATATCCCAGTGCCTCACAGAATTCTACTTAGGTATTATAACTTTAGAAATTCATTAAAGACACACTGAAACTACAAATGCAAAATAAAGTTCAACATTATTCTTCAGCATTGATGTAAGTCATTATTATAATTAATATGTATTATACTATTTCTGGAAGCACAGAAATTCTAATTGTTCTTCACAACATACCTAGACTAATCTTTAAATATATAAAGTCAGTAAGTCAATAAATGTTAAATAAATACTTGCAAAGTTATACAAATATGTGAAAAGAGTTATTTTAGAAAATGGGGAATGATCTGAAATACATATTGGTCTTTTATAAAATAATTGCTCGTTAATTATTAGCTAACTTTATAGCAATGAGTTTAATAGTTAAACAGGGCTTTGTGAAATTCAATAATTTTTATTCATAAGACTGTGTGTTACTGAATTATATCATCTCAAAACTTTATTGTGTTGATCTATTTCCATTAATTGCCAAAGGCATAGTAATATTTTAGTGCAGAATTTGAATTACCAAACCTCAATTTCTATTGTGATGGGTATTTTCCAACAAGCAGGAATTAATGTTTGGTCAATTCCCTTTAAGAGTTTGATTTTCAAAATATGTGTTTTCAAAATATTACTGCAGTTCTAGAGTAGGGCACCTCATTCTTTTTCTAAGGAATTTGTCCCATTAATTAGGGTCCTGCACTCTATAATATGGTGAAGGAA
Source organism: Balaenoptera physalus (assembly GCF_965194825.1). Lineage (NCBI taxonomy): Eukaryota > Metazoa > Chordata > Mammalia > Artiodactyla > Balaenopteridae > Balaenoptera > Balaenoptera physalus. The sequence continues at coordinate 118,857,640 of NC_138891.1, read as the reverse complement.
GAGGCAAAATTGAACATGCTTGAGGCTTTACTCTGAGGCTTGGAAGGTGAGAGCTAATAGTACTTTGTTGGGGTTTTTTTAACATCTTTATTGGAGTATAATTGCTTTACAATGGTGTGTCAGTTTCTGCTTTATAACAAAGTGAATCAGTTATACATATACATATGTCCCCTTATGTCTTCCCTCTTGCATCTCCCTCCCTCCCACCCTCCCTATCCCACCCCTCTAGGTGGTCACAAAGCACCAAGCTGATTTCCCTGTGCTATATGGCTGCTTCCCACTAGCTATCTATTTTACGTTTGGTAGTGTACATATGTCCATGCCACTCTCTCACTTTGTCCCAGCTTACCCTTCCCCCTCCCCGTATCCTCAGGTCCATTCTCTAGTAGGTCTGTGTCTTTATTCCCGTCTTGCCCCTAGGTTCTTCAGACCTTTTTTGTTTTTATTCCATATATGTGTGTTAGCATATGGTATTTGTTTTTCTCTTTCTGACTTACTTCACTTTGTATGACATACTCTAGGTCCATCCACCTTATCTCTGCCTGGAAACCCTATGAGCCACAGAGAGAGGACTCATTCCCGAGAAACAGCCTGGAAGTGGTAAAGAGATGAAGAAATTGAGAACTCTAATCTGGACATGTGTATTTACATTCAGAATATAGATATCAATGTGGTTTTATGGTATGAGGTTTAACAAGGCTTTTAGACAGCCTCCAGACAAATTCAGAGACATTTTGAGGCTTCCCAATTGTTATGGACTGAACGTTTGTGCCCCTCCAAAATTCACACATTAAAATCCTAACCCCCAGTGTGGCTGTGATAGGAGATAGGGCCTCTAAGGAAGTAATTAAGGTTAAATGAGGTCACAAAGGTGGGGCCATGATTTGTTAGGATTAGTGCCCTTTTTTTTTCAATTGAAGTATAGTTGACTTACAATGTTGTGCTAGTTTCAGGTGTAGAGCAAAGTGATTCAGAGATATATATATATATATCTATATCTATATATATATATATATATACATATATTCTTTTTCAGATTCCTTTTCATTACAGGTCTCTACAAGATATTGAATATAGTACCCTGTGCTACATAGTAGGTCCTTGTTTATCTATTTTATATATGGTAGTGTGCATATGCTAATTCTAATTTACCCCTCCCCCTCCTTTCGCCTTTGGTAACCATAAGACTCACAGACGTAGGATCAGTGTTCTCTTAAGAAAAGACACCAGAGAGGGTGCTCACTCTCTCTCTCTCTCTCCCTCTCTATCCCTATACACACACAGTGAAGAAAGGCCAAGTAAGGACATAGGGAGAAAGCAGAGGTCTATAAGCCAGGAAGAGCCCTCACCAGAAACCAAATTTACCATCACTTTGATCATGGACTTCCAGCCTCCAGAACTATGAAAACATAAATGTCTGTTACTTAAGCCACCCAGTCTGTGGTATTCTGTTATAGCAGCCCAGGCAGTTTAGTATACATATTAAATCCAACAACAAAAATAGCAAACTGGAATAAATCCAGAAATGTGTTCTAAGGATAGCTCTGTTTTACCTGTATCTCTTCCTTTCTTGTAGAGCTAGATGAGGTGGACAAGAATCTCAGTCTGAATCCCTGCTTCTATTATAAGATGTTAAGCCTACCACCCATCTGCTAGACAGCTTGTAAATCTGTCTTTAACCAACATCGTTGGTTAGATACCTGAACTAAAGAGTATTAAGTTTAATATCTCATAGAGTCATTTTCCTTCAAAGTAAAAAAAAAGTCTATAATGCGAAGAAAAAAAATCTAAAGTGTAACGAGGAAGAGCATGGATTTTAGAGAAAGGTCTGGGTACACAAATGAGCTTTAACTACCTACTTGTTCTTTGCCCTTATGTGTCACTTGGCCTGTCCAAGCCTCAGTTTTCTGAGCTGCAAAATAGGAGTAACATCGCTGACATCAAAAGGTTGTCAACTGAAGTTGCTGCCAGTAATGTGACACAAATCTTCATTATGATTATGATCATCATCACTATCATGACACTTTTCTAGTCTCCCTAAATTTTTTTTCGGTTCAATAAAGGTACCAGAATTCTACATTTAGATTTTTTCTTTCATTCCTCCTTCCTTCCTTTTGTGAGAACTTTTAAATTCTATTCTCTCTGCAAATTTCAATTCTACAATACAGTGTTATCTATTAAAATCACCATGTTTTACATTAGATCCTCAGATCTCTTTCATTTATAGCCAAAAGTTTGTACCCTTTTGCCAACATCTTCTTATTTACCCCACCCCACAGCCCCTGGCAACCACTTTTTATTTTGACTATTGTGAATAATGATGCAATGAACATGGGAGAGCAGGTATCTCTTCAATATCCTGTGTTCATTTTCTTTGGATACATACCCAGAACTGGGATTGCTGGATCATATGGTAGTCCTATTTTTAATTTTTTGAGGAAACTTTATATTGTGTTCCATAGTGGCTCCACCAATTTACATTCCCTAGTATTCACATAATCCTAATTCTTAGAATCACCTTCACAGAAATGATTTTTTAATAAACTTCTGAAAATTTCTTCAGAGTTCAGTATGAGAAAGGACAGTATCTCATCCTGATGCTAGTATGTTTCTGAGGACTCTGTTATATGATATTTTAAGAGTGACAGGCATGAGTCCTCTACTCACAACACAAGAGGTTTGTGTGTTATCACACTTTGTTTTCACACTGGCTTCAGGCAGCTAAATGACTTAATGACTTTTGTAACTGCCACACTCTCACTTTTATTTCCTTTACCCAGTCTTTCCCTTTTTTCATTTCTCTCTGTACTTCTTTCTCAGGAAGGTTCAGATTTGGGTTGATACACACATATTTAGAAAAATGGATTTAGAACGTCAAAGGCAGTTAAAATCATGGGACTCTGGGATCAAATTGTGGGATTCACAGAAAGCATGGCCACTTATTAGCTGTGTGATCTTGGGCAAGTTGTTAGACCTTCTTCTTAGTTTCTTCATCGGTAAAATAGGTGTAATCTCAAAGGAGTAGGGTGAGAAGTAAATAATTTACCACATATTTGCCAGAAGAGTGCCTGAAAAATGTTAGGTATTCAATACCTGTTAGTTGCTATAAATATTGTGTATAGGTACTGTGCATATGAAAAAAGTCTAATCAAACCAAACAGGGAAATCTTGATTGATCATAATAGATATAATGAAATACAAGAATATGAGGTTTGTCCTGAAATATATTAAAATGTAATTGGTGAAATAAATCCACTTATTAAAGAACTTTTTAAAGAAAAATAGGGATGACAAAAAAAATAGGGAAGACTTTTGACAAATTAATACATGATTGGTTTATAAATGAAATATTCAGATGCTAAAAATGGACCAAAATGACTAAAACTGTGCCTACTCAGTATAAGTACATTTCCAAAATTGTAGAACATTACGTAACATATATCCTTGACAAAGTTCTATAAGAATGTATTGTCTCTAAATTGTAACGTTAATGCTGCTAATGTGATTTTACTCAACAATCGATCACTTTTCAGATATAAATGCATCTACCAATAAATTCAAAGTATTAGCTTAGCTTTACGTAACATCAAAAATTACATGCTGGTTAAAACCCAATAGCAGGTAAGAAATAGTTAAAACACAATGGTTTCCCCAAAACTTCAAAACAAATTTTTCACAAGAATATTTTTCTTGGTTTGAAAAAAACTCTCAAATTATTTTAGAAATATTTTGAATATGGCAGTTTCCAATACATATTTGCCAAGGATGCTCCTCCTCTATTTTTATTGCTTATTCAGCTTACTTTAACTCTGGAGAGGCTTGCTCCCCAAAAGTCCCAAGGCCTTTGGACCTTGTGTGCTGTGTCAAAAATAAATGAGAATTAGGTCACAATACGCTCAAATTCAGAGTCCAGGCAGCTCCATGGGCATACCTTGGAGATATGCCAGATATGTGGTGGCCAGCTCAGACCACCACAATAAAGCAAATACTACAATAAAGCCAGTCACAATTTTTTTGTTTTCCCGGTGCATATAAAAGTTATATTTGTACTATACTGTAGTCTATTAAGTGTATAATAGCCTGTGTGCAGCAACGAAGGACACAACGCAGCCAAAAATAAATAAATAAAATAAAATTATAAAAAAAAATCAATGATCACAGATCACCATACCAAAAAAAATAATAAAAAGTTTGAAATAATGCAAGAATCACCAAAATGTGAGATGGAGACATGAAGTAATAAGCAAATGCTGTTGGAAAAAAGGCACTGGTAGACTTAACTCCATACAGGGTTACCACAAATCTTCCATTTGTAAAAAATACAGATATCTTCGAAGCACAATAAAACAAAGCACAATAAAACAAGGTATGCCTATATTTGATTATATGTTTGGCAAAACATAATCTCCTACACCTAATGCTCATAACTGCAATTCAAAAGTAAACTCCAAATATAGAGCATTCTGAAAAAAATTCTGTAGCCAAAATTAAGGCAAAATCTTTAGATTACAGGAGGGAAAAAGCATGATTTATAGAAATTGAATACATTTATTTCACAGAAAGCGTAGTATAAATTATGCCTAACTTACTAAGAATAATTTAGCAAGTGGAAACATAACTATCATCATTACCAAAATAATCCTAGTTAACACTGAGCACCTATGTTATTCTGGGAATGGTTGTTGTGTGACACAATATTTAATTCAGTTTTTAACTGTTGCTTCTCACATGCATATTGTGTGCTTGGTAAATTATTTACATCCAGGAAAAGAGAATAAGACATGATAAGATCTTTGCTCCAGATCATTAGAGAGCTATATGGTTTTCTCCATATTTAGAAGATGTGAAAAGTGAGGACTGTAGTGGTTAAATGCTTTGTCAAACATCACATAGCAAGTAAGAGGTAGAGATGGGATATTCATCCATGGTGCCTGACCCCAAAGCCCACCTTTTCATACACCTGATAGAGCAGAAAGATGAGCATTATCGATTCAAACTCCTTTGCTTTCCTATATGAAGATCTCGGTCATTTATTCATTTTCTTTCTGTGTTCTCTCCCTTTGTGCACGCGGGCGCGCGTGCGTGGATGCATGTGCGTCGGTGGTGGTGATGGTGATGGTGGTAGTGATGGTAATGAGGATAGTTTCCCTGTATTTTCTTTGACAAAGTTTGGGAATTCGGTAAGGATGGAAAATTAAAGAAAAATCCTTTGCTCTATTTAAAGCATAATGGTTCCTATGCCTACTCTTACAGATTTCTTGGTTTCTTTCACATGGTTCCTTAAGACCATGAGTCTTAAGAAATAGTGGGATTTTTATAAAATGAAGGGCAAAGACCCTTTAACAAGAAGGAAGCAACAAATTAACTATCAAAATCCTTTTTTCTCTTTAGGCATATGATATTTTTGTTCAAGGAAACGTTTCATTTTGATTACAATACTTTCAACCAATCTTGCCAAGAAGTTTTCCAAAATGCCTTTTAATAAGAAGCATTTATTGGTGTTATAGAACACACCTAAATATTACCCTGCATTTAAGGATCTCAATAGTAGGGTCACTAGCAGTGATGATGCACCCTGGTAGCAGAGCATAGTAGGGAAAAGATCACAGTGTGGCTTTAGGTTTCTTACAAATATGATGAGCCATAGCTTACAAGTTCTTTGGAGTTAGAATTGATGTTTTTCCCTAAAACATTTAAATATAAAACTTTTACCACCATAATCTGTGACATAACTGAAATTCGTTGCAATGTGAGATTCAGGCTCAATGTTGTACACGTGGAAATGTGCTTCCTAAGAGTTTTGTAGAACAACATCTTGGAAGGTCACCACTTGGAAAAATAATAAGATAAAATCTGTACACACAAGATGAGCTAAGAGCCATGTGATTCAGCAAATACAGTCTTCATAGTGATAGCCAATGATCTATCAGTTTGATTAACACTCATTCCTTTTTTTTTTTCCTCCTGATGCTCCTTATTTTCTAATATTTGGAAAAATGTTGCATTTCCTTCAAATTTAGTATTTTATCCTGTGCTTTCTAACAGTTGTTTGTAAGATATTTGTTGTTCTACTTGTACTGTGCCAGACATACATTCTAATTTACTTAATTTCATTGCTTATGTAATTTTTACACTTTTTAAAATCACATTTACTCAATGCAGGTACATTCATATACATTATATATTACTACCTACTTTTCTGTAACCACTAATTATGACATAATATTGCTGTTTGGCTTTATAACTATATTTACCAGTTATTTAGTATGTTTTGTTACTGGTTTCATAACAATATTTACTGATTCCAGCATTTTTAAAGCTTCAGGGTATGTAGAATATTATCACATTTCCAGAATTTATAAATTCCTAATGGATTAAATTATACAATTTATTGTATTCCACAAAGTCACTTCACCACCACCAATAAACCATTAAACCACTTGAAGATCACATTCCATACACAATCTTAAAAACAAAAATCCCATATAACATTGATATAGATCAAACACACCAGAATATCTTATTCTCAGACATTTAAAATAATTTTTAAATATGCCTTCTTAGTAGATATTTCTCTACTGTTAGTCTGATCCTCAGCACTGAGTTCTCACAAACCATCAAAAACCAACTGGAATACTTCTCTTTGCCACCATATTTTAAACTTGTATGTATAAAAGGTTACTTATTGCTATAAACTCATGTGTTTAATACAGTAGCCACTAGTCACATATGGCTACTGAACATGTAAAACACTAATTCTAGGTACATATTGCTCTTGAGAAAAATTAATCGAAGGGTCTAAAAAAATAAATCACTGTTCCCTTTTGCTTTGCACCTGTTAGCAGCAGTGATTCTAAATATTTCTGGCTTATAGACTCCTTTGAGAAAAAAGTGTTTATGAATATGCACAGAATGTTGTACACAATGTTGGGGTTCCAGAGACCTTCTGCAGCCAAAGAGTGTATCAAGCTAAGAACTACTATGATAAAAGTTCTTTTGCTTATCGGACAGAACTTGAGCACACCATTCTGTATGAAAGCCTGGACAAAGAAAGCCAAGACAGCAGGCCAATGACCAGACTTCAGGTAGAAGTTCCAAGTTGGGTAACCGATAGTTTCATGCAGAGTGTTTCAATTAGATGCCATGAGATTGGGTTCATGCAAGAGCAATAGGAGCCCAAGATATTGCATAAGGACTGGACATTGACAGTGGGAGTCTTCAGACACAATGAAAGTCCAAAACTTAATCATGATGTTTCAAGTGATAAGAATTTTTATAAAAGTTTTCTACTCAGGGATGAGAGGTTAAAGGAACTTGTTCTAGCCTCCCCTGGATAGAGCATAACAAGACTTTTAGTGCCCTGGCCAGAGTGGCTGTGTTCAGGTTTAGTCTACAGCACCTATGAGGAAACTCAGGGTGACTGTACTGACACAGCAGAAATGAGGGGAGAAGCAGCTGAAAATGTATTTCCCAGAAAAACAGTTGTGTATGGCAGTGGTCCCCAACCTTTTTGGCACCAGGGACCGGTTTCGTAGAAGACAATTTTCACACAGACCGCGGAGGGGGATGGTTTCAGGATGATTCAAACTCATTACGTTTATTGTGCACTTCATTTCTATTATTATCACATTGTAATATATAATGAAATAATTATACAACTCACCATAATGCAGAATCAGTGGGAGCCCTGAGCTTGTTCTCCTGCAATTAGGTGGTCCCATCTGGGGGTAATGAGAGACAGTGACACCTGAAGATTGTTGCTTATGTCTGGTCTACTCCGGAAGTTGCAGCTTAATTGTCACTTGCCACTCACTGACAGGGTTTTGATATGAGTCTGCAAGCAATTGATTTATTATGGTCTCTGTGCAGTCAAACCTCTCTGCTAATGATAATCTGTATTTGCAGCCACTCCCCAGCACTTGCATCACCGCCCCGGCTCCACCTCAGATCATCAGGCATTAGACTCTCGTAAGGAGCAGGCAACCCAGCTCCCTCGCGTGTGCAGTTCACAGTAGGGTTCCCGCTCCTATGAGAATCTAATGCCGCCGCGGATCTGACAGGAGGCGGAGCTCAGGCGGTAATGCGAGAGATGGGGAGCAGCTGTAAATACAGATGAACTTTTGCTCGTTTGCACGCCGCTCACCTCCTGCTGTGAGGCCCCGGTTCCTAACAGGCCATGGACCACTATGGGTCCGTGGTCCGGGGGTTGGGGACTCCTGGTGTATGGAGTTCAGAATTTATCACATTATCCAAAACAGCTAAACCTGGTGATTGCAGTTTCTCAAGATCCCAAGTGATTATCGCAACTCCACACTCCTGTTACCTAACACCTTCAGAATATAATTAAACTCTATAACAATCACAGTTTATTTAGCAGTATAGCTATATGTTAAGTGTACAGAATCTGGAGTTGACTTGCCTGGGTTCGTATTACAATTCAATCAACAATTAGCTTTTGTGACTCTAGACTTTATCTTCTGGACTCTATTTACAAATCTGTAAAATAGGATTGAAAAGAATTCCCAACCCCTAGAGGAGTGGTAAGGTTAAATGAGAATATGTGTAAAGCAATTAGAGTAATGCCTGACACACAGTGTATGTTCATTAATCAGTCTTGTATATTACATGTTGCTCACTGGATTAATTTCATTCTAAGTCTTTGAAATGGTTAAATTATGCAGAAACTCTCAATTTTCAGATATTTTGCACGTGCTAACTAATGCATTGTTAGACTCTCATGAATTTTGGGGATCTGGCTGCTGAGGCACTTACTTCTTGGATGACAGAGGAGCTGAGACCACTAAATTCTCATCCTACATCGATGACAGCTAAAACGTCCCACGTGTCATCTGGGTGATTCTTCGTCATGAACAGACGATGTATTCCGTAAAACTTCAAAATTTTAAAACATGTTTGAATGGAAAAACACATAAGAACGTGAGAATACATAGGCAATCTCATCATTCTAGGGTTACAGCTCATACTTGGCAACAGTTCCACGGTAGCCTCTTTTAGAGAGTGCCACATTTTCACGAGAAATTTTCTTAAAATTGTGTAACTATAACACAGGCTCCACCCTAAGAAAAAAAAAACAGCTTTCTGAAGTGATGCCCATGACTTTCAATGTGCAATAAATTATAAAAATTATTCTTTTCCATGGAACCCCCAAATACAATAAGCTCTAAAGGGAATAAAGTCTATTGTTTTGGTAGCAATATGCTCTGCCATCATTATATTTTCCCTATCTTCATTTCCCAGCATGTGTATTATGGAGCATAAGAAGATTAGACAATTGGGTGCCCAGCTATAATGCATCCTGTGTTAGGCTCATTATCAATAAGCACTAATTAAATTTCATCAAATAATTATAATTCCAATTAGAGTAATGATAAAACACATTCTAAAGAAAAAAATATTTGTTATCTTCCTGTCTCTCAGGAAAGCTATTACCTCAAGTAAGATCTATGAATAGATTTAAACTAGTCATATCAGTGACTTCCCTGGTGGTCCAGTGGTAAGACTCTGAGCTTCCAATACAAGGGACATGGGTTCGGTCCCTGGTTGGGGAACTAAGATCCCTCATGCCGCACTATGCGGCCAGAAAAAAAAAAGAATAAACTAGTCAATCAGCAATATTTTAAATACAAACATTATAGCATTTCATTTCCTGGAAAAATTAAAGACCAAATTTAATTTTTTTCAATTCTTTTTTAAGGAAAATTTAATTCCAAATTGAAATCTGCCTTGTTGTTTCCTTTTGTGCTTATGGTCTGACATGAAAACTAATATTTACATTTTGCCCAATTTTTTCAATTCTTTTTATTATGTTCTTTAGCATTTTTCTCTGTTTGTAAAGAAATCACCCATTTGGAATGTCAATTTTTAAGCTTTTTCTTCTCTTTTTTAAATGTCCATGTTGGTTCATTTTATATGTATGATTTCTTTGCCAACTAAATTATGATAGCCTAATTTAGTTATAAATATATGAAATGTTTTGATTCTCTTATAATAAAATTAACACTAAACACTAAATGTTTTCTACATTAGCCCTACATTACTGTTAGCAGATTTATTTCACTTGTCATGTGAATTATACTTACTTAAGAGGCTGGTGTTTTTCAGAGAAAATACAAATTTTACACCATTTTCTTTTAAATGGAGAGAAAAACCGGCACATAAGTCTTATGAAAAGGCTGTAGTTCTTGGAAATTCACAAAAATCTCCAGTAATAACTGGAATAAGTAATAATGTAATAATATACTGTAAGAAGGATTTTACAATTTGAAAATTTCTAAGCATAAGAAAATAAAATAAGATTATGATCATGTTAACCAACTGAATAAGAGCACTGAACTTTCAAAAAGCCTAATCCACAGGCACAATTTTGTCCTTCCACATTTAGGTTTATACAGTGTTTTTTGTCTGGGTGTGTTTGTATTCTGCTGTTGTGTGTGCACACATGCATCTACTCACGGACTGGTGGGCAGCGGATGCAAGGAGGGAAGTAAAACCTTTTTACCAGGAGGTTGTTTGGGGGCCTAAAGCAAATAGGCCACGTGTTTTTCTATGCAAATACACATTCCTTGGAACCATTACAGTTCTATTTTTCTGAAGATACATTTAAATTGCATTTGAGAAATCATAAGGAAAAAATACATCATCCACTTTGACTTGCTGCTTTAGGTGTTCTTCTCACCTATAGTGTATAACCCAAAAGATCCCCAAAGAGCCATTCAGTCAATGAAGGCAAGAATCATATCTGTTTTGCTCACAACTGTATCCCCAGCATGTAGCAGGGCTCTTAAATGGCATTTAATAAATATTTTACTTTTACAGTAAAAAACAAACCATTGAATGAATGGAAGACCTTATTTCGTTAAATTTATAACAGCTCTTCTTGTATGATAAAATAATAATAATATGGATTTGAGCATAAAGCATCATTTAGCAGAAATATTCCTCATATCACTCAGATTTTTACAAATTTATAAATGTGAAATGGGAGCTTTGGGACTTAGGTGCCTCAGATTTATGTTCAGATTTCTGCACTGGAATCAAGAAAGCATCAGCTCTTTAAAATTGTCTGGTTTTAAAAATCCTCATGTGCAAAAAGGAGACTCAACTAATTGCCCTCAGAATGCTGCTAACAGGATTAAAGTATACAATACAGGGTTTATAAAAGCCATGCAAAGGTAGATATACCTTTTCGCCTATGTTACAGTCCACATTAATATTTTAAAGAAATGTCTGGAATTTAAGATAGTCAACAAAAATAACTGGCAAAATTTATTTTCAAATAGTATTAGAAAAAAAACCCTGAAATTGACTTTAGAACATTATTTGCTCCATGTATGTAGACAGGCAATGTTACTAGCTATAAAAATACAACCCTTTATGTTAGCAGATATGGAAATAGACGTACTCTGCCTTTTTCTTGTTCAAAAATGACTTCGTATATTTAAATCCTCTTATTGGTTATTTATTGACATAGAGCACAAGTGAGCAGTCATTCTGCTCAAAACAACCACAACAATAGTAATAATTTGAAGACGAAAATCTGTTCATCACCTTCTTTTCCTGCTGTTGGAAAAGTCAAAATTTAAAAAAAAAAAAAAAAAGGTACCTTTCCTCAGTGGAAATGTTTTTGCTTTCCCTTCATATTGTGAATTTGATGATGGAAATAGTTCAATCTCTCCTTACGTTTTCAATCACTTGGTTTCCCTTAGTAAAAATCAAATTAGTAAGAGCCTTTACTTTTGCTAATTTTATTTCTTTTGACACTTTGACATTATCTCTATTACAGTCCAAAAAATTCAATTAGGGTCCTATGAATTGCTTTTCCAAAGAGTATCTAGTGCATAATGCCCAAGTCCACCCCAATATTAATTTGTATCTGATTTAAAAATGGAGAGACTACCTTCCTGGTTTGGATGTTTTTGAACAGTAACTATAACCAACGTTTCCATTTAGTTCCTTTTATTTTAGTCCAGATAGTGACTATTACCTGACGGCCACATTTTGAGACTCTCATTTTCGAATTACAGTTGTCACCATAAGACTATATAAACCCTAAAACTCTTGTAGGGCAATGAAATTATAACTCCAAATGTGCACAAAAGTCTTCAGTAACTCTTGCTTACCTTATTTTTTTTTTTTCTCAGTCAGTACATCTTTTTCTGAGGACCAACTTTACATAAGTTCTATGACAAACTTAAGCATTTTCCTGACACCAAAGGGCTGGAAATGAATGGACAAACCATAACTGAAGGCAGCATTTCTCAGTATGTAGAACTGTAAATTCCCTAGGAAACATTAAAGGTGTCTCCAAAATCAGATTTGTGCAAAAAAAAAAAAATGTACAGTTATTTCCTGCATATATTTTGTTAACTTCATAACATACAGACAGTTCAGGAAACTACATACAGTCTGGAAAAATGGTGGACAGTAAGATAGATGGAATCTGGGACCTTGGATGTTTTCATGGAGCAGAGCCACCTACTAGTTGGTTTTCTCAAGACATTTACTGAAACAGAAGTAAATTTCTACCTTGTTTGGTCCACTGTATGTGTCTTTATTACTGTTGCTTAAGGCATTATGAAGCGTGCTTTCTAATACTGGAAGCTGAAAATATTCCAGGTAATAGAATCTTCATCTCTAGTTCCAGCTCCCAACTCCTGCATTATAGTCTTTGTAGCTCTAATGCCATTTCCTCTCTCTTCACCTGGAAAATTCCTCCTCCAAGCTCAATTATTACATCCTGTGAGAAAATTTCCCCAACTCATTCAGACAGCTTTACGCAATCCACTCAGCTCCCTGAGGATTACTTATTTGAGAAAGAATTCTATGATAAAACATGATTTTAAGAGACACAGTCTCAGAAAGCTTGAGAAGAGTGACTTTTGTTTATTTTATTTTTTCTTTAATTTTATTTTATTTATTTTTTAATTAACTTTTTATTGGAGTATAGTTGATTTACAATGTTGTATTAGTTTCTGCTGTACAGCAAAGTGAGCCAGTTATACGTACACATATATCCACTCTTTTTTAGATTCTATTCCCATACAGGTCACTACAGAGTACTGAATAGAGTTCCCTGTGTAATTCACTAGGTTCTTAGTAGTTAGACTTCTGCTTAACTCTTTAATTTAACTTTGTTATTATGACACATAATATAAACTACAGTATCCTGCATAAATTAAGTACAACCCAATTTACCTGAAGAAAAATAAGGCCAAACAAAATGAAAAACATATTTGTGTCCAGTCTCCCTGTGTTGGGGTATTTAGGCTCATAAGCCTATCTCATAAAGAAAGAATTGGAATGAAAAGACAAAAATAATAGTTCTAAGTTAAGACAGAATGCCATCTGTGCCCAGAGTGCAAGTATTCTGTTTTCAAGCCAAGAGCTCATATCTCCTCTATATCATTCAGCATCTCTACTTAAAAATGGGTAAATTTAGCCCATCATTGAGAGTTTTAAGAATGACTTATGCTTTAAAAAAATAAGTTCTTAGGAAAATTGTTTCTTAAATTCAGTTCCTTGTTTAAAATCAGCAATTGCCAACCATATACATATATATATAACATTATATATATATATCATGTTACATAATCAACAGTAGACATCTACTGATTTTAAATATATATATATACATATATATACATACACACCATATATACATATATGGTACTTTAAAGGAGTGTGAAAAAAATATTTAAAGGTATCAGTGCTATTTCAACCTTTATTTGGTAATTCTCAATCAAAAAAGCTTTCCAGTTTTACATTATAAGAAGAAAGAAAGAAAGGACGGACAAGTATTTCAGCCAATCCTGAACAAAGGCAGACCTGTATCCATCTAAAAGTCTAGCATATCACATAACAGCCTCAACTGGAAAAGTAACAGAACATTATAGGGAAAAAAAAAGAAAATGTAAGGAATTTCTTGAACCAACTTGGGATATGGGTAGACCTGGCACAGAAATTTAGCTAGTTCATAGTGCTATCAAAGAGTGCTTCGTTAGTGTTAGGACTATAGGCAAAACTTGGGTTAGTGTACAGTGCTCTATACAAAAAGGAGGAAAATTGGGTTTGGACAGTGATTGAAAAGTTAATGAACTTTTAAAAATTTTACAATGTGTAATAAAAAAATACTTAGTTTTGAGTAACCTATGGAGGGTCCAAGAGACTAACAAGTTCACAGACCAACTTTTAAACTATCTGAGACCTCCTATTTAGGACTGAGCAAAAGGGAAAGTCTTAGGTCATTTTAAGTATGAATAAATAATTAAGAATAGTTAAGGGCTTCCCTGGTGGCGCAGTGGTTGGGAGTCTGCCTGCTAATGCAGGGGACACGGGTTTGAGCCCTGGTCTGGGAAGATCCCACATGCCGCGGAGCAACTAGGCCCGTGAGCCACAATTGCTGAGCCTGCGCGTCTGGAGCCTGTGCGCCGCAACAAGAGAGGCCACGATAATGAGAGGGCCGCGCACCGCGATGAAGAGTGGCCCCCACTTGCCAGCAACTAGAGAAAGCCCTCGCACAGAAACAAAGACCCAACACAGCCATAAAATAAATAAATAAATAATTAAAATAAAAAAAAGAATAGTTAACATTATAGAGTGCTCCCTTTGTGATAAGCATTATATTAATTGTATTATCTCTAATTTCTCAAACCTAAAAAGTAATAATATAATTATTCTCAGTTTTACTGATAAATTAACTGTCTTAGAAAGATTAATTACCTTGTTGAAGGTCATAAGCGCCATCAATTTTGGACATTGGTCTACTTCCAAACACCACATTCTTAAGCCCTATCCTATATTACCACCTGTGCTGACACAGGGTAACATGCATTATGTGGGACTATCATTTGATGATCTTCATGTACACTGATATTCTTAAAGGCATCCTTCCAAAGACTGAGGGTTTTAGTCCTATATACAATGCAGTACTGATTAAAATCTAAAATATTTCTGCTGGACTCCACCATTTAGTCTTGTTTCAAATTAAGTAAATTAAAATAAAATTCTATCACATATAAATTGTGTAGAAAAAACAGTATTGCTTCATTTTCTAAACAGGCTGAAAAATTAAAAGGGGCTTAAAAGTCCACATTTGCAAACCCCATCTAAAACACCTTTATGTGAATTCCTTTACACTTTACACATTATTATATAAGCACTGTCAAAGACTACACCACTTTTTTTAAGGTGGGAATAAAATTGCAAACCTTGAAAAGAAGGATTTTATTACCCATCCATAAAATTCAAGTTTACAAGAGAGCTGCAATATATGCTATGGTAACCTGATCATGCATAAAAGAGGTGATACACTCAGTGGCTCACATTACTTTAATTAAAAACCTGCTTAGGGTCACTTCAGGCTGGGGAAAAGAACAGTAATAGAAGTCACAAGGGAAGATTTATATTCTTGATAGTACCACTAACAAGGAATCCTGCATAATATAAAGATTGGTTTATTTCTGTGTCAGAAAGCAATCAATATAAACTAAATGTGAGATGTACAATGCTTTTATTAGAGAGAGGGAATTGTATTATCCATTCATAAAATTCCTTTTAGGGCTGACTCATGAGTTTCCATTCAATCGCTTACACAAACTTGTGAACTTTTATCTAAAAGTAATCAACACATGCAGCAATAGAAATTACTTAACCTCAAGATACATGGGAGGAGTTCCCCCCAGTGAAAATTATATTTTAAAAATTATTAACGAAAGATACCTTAGACATATTCCTGGGGGTTGGGGGGGCAAGGGGCAGGTATTAACGAAGAGGGTTCAACTGGAGAATCTCTGTAAATAAACAGAATGTTACTCTTTAAAGTGAGAACCAGACCAAATGGAGGAGGAAAACAAAGTGGAAATAGATTTGACTAGTGAAACAGAATCATGGAAATTAGAAAATTTAGCTTTTACCCAGATCCACTGATAGTCAAAAACCCTTACACTAGGAGGTAATTTTTCACAATCCATTCATTAATACTTCTACTTATAACAGCCCTCACAATTCTTCTAATTCTTATAACAGCCCTCAGAGTTGCAAAAGGCAAATAATATCATCCCCATTTTACAATATGGAAACAAGCCCCAAGAGCTCAGATGGCCCCCTCACCCTTAATGCAAAGTTACAAATGGACAGAGGACATCATAATTGCTACTTGAAGTCAACTATACTTTCCAGATAATAAACTATCTCATCAACATAGTCTAATGTCAAGGAGAAGAATTGTTATTGGAAAATAAAAAATTAATCAACGTTTTTTACTTTATGATAAGTAATAATAAGGTCCAAGAAACTAACAAGAAATACTCCTCATCTCTGCTAATATTACAAATTGAATATATATAAATATAATATTTAATATTGGTCATAATAATGGGTTATGTTTTAATAGACTATTATAACAATCTTTCAGTTATCCATTTAAGCTATTGTTTTGGGGTTTTTTTAATAAATTTATTTATGTATTTATTTTTGGCTGCTTTGGGTCTTCGTTGCTACGCGCGGGCTTTCTCTAGTTGCAGCGAGCAGGGGCTACTCTTTGTTGCAGTGGATGGGCTTCTCATTGCCATGGCTTCTCTTGTTGCAGATGACAGGCTTTAGGTATGCGGGCTTCAGTCGTTGTGGCACGTGGGCTCAGTGGTTGTGGCTTGCGGGCTCTAGAGCACAGGCTCAGTAGTTGTGGTGCATGGGCTTAGTTGCTCTATGGCATGTGGGATCTTCCTGGACCAGGAATCGAACCCATGTCCCCTGCCTTGGCAGGCGAATTCTTAACCACTGAACCACCAGGGAAGTCCTGCTATTGTGTTTTAAGATGAGGACAATTTCTTGACTTGCTTACAATTTGAAAATAATAGACAATCCTGCATAGTAAGTAATTATTTTCCTGCGTTTAAGTCAACTCCAACTTCAATGAACACTTATTTCACATGTGGTGAGACCCCACCACATGACAGGAACTATGCAAAGAACTGGAACAAAAGATAATTCAACGATTACTGCTCTCTTTAAGTTAACAGTCTGTTGATTCTAAATTAGCTATACAACAGTTCATTAATATATTTATGACAAGTTAACAAACCACGGAAAATGCATCACTGAAGATGTTCAATGAAAACATTGAAGGTGGTTATTTCTAAAAATACTTTTCAATTACTTCACCATTTCTAGTTATAAAATGTACCTCATTGTATTTTCTTTCTTCCTAGATCTCACCTCAAAGTCAGTAAGGTTGATTACTCTTTCATTTGTGAGCGCTAACTCTATTCATTCTCTTTGACATTAAATCATGTTGATAAGATAGTATATTATGTAGAAAAGGAGTGGAAAAAACACCTACAATTACTTTCCTTCTCAAGCGTCAATATATATGGAACCTCTTGGAGGCTTTGTTTATAAAGCTAACTGGACTTACTTATTCTAAGAAATGTGACAATTACTATTCAAAATGAAAAAAGTTATATATGCTTCAGAAAAGTTTAAAAACTGTTACAATTATAATGCAACTTATTTAGTCCTTTAATGCAAATATACTTTTCTTGGTGAAAATTCTATGGAAGAAAAATCATGAATTATTCTTAAAACTTAGCCTTGTTATTTGGCAGGAAATTAAGCCTGAACACAAGACAGTATGGCCAAAATCACCAGATGTTTTCATAGAATGCAGATATTGTGCTAATGAATTCCATCCTCATGGAAAATTCCACCTCATTTTACAAGGTTCAAAATCTGCTCCCTCAAGGAATGGAAATATTATTGGAGTCGCTGACTAACAGGCAGAACATAGCCCCACATGATGAAACCATTTGTTCAATTCTTTTCTTTTCTTGGAAATACCATTCCTTGTCCATTGTAGAGCCTTGTCATTGTAGGCTCTACAATGTCCTGTGTATCTTATTTTTTTTGTTCCTATTTTTTAAAATTAAAAAAGATACTGAAATGTACCAAGAAGTAAATAAGCCATCTTATATCATACATATTCCCATACCCAGAATTCACCACCAATGATATCTTAGCATATTTGTTGTTAGTATTTTTTTTCAGAAAAATCATTTAATTATTTTTTTACTAGGAGTCATGCTCACTGTAAGGAACTCAAAAACTTATTTGTCAAGAAATAAAAAGTATAGCAAAATGTTTTAAAATACTCAAAATCCTCATGCAGAAATAACTAGAATTGATATTAGGGGAACTTCATTTCAGACATCTTTCAAAGCATATATATGGATGGATGAATGGATGACAAATGACATCTTTATGAATACTGAATCATTACAAATATTATTTTTTAAATTATTAAATTTAATTTCAATAAAGTATAACAAAAGAATGAAACTGAAGACAGTGATGAATTTCTAATATTCCTCTATCAAAAAAGATATTATTTCTTTAAATTTCCTTTTGGTTTAAGAAAAGATATTATGAAAAATATTAAGAAGTAAGGTCATTATCTTTTTTTAAAACTACATGCTAAAGGGTATGATTCTGTATGATTCTTTGCTGTGATGTATGACGATATTAGCAGTTTCATATGTACCAATCTCGCCCCTTACTTCCAAATTTTTAAATGTGAACATGCTTAAACTTACCTTCTCTAGGCTTTAACATTGTCATTTCTGTTAAAATATTACCTTTAGTTGCTAAGTTTTAGTTTTATACTTAAATAGATGTGAAGCTTACCATTATTTTCCCCCTGTGGTCTTTCCTTTCTGCATTCTTTATTTTAATTCAAACATTCATTGGCTTGATTTTACTGTCAGGATGACTTTGTATACACATACACACATTGCTACCTATCCATATAAGTATAAATATATAATCATTTAAAAAAACAAACAAACAAACAAAAAGACAAATAGAAAACAAATGTAAAAGAAAACTCCAAATACTAACTCAAGGGAAAGTATTAAAACTGTGCTCTCAACTAATTCAGATTTTGTAAATGCTCTTTAACTAGCTAATTTCAAAATAATTTAATTAAAGGGAATGTTATGTTGACAAGATATTTCTAACTTTAATTTCCAACGTTTATTTAAAAATTAGTTAAAGAAGTGAGCTATTTTTAAGAATGGTCTGAATACCTATACTGTATTGATGCTGGAACTTTGTTTTTAATCTTCAACTCCTCTGAATTTATAGACCTCATGCAATTAAGTTGCTCTATTAAAATGAATTGTACTGAAATTACAGATTCACATTTTAATAGGTGTACTAACTTGCAAGGTGGGAAGATAAAATAAGCAAGCCCAGAGACATGAACATTGGAATTTCACACACACACACACACACACACACACACACAGTCTCCTGCATTTGTCACAGTTCATCCAAGATTTGCCACCTGAACAGACTGCTTTCTTAAACTCATCCAGCAGTAATCTAACACAAGAACAGGTAACAGAGCCTGCCCCAGTGAGAACATATGCCCTTCCATTGATTTAACTTATTTGCAAGGGCTTATGATGGAAGTCTAATGCTCATACATTGGACCCCAGGTTACCAAGTAAGGAAGGAAGAAATTAGCTGTGACTTGGTGGTATCCTCATTTAAATTTCACATGCTCTGATTTGAAAATTATGTATTCTGATTCAAAAGGTGTTATGGTTTTGACAAGCTATACAACATTGTCAGCTACTTGCCCAGCAACATGATAGTCACATTGAACCTCAGGATGAAATAACACATCTCACAAAATGGATAACCTGTGACAAAACAGCTCATTGGGAAATGTCACATTGTGCTTATGAATCACCTATCATCAGACATGCTTAGTACCCAGGAGGCTGGTGGTATCACCAAAAGAACATTCCTAACCAAGAATAATTAGATTTCACTGGAAGCAGCTTTCAGAATAAGCTTTCAGACTGTCACATTTAAAAGCAAAAGCGTACTATCAGATACAATAGCATTACAAAATTGGCTCTTTCAAAGTCAGTAATAATGTAAATATCATACCGAAGTAAGAGGTTTGGGAAGTTTTCAAGATAATTGAGAAACATGGATTTTTATCTATCCTTGGAATGATAAGACAATAAATAATTGAAACCCCATATTCTGATCACTCAGGAATAGGATATGGGACTGGGGAAGCACAACAGTTCATGGCTTCTCCTCATCACAGTTTCCCAAAGGAGAGACAGCATTGGTCTCTTGACAGGGCCGAAGGCAAAGTCCACAAATCCAGCCTCACTTAATCCATCTTCAAGATATTGATAAGGCAGATTGCTACCACTTGCAATCATAATTTAGGGATGTGTGCTTAGCCACAGAGGAGCAAAGGTATGCACAAAAACTCCAAGGGCATGAGAGGTATAAAGAATGGATGGTGCTATAAAGAATTTCATGCAATGATGATTCACACACACACACAAACACACACACACACATGCGCACGCACAAGCTTGATTTAATGTCCAATATTTAGTACAATTAATCAGGCCACTATTTAAAAATTGGTCAAACTATTAAGCATATTTCAAATGACAGGTAGAACTGCCATTCCACGTGTGTTTTAATGCAGTTGGATTAAAAGGAAAAAGGTGAATGCATTAATATTACTCAACTGTGAATGTTAGTTTTATTATAAAGCAATCTGTAGTAAAAGGGATCTCGAAAATCTGTTAGTGATTATCTTTTAAAATGGTCCCCTATTCCCTACAGACTTGGCCAGCAGAAATATTTAGAACTGAGCAGTTGAAATTTTCACCAATTTTTTCTAAATATCTGATTTTTCAAAAAGGAAAAATAAAAGATGGTCAAAATTAATTTAAATATTAACTTCATGTGAATTTGAGAATGCAAAAGGCTACAATGGAATTTTTATGGAAGATTTGTCTCCTAGTAAGAAATCCATTAAGGCTTGTGAAATTTGTCTGTTTTTTTAAGTGGCATCCTAAAAGCAAATTTAAAACTTTTAATTTTTATCTAAGTACTTGCCAAAGATGAATAGTTAGTTAAGAAATTACTTATTCATATTTGAAAATACTTTTCTGACAAAAGCTATTAAATTCAATTACCATAAATTCAATATCCTGATCACTTATGCTGGAGGATACTTGTTATAATGCTAATAGTCAGCCTCCCATGTACTTTTACATATCTTTCCTGCCTTAAAAAATGTACTTAGGTTCAAGAGCACCTCTGTTAGCTTTAGAGATAATTAATCGTTCAAGAAGGGACTGACAATTGACCTCATGGTTTATAGAAAAGGCCCTTACATGCCAATTCAGTGAATTTTTCTGCTAAATTTTTTTCTCAGATTTGTAAATGTGTAGGTAGAACACATGAAAAGTTGGTACCTGCATCAATATAAAAGTCAATATGTTTTATACCTGTCCATTTGGTATAATTTACTGACCAAGACACATTAAAAAGGTTTTCACTTACCTTGCTCAACGTTTCCATTTTGATACACTACCCCTTTCTTTCCATTAAAAATATCTCAGAAGCAAAAGGTCATCTTGAGTAAATCAAGATTTATCCTTTTCTGGTCATACTATTTCACAGTGCAGATTTCTAACTTACAGGCAAAGACAATCAAATTAACTAGACATGGCCATCTGGAGTTTGAAACCACCAAATAACGGAATAACTGTTAAATGTATTAGTCTAGCTTTCTGAGTGGCATTTTTCCCTTGTGTCATCATGCTAAGTACTCAGGGATGTATCCAACCCATAATTTGAGACATGTAAGCCTGCAGGCAAGAAGGAGATAGAAAGCAAATGAAGTTTAAAATACAGAAAATTGATTAGAAATAGAATTGAATTAACACCTAAAATTAGATTGCTTATTTAATTATTTCATTTAGTTTTCATTTTCCGTCAATTACTTTGCGATCTTTTGTAATAAATGAAGCCAAATCATAGAGAGAAAAAGTTTTGGCTTTTCCTTTTCATAAAATTAGCTCATTGCATGAACTAGAAATGTGAAAATATCTAGTTAACTATTAACTTTTTTTAGGCAATATGGTTGCAGTTTGAAGAAGACCCAGTTAAATAGAAATGTTTTTCTAATGACTTTGAATTTCTTCAGTTTGCAATGTAAAGAAAATACCAAATGATCTAAAAAGAATGTTTTTGAGGCAAAAGTACTCTTAAAAAATCAACACCAACTGAGACGTAAAATGCTATTACAAATGCTATTATGGTTCAGGCTCTTGGAACTGATGTATTTAAATATGTCCTTGTACTGAAGGTATTAAAAAGAATGTTTTAAATATGGATAACCAGAGATATACATTTATATGACGTTAGGGAAAAAAATAGAAATAGCAAGCAATATGGTAGAATTATCACACGCACATGTACACAGTTAAACAGTTCAAGAATAAGGGTAGAGTATTATATCAAAATTACTGCCACTGGAAAAAAAAATTACTGCCACTGGAAAAAAAAATTACTGCCACTGGATGGTTTATTAGTAGGCAGTGCATCATCTGACATCAGATCGAAAGAAATTTTGGGTATCTAATCATAAAACATGGATGATCAAAACTTTTGCTTATTTAGGATCAACACTATGAATTGAAACTATAAAGAGGTAAAGGTAGGGAGTTGCTTTTAAGCCTACTGTATGCAGGTCTTGCCTATACACGAAACCATACGTTAGGGTAGAGTTGGCCCAGAAGACTCATGACTTAATCAAGTAAGCACATATCACCTCCGTGATCTCGGCAGCAAGGACAAAATGCAATGTCAGCCTCCAAATGCCCTCCTTCTTCTTTTTTTTTTTTTTGGCCCTCCTTCTTCAGGCAACCATAAGGGCCTAGAATTCCATTATTCATTTAGTCCATTAGGTTAGAGTTGCTATTCAGTAATTCCCTATTAAATACAAAAATCCTAGAAGATAACATACCAAGCTACCACCAGTGACAATACAGGTGTATTGATTGGACTAGATTTATTTTCCACTTAATTCTGGCTTATTTTATATTCTTATTTCTACATGCATTTCTATTTCTCTAATTGCTACACAATAAGGGAGACTGTTTTGTATTCTGTAATTTCTATGAGATAACATAATAAAAATCATCTACGAGCATACTTCAACAAAATACTTAGGGGGAATTCAAAGATGTTTTTAATTGAATAGCGCATTCCTAAGCAATACCCAGCAATAAAGGTTAATTGTCTTATATTGGCCTATATATTCTTGCTAAATAACTCAAAAATGCCAGCACAAATCATCAAAACAAATATTATTTGTAAAATTTAAATGACATCTTTCTTGACAATCATTCCCAAAGTTATATTTGGTAATGCTTAAGTTTAACTATGAAAGAAGAAACAGTGGCAGAATATTTTTTAATAAATAATTGTTAATTAGTTCATCAAAATTATCATTTTTTACTCTAACTAGAAGATTTTTTGAGAGTTTAATTTTTTTTAAACATATATCTTAGGAGAATGACAATACTTAAGAGGATAGGTCACAAAATTATTCACATGGAAGCATTTTTAAGGAATCAAAACATCAAATGTTGGAGCCAGTTTGTTTCTAGAAGCCTCTGCCTTTAAGAAAATTTAAGAAAGTCCAAGATCAGGATAGGGCATAATGAATGATTCCCATTCCCTTGGAAAACAAAGCGAAACAATTCCTGTTTATTCTATGGATATATAAACTATTACATTTGTGGTGGAAGGTAATTCGCTAGCTTTCTTTTCTTAAACTAGTTCTGAAATATTTCTCTCAATGAAATTAACAAATTTGACATTTTAAGAGCAATAATTTATGACAAGTTATCTATTGTGTTAATAGCAATGTTGATGCATCTCATGTCTGTGAAAACCTAAGTTTGAATTACAAAACTTTCCATTTTTAAGCCATTAATTGCCATTCAGAACATCCCAGACATATGTAAGCTTATAAGTGTACTTATCTTACATATCTTATATCTTATGTAAGATATGTAAGATAAGTACACTTAACTGAGATTTTCAGTGGCAGTAAAGCATAGGGATAACTTGGAACCAAGTACAATATGATAAGAAATGGCTTTTTAAAGAAATTGTTGAATAAAGATGACATGGCAAACATCTTATTCATTGGAACTATTTATTCTGGCAAATATCCATACAAAATAAGTTACATGGTAACACTAAAAACAGGAACAGAAACATAAGAAATTTTAAAAATAAATAATTTATCCATCATTTATAAAAATAAATGGAAGAATTGAGAAAGTGCTTCTACGTCAGCAGTAAGAAAAATAACACAGAGAATAAAAGATGAAAGCCTTTTTTTTTCCCTTGGATTGATTTGGCTTTTACAAATATTCATATTTAATTATTAAGAGGGCTACCAACACAAAAACATGGGGAGAAGCTTTTGTATTAGTGATACTCTTCAAAATTATTGTTATCAGTTATTTCTCAAATTTTAAAAAAATTAGTAAAATAAAGCTATATTAAATTTTGTGATATACAGACATGCAAACACACATAAACTTGATGAATCAGTTCTTCAAAATGAATTTTGATGAAGTTATACAGCAGAAGCAAAAAGAAACGTTAATAATAAATGATGTGTCCAACAGCCTTACTGATAATTTTTTGGTATGGAGACTAGAATGATATCATTTTGTAGGAAAAGCCTGTGATAAATACTGAAATCCCAGCAAAGGTGGCATCCCTATTGGATCTCTCAACTCAACAGGGAACGAGGATATCGTGGACTTTGTTCCTAAAGCATCCTACCAGGCCTATGGTTACAGCTGCTACAGTCTGGGCAATTTTGTTTTCAAGGAAACAGAGATGATGGTTAAAGAATAATACTCTGTGGTAATTCAACTTTGCATTTTATATTTGGAAATACAGTGGAAGGTAGCATGCTATGATCTGAATATTTGTGTCCCCCCAGAGATGATGGTATTAGGAGGTGGGTCTTTGGGTTGTGCTTAGGTCATGAGGGTGGAGTCCTCATACATAGAATTAGTGCCCTTATAAGCATTTTTAAGTCCTCAGAGAGCTCTTTAGCCATTTACATCATGTAAGGGCACAGTGAGAAGGCACCTGCCAGGAATTAAGAAGAAGGCTCTCACCAGAAGTTGACCATGCTGGTGCCTTGATCTTGGACTTTCAGCCTCCAGGACTGTGAGCAATAAATTTCTGTTGTTCATGATCCTCAAAAAAAAAAAGTCTATTACTCTCTAGATTTTAAGAGAACATGGAAAGGAAAATTATTTTCCTTTATTTACCCTTGAAAATACCTGTTCCCCAATGTGAAGCAGTCCAGATAATTAAAAATTGGTACCCAACATCTTATTTTTAGCCTTGGTGGTTAAAATGTTCTACAAATGCTATGATAAAATACTATTCTAATGAATGTTATGCTTCAGAGTTACATGAAATACTGTGCTTCCCAAGGGGTGGTATAATTCAAATGACAACCTAGTAATTTAAATTATTGTTATTGTTTTATCCTTGGAAATCACTAAGCATCTGTGAGGTTTGTGATTGCATCTTCTGTCTC
Organism: Balaenoptera physalus; assembly: GCF_965194825.1. Taxonomy (NCBI): domain Eukaryota; kingdom Metazoa; phylum Chordata; class Mammalia; order Artiodactyla; family Balaenopteridae; genus Balaenoptera; species Balaenoptera physalus. The sequence goes on along the minus strand of NC_138891.1, from coordinate 118,832,154 downwards.
AAGGAAGCTGATAATTATCAATTTCAAATGATCTATTAGAATGGAAACAAACTTAGAAGCAGCAGATCTTCCAAAGCATGGTTTAGATTATATTTTAGTACTAATGTCACATTAAAGAAAGTATGTTTAAACCAAGTAATAATGTATCAATTCTATGTTTTGGGTATAATTTGAACAATTTGAATTTCGCTCCAAATACTGACATCATCAATATTATTTTAAATTATGTTAAATGAAGGAATGTGTAGTTTTGTTGGAGACTCAGAAATAGTCTAATGCAATTTACTTAAATTTTATCACAAAAGAATATACTCTAATTTAATTTTAAAGATTATGACATATTATAATAATGTGAATCCCAGTGGCATGGTACAGGGACCGAATTAACATGTTTTTTTAATTGAACCAGTATATCAATTCACATTAGACCTAAAAATGCACCAGAGCTCCTAATAGATTTCAGTGCTGAATCTAGTATGTGTAAGTCTTTCAAACTTCATAGAGACGATATTTCATAATTTTAATCATAATTCAAATCAACTCTAGCAAAGTGTTGAATCTCTCTGGATGGAACTCTAAAAATAATCATTAATAACTTCCACAAAATGTAATTTATAGTCTATTATCTATTGAAACTCTATATTCTAAAAAGTTAAACACAATATTCATGATGTTTATAAAATATCTCATTATTTTTAATTGGCATATAATGACAATGAGTATTGTTCACAAACATGTAGAAGCATGTAATGGGCTTTATTTCTGGTTTTTAAATTTTGTTTTTGTTTTAAAATTTTCTCTTCCCTGTTACTTTTATATTGTTGCATCATGGTTTCATATTATTTTTAGTAGATTTCAATATGAAATCTATTATGAAGCATTTTTCTCTCTCTCCATATACATATATACCTACCCATACCACCCCACACACGTACACATATATGATACATATATGTGGCACATATCCATATGTATCATATATGTATATGTGTCACATATGCATATAATATATATAATATATATGATACAAATGTAAGAATGTATTGAGAGCCAAATGTTACATTTGGCATACCAAAATTTTCACTAATTTCAAAATGCATTAAACTTTCCATGAGGTACATTGGATTGAGTAGAATATTTTAGATCCTTCTAATAATTATTTTTATAGAAATAAAAATGTCTAAAGGTGGAATATTTTGAAGATTCCATTTTAGGCTCAATCACTGACACAATTTTATAGAAATGTACACTTCTTTCCTTCATCTTATACCTAGGTAATTATCAGAGTCATATATCATATAAACACTACCCATATTGTAGTAAAAAGGTGAAAGCCAGTGACCAAATTGGAGTGGAATTCATAAAGATTAATAGCCTTCTTATATGAAAAATGGATACAATTATTTGTATACTATGATTCCAACTTTGTAAAACCAGGACAGGGTAAAAAAAAAAATCATGGAAAAAACCCATCAAAGCAACAGTGGTAATAACTGTATAGTTTCAAAGATATTAATACTATATATTTTGGAATGACAAGCTCTTCAGGGTAAAGTCTTGGTTTATTCTTCTTCTTATAGTATACAAGGAATTAGATAAACAAGTCAGATTTGCTTGAAGCTATTCTAATGCTCCTGAATGTGTAGAGGAGTTTAACAGACTTCTGTAAGGGTGAAATGGGATGTGCACATATGACGACTCTTACATTAGAACTGCCATTGTATATCAGAAAGCTAATGAGGGAATCTTTGTCTCACCCTACATCCCATTCCTTCAGAAGTTAGTAAGATTCCTCCTGAAAGAAATACAGATTCCAAAGTTTCCTATTCTTAACTGAAAACACCCATAGACACTAATGACAATAGTAACAACATACACCATGACAAACAATGAAATCTTTAGCGCTCCTCATAAACCATAGGATTGACATGAGTTTGACAAAACTGCTATTCCTCACTCAGTCCCCAATACTTTTAGTGGTTGCTTCTTATTCATCAGGCTGCTACTCCTGATTTTGCATAGAGCCTCAAGGGTTAATGCAATCCCTAATTGTTCCTTATTATCCTGGGGAATGGCTTAGCATTCGTTAATGGTAATCAGCTGAAGAAAAGTAGCCAGAGCTGCTCTACTACAATGATAACAGAGTTTTTAAACTTCAAAAAGCTTTTTTCAAATCATTGATTGAAATACATAATAAAAGCTACCCAGTTGTGCCACGAAATAGCTCTTGTCTAGCCTGGTTATACTATTGAAGCTCCATGGGAGGAAATCTGGGAACTCTGCGATCCAAACAAATATATTTATTTGAAAAATGATTTTTAAAATATCTTCAAATGAAAATGTTTGCCTTTTTCAGTCCAAGTGATAATTATAGAATACCTAGAGCTCTTATATAAAATATTGCTTCATGTTGCAGGAAACATAATGATGTAAAAACACACATATCTATCTATCTATATTATACATCTGAAATAAGATGATATAAAATTATGGCAAAGAGGTTCAACTCTTATGTTTGAAAATCTGAGCCCCATAAAAGCAATAAACCACATGTATCTGACAAACTGATAGCAAAGACAAAAGAAAATCAATTAAGTGAAAAGAAATTACTCAAGCAATGGAAAAATAATATCATCTGTTCCATTTTCTAATGTAAATATGTAACTAGGAAATGGATTCTTTGTTTAACATAGACAAAACGTCTTTCAAAATGTTCTTAATGATCTGTTGTATTTTCCAGAGTTATTGTGCTTATTTTCCATTAAGACCTTGTGTGTATATCCCAACTGCATGTTCTTTTGAACTCTTTTTTAAAAATATTCATTTGTCTATAGAATACGGTTAGGATACATGAGAAACACAGTATATATACCAATGTATTACTAATGTTTATTTAAGTATTTAAGACTGTTGTGTAATATATTTAATGAGTAGTGTTGGTTTGTGCATCATGAAAAATTACATTTACATTTTATAGTGGAAAATCTCTCTTGAGAGATTTGTCAATTATTCTCCTCAGAATAAGTGTATGCTTTCAACATAGTACAGGTGTGTTTCTTTCTAGGATTAGGCACAAAAAGAAAAAAAAAAAAACTTTAACTTATAAAGTAACTAAGCTATGGCATAAAAGTAATAAACAAGATTAATTTTGAATTGATGAATTCCAAGTTAATCTGAATTCCAACAGGCTGCCAGAAAGCGGTTTCCCTCCTACCTCTGCCCAACCTCTCTAGGCTTGCTAGAGGAAGCTGTCAGTGAACACTGACACTCCCTTTCCATGCCACCTCCCTTACCTTCACTCTAGACCACTTCAGAAAAACTTAAATTTTGGAGGTGCCAATGGTGACTGGAGTTGTGAGAAGAAAAGACTGTTGAAGATTCCCATTTTTTAGCATTTTAATTCCTGTCTGCTGTTGGACGAGGCATAAAATATCGGAGTCACTCAGAGTTGGAGCCATTGCCATTTCACTTTGACTTTCTCAAAGTCAGTCATATATTTAAACTAATAAAAACAGCATAGAGGTCGGTTACACAGTGATCACCTTCTTGCTGACCACTACCACACTGAAGTGCCAATAATTAAAGTTTTTGCAGTTTGTTTGGGTTTGCTACCACCTTTCATCCACCATTATTCTCTCAAGATTTAAGGAGGTTTTCCCTTTTCCTCTTAGTTTAGACTCCTTTATGACAGGTAATCACCAGTCCCAATTTTTTTGTCATGGTTGGGTGAGAGGGACACCACGAAGACTCATGACTACACCTTCTAAATAATACAGTGTGCCAAATAGTTAATGCTGCACATAACAAGCAAATAATGAATTCTACTTCACGTCTATACCAATTATTCTGAGGCTTTTGGATACATTTTTCCTTTACACATACACCAGCTGCAGCAGCAGGTAATTCCAGTTGCCAACACAATATAAATTCCCACTTTTTTCCTGTCAGAACCCTGATTTAGTTTGGGACATCAGTGTGCTCAAGTAAAATTACTCAATTTCTCAGCTCATAAAGCCAGAGAAGGCAAAGTGACACAGTTCTGTCCAGTCAGATGTAGGTAGAATTAGACATCCTTTCCCAAGTTTAATGGCATAGTCTTGCTTTTAGCCCATTTTTTTTCTTTACTTCCTTCCTAGACAGTCAACATGAGGCTATGGGGCCCCGAAATGCAGTAATCATCTATCAAATGTAAGTGCAAGCATGATGGTAGGAGGCCCCAATATGGACCAGAGAGAAAGAGCCTGGAATATAAAGGGCATCCTTGAGCCTCAATATTAGCCCTAATTATGGCCTAACGTTAGGCTTCTTGTAGTGTGAGTCAAGAAATTGTGCTTCAGTTCAAGCCACTGAAATGTTACTTGCACATGAATTTCTAACGGACTGTTTTAAAACATGATCCAGCATTGCTCTTAGTGATATTTGAGAACATCCTATGTGCCCAGCACTTTGCTAAAGAAGGAATTCATTTATAGGACAGCGGTTGGTCAGCATTCTCTGAGGCATCTTTAAGCTCTAAAATATTATGGTTTGAGTTTACTTCTAGCTATTGCAATCATAGTTTTTGAACCACAAAGTGAAACAACTTGCCTGAAATTTTTTTGCGTGTGTTTCTATGAATGTGAGTCTGGGAGATACAGTCTAGATTCTAGAAGTACCTAAAATTTCTGCAACACTTCTGTTGTATGGTACTAGGAGAAAAGTATGATTAAAATCTGAGTCACCTCAGAAAACTACGATAGCACATTCTAAAATAGTAACAGATAATGACAAAAAATACTGACAAAAAGATTGGTGCTCAGGTTCAAGAATATGGCAGTCATTAAATCTCTGTTTTTTAAAGATGTTATTCCTTAACATATAGTATGTGATTCTGTAAGAGTTTAGATTCCTTTAAATGATTTATTTTTTGCTGGATAAAATACATGAATTTGTAATAATTTAAAAAAACACCTAAAAATGTATGCTCTAAACAATATTTTTTTAAAACATGGTCTATATCAAAATCACTTGGGGTTGTTCCTAAGAAATGCAAATTCAAAAGACACACTGAGGATTTATTTAAAAATCTCAATTTCTGGGGGTGGGTTTAGGATTCTGTTTTTAAAATAATTTGTTCTGGATGATTCTTGTGCTCATTTTCATTTAAGAAGTTCCACCATAGTGGACACGGTAGAATCCTAAATCTCTTGATTTACAGTTTAGAGTTGACTTCTAGCAATGGCTTAAAATGCTTGGCATAAACCTTGGGACTCACATCAAATACTCAGACTTAATTTCTTCTATATTTAATTTTAATGCTAATGTCTCTAGAAAGCAGAGATCTAATGCATTATCTCATCTGAGATATTCTCAACCATGATATACTGTGGCATAATGAGATAAGGTCTTTCGTGATATTCCGCTTTAAATCCGTAGGTTTTTTTTTTTTAATAGATAATTATATCTAATGTAATTTGGCTGAATTGTATGAAGGCAAGAACACCAATAACGTGGTAAAATGAGCTATCTGATAACTGAAAGAGAATTTTTCCATTTAATAAATTTTAATATCACTAGTAATGCAGAGCTTATTTAAGATGAAGCATCTTAAACAGAGAGTGCAAAGCAGTTTCATTCCAGTTGTTGCTATAAATCCTGCACATAAACATTGAAAAAACTATAATATTGATTTAAAAAGAAACAAACAAATTTTGTGACAATTGTGTGTAAAGCACATAGAAATAGATACTGGTAAACATAAAAATGGTAAACTATTTGAAAATCATGGGAAATATGGTTCATCTTATTTCCATCAAAAGGGGTGATACTTTTAAAAATTACCATACTACTAGAAGATCTACTAGAAGACGCTTAGCCAAGTGACTGAACCCTCTAAGAAATATCTCTGTCTTTCAATATGTCAGTTGGAATAGTCACACACTATTTATTGAGAATTACTACTAGGATGAGATCTAGATCGATTTTACCCTTGAATTTGTACAGCATGGCTTTATACTAAATATTTCAATGGAGAGACATTGTTACACAGACAATATATTGACAACTTTGATTATATGATTTTCATGCAAATAGAGCAGTAATAGAAAAAAACAAAGATGAATAAGCATTCTGTATGTTGACTTGATGATATTAATATTTATACTAAAGTTTTATACTAAAAGACAATAGAAGAGGAAATTGCCAAAGGGACAAACTCTAAAAGTGATTAGAAGGATTGTTTGTCTGGAAAAATACACAGAATGGAAGTATAAGGATAGATTAAGTACATTAAATTTCCTGTACAAAATTAGTGATGAATAATATTTGTAAATGTCAAAATAATTCAAGATGTTCACAAGTAACAAAAGATAATACTACTAGATATAGAATTTCTGGTGTGAATTAGAAAAAATTTTAAAAGTCACCTCATCACAAATATTTTTTTTTGTTATATATTTGCTATCCAGTTTTACATCCCCACAGTATAGATACAAAAAACTTATTTCGTGGTAAAAGGCAGTACTTTCCTGAGAGGTTTCCATAGAACCTAATATGATAAATCCCTCAGAAAATTATGCCATATAAAATTCATTATAGTACCACAAATGCATTTCTAAATTTGACAATATGTATCTAAATAATGGTGTTTATACCTCAAGTCATTACTAACTAGCTTGAGCATCAATAAGGAAGTTTCATGATGTGTATTCAATTGTTCTTGAATCAGCCTTGAAACTGCATCTTAATATATTACATATACCATTAAATGTGTCCTTGCTTTCAGATTTGGCACAAAATGGTACATCTTTGGGAAAGGAATGACAATCTTTTTAAAAAGATAAGTACATTTCTTTATTCATAATTCAAATTAAATTCCATCTTTTTAAGTAAAAGAAATGTTTTTAAGTTGACAGTGAAATTATTTTATCCTTGAAAAGAGCAACAAAGCTTAACCTTTTAAGAGTGCTATGAGTTGAATTTTGCTATGATCTTATCTTCATCTGAAACACTCAGAATAGGGTTGAAAATAAGTTTGTCTTAATCTAGACATGGATTGTCACAGAATTTAAACTTACACTAATATGACAGAACTAAAAAGATGAGGACTTTCATATTTCATTCACTTAAGTTCAAAATATCAAGCTTTATAAAATATGATATTAACATAGTGAATTACCCTTCATGATTTATTTTTGATTATTTTCAAAACAAAAAGTTAAAAGAATCAACGTTTTATATATATGCTCATACCAAATCTAGTGAGTAATAACATTTTGAAGTCCTCTATCATATCTGAAGAAGTCAAAGACTTGATGTTGCAGCTTGTCATCTGGAATTATAAAATGGTACTGTGATTTTCTTTATCCAATCCTCTATTTTCAGATCATGAATCTGAGACCTCAAAGGGTTAAATGATGTGTTCATGTCCCTACTTAGTGGCAGCTCACATTCTTAGCTAGGCAATGGAACCCTGAGAGACCAGTCTTTATTTGTAGCTATTCTCATTTTGCTGTTCAGATAATTTCTTTTTTTGACTAAACATATATTTTAGCCATCCATTGTTTACACAAAATTGTCAGTAACAAAAAATAAGTTCATAGATAGAAATTTTTACAGGTAATTGCAGAACTTAAGAGCTGAACCTTTTCAAAATTTTTATTTTTGAAACACCATATTTTAATGACCTTTACTTACTTTTACTTGGAGCAGAAAAGATTTGTTAAGAAAATTTAAATTTCCAGCAGGAAAAGCAAAAGCAAATTTTAGTAATTCAGCAATACCACATGAATGTAGAAGACACAATTTAGAAGGCTAAAATAGTCTTTCTTTTTAAAAAATTATGTTTTAAAATTATTTTAAAAATATATTGTTCATCTTCCAAAACAGAAATTAGCCTTTTTATTAATGCGCACACAAAATCTAAACTTGGGGGAAGGGATGAATCCCCTAAGACCTAAGCTTTCTATAAACAGCAAGTTGTTCTTGTAAAAACTCAACCTATCAAATGGCCAGAACCATCACTGGCAGAAGCAGAATCTTATCACTGAAACTCAAATTACTTGCCAACATTTCCGAGGTTACTGGAGTGAAACCATCTCAACAAAAGCATATTTTTCATTAGGTTTGTGCTCTTGGATGCTTTGTCTATTATATAGGAACTTCCTTAAGAGATACAAGAAATTATATGAGGCCTATCTGATAAATGCACACAGAATAACCAACTTCTTAGGGTTGGAAATAAGTTCTTTTAAACGAGAAGCTACATTTTAAAAATATCTCCAAATGCAGTAATTATAATCATTTCTTTCCTTTTGTAGTAGTACAAAATGTAGATTCAAATATATTTAATTTTAATTCAAAACCAACTGCTTTTGAGATAGGAAAAAAAATAATCACAAAACATGAAGGGCATTAAAATACCAGTACCTCACTAACATTTCAAAAGGTGTTTTATTCTTGTAAGACAACATATCTTTTAAAGGAGTGACTTTCTATTTCTTTTCCCCCTGAGAAAACCTCAGAGAGCAGAGAATTAAACAAAGGTAGGCTTTAGAGGCATCAAATTAGAATACAAAATAAGCATGTCTAATTCACATGTAACAATGCCTTTTGAACAAAAAACAGTCCCCAATCCACAGGACCAAATATCTGTAAATGAAGTTTTCATCATAGTCATTGTGTAAACACTAAACCATTATTTTAAAAATTAGATCATCACTAAAAGAATCTGAATTTTTCAAAGTTGTTCCACCCAAGTGTAAAAGTTCATAGTGATTAAGCGAATTATTATTCTATTACTTTTTTTATAAAAAGTAACAAGTACTTAACCTTAAAAAAAGTTCAAAAACTAAGAGAAAAATCATGCAAATATATTCACAATTCTTTGACAGATGATTTCATTGTTAAATACAACATATTTGTTGAAAAATTCTACTTCAAAATAGTGTTTTACTGCTTAATTGTGACTATTGAATCAATAAATAACAATACATGGAAGTGAAAATGTGAAAATTATAATAAGGAGTATTTATAATTTAAAATGATAATTTATGTCTAAATAAAAAATTATATTTCATCTAAATACAACATTTCTCCTATGGTGGTAGATATTTCCATTTTAGTAAGATAATTAAATTCTTCTTAAAACAAATAATAATTATAAAATTTTCCATCTCGAAACTTTAGTTTCTCTTTGTTTCTTGAAAATGTGTTTTCTAATGAATAAGATTAATTGCTAAATTCTACTTTTGGTAGCTACCTAAACAATTATTTCAAATGCCTCATATAATTAAAAAAAAATCTATTCAATTAAAATTTGTGAATAATCTACTAATTAGATCCTATCTCCCTAATCATGATTATGCTCTTTACATGATAGAGGAAAATAATTTTTTACAACTAAACAAATATAAACTTTTATTCTATTCATATTCCAAAAAAAGGCATCGTAAAGTTTACATTTGAATTGGATACCTTTAATTGTGATTTTAAAAACAGAAAAATAAGGACTTTGTCTATAAGAAAAAAATTCACTATTAATTAAGCCTGGTTAATTAACCAACTAAAATCTGGTTATATTTTCACTTATTCCTCATACAATTTATAGACCACTAAGAAGTATAAAACGGTTCATATCTGAAAATATTAATACTATAAAGCTAATAAACCTATAAGTTCCTCTAAAAGACAGGTATTACAATAACTTATTGTAGCATAAGATATTCTTGGAAACCCAAACCCTAAAATAAATATTCTCTAAATATTTATTCTGGATGTTTAAATTCATTTTTATAATTTTCTTGGAGGAGAGAATTTTATTTGAAAGTATTTTATAGAGGAAGATATTTCAGCCAGTTTTGACAGCACATCACATGATTTAACATGTTCACAATAATGAATGTAAATAAATGTAGGTTCTCTAAACATCTTTTGTGCCCTGATAAATATTTATCCTTGTCTTTTGTGATGAAGTCCTATTGTCTACAGTTTCACCAAGGCAGAAGGTGGGGAGGGACACCTCCAAAGAGTTCGAAAGACCACGGCTGTGGAATGGGTGTTTCTATACAAAAAACATTTAATTAAGATCATCTCTGATTTTGAATCTCCCTCTGTGCTGATGAAAAGGCGAGCTATAAGGAAGAAGAAGGGCTCCCGCTGGCTGTAAACAGGGTAGAACAAATACGCTGCTGCTCCAAAACAAGGAAACATGGGCCCCCCTGCTGGCTAGCAATGGGAGGAAGTTATCTCCCACAGGCTTCAGAGATAAGTCCAAGCAAGGGATATACATATGAGAAACATAGGCACTCGGAGAAGGAAGAGGAAATGGAGCTAAACTATTCATCATGGTTTAGTTCCACTGGTGTCTCATGATGCCGTCAGATTTCTGAGCACAAAATGATTGGGACTTTATATTTCAGAAATCATGGCTGTAATATTTCTAAAGGGGCAGGGAGGTTACCCCCTAATACTCTACTGTATTAGCAGCAGAATGATGTATCAATTGGCTGTTTTGCGCATCAAATGATGAATATTCTCATTACTACTTCACATTGATGAAACACTTTTTTTCCATTGAATCTCCAGCATAAAACATCATGATAAAGCACTTTATAAAATGGAGATCTTTAATAAAGAAAATAGAATGGAATCCACGTGTTCCCCAAAATGTTAAACATTTGAAAGAAAAAGGTTGGCAGCCCAGTTTGTAGTTTTGAACCATGCTGGTTTCATGGAAATTAGAGTGGTGACGTTAGGGAAAACTTGATTCATCCCTCTTTTGACAGCTTCTTTGTAAAGTTATAGAAAGTGAACTTGAAAAATCTGATACATTATGAACCTATCCCACAATATTTGGTTCCGTAAGGCTTTTATATATAATCTCCAAATTTCTAACTCCATGCTCATAGCCTTTACCAAATATATATATATATATCATTACAAATCTTGTTTGACTCATTAGGTCTTTTGACTCATCTCTATTAAAATTTATTAAAAAATAAAATTAAAAATAAATAAATACCAATATTCCAGTTTAGTATAATTACATTAAATAACTCTCCATCAGCTGAAATTTGCATATTGAAAAAACTTCCTTCCTGTTTCTTAAGAAACTGTCCATTAGCACAGGGGTCCCCAACCCCCAGGCTGGGGACCGGTAGCGGTCTGCGGCCTGTTAGGAACCTGGCCGCACAGCAGGAGGTGAGCGGCTGGCTGCTGAGCAAAGCGTCATCTGCCGCTCCCCATCGCTCGCATTACCGCCTGAATCATTGCTCGCATTACCACCTGAACCATCCCCACCCTCCCCCCTCCATGGGAAAATCGTCTTCCACGAAACTGGTCCCTGGTGCCAAAAAGGTTGGGGACCGCTGCATTAGCAGGTTGTTCTTGTTTCTTCATGTTGTTGGTTGAAATATTGGGATTTCAAGCAAAATTAAATCTTACTAAGGAACAATAACATTATACCCTGTGATATTACAGTGACACCCTGGTGACAATGGTTTGTTTTGTTTTATTACTTAGTAGAATATAATTTTCTAGTGAAACTCTAAAGATGGGCAGAAGGCTGGAGTAATTTTTATGTTAAAAATTATCAAAAGGAAAATATGGAAAACAAAGAGATAGTAGTAGTTATAAATTTACACTTTTAAACCTAAAATGTATGCTTATCATAAATTGGCTGTTTATTTGATTATAAAATGAGTAGCAGTTAAGCAAAAAGACCATAGAATGTAAAGTTGAAAAACACTGTACAGGATTCCTATCAATGAACTATATGGAGAAGCAATTATTCTGTAGAGATAAAATAAACCCCCATCTCCTTTTCACTAACTGTGGGCGTATAGTGACACAGTCCAGGCCTTCTGATTCGCAGGTTCTCTGAGACGGAGCAACAGTAATATTCTACCTGCTTTGCAATACAGGCTTATATTGAGAAGAAAAGATTTCCTGTCATTCAGGATCATAAATAAGTTATCCCTAAAATTATCTCATCCAGTAGAAAATGATTGTGATACTCACTAGAACTTGGTTACAAATGCTCCAATTTTCCTCCTTCATGGGCACTTAGTAGGAATATACTTCCTCATCCCTTTGAGTTAGCTATGCCTGTAGGACTTGTGTCAGCCAATGAAATGTGAGCAGATGGGAAGCTTCAGAGTTAGCATGCCATTCACCAGAGTCTCTTTCTCTGCTCTATCAGTCAAGGTGGTCCCTCCATCAGCCTGGACTTCAACTAACTTTAACATGAACAAGACTCTTTGCTCTATAGTATAAGTAAAAAGTAAACCCTTGTTGAGATAAACCAATAAAATATATGGGATAGCTTATTACTGCAGCATAACCTAGAATATTCTGATTCACAAAATATATAAATTCCCAAAGGTCAAAATTATAAAAGTTATACCCAAAGGACTAAAAGTAAATAACTTTGTCTTTTTGACACAAACTGTGACGGCATCTTCAAATCAATTACAGTCCATTTTTAATTCCTACATTTCTAATCACCAATATCAGCTCTTTAGTTTTTTCTGTTATCCACTCATTTTCATAACAGGAAATTAAATTAAATGGTAAATTAATCACACAAATATTGTCACACAGACAAAAATGGTGACACTATCAAAACTGCTGACTTGAAGCAAAACCACAATAAAATTGTATGAAATTTTCATGTATAAACTGATGTTTAAAGGAGTGAATTTGACATAAAAAAGAAAATCTGGGGATGTCAACATTAAAGTCTATGTTCAAAAGACAGAGATGTTAGTCATTGATCATATACCATTAATATGAAAGTGTTTTATAAACTGTGACATACCATATAAAATTGAAATTTCCCAACAAATAGATTCTTTAACCCTTAACACAATAAAAGCTGTGCCTTAAATTCCATACATTAAACTGATCAATCTGTCAATTTTTGTCAGTCTTTGTTCAAAATGGACCATAACTTACCATGAAGATGGGGTTTTATGATGTGTCTTAGTTCAGATGTATGCTTAAAGGACTGTGGCATAGCTACATTCTGCATAAGTCTCTTTGGAGAGTACAGTTGACCCTTGAACAACACGGGTTTGAACTGCATGGGTCCACTTATACATGGTTTTTCATACTGAAAAATTTCTACAGCACTATATCATCCTGAGGCTGGTTGAATCCTTGGATGCAGAACCACAGATATGAAGGGTAGAGTATGGGACCTGAGCATCCTTAGATTTTGGTATCCCTGGTGGGTCCTGGAACACATCCTCTGTAACAAATGTACTTCCTTTATTGGAGTTCCTCTGGCATAATCTGTACACCTCTAGTCCTTTCAATGTGTGAAGCTTCATTACTTGTAAATGAATGAATGAATGAATACAAAGAAGAAATGTATTCAATTCACTAATGATAACAGCCATTTTTGAGAATTTACCATATACAAAGTAGCTGATGAGTGCTAGGGCAGAGGTTCTCAATGCTGGAGTGACATTAAAATCATCCGGGGAGATTTAGTAAACACCAGCTCCTGAGCCCCACCTAAAACCAATTAAATCAGGATCTTTACAACTAGACCTGAGTATTCGTCCTCCCCCACCAAGTAGGGGGATTTGTGGTCATATAGCAAGATTATGTTTTACTTTTTAAAAAACCGTACATACTTAAAGTATACAATTAGATAAGTTTTGACACAGGTAGAGGCACATAAAATATCACCACAATCAACTTCTATTATCTATTCATGAATATTTTTAAAAGCTTCTCAGTTGTTTCTGAAGAGCAGCCAAAGTTGAACAACATGGTACCAGATAGAGAGAAAGACAGATAGGAATGATACCTCTCTAGTAGCATAACATCATTCTTAGGGGACTAGCAAATAGGTAATTCTAAACACAAGGGAGACTAAAATAAGTCTAAATACAGAAACAAGCATTGTATTGTGAGAAAACCATAGGAATGAGAAAAACATCTTCACATTAGAGTTAGCCACAATCAACTATAATCTGATGAATGACATATTTCTATTACAGCTAAAATCATTTATGTTTTATAACATCTTATATGACAAAATCATAATATTCATCATCTGAAATAACTTTTACTCTGAAATAAAACTTTAAAATTTGTCTTTCAAAAACTCTCAATAAAAATAGCTTACTCTCCTCTGAATCACATAAAAATAACAGTATTTCAAAATAATATTTAATATTTAAAATACATTGCAATGAAAATAAATCAATGTTAATATTTGCTGTTATTATAACTAACTACTCATTTACAAAAAAGTACTTGTTAGATGCTATTTCAGAATTTTATTTAAAAATTCAAAAAAGCCTATATAAAAAAAAAAGCCTATATCAAACATTTCATTTTATTTTTAATATTGATATATTTATTTTAACTCTTCTGTACTTAGTCTGATTTGACCCAGTTCACTTTTTATAATTAATCTGAAGTTATTGTGAAAGATTTTGTCATGCTTATCTGTATATATTTATCACTATTGTTATGGTTCATCTATCACTGACAAGCTCCAGGAACTTGATACTTCACTGAACTTTTCTGGTACTATATTTATATAACATGGCATTAGGTTACATGATTTCAAGAAAACTATCAGATATATAAAACTATGATTTTATTTTATTTTATATTTTCTTAACAGCTTTATTGGAGTATAATTGCTTTAAAGTGGTGCGTTAGTTTCTGCTTTATAACAAACTGAATCAGTTATACATATACATATGTTCCCATATCTCTTCCCTCTTGGGTCTCCCTCCCTCCCACCCTCCCTATCCCACCCCTCTAGGTGGTCACAAAGCACTGAGCTGATCTCCCTGTGCTATGCAGCTGCTTCCCACTAGCTATCTATTTTAGGTTTGGTAGTGTATATATGTCCATGCCACTCTCGCACTTTGTCACAGCTTACCCTACCCCCTCCCCATATCCTCAAGTCCATTCTCTAGTAGGTCTGTGTCTTTATTCCCGTCTTGCCCCTAGGTTTTTCATGACCTTTTTTTTCTTTCTCTCTTAGACTCCATAAATATGTGTTAGCATACAGTATTTGTTTTTCTCTTTCTGACTTACTTCACTCTGTATGACAGGCTCTAGGTCCATCCACCTAACTACAAATAACTCAATTTCGTTTCTTTTATGGCTGAGTAGTATTCCATTGTATATATGTGGCACAGCTTCTCTATCCATTCATCTGTTGATGGACACTTAGGTTGCTTCCATGTCCTGGCTACTGTAAATAGTGCTGCAGTGAACACTGTGGTACTTGACTCTTTTTGATTTAAGGTTTCCTCAGGGTATATGCCCAGTAGTGGGATTGCTGGATCATATGGTAGTTCTATTTTTAGTTTCTTAAGGAACCTCCATACTGTTCTCCATAGTGGCTGTATCAATTTATATTCCCACCAACAGTGCAAGAAGGTTCCCTTTTCTCCACACCCTCTCCAGCATTGATTGTTTGTAGATTTTTTGATGATGGCCATTCTGACCAGTGTGAGGTGATACCTCATTGCAGTTTTTTTTTTTTTTTTTTTTGTAGGGGCCCCATGCCATGGAGATTTTTTTTTTTTTTTAATTTATATTTTTGGCTGTCTTGGGTCTTCGTTTCTGTGCGAGGGCTTTCTCTAGTTGCGGCGAGCGGGGGCCACTCTTCATCGCGGTGTGCGGGCCTCTCACTATCGCAGCCTCTCTTGTTGCGGAGCACAGGCTCCAGATGCACAGGCTCAGTAGTTGTGGCTCACGGGCCCAGTTGCTCCGCGGCATGTGGGATCTTCCCAGACCAGGGCTCGAACCCATGTCCCCTGCATTGGCAGGCAGATTCTCAATCACTGCGCCACCAGGGAAGCCCCTTCATTGTAGTTTTGATTTGCATTTCTCTAATGATTAATGATGTTGAGCATTCTGTCATGGGTTTGTTGGCAATCTGTATATCTTCTTTGGAGAAATGTCTATTTAGGTCTTCTGCCTATTTTTGGATTGGGTTGTTTGTTTTTCTGATATTGAGCTGCATGAGCTGCTTGTAAATTTTGGAGATTAATCCTTTGACAGTTGCTTCATTTGCAAATATCTCCCCCCATTCTGAGGGTTGTCTTTTCGTCTGGTTTATGGTTTCCTTTGCTGTGCAAAAGCTTTTAAGTTTCATTAGGTCCCATTTGTTTATTTTTGTTTTTATTTCCATTTCTCTACGAGGTGGGTCAAAAAGGATCTTGCTGTGATTTATGTCATAGAGTGTTCTGCCTATGTTTTCCTCTAAGAGTTTGATAGTGTCTGACCTTACATTTAGGTCTTTAATCCATTTTGAGTTTATTTTTGTGTATGGTGTTAGGGAGTGTTCTAATTTCATACTTTTACATGTACCTGTCCAGTTTTCCCAGCACCACTTATTGAAGAGGCTGTCTTTTTTCTACTGTATATTCTTGCCTCCTTTATCAAAGATAAGGTGACCATATGTGCATGGGTTTATCTCTGGGCTTTCTATCCTGTTCCATTGATCTATATTTCTGTTTTTGTGCCAGTACCATACTGTCTTGATTACTGTAGCTTTGTAGTATAGTCTGAATTCAGGGAGCCTGATTCCTCCAGCTCCGTTTTTCTTTCTCAAGATTGCTTTGGCTATTCAGGGTCTTTTGTGTTTCCATACAAATTGGGAAATTTTTTGTTCTGGTTCTGTGAAAAATGCCAGTGGTAGTTTGATAGGGATTGCATTCAATCTGTAGATTGCTTTGGGTAGTAGAGTCATTTTCACAATGTTGATTCTTCCAATCCAAGAACATGGTATATCTCTCCATCTATTTGTATCATCTTTAATTTCTTTCATCAATGTCTTATAATTTTCTGCATACAGGTCTTTTGTCTCCTTAGGTAGGTTTATTCCTAGATATTTTATTCTTCTTGTTGCAGTGGTAAATGGGAGTGTTTTCTTAATTTGACTTTCAGATTTTTCATCATTAGTGTAAAGGAATGGAAGAGATTTCTGTGCATTAATATTGTATCCTGCTACTTTACCAAATTCATTGATTAGCTCTAGTAGTTTTCTGGTAGCATCTTTAGGATTCTCTATGGATAGTATCATGTCATCTGCAAACAGTGACAGCTTTACTTCTTCTTTTCCAATTTGGATTCCTTTTATTTCTTTTTCTTCACTGATTGCTGTGGCTAGAACTTCCAAAACTATGTTGAATACTAGTGGTGAGAGTGGGCAACCTTGTCTTCTTCCTGATCTTAGTGGAAATGGTTTCAGTTTTTCACCATTGAGGACGATGTTGGCTGTCAGTTTGTCATATATGTCCCTTATTATGTTGAGGAAAGTTCCCTCTATATCTACTTTCTGCAGGATTTTCATCATAAATGGGTGTTGAATATGGTCGAAAGCTTTCTCTGCATCGATGGAGATGATCATAAGGTTTTTCCCCTTCAATTTGTTAATACGGTGTATCACATTGATTGATTTGCGTATATTGAAGAATCCTTGCATTCCTGGGATGAACTCCACTTGATCACAGTGTGCGATCCTTTTAATGTGATGATGGATTCTGTTTGCTAGTATTTTGTTGAGGATTTTTGCATCTATGTTCATCAGTGATATTGACCTGTAGTTTTCTTTTTTTGTGACATCTTTGCCTGGTTTTGGTGTCAGGGTGATGGTGGCCTCGTAGAATGAGTTTGGGAGTTTTCCTCCCTCTGCTATGTTTTGGAAGGGTTTGAGAAGGATCGTTGTTAGCTCTTCTCTAAATGTTTGATAGAATTCGCCTGTGAAGTCATCTGGTCCTGGGCTTTTGTTTGTTGGAAGATTTTTTTTTTTATTAATTAATTAATTAATTTATTTATTTATGGCTGTGTTGGGTCTTCGTTTCTGTGCAAGGGCTTTCTCTAGTTGCGGCGAGCGGGGGCCACTCTTCATCGCGGTGCGCGGGCCTCTCACTATCGCGGCCTCTCTTGTTGCGGAGCACAGGCTCCAGATGCGCAGGCTCAGTAGTTGTGGCTCACGGGTCTAGTTGCTCCGTGGCATGTGGGATCTTCCCAGACCAGGGCTCGAACCCGTGTTCCCTGCATTGGCAGGCAGATTCTCAACCACTGCGCCACCAGGGAAGCCCTGTTGGAAGATTTTTAATCACAGTTTCAATTTCAGTGCTCGTGATAGGTCTGTTTATATTTTCTATTTCTTCCTGGTTCAGTCTCGGAAGGTTGTGCATTTCTAAGAATTTGTCCATTTCTTCCAGGTTGTCCATTTTATTGCCATAGAGTTGCTTGTAGTAATTTCTCATGATCCTTTGTATTTCTGCAGTGTCAGTGGTTACTTCTCCTTTTTCATTTCTAATTCTATTGATTTGAGTCTTCTCCCTTTTTTTCTTGATGAGTCTGGTTAATGGCTTATCAATTTTGTTTATCTTCTCAAAGAACCAGCATTTAGTTTTATTGATTTTTGCTATCATTTCCTTCATTTCTTTTTCATTTATTTCTGATCTGATCTTTATGATTTCTTTCCTTCTGCAAACATTGTGGCTTTTTTGTTCTTCTTTCTCTAATTGATTTAGGTGAAAGGTTAGGTGGTTTATTTGAGATGTTTCTTGTTTCTTAAGGTAGGATTGTATTGCTATAAACTTCCCTCTTAGAACTCCTTTTGCTGTATCCCATAGGTTTTGGGTCATCGTGTTTTCATTGTCATTTGTTTCTAGGTATTTTGTGATTTCCTCTTTGATTTCTTCAGTGATCTCTTGGTTATTAAGTAGTGTATTGTTTAGGCTCCATGTGTTTGTATTTTTTACAGTTTTTTTCCTGTGATTGATATCTAGTCTTATGGCATTGTGGCTGGAAAAGATACTAGATACAATTTCAATTTTCTTATATTTACCAAGCCTTGATTTGTGACCCAAGATATGATCCTGGAAAATGTTCCATGTGCACTTGAAAAGAATGTGTATTCTGTTGTTTTTGGATGGAATGTCCTATAAATATCAATTAAGTCCATCTTGTTTAATGTATCATTTAAAGCTTGTGTTTCTTTATTTATTTTCATTTTGGATGATATGTCCATTGGTGAAAGTGGGGTGTTAAAGTCCCCTACTATGATTGTGTCAGTGTCGATTTCCCCTTTTAAGGCTGTTAGCATTTGCCTTATGTATTGAGGTGCTCCTATGTTGGGTGCATAAAATTTTACAATTGCTGTATCTTCTTCTTGGATTGATCCCTTGATCATTATGTAGTCTCCTTCTTTGTCTCTTGTAATAGTCTTTATTTTAAAGTCTATTTTGTCTGATACGAGAATTGCTACTCCAGCTTTCTTTTGATTTCCATTTGCGTGGACTATCTTTTTCCATCCCCTCACTTTCAGTGCCTATGTGTCCCTAGGTCTGAAGTGGGTCTCTTGTAGACAGCATATATACGGGTCTGGTTTTTGTATCCATTCAGCCAGTCTATGTCTTTTGGTTGGAGCATTTAATCCATTTACATTTAAGGTAATATTCGATATGTATGGTCCTATTACCATTTTCTTAATTGTTTTGGGTTTGTTATTGTAGGTCTTCTCCTTCTCTTGTGGATCCTGCCTAGAGAAATTCCTTTAGCATTTGTAGTAAAGCTGGTTTGGTGGTGCTGAATTCCCTTAGCTTTTGCTTGTCTGTAAAGGTTTTAATTTCTCTGTCAAATCTGAATGAGATCCTTGCTGGGTAGAGTAATCATGGTTGCAGGTTTTTCTCCTTCATCACTTTAAATATGTCCTGCCACTCCCTTCTGGCTTGCAGAGTTTCTGCTGAAAGATTAGCTGTTAACCTTATGGGGATTCCCTTGTGTGTTATTTGTTGTTTTTCCCTTGCTGTTTTTAATATTTTTTCTTTGTATTTAATTTTTGATAGTTTGATTAATATGTGTCTTGGCGTGTTTCTCCTTGGATTTATCCTGTATGGGACTCTCTGCGCTTCCTGGACTTGATTAACTATTTCCTTTCCCATATTAGGGAAGTTTTCAACTATAATCTCTTCAAATATTTTCTCAGTCCCCTTCTTTTTCTCTTCTTCTTCTGGGACCCCTATAATTCGAATGTTGGTGCGTTTAATGTTGTCCCAGAGGTCTCTGAGACTGTCCTCAGTTCTTTTCATTCTTTTTTTTTTATTCTTCCCTGCAGTAGTTATTTCCACTATTTTATCTTCCAGGTCACTTATCCGTTCTTCTGCCTCAGTTATTCTGCTATTGATCCCTTCTAGAGAATTTTTAGTTTCATTTATTGTGTTGTTCATCATTGTTTGTTTGCTCTTTAGTTCTTCTAGGTCCTTGTTAAACGTTTCTTTTATTTTCTCTCTTCTATTTCCAAGGTTTTTGATCATCTTTACTATCATTATTCTGAATTCTTTTTAAGGTAGACTGCCTATTTCCTCTTCATTTGTTAGGTCTGGTGGGTTTTTGGCTCCTTCATCTGCTGTGTGTTTTTCTGTCTTTTCATTCCGCTTAACTTACTGTGTTTAGGGACTCCTTTTCGCAGGCTGCAGGTTTGTAGTTCCCTTTGTTTTTGGTGTCTGTCCCCAGTGGCTAAGGTTGGTTCAGTGGGTTGTGTAGGTTTCCTGCTGGAGGGGACTAGTGCCTGTGTTCTGGTGGATGAGGCTGGATCTTGTCTTTCTGCTGGGCAGGTCCATGTCTGGTGGTGTGTTTTGGGGTGTCTGTGGCCTTATTACAATTTTAGGCAGCCTCTCTGCTAATGGATGGGGTTGTGTTCCTGTCTTGCTAGTTGTTTGGCATAGGGTGTCCAGCACTGTAGCTTGCTGGTCGTTGAGTGAAGCTGGGTCTTGGCATTGAGATGGAGATCTCTGGGAGATTCTCGCTGGTTGATATTACGTGGAGCTGGGAGGTCTCTTGTGGACCAGTGTCCTGAACTTGGCTCTCCTACCCGAGAGGCACAGCCCTGACGCCTGGCTGGAGTACCAAGAGCCTTTCATCCACACGGCTCAGAATAAAAGGAAGAAAAAATAGAAAGAAAGAAAGAAGGTAAAATAAAATATAGTAAAATAAAATAAAATAAAGCTATTAAAATAAAAAATAAAAAATAATTATTAAGAAAAAAATGTTTTACAGTAAAAAAAAAAAAAAAAAAGGACAGACAGAACCCTAGGACAAATGGTAAAAGCAAAGGTATACAGAAGAAATCACACACAGAAGCATACACACTCACAAAAAGAGAAAAACGGAAAAAAATACATATATCTTTGCTCCCAAAGTCCACCCCCTCAATTTGGGAAGATTCGTTGTCTATTCAGGTATTCCACAGATGCAGGTACACCAAGTTGATTGTGGAGATTTAATCCACTGCTCCTGAGGCTGCTGGGAGAGATTTCCCTTTCTCTTCTTTGTTCGCATAGCTCCCAGGGTTCAGCTTTGGATTTGGACCCACCTCCGCGTGTAGGTCGCCTGAGGGCGTCTGTTCCCGCTCAGACAGGACGGGGTTAAAGGAGCAGCTGCTTCGGGGGCTCTGGCTCACTCAGGCCGGGGGGGAGGGAGCGGTACGGAGGAGGCGGGGCGAGCCTGCGGCAGAGGGTGGCGTGATGTTGCAGCAGCCTGAGGCGCGCTGTGTGTTCTCCCGGGGAAGTTGTCCCTGGATCACAGGGCCCTGGCAGTGGCGGGCTGCACAGGCTCCCAGGAGGGGCGGTGTGGATAGTGACCTGTGCTTGCACACAGGCTTCTTGGTGGCGGCAGCAGCAGCCTTAGCGTCTCCTGCCCATCTCTGGGGTCCGCGCTGATAGCCGCGACTCGTGCCCGTCTCTGGAGCTCCTTTAAGCGGCGCTCTTAATCCCCTCTCCTCGCGCACCGCGAAACAAAGAGGGAAGAAAAAGTCTCTTGCCTCTTTGGAAGGTCCAGACTTTTTCCCAGACTCCCTCCCGGCCAGCTGTGGTGCACTAGCCCCTTCAGGCTGTGTTCATGCCGCCAACCCCAGTCCTCTCCCTGCGATCCGACCGAAGCCGGAGCCTCAGCTCCCAGCCCCGCCCCACCCGGCGGGTGAGCAGACAAGCCTCTCAGGTTGGTGAGTGCTGCTGGGCGCCGAGCCTCCGTGCGGGAATCTCCCTGCTTTGCCCTCCGCACCCCTGTGGCTGCGCTCTCCTCCGTGGCTCCGAAGCTCCCCCCCTGCTACCTGCAGTCTCCGCCTGCGAAGGGGCTTCCTAGTGTGTGGAAACCTTTCCTCCTTCACAGCTCCCTCCCACTGATGCAGGTCCCGGCCCTATTCTTTTGTCTGTTTTTTTCTTTTTTCTTTTGCCCTACCCAGGTACGTGGGGAGTTTCTTGCCTTTTGGGAGGTCTGAGGTCTTCTGCCAGCGTTCAGTAGGTGTTCTATAGGAGTGGTTCCACATGTAGATGTATTTCTGATGTATTTGTGGGGAGGAAGGTGATCTCCGCGTCTTACTCTTCCGCCGTCTTAAAGCTCCTCCGCAAGTATGATTTTATATACAGAAGCCCACCCTTTCCCAATCGGAACTCACTCTAAATTTGGAAAGCTAGAACCATTTTAAGCTATTAGCTGTCACATCATATTTGTCAACCTTGAACACTAGAGCCCCTTTTTAGAAGAAAAAAGTGTTTGCAGACCTTTAGTTTGGACCTCAATTTTTTTTCAAAGTTTAAATATAAAACTAAATATAAATTCCTAGGGCTTATAAGGCTCATGAAACTGTAAAGTCAAGAGAAATGTGTAAAATAAAAACAAATCTACAAAGAAAAATTCATTTTCTCCCCTCCTGACAGAAGTTGAAAGCTGAAGATTTTCTTACTTCCCAAGATATAGGAAAAGAATGTCTTGATAGTAACTAAGTCAATTGAGAATAATGTTTTCTTCAACAGTGGTTGATAGATCAGTGCAACCATAGTACATTCAATTTAGTTTCCTTCATTATTGAAATAGTCAAAACAATCTAGCAAGTGTTCAAAGACTGTGTCATTGACAATGTGTGTGAAATATACTACATATGACACTATTAAGAGTTAACAAACCTTGACACTTGGAAAGAAGTGACTAAGACCAAGCAGTTAAAATTTATCAAGGATAATTACAGAGACTTAACATTTGGTTCAAAATTTTTAACTAAACAAAAATATCATAAGAAAAACCTAGCTTGGCTGCTTTTCATATGATGAAGACAAGCAGAACAAAAACAACTACTTGATTCAAGTTGTGTGAAATAACTGCTAAATTCATTCAGTCTTCATGTCAATCTCTCCATCTCAAATTTTCCATGACATCCTCATGACTTTCCTATTTCTAGCCAGCTCAGCCTTACTCTTTGAGTTTAAGAATCAAATATCCAATTACATTCTTCAAAACAAAGGACACTGACAATTACATAATCATAAATACTTCAATATGAATATCAGGAAAAATCATAATAATATAGCCTTGGAGGTGAATTATTTGGTGGTCTATGTATACAACCATTTTGAATCAAACCAGGATAATCTACTTGCATCATATAATAGTTACAATTCACCATGTCTCTTAAACTCTTACTCAGGATTCAAACTATCGTTTACTTTAGTTTCCACAGATTTGGAAGTAGTCAATCTCAGAGTATTAAACAGCTGTAGCTATAATACTGAATAAATCTCTGATACTTCAAGCCTCAATTTAACATCCAGAAAACACAGCCCAGACTAGATCATTTCTAAGTCACATATATGGTTCCCATTCCTATGGTATTCCCCTAATATGAAACTTCAAAGGCTCCCATAAGTTACCAAATTAAACAATATCTCTTCAGTCTGACCCACCCAGGAGATCACAAGCTCCTGCTTATTATAAATCTGAGTCTTCTCAAAATAATGATCAGCAAACACCATTTGAACCACAATACACAGTAATCAAATGTGATTAAATTCATTGGAGTGGGGAGAGGGGATGGCAAATAAATTGAGAAGAAATGAACTTGGTACCAAGTTGTGAAGAAAATCAAATGGCAAACTGAGGAGTTTGGGCTTTTTCCTCTAAGCAATGCAAAGTCATAAAAATTTTTGAATGGGTGACTATCTCATTAATTCCACACAAATTTCAGGAAGAACCTTGATGGCACTGTGGTTGGTGGACAAGAGAAGGAGGAATACAGAAATAGTTAGGAGGTTGTAAAAAAATCAAGGAGCAGATTTTGTGGTTCTAAAACTAAGGTAATAGATACAAAGATAAAGAGAAGTTTGGGACAAATGTAAAGATGTGATCAATAGGATTTTGATGAAAGTCAGTTAGGGGTAGGACAAAGACTTTAGCATAAAATAATAATTCAATATAGATTATATATTAAGAGCCTAGTAAGTTGAAATCAACAAGGACACGAATGGTAGGAGGTGCAGTTTAGAGAGAAAGAGCTTATTAAAGTTTTAGGTATCTTTGGGTTATCAAATTAAAAATATACTATGCCAACTGGAGATACTGAACCTTGGCGAGTTCAAGCAGAAGATTAAGATCTCTTGAGTATAGGGGTTAAACATTCTAGCTGTTCTGGAAGACAGCATTTTCTACTTCTTAGCATAGTTCCTAGTGCATAGCTAATTTTCACTAAATGTTTGATGGATGGCTGGATAAACACTGAATATCAAATTCTGGCAGAAATTTATCTTGTTTTTTAAAAGCTACAGTAAAAATGTTAAAAAGAAAAGGGAAGGGCAATAAGAGAACTCACCAGACAAAGCTATTATACTAGACATTTAACAGGTTATTGTCATAGAGGGTCAAAAAGTACTGAGAAGAAAATCTGATAGAGTAAATTTTCTGGATGAAGGAAAAGTAGAATATAGAGGGAATAGCCTTGGGAAAGAACAAGGATATTAAACATTTCCTTTTTCGACAAGAGAGTATTTCTAAAAGTCAGATTCCTAAAAGATCCTAACGCTGGATCTAAACAGATCTTTAATTCTTATCTCTGGCCCTAGTGTTACCCCCCATTGTAGTTAATCTTTCCCATTCCCGAAAGACTCACCTTCCTAAATAAGTGTGACTCATATAATTCACCAGCTTATGTTTGGCAGCTTTGTGCCTAGAGTGTAAATCCAATGAATCACTTGGGCTTTCTAAGAATTTGCACAAACTAGCCCCATCTCTGTCCAGTAGAATTTGCACAAACTAGCCCCATCTCTGTCCAGAATATTGAAATTTGAGCAATAGGATTACTTGTGTTAAATTGACAGAACTCTATTTGACTTAGTATATGACATGGATTACATATTGTTTTAAAACATTCTCCAAACATTTAAAAAAGTTGATTATATTAAAACCTTATTATAAACAATCCAGGATACACTTAGAAAAATTTTGATAGAAATAAATCTCAGAATTTAAAAAATGGAATGAGAAATAGATTAGGTATTCAGCAGAACTAACAAGTTAGAAAAGAGAAAATATATCCACAGAGAATATTGTAAAGATTCTAATGTAAATGTAACTTCCTTAACAGTACCAAAAAGAAGGAAAGCAATAAAAAAATACTATAGACCATCCTCACTTTTGAGCATTCTTTCAAATTCCCTCTTAAATTAAAAAAATATTGAACTAAAGTATGTAAGAAAAGAATAAGCTTCCAGCTATTCAAGGATAACATAAAATTAGCAAGTCACCAGATGAAGAAAGGAAAACCAAATCATCCTCTCAACAGATTCAAAAAATATTTGTATATCTCAAGATTTATAGAGCATCAACAGAAATTTCTGATCTAATTTAGTTCATTAAGAATAAGATAACTTCTTAACATGAAAAGGAATAAAACTTAGTCAACATCATACTTTAATACCATCATGAGAGTCATTCCCAATAAAACTAGGAAGAAGTTATTCACCGTTATTTAACGTTGAACTAAAAGCTGTAGTCAAGACAATAAGTGGTGAACTTGAAATTTTAAAGTGTGTGGGACATTAAAAAGGAAAAGATAAACTAAATCATTTCTATTTTCAGATAATATGATTTTCAGCCTGAAACCACAAAGAACCAACTGAAAAATAATCACAACTAATAAAGAGCTAAATGAAGTATCAGGATACAGAAAAAAAATGTACAAATTTATATTATCTACCTGACTTTGCAGAAAAAAACAATTAAAATATTATGGATAATTTTGCAACATCTGGGCACTGTTCTAAGCACTTTATCTGTATTAACTTATTTAATCCTCAAGACAAACTTATCAACTAGGTATGGATTATTAGCTCCATTTTTCCTATAAGGAAAGGAAGGCCCAGAGAGAGTAAGAATTTGCCCAAAGTCATGCAGAGAGAGTGCAAGTGATTCAAACCCAGGTTGCAGAGTCATTTGGGGGCAAATGGGGTTAACCTAAATTTTACATTGTTATCCCTCTCACTTTTCAAATTCCTGCAGAAAGATGTGTGTTCACATACTGAAAACATTCACGGTTTATACGAAGGGTTAACTGGTTATACTTAGGTGGTATGAATATGGTTGTTTTGTTCTTATTTAAATTTATCTTCATTTAATATCTGTCCATTGTAAATATAATATGTGTAATGAGAAAATATAATAAATGCAATTTTAAAGCACTTTCCTTGTGTCATGAGGTCAGAGGTAAAATTATCTGTATTTTGGACATCTCCCTCATATTCAATAGTGTGAAAGGACTAAGAGCCCATCTGGCTAACACCATGATGACCACAAACTTTAGAAGCAAGTTTCAAGGATGACAGTCCTTAGTTCCTGCCAAGTGCTTATAAACAAGAAGAATAATGACTTCATTTCTCCCATCTCAAAACTTGAGGAAATAAACTCTTAATGAAGATGATTCCAGAGTAAGTTTAGACCAGTTTACTCAGATGTCAAAATGTATGAGGTACAGAATTTATGCATCTATTTAAGCCCATACATTATATTTTATAATTTTAATATAAGAACATAAACATAATTATCTGGAAAAAGAACTTTATATGTATATTTCTATATACAATCCTACCTATCTATATTTGCTTGTAGCAGATCTATTAATTTCCAGACACTATTTTATTCCAGATTTTAGAAGAGAGTTATCAATAGTCCCCAAGTTTACATGCCATATATTTGCATTCCAGTATGATAATTTAAAAAGAAAAGCAAGTTCTTTCACAATTCTCCTTTAAAAAAAAAGACTTAAAATATGAGTGAAGAATAGTAATTCATATTTCTCATTTCAATACTCAGAAAATTATATTAATTACAGATGAAAAAATATGGTGATATAATAAATAGTTCTACTTACCATTTGGATAGATGCTTCGAATTTCATTTGGACAATTATCCCAGTAAAATTCCTAAAGATCTGAAAATGAGAGCAATTGAGGAGGATCAGTAACACATACTCTATACATCATTTTATAATATATTAATTCCACATATTTGAGTATACCTGTTCCAAATTTCCACAAGGACACAGCCAGACTTGGGATTTTCATTTAATATGAATATTGTCTAAACTCAGGAAGTATCATGCCCTTTTATTAATTCACACACCACCTTTCATGCACCTTAGTGCACGAGAAATAATTCATTCTGACTCTGAGTTTATACTTCGCTTAAAGTCAAGAGACTGCACCACTCTGTTCTTATTTTTCAATGCAAACTTTCTGTGGGGTAAAATTGCATTGTGGTGTTTTAGTGTGATAGGACAAAATCTATATCATGAAATTTTTACATCCATGAGCTAATTGATAAGTTTGGCAATTATATCATCTGCGGAAAAATATTTAAGGTAGGGATTACAAGGTATTCAGATATATACTATAATTGCTAAGTACTTTCATAAAACCAGGAGACCACTCATCAATCAAAAAAAAATCTTTATTTTTAAAAGATGAGGAAAATGAGACCCAGTGAAGGAGAAATGGCTTGGCTAAGATCTTAGCTTAGAGGCAGTACTAATGACCAGATGTTAAATCTCAAGGCTTTAGTTATATTTTTCCATGTTGTTATTTTAAAACATTTATTAATGGTCTGATATATACCAGGCACTGAATTGGGCACTGTATAATGAACAAGATAGATAAAGGACCTGCCTTCATGAAACTTAATTCTACTTATATTTACTCATTAAAGTATTGAATATACATTTCCATCCATATAAATGATATAGAATGCAAATATAACCAGGATACCAAGATTTTAGAATGCAGTTCTATTATGATGCAAGCCTGTTTTTCAATGAATATTCTTTTTTAACCCTTGAAATACATTTGTCCCACAAAATACATAGCTAAACATCTGAATATCTTTGACATGTAGATAGATATTTTGTGCAAAGACAGATCCTTCAAAAATTGAAAAGAATACATTTTTTCCATTGACTATTTTAAAGGGAATCTTTTATTTGCTTACTGATCTGAATCTGTCTCAACTTTCAGACTCAGTATGAAGCTTAAAAGCATGCTGTAGAGTTAAAAGTTCCACATGTGCAAATGAGTAAATAGATTCCACATGGAAGAACAAAATAAAGACCTTGAGATCCATTCTGCAAATAATTTAACTACTGTTTCATATTTAGTAATGAGTTCAGTGTTCTGCTTATAGTAGGCATTTGCAAAATAGGATGACATAGTTTAAGCATAAAAGATTGAATTTCTAGACTACTAAAGCACCTTTCTTACTCCATTTTTATGCCTCCTACCAATAAGATATAATTACTTTCCTGTTTAGTTGCATTATCTTGACAACTTTGGAAATATAAACAAAGAG
This sequence comes from Balaenoptera physalus, assembly GCF_965194825.1. Lineage (NCBI taxonomy): Eukaryota > Metazoa > Chordata > Mammalia > Artiodactyla > Balaenopteridae > Balaenoptera > Balaenoptera physalus. The sequence continues at coordinate 118,803,519 of NC_138891.1, read as the reverse complement.
CCCAAAATAACGTACTAAACATGAGCCAAAGTTCTGCCTAAAATTACAGTTCTACCTAAAATTAACACAATTAACACAGATATATACAAAATGTTTACTAAATATAAAATGATTATTGGTTAGGTTCCCTTGAGGTAGACAGCCCAGTCTGTCAATGTGGCTACTGTCTCAGGTCCCTTAAGAATGCTTCTGTTTTAGCAGTTAGCTTTCAGATTCCCCATAGACTCCCTTAATATGACATTCAATATACTGAATTAGTGAATCACTTCGCCAAAAAAAAAAAAAAAAAAAAATCAAATTGTAGAATAGACACATCAGAGGAAGCCTGAGGAGAACTGTTCCCTTCATTTTAAAGAAGAGGTGACAAGAGCATGGCCCATGGTCACATACTTGATTACTGATAGAACCCAAGTTGGTTAATACCCCTTAATTACTAGTTCCAGGTCTTCCACAACTTCACAACTAAGCTAAGAAGAGTTTCTTTTATTCTCATTAACTTAGCATCTAAGGGGCGTTTTATGGCAGATATCACAAAAATAAAATGCTAATATATAAAATACTATAATAATATAGATTATTATTGAATACATATGTAATATATATATATATTCACAGAATTGTCTGAACTTGAAATCTGTGTCTTCTGCTTCTAGTGACCAACTCCATTCAACATTTAAAGATACTATCTTAATTTCAAACTCCTAATTTGGGATTAGTATATATACACTACTGCATATAAAATAGATAACCAACAAGGACCTACTGTAGAGCTCAGGGTACTCAATATTCTGCAATAACCTATATGGGAAAAGAATATGAAAAAGAATAGATTATATATATGTATAACTGAATCACTTTGCTATGATTCATCTGAAACTAACACAACATTGTAAATCAACTATACTCCAATATAAAATTTTAAAATGTTAAATACTAATAATTACAAATAATAATAAAAATTTTAAAAATAAAGATACTATCTTTCCAGAATTATGACACTTAGGAAACATAATCAATTGCACCACCAAGGTTTGTAACCATTATCTTTGGCCAACTTCCTTCTACCTTCCTTGGAGTAAACTTTTTCCAGTAGATGAGATCTCTACAGGTTTTTCTGAAGTGCCTTCCACTTTTGGAATTAAATTTAGTGCATTCCTAAGAAAAACCTCACAGCTTATTGTCCTATGTTATGCTCTTATTCCTAATAACTACCATTATATAAATCTTGGTTGTAAGACTTGAATTTTTCAAAATATCAAATATCAGAGTGTCCTTCTTTTGTTCTATTTCTTTCTTTACTTAAAAACTTAATTCTTATTTATATCCTTGAAACAAATGGTGCATGCATTGATATTATCTGTCGTCTGATTAGAAAAAAGTGTCAAAGATTATCTCTTATAAGTATTATCTTACTTATGACTGGGAATTGGAGAGTCCAATAAAGCACGTGATAGAAACAATGTTTCACTCCCATTCATTCAAACAAGGCATTAACTAGGGGCCAAGTGCTTATGACAGAAACAAGTCACATTGATGCTAACTCTATTTACCACAAGTTTATCAGTTACTATATGTTTGAAATAAGATGACCAATTTCTTTTAATAATGTCTTTGCTAGATAGTTAAAGGAAAGAAAAGGGGCCACTAAAAGAGAAAGGGGAAGGAAAATCCTAATAATGATGATAGTAGTCATCATGTACCCATGCCCACTATGAGTTATAGAGAGTTTAAGCCAGAGAATAACATGACTTGATTAACCTTTCAATGGCATTATTCTGGCTGCTAAGTGGAGAACAGATGCAGGAGTTGGGGTGGGATGGCTCTAGACAAGCAGGGAGAAAGTTAGAAGACTATCTACAGTGCAAGCATAACATATAGATGCTTTCAACTAGAATGCAGTAGTGGAAATGACACAAGCAGATGCAGTGGAGATGTCTGGAGAATGAACTGTTTAGAGAATAGAGGATGTCTCAGGTTTTTGGCTTGAGTTAACGAGGTAGACTGTAGTGCTTTTTTAAAAAACAGGTCTAGGGAGAGACAGACATACTTGTGCGTGGCAGAGCAGAAGGAGAATGGGAGGAAAGACTATTGTTTTGGCCATTTGACTATGTAGGTTTAAAAATACTTGTTATAGAAGTCATGGTAAACAAGATGTTCTGTCAAATACTATAATTTCTTCCTTATCAATCACTGTTTCCTTGATAGGAAGGACAATAGCCAGCTTCCCATTTCTGCTGCATCGTGTTGAGATGCTTCTTGAGTAATTCCATATCTATATTCTCAACCTCTGGCTCTACCAGCTCCTTTCCCACAAATCGTTAATAATGCTCATATATCTCTTATTTTGGCAAGTAATACATCTCTCTATCCTGTGAGTCCCTCTAGTTAATGTCCTCCCCTCCCTTTCACAGCTCAGCTTCTTAAAAAAGAATATGAACTTGTTCATTTGAACTTTTCCATTTATTTTTAATTCTACTGCGCTACTGAGTGGGTGTTTCCACTTCCACTACATTACTGAAGCTGACCTCACAAAGGTCCCTAAGAAACTCTTAATTGTGATATCTTATGGATTATTTCGGCAAAAGTTTTTACTGGCTCCTCCACTTCAATGTGATGTTTCTTCACATCACTATTGCTAATTTTATTCTTTATCCTCTCAACACCATGAGTAATATTAACACTCCATTTATTAACTGCTGATGACCAACAAATCTGTATCTTTAATCCACTTCTGTATTCTGACCTGTAGACCCACATATTCAACTGGTTACTTGGCATCTCCACTTGGCTGTCCCGCATACACTTCAAACAAAGCATGGCTAAACACTGAGCTCCTTACCTTCGCTCTCAAACCTCCCCTCCTATTCCTGTGGTGGGTAACATCACCATCCACTCATTGACTCATAACTCGCCTGAGAATCAACACTTGCTACTGCATTTTCCACATCTTCCAGATGTTATCACTGACCCACTCCTGTCAATACCACTTCCTTAACAAATCCTGCATCAACCCTTCTCCACCCCCAATGTGCTCTGGCTTTATTTTATGTCTCAGTATTACCTGAATGAATCATTCATCTTATTGTGCTTCCCCTATTCCTCCACTGCACTGCCTCCAAAGGTCTCTTTCGAAACTGTACAGCCCAGTTGCCCTCCTGCTTACAACCCTTTAAAAGGCCTTCACTACCCAAAGGAAAAAGTCCATGGAATTTAGTGTGGCTTCTGATTATTTCCAAGATCTGACCCCTCCTTTATCTCCTTATCTTCATTCTTATCTCTCACCAAACCCTATCTACATGCCCTAGCAGTAGCATATATCAGACCTGTTGTTTGATGTTTTTTTTTCTTTTTCCTCTTCTCAAAGTGCATTATGTCAGAATATGGCCCCATCTCTACCCACGAATAATCTCTCTATCCATCCAGATTCTGCTGGACCTTCCCCACTTAAATGAATATCCCTTGATCATCCTGGTAGAAGGGATTCTTCTTGGTTATTTTACTCCTGTTTGTACTAAGTTCTCATATAGCAACTCTAATATTTTATGGAATTCATTAATTTCATGCCTCTAACCTCACTCTGCTGGTCTTGTCTTGATAACCCTACTGACATGGTTGGTGTTCAATAAATGATTGATGATTTATTCATCAATTTATTCATCATTTTATTTTATTCATCATTTATAAATGATTTATAAATAAATCATTTATAAATGATTTATTCAGGAATGAATAAAGAAGAATAATGAATTAATTACTGTGCAAATGATTTCTCCCAAAACCCTACAAAAACCCCTAATATTCCAAATAATTGTTAAAACTCTCCATGATTTACTTTCTAATCTCATTTTAAGGTAGAGCTCACTGAAAATAATACACCTATATTATATAAACTGTCTAGCATGAAAAGAACAAAATGTCAACACAGGACAAATCTATTAGGTCAACTATTGACAGACATAAGCCATTTCATGGACTTTGGCTAAAGCTAAACTTGAGAAAACAACTCCAAGTTAAACTTTGAACTTCAGAGTTTAGGGAGAAGGAAAGCAACTGAAATAAACTGCATGTTCAGCTTAAATTCAATTGGCACTATTTCTAGATATGGCTTAAAATTCTGTTAGCTGTCTTGTTTCTTATTGCCAAAGCTAACCATAGGCAAAGCATGTGAATTGCTTCAGGACTTCAGCACATAATGTTTTTTCAAAACATATGTAATGTTATTCATGTGGTTGAGTCAGAACTACACTTATCCAGTGGTACAGATGGAAATGATTTGTTCTGGAAAGTGAGATAGTTTTATTATTTTACCATTTTTACCTACAGAAATAAGTTCACATGCTAGTACATATGAGTCTCCGACCGTAAAATACACCCAGACATATTTGAATCTGAATGCCGTCATATTACAACTCTGAAATTTACTTTGTACCTCTACATTAATTACATTTGAGTCTCTATTTTAATTTTTAAAATACATACAGTGTATACACTTATGTTAATTGCAAAAGATTCAAACAATACACACATATTTGATATAAGAAAGTTTCCCTTCCTCTTGTTCTTCTATTTTATTCCTTTCTCTAGAGGTAAGAGTTTAGTGTACATCATTCAAGTTATTATGTTACAAAATTACATATGTGGTTTTTAACATACATATGATTAATTCTATGTATTGATCTATGTCTTGCATTTTCTCTTAATAGTGAGACTTAAAGATATTGTTGGTAGAAGTATAAACTGTCAAGAAAATTGTTGAAGGGTGATTTTAAAATTCAGCTTTTAACTAGCAATTCCACTTCTGCAAAACAAGGCAAAAACAGTGGTATTTCTTGCAGGGTTGTTAGAAATAATGAAGTAATGGAAACAATATAAACATCTAATAATATGGGAATGTTTTAATATATTATGATATATCCATACTATATAAATGTAGTGAACTTATGTACTTATAAGTTATTTATTTATTCTTCTGGAAATATTAATTTAGCTTTATTTCTAAGCAATATTCCTCAAGAATAAGTCTAGTGAAAGAATATCAGTAATTATAAGTTCTTCAGTGTCAGAGAAAAACTCTTAAGATAATAAAAATTTCTGGTAGATTTCAGATTGAAAAAGGATAGGATTTAGTTTTTCTTAGAACTCTCACCCACTAGGGGTGTAGTTACAAAGATCATTAGGCTTGGAAAACTAACTTTGAGAAAACTGACTTGATCTTTCTCAGCCTCAGTTTCCCAATCTCCAAATTGGAATAATAACAATGATAATTAAGTATGAAAGCACCCAGTGTAAAGAGCTACTCATAAAATGTGTTTAAAAACTATAATGAAAATTCCTCCTCCAATAATTCTTTGATGAACTCAACTACATTTTGATTATTTCAGTTCTTTAATACCTACCAACTGAATTTAGACAATAAGTAAGGACAATTGGTTAATAAAACAATAGGTCTTTCGTTAAGGATGATAATTTATTAAATAAAACTGCACTTTAAGTACAGCACTTGCAAAAAAACAGTCTCTTTTTTAGTGACATTGAGTTCATCTTAATTCACTATTCAGCACTAATGTATTTTTAAAAGGTAAAACAATTTACTTCAAAATGAATGTTTAATCTTAATTGGTTAAGTACAAAACTTACTGAAAAGAATAATAGTTCTTTTCTGATAATAGTTTGCAATATGTTTGCCATTTGTTCATATCTTGCTTTCTATTTTTATATTTATTGTCATACTATAAAATAAAATACTTGTACGATATGGGTCTTCCTTTCCTTTTTATCACTTTACCTAACTTATCCTACTTATCCTGCTCATGGAATGTGCTAAATAAATGTGGAATGGTGGAAAACAAATATTGGTGTTATATCTACATTACTGTAACCTCTGACAGGAAATAAAATGGTAAAAGTTATCATGGTTAAGAAAGTTCCACTGACCAAATTTATGCTACCATTCAGTTCTCACACCTGTTTTCAGCCACATCTTAAGCATCTATTTTCCATGGAGGTGCTAGAAGGGCTAGATGGTGAAGAAGAGATAAAAGGGTCCTGATGGTTTGCTAATTGGCAGGTTCATATGTCTGCCTTCTCTTAAATAATACACCTAGTAGTATAAATATCTGGGCCCTGTTAATCACCTACATATCTAAGCCAGTCCTTATTTACCAAAATTATGGGCAAGGAAACGGGCCCATGAGCCAGGTTATTCAAAAACAATTAATAAAGGCAGAAATACTAGATGTGAAATATGATAATGAAAGATAAAAAAAGCTTTTCTAAATCTTCAAAAAAGGACTTAAGAAAAAAATAAGAAGTACTTTCAGAAGTATGATATAAATATTAAAAAATATTCACCTTCTCTCAAAATATTAGAGAAGAGATAGCTAAATAATTTACTTAAAGGAGATAAAAAGAAGAAGAAACAATTATTCTGTAATTAAAGATAAATTAAGAATCTTATAAATAAAAGATAGTTTCAAATGTAGTATTTTCTCAAAAATATCATTTAATCTATTTCATATTCCCTCCTTTGAGAGATTTTTTGTGAATCATTTCTCAAAATCAGATTCAATCAATATATTCTTAAGATAGTGGTTCATATAAATCACCTCATTTAATTCTCTCAACAGCCCACCAGGGTAGGAATTATTAGCCTCATTTTACTTATGATCAATCTAGGCTCAGAGAAGTTAACAAACTTGCTTAGAGATATCATGCCACATCTTCAGAGCTGGAATCTGAATTCCCATTTTTTCACTCTAGATTAACATTTTTTTTTACCGCATCACGGTTACTTTAAAATCCTTACATAAAAACGCTGTAAGAATGAACATGATTACTTTGCATTCACAGTTTTAGTTGGCTTTTATTAGTCAACAGAAATATTCCCATTAGATATTTTAAAGATAGCTTTTATAAAACAGATAATGACTACCACTTAATAAACCCAGCAGTATAAGGTTATTAGATATATCACATTCTTCCCATGTGATAGGAAGGGGCAGGAGACTCTGAAATGAGTGCTGTATTGTCTTTTTGTTGTTGTTGGGTTGTTCTGTTTAAAGAGAAATTCTCTGTAATTAAACAGCAATCAGGCACTTAAAAGACAGGCTGATCTCAGTACTGTATTTAAGTAAAGCAGACAAAGATTGCATTTTCCATTTTGTGGTCTGGACACCTGGTGCACAAGCTCCAGCAAGAGGGTCAGCATAATTGAAACCATCCTTCATGTGCCTGTCACATAAACAAGACTCTGTGTTCTGAAAACTCTATATAACAAAAATAGATAATTTTTTTTTTGCATTACTGTTATGAGTGCCAACGTTTGTCCTTAGTTCAATTGATCTTGTAGTCATTTCCATAGCTTTATAAACATCATTTTTCACTTAATAAAAGTACCTTGCATTAGCAAGGCTTAATTATGTTATGCAAAAGCCACAGGGATGATTTTAGTTCATCCAGACATTCTTAATCTGTATTAGTGGAAACATGTTACAGGCCTGATGAGAAACTCACATATCATTATCCAATCTCAACAGCTGCTTAGCTCAATCTTGCTATAATCAAATCTAAGTTATCATCCCATCATTTCTAACCTGCCATGTTCTTCTGCATTTCTACCAATTTAAAGATACATTTTAAGTCGTCAGGTCTAAGGCTTTGTACTGTGACTAAATCTGTTTCACTAAACCAAACATGTTCTTCTCCTAACATAATTTAAGACTGCACTATATACATATTTACAATTCAATTTAACTAATTACATGTGTTTGCTAAACATCTACTACATCCTCAGTGTTACTGGAACTAAGGACCTCTGGGTATTACAGAACCTGCTATATATTCATAAGCAACCAAATTCTACCAGGGAGAAAATAATTTCATTTACTGTATATGTCCAATTTCCATACCTTGATTTGCCCAACTTACTTAAAACTGACAGTAAAATGTCAAAGTTTCAGCTCAGAAATCTACTCATTAAATAAATATAAGCGATATGGGAGGCATTCATTTTTAGAGCAATATTAAATTCTTACTGAATGTAATTTAGCCCTTTGTCCAGCTGGATTTCACTTATCCAAAGTGCTGGTAAGCTGGTACTTCCACCATTTCCGTTGGAACTTTCCTCCATAACTGAACAAATTTCACTGCTAGATTGTATTTCCTGCCTTTCAGTTCATCTTCTTCCTGATGCTTATTAAGCTGCAGACAGTTACCTTAGATCTGTAGGACCTAAAATTAATTTTGCTTTGTTTTAGAAATCTAGGGGAATCAACAGTCATTTGTAAATTTTCCATGAATAATAAGCTTGTTCTCAAAAGCTTTTGAATTGTCAACATTATCATACACATTGAATGATGGTAATATTATTGCTTTTGACAAGCAAGGGAAAAATTATAAAATAGTAGCTAAAATGTTTAATCTTTTCTGTACACATCTGGAAACTTAAGGTTTCTCTCTTTGGAAAAAAAAATGTAGAGGTGAATGAAAATCCTACCCTTGTAAAAGAACCAGAAGATACATCTTACCTCTTAAAGGAGTTATAAAAGGATAGGAAAACAAACCAAACAAACCAAACACACTCTCACACATACTCATTCATCCTAATATTTTGACTGATTATCCACCAAATCATTTAGGACTTTCGAGACACTTGACAAAGTTTATTCTTAGTTTATCGTATGCCCATAACCCCTAATTGGGAAATGTTTTATTTAATCATAAATATTTTGGCTGTTCAAATCATGCCTATATGAAATTCACTCTATTTTACATATCAAATCCCTGTAACTACCCAATGTACTTCACCAAAGGATTTACCCAGTTATTACGTACACAAACTTAGCCCCAGAGTTGTTTTCACTCCTAACTTTCCTTTTTTTAAAATTTTTGTTGCTTTGTTTAAATAATAAGTTATGTGTCCTAAACAGTTAGTCCTTTTGTAGTACGATCCTACAAGGTAGGAGAAATGGTTTTGAGGAATACCTTCCCCCCAAAAAAATCAACAAACAAAACAATTTTTTCCTTCAATTGCATATTATTTAAAAGTTGGTGGGAGTTAGCCTTTAAATTTTATCAGAAAAAAAAAACAAACAAAACAGAATTGTGGTTTTATTTGAATTCAGCAAGCAAACTTTAAGAAGAGTACCTAATCATTACACATTTTCAGCCTAATCCTCAAATCACAGATTCATAAGATAACTTTGAAGAAATACCAAAATAAATGCCAAGAGATTTATAAAATATTAATGGATGGTTTTAAGTAGACTGGTATGATATAATAAGAATTGCAATGTGGGAAAAAAGCAACCAATTATAGAATACAATTTTTTTCTTTCTTTACCCTTATCACTGTCCCAGTATTTTACTTTACTAAAATGTAAAAACTGTATCATTCCCCCAGGTGGTGAAAATTGAGACTGGTAGCCTGGGTACCAAGACTCCTTTACAGAGCTTTTGAGTGATCAAAAAGACACAATATAGGACATGGGGATTAAGTCAGTAGAGCTAGGTCATAGTATAAAAATACTGGAGAGACCTCAAGAGTATTTCATACTTCTCTCTATGTATGCTGAAATATTATAATTTGGTCCTCAGAATAACTCTATGCAGTGGATAGAGTGGTTATCATGGATAAAAACTAAGAACTCAGACAAGTTTTGTGGTCAACAAGAGAGTAACCTAAGCTAAACCCATATTTTCTGATAACTAATCAGTCCTTTTCCACTCACTTTATCAAAAGGATACCGTCAATGAACAGGAATGAACAAATGTTATCTCAGTCACTTTTAGGATGTCCTGTCCCTCTCTCTTCAATATTTTGAAAATTTATCCATTATTAAAAGGAAAGCTACACATTAGATCAAAGCATTTTAAGAACACATAAATGCTATCTATTACTGTAACTAAACCCATTTGAAAACTATATTATGAGATGAAATTTTTTATAATACATTTTCATTTGAATTCTGCTAGTCTATTGTATTTCCAGTTGGCAGTCTCAACTTATTTTCAACATAGCATATAATTTGCTTAATGGAAGTAAGATTATTTCTCTGAAAGTTGGAATAAAGTAAATCTTCGATCTAAAAGTTACATATTAATTTTTTTTTTTTTTAAGTACAGGTTGTTTGTTTTTTTTTTTAAATTTTTGGCTGCATTGGGTCTTCATTGCTGTGCAGGGGCTTTCTCTAATTGTGGTTAGTGGGGGCTACTCTTCCTTGTGGTGCGCGGGCTTCTCACTGCAGTGGCTTCTCTTGTTGCGGAGCACAGGCTCTAGGTACGCAGGTTCAGTAGTTGTGGCGCGCGGGCACAGTAGTTGTTGCCTGCGGGCTCTAGAGCGCAGTCTCAGTAGTTGTGGTGCACGGGCTTAGTTGCTCCGCGGCATGTGGAATCTTCCTGAACCAGGGCTCGAACCCGTGTCCCCTGCATTGGCAGGCGGATTCTCAACCACTGCACCACCAGGGAAGTCCCTACATATTAATTTTAACACCATGGTTGTCACCTAAACTTTGTTACCTCTTCTCTGCAGGAACTGATGAGGATCTTCTGTTTTGACTTTAACAAGGGTTAGACTGTCTTCTTGGAGGTGTTAAGATTTTCAGTAGCTAATGGAAAAACATTCTTAGGGCAGAGCACCTGGAGACCAGGCTTCAAATATTCTCCATTAACACTTTCTGATGTTTTACATCTGGTAAATTGTTGCTAGCAGGTCTAATGGGAGTTGAAGAGGGTATTTTACTCCTCAAACATTTAAATACTTCCCTTGCATTGTAAAAATGGGGAGAAGTGGCCCTCAAAGCCCTCATTCCCAGAGAGCATTTTAAGTAAGGAATATTCTTTAACGTACAGAGGAGACTTCATGTGCCACTTGAGAAGCGCTCTGGTATTACCCTCTTCTTCATTGAAGTATAACAGAATTAAAAGGTCTGAGGAAGACTTCAAACTCTCTAAAGTTATTTACCTTTCTGCATAATTTCAAAACTATCTATATCCTGACAGTAAGTCTAGAAGAGAATGTGGAGTGAGGACTTTGGTCACGGGAAGTTACTTAGAGATAAAAGGAATACATTTGCCTACTTAGGGCTTAAAGGATGGGAGGCGACCTATTTTGTATTATTTCTTGTTCAGAAATTGTTTTTCAAAATATGGTAATTTGTGGCTACAATAGAAGTTAGATATCTCTGTTGCACTTCTCTGAAGTTCAAGGCCCCAGAGATGTCACTGCTCAAAGTTCTTGCCTTGGTAGATTTTAACACTCCCTTAGCTAATGAGATCAACTATAAGTGCTCTTTGAACTCATCAAATAATTCCCAAGGATTAACCATCAAGAACACTCTGTCGGTGAAATGCAAAAATCTCTGGATTTACTCACCAACACAAACAATCTCAAAGTCTTTTCAAATCTACTTTTTCAAATGTTTTGCATTAACTGTTCTCTCATTTCCATTCCCACTGCCTTAGTTCAAATAGCTCCCCGCCACTCCCATCCCTAATTTCTTTCCATTCTAATGTGTGCTGAACACTGCTTTCTTTCCTAAGCATATGCTGCAGATTTTGCAACGGCTCCTGAACTATAAACAGAGTGTTTAAGGTCTGTTATGTTGTGGCCCCCAAATATCTTTCAGACATCTTTATTTCTGTACCTATCGTAGACTGTCATCTCTAGCCATTTGATACAGCCTGTTCACATGTCACTTTTCATGCCGTACCCTCCACCTCCACGTGGTGGTGAGCCCCTATCTATGCTTCAAGCTCTGCTCAAATCTCGCCTTTTCCAGGAAGTTTTTCCTTCGTAAGAGGTCTTTATCCCTCTATTATAGAACCCAATACATCTGGCCATGCATTAGCATTTATTTACATATAGTTCTGTCTAAGAATTTGAAGGCAGAAGGTATGTCTTGCTTATAGAGATACTCTCCACAGTACCTGACTCAGAGATCTGTACACACAATAGAAGTGTGCTATTTGAATAAGTGGTTGAGGTTTTTTTCTTTTGGAAGAACAGACAGACCACATTTCCCAGATTCACTTGCGCAAGGTATGGCCACGTGGCTGAGTTCTGAAGAGAGCAGAGTGTAGGATTGATGTTCCATGTCAGAACTGTAAACTCCTTCCATGTGTGAACTCATAATTTGAGGTTGTGGGAGTCGATGTTGGTGGAGCTGCAAGAGGAATGAGCCTGAGCAGAAAGCTGCCCAAGGCGTACTGCCCTGGACGATGCTCTGAGTAAGTCCTAAACTTCTAAAATGCTGGGATTTTATCCATTATGTCAGCAAATGTGGCCTTCCTAGCATAGGTCTGCAGACTAATCACCCAGTTATTACTGTGAAAATTAATAAATATTGCCATAATGATCTTATTTTTGGATAGATTTGCTGGAATGACCCTACTTTGAGTGGAAATGGCCATCTTTTCTTTTCTCCAGGGCTGAACCCATCCCCAAGCTTTTGCTTGGATCTAACTAACAGTTTCTACATTTGGACACACTTACTCTTCTGGGAGTTGCTACATCTGTATGGAATTGGTCTACAGACACTCCTGCTAGCATTGAATCCATTTGGCTAGACTTTTAAATCTGTAGCCATATGTCTCAGTCCTTCCCATCACTCAAGGCCTAGCAGGTGCTTTGCTCTTACATAATATTTATTATCAAGTCTTTCAGAATGTTTTCGCCTTGCTATGTATTTCTATGGCATTCATTTGGTAACACTTTATATTCTAAATGAGTCTTTATATTCTGACTTTTCAAAGAAACTCTGTTACTTAACTCTCCCTAATTCCACTCAACTACTGGTGAGCAGGAATTATGTCAGATATTCCTCTGTGGATCCCAAAGCACCTGCCAGAGTGGCTGGAAAGAGATTGGGAATGTAACTAGTCCGTTCCTAGTTTGCTGATAGGGAACACGTAGCATTCCTCCCAGTAAAACAAGTTAAAGCATTTAGGCTAATCCCCCCAAAAGTTAATCTATTTCAGTAGTCATTATTTGAAAAAAATTAAAAAGAAATGGGATATAATAGCATTATAAACAATAGTCACACTTTCTGCAAAGTGAAGTGAACTAAAAAATGCAAGAACTTTTTGAAAGAGGCAACTGTGTCTTAGTTACCTTTGCATCCCTGTGTCTAGCAAGTGAGGGAAAGATTTGATGCTCCAAAATGTATGATAAATGCAAAATTTTCCCTATTTAAAAAATTGAATCCCTTGGCTCTAAAAGCATTAAAGAAAGTCAATCCCCCAAATTTTCCTAAAGATTAATATTATTTTAAAGTTACATGATTCATGAATAATCTTTAAAAAAAGTTCCAAGGAGTATACCTTCTGGTTCCTCATTTTTAGTGGTGTGTGCTGGAATTTCCAAACCACAGAATTCATTTTGTCTTGATCTAATTCAAAGTATTTCAGTAACTTAGGCAGATAAAATATGAAATACAACATTCCGTAATGTGTGTCTATCAATCTACTTGCGTGTGTTTGTACATGTGTATCAAACATCAACGTTGCTTTTCTAAATTTCTGTCTCTAACTAGTCATTTTTTTTAGACATCTTTATTGGAGTATAATTGCTTTACAATGTTGTGTTAGTTTCTGCTGTATAACAAAGTGAGTCAGCTATACGTATACATATATCCCCATATCCCCTCCCTCTTGCATCTCCCTCCCACCCTCCCTATCCCACCCCTCTAGGCGGTCACAAAGCACCGAGCTGATCTCCCTAACTAGTCATTTCTAATCACCCAATAGATGATTAAATTGATTTGCTAAATGTATAACAGTGATTAAAAGGTTAATAACATTTAGCAAGCATTGATCATCTTTTCTATCCACAGGAGAAAAGAATTCTAAATGTTGATTAAAGTGTCCTAAACCTAGATGATTTGAGCCATATCCCTGTGACATTTTCCCCTATGTAATTTCTAGTGCATAAACAGTACAAATGAATATTGATTGTAAAAATCTTGCTACATTGTGGTGATATCCTGCCTTCAAGAACATATGAAATCTAATCTTACTAATTTGCATCTGACGGACAAGAAAATATTGAGAAGGTGAGAACAATAAGAAAGCCAATTATCAGTGTATATAAGACATCAGAATTTAACATAGAAAATACTGATGTCAAAGAATACTGTATTTAGTTATGAGGTTTAAATGTTTGCCTCTTCTTTGTTGACGGAGGTATTGTACAGAAATTGGTGTGAAGTTTCTGCTGAGGGGTGGACTGTGTCAGCACTGCAGAATAGCGTAGGGAAAACTCACAGCAGCAAGAAACGGCCATACAATCAGAGTAATGAAAGACTGTGCAGAGATCTGAAGGCCAAAAGGCATTTCACATCAAAGTAACAAACTGCGAGGTGTGAATGCAGAAATCAGCTATGTCTTCCAGAAGGAAAGGTAAGAGAAGCCAGACAAAATAAGTTAATGCAATTGAAAGGCCAGAAGAAAATCATAAAGACACTAGTGCCCTTAGAGGAAAAACAAACTCAAAAAAATATCCCAGAGAAAAATAAATACTAGGGAGAATGGGCTCGCTTGGAGACAAGTAAACAACAACAATACCTCAAAAAGGCTCAATTAGACATATCTTGGATTAATCTGAGAACCAGAAAATTAACAGAAACTACGAATAGTTTTATAAAAAGAAACTAAAAGCCTTGAAAGAACAGAAAATGTCATAATGTCAAGGTATTACTTTCAAAATGCAAAAAATCCTGATCGCTCTGGCCATGATTTCTCTATACTGATGTCATTTCTGATAAAAAGATGTGGTTTAGGTGGGCATAGGCAAATATCCAGACATAAAGGACAAAACATGGAAAAAAACAGAATCAACTTATCAAGAAAAATACACTTGCCAAGAAGGGCTGACAGCTCTATGATTTAATTCATGGATTAAGTCAGTGGATTAATGGAATATGAAAGATGACATACATGATACTAAACATTTAGTAAATTAATAAATAGCTTATAAACTACATGATTTTTCCCCAAAAGTTTCCATTTCCTTAGTTATTCCATGAAGTATAAACAGTATTTCTACTAGGGACCAGCAGATGTTAAAGAAAAACCAAATGACATAATTCAATAGGTGTTCACTTAAGGTTTTAATTTCTTAATAATTTTATGACTTGTCTTCCTAATTTCATAACTGTGACAGTGAATTTACAACCCTACATAACGATCCAACACAACAAAAACAAGGGAGTCAACTAACTTAAAAATTCGGAATTTTGAATAGCAAGTTAATAAAAAAGAAACCTGTCCTGAAAAATATAATCTGAAACACATTTCTCAGTCACTTTACAAACTGAGGCATGATCTAGAACTGGGCATGTGGTTCCCTAGTTATTCTCTCCTGAAGGAAACCATTCCTCTTGCCATGTGGAATAGACGTTATGCTTCATCACTTAAACCACTCTCATTATCACCCTCTCTTACATAGGGTTGGTGGACCTGTCTACTACCCACACCCTGAAAAACCCCAGCACAGATTCAATCCCATGACACAATTCTTCTCTCTTAGATTTGGGCTTCTCATATTTGCTGGTGGTTTCCCACAACAACTCCATACTTTCATAATTGTTATCAAGAACCTGATACAACCCACACAGCTCTCACTCTCAGTAGCTTTCCTGATTCTTACTTGGGAAAAATGAGGTCATCCTATACGAACTATTTACACCCGTGCCCATCATGCCCCTCCTTCCAGCACTAGGACATGCAATAACCACATCTCTATATGCATTTTCTAGTTAGGCTATAATCATGGTCAATTTTCTCCCCCGAATCCTTAAAAAGATAACTCTCCTTTAACTCTGAATCTCTGAATTAGCAACTTTCCTCATCCTATTTCCTTTTTTTTTTTTTTTTTTTAACATCTTTACTGGAGTATAATTGCTTTACAATGGTGTGTTAGTTTCTGCTTTATAGCAGAGTGAATCAGCTATACATATATCCCCATCCTCATCCTATTTCAACCGATATTCTAGGCTTTCAACTCAACTGCAAATTCTTCCCCAAAGAGGGAGATCTCAATATTTTGTCTTTCAAAGGACCCTTTTCAGTTTTTAACATAATAGATTTTCCCTTGCTAGTCTAGCTAAAAATAGCACTTCTATCCTTTCACTTTTTCTTCTTAGTACTTATTACTTTCTAATATTATGTCACATATTTATTTGTTAATTTGTTTAGTACCTATCTCTCCTTTCTAGAATATAAGCTATTTGGTAGTGGATTTTTAAAAAATGTCTGTACACTTACCACATAGAATAATGACCAAATAGAGGAACTGCTCAATAAACATATTAAACAGATAATCTAATCTAATCTAATTGCTAAGTATTGTTTTAACTTAAAAAGTTGGTGTTACTCTGCTGGTTGTAACTGCTGGTTATTCTCCCAAAATTCACTCTGCCCCTTTTCCTAATCTCATGGCCTCCCAAGTGGAAACTAGATTTCCCAGTTTTCTCACATCCAGTTGTGGCTGTGTGACTAAATTTAGATGAGCAGAACAGAACAGAAATATCATATATAATTTCTAGGCTGTCTTCACCTTAAAGACAGGCTGCTGTCCCTGAACTTTGGTTCTTTATCTCTTCCTGAGTGAGCTCAGGAATGCCTGCAACCCAACCAAGGCAATAAGGCAGAAGGAACCTGGGTTCCTGAATGAACTGGAGGAGCAGAATGGCACCATTGCATACATGGGCTGGCTTATAATATGAAAGAAATAAACTTCTATTTTATTCAAAGGACTTAATTTTGGAATCTTTTTCTTATAGCTACTAAGCCTTTAACACACTTGACTTCTATGATTTTCTCTGCTATTGCTCTGACCACTCTTCTTTTTCCCTTTGAATTCCTTCTCTTCTGCTGTCTGTTCCTTAAATACTGATTTTCTCAAGGGTACTTTTCTGGCCAACTACAGTTTTTTTTTTACTCCAGTTTTATTGAGATATAACTGACATATAACATTTTATAAATTTAAGATGTACAACATAATGATGTGATTTATGTATGTATACACTGTGAAATGATTACCACAATAAGCTTACCTAACATTCATCACCTCACCTCACATAGTTAACAATTTTTTTTCTTGTAATGAGAACCTTTAAGGTCTACTCTCTTAACAACTTTCAAATATACACTATTGTTAACTGTGGTTCCCATGCTATACATTACATGCCCAGGACTTACTTGTTTTAGAAGTGGAAGATATCCACCTTCACCCATTTCTCCCACTCCCTTCCCCCTACCTCTGACAACCACCAATGTGTTCTCTGTTTCTATGAGTTTGGTTGTTTTAGATTCCACATATAAGTGAGATCATATGGTACTTGTTTTTCCCTATTTGACATTTCATTTAGTATAATACTCTCAGGGTTCATCCATATTGTTGCAAATGGCAGGATTTCTGACTTTTTATGACTGAATAATCAACTAGGTTCTTAATTTAACCAAGTGATTCTTAAATTTTTTAGTCAATGACAAGTTTGATACACACACACACACACACACATATATATATATACACAGAATATAAACATTGGCCATTTACAGATAACCTGAAACCTGTTTTGAACCCTCTAAGTAACAATAGTAGCCATATGAAGGAATTTCTTGAGAAATATACCAATTGTCATGGTTTTAACTACCACTCATCTCTCAGGATATTTTTCTATCTAAAGTAATATCTGACTTTTGACAGCCTTATTAAATCCTTTAAATGGGTCTCTAGTGTCCTTAGGATAGAATCCAAACCAGGCCGTTCAAAACTGAGCCAGTACTTATCTCTAAAGTTTCTTCTCAACCACTCACCACCCCTAGAACTCTATTCCATCCAATTTGAACTTGCAGTTCCTCAAACTCACCACATTCTCAATTTCATAATATTGCACACCTTTCCTTTGCCTAGAGCCTTCCCCATGCTTATTTAGCTATCTTTACTTCTCAAACATGCTTCAGCCTGAAACCCAGGTGCCCTGTCAATGAATATGCTATATCTCCCAGAATGCCCTTTTATACTGTATCCACTTTTTCCTCATTGTTATTTAGTTCTCAGCTTCTACCTCCCATGAACTCAAGGATTATCTGCTTTGTTCACTTTTACATCCCCACTAATACTTGTCACAGTTGATATATAGTAGGCCATTAAAATACATGTTCTTTAATTACAAATTTGCAAACTTTCCACAGCTATAGAAAACTTGATATATAAGATGCTGGGTAAAACGTAGGAATAAATTGTATCTCCTGATGCATGATTCTCAACTGTTTTGAAAAATATTAATTTTTCAATGGGAAAATAAATATCTTCTCTAAATTCCCATAATGCTTTATAACTCTATTAAAGTCACCTGTAAGACCAAGTTTTCAATGGATAGACTGTGTGTTGTGTTCATGTTTTCATCTCATAGTTTGCATCAGTTTCTTGCATATCCTGAAATAACTCCACAGTATATTACATGACCAAAGCATGGTTTAAAGTACTGTATATAATGAGATGGGACAAAAATCTATGTTTTTTATTGCTTTATACTCAAAAAGACACTCTGTGAAGGTACCTATGGTGGGGAGGAGTAAAGCAGATGGGATACAATAAACAAATAATGCCAGAAAGTCTACAAGAAAAAGACAAACAGCCTAACAAAGAATTGGCAAAGGTATAACAAGCAGTTAACCGGAGAGGGCATTTGAATTGTCAATAAATAAAGTTGCATTCACATTAAAAAATGAGTAGCGTATTGTAGTCTCTTTATAGCTAAGGTCTCCATTGCTCATCTACTTTCAGAAATTCATTGGAAATCTTTCTGAGTTCATTAGGAATAAAAATAAATCAAACTGAAGAAGTTTAACATACAGTTTTACTCAACAGATATCCAAAATTAAAACACTGGGCAATATTAAAGGTTGAAAAGAATGTGGGTAAAAGGGTACTCTAATAACTGCTGAAGGAAGCAGAAATTTGTATAGCACCTTCAGAGAGTAATTTTACTATTTAGGAGAGTAATTTGGAGAGTCCTAAAATTGAGACCACATATCTCTTAAAGCCCAGTACTTTCACTTTTGGATATAGACCCTAAGAAAAATCCACATGCTCACAAGGGGACATATACAAATGATGTTATGTGCAGTGCTGTTTGAAATAGCAAACACTTGGATTTGCTATTTGCAACACATTTGCCTCTAGGTGTACCGTGCAGAAGCTCTTGCTGTACTACTCATATATCTTTGGCATTCATATTGACGTTACACATTGAAGGAATTTTACTGCAAGCACCTGACACTCTCTGCCTGAGGGTGTTCTCTAGCCAAGAACATACCTGAACTGTTAGGAGGTGTGCTGGAATTCTAGAGTTAATGGTCTCAGGAGTAACCCTCAACCAATGCCAGATGGGAATTTTGGAGACAGACCCAAGCTTCCTCGTCCTTGAGTTATACAACTCTGAAGTGGCTCACAATCTCAGTCAGATGGTAGGAAATGTGTTGATGTTATCAGAGAAATGATCAGAAATAGAAATGCTTAGAAATAGAATCAATATTTTATAAAGCTTAAATGTGTGGGAGAGAGAAGTATAAGGAAGGCAGGTTTTCACATCCTGATTCTGTTTTGGGCAACCAGGTGTATGACAGACTGAGATCAAAAAGGGTTCTGGCAGGGAGATGATGATTCAGATTTGTACATGTTTTGAATATGAAGTGCCTGTGGCTAATTGGATATACTGATTTACAGTTTGGGAGAGAGAAATGGGCTAGAGATTGGCTAGTAATGGTATCTGAGTCATGGTGATGGATGAGAACAAAGAAGAGAGGATAGTAAAAGAAAAGGCAGATCAGGAAGGAGCACTGAAGCTCATGAATATTTAAGAAATGAGCAGAAGGTGTTCCTACAAATGGAAATGAAAGCGAGAACTAACATGATAGAGAAAAAACAGTGGTAAGAAAGGAAAATAAAATACTTATTTTATAAATGTTCTACTCGAGGACATACTGGCAATAGCTTCTTAGAAACATGTCTTTATTTTCTTTGTTTTCAAAATCTAAGACTACTTCCAAGCAGCTGCTGCTTTGTCTTTATTCTCATCTTTCTTCATCTTTTAAAACCTTTTGATTTTCGGAAACTCATTTCCCACCCTGCTAAACATACCCTTTGCCAATATTGTCAATTTGAACCCTAATCCATCAAAACAGATGTTTTGAAAAGATACTAATATTACAAATTGGCTACAAAGCCACAAAACAAGACTTCTGAAACCCTTACAAAAGACCCTCCTTCCTTCTTTTTTTCACTATTACAGAAACCCATCCTTGGGTGAAACTGTAATATATATATATAACTGTTATATATATACATGATATGTATAATTTGTATACTGTATACATATATATATAACATGTATTATATATAACTGCTAATAAAGTCAAAAGAACAATCCAAAAACATGTTCCCATGCCACATACCTCACACCCTTGTACTGTCCTTAAGAATAACTCTACTTTGGATTTAGAATAACTATACCAAAAGGTCATTTTGCAAAATGCTTTGTATTTTACTGAAATTCTATGAAATATATTCACTTACACTTACTAAAGTATGTGGATATTGTAACAGAACATTTACCTATCTGTTAGACACGCATTTGACATTCATCTTTAGAACTTTAGCTATCAAAAATAATAACGTTGCATTCACTCAAAATACAAGAAACAAGAATTACATTTCCTTTGTCGTTCATTCACTTCATGATTTGTAGAGTCTGGTTTTATTTTGGCTTTGGTTGCTTTTTTACTCCCTAGAATTTGCATATTTAATATAGTTAAGCACAGGGCTAACTACTTTCCATACATTATCTCATTCAATGCTTAGAACAGCATTATGAGACAAGCATTGCTATAAATATTTTTGATGGGAAGAAATGGAGACTTTTAAGAAATTAAAGACTTTTCCTAAGGTAATAAATCAGTCAGAATTTGAACCCACGTTTTCTGATTCCAAAGCCCATGCGTAGGGAAACTTGTCAAGATATGGTTTGAACCTCTTGCCTTTGCTTCCAACATATAACTGTAATAGGTAAAATATTAAATGAGATCATATAAAAGTGATATCAAAACCAAGCCAAATCCTTCTGCAAACTAGAGAAAGAATAGAAATAGAAAGTGAGCTGCAATGCACCAGTTGGTGAGCTGCAATGCACCAGTTGGTTGTTGGAATAAGAGGCAAGCATTTCCCTATCTGTAAGGTAACTAGAGTGCCACACTTGCCCCACAGGGAGTGAAAATCAGTGCCATGTTTACTGATTAAAACCTGAGTGCAAGAAAACAGGAAGCTGAATAACTGACTACCTCCCTGGAGCCATGGTTTACACAGAGCTGCTTAGTAGGGAGGCCAAAGGCAGCAGCCATAACCTGACAGTCAGCAACTGGAACAAACTGCTAATTGACTTGCTGACTAGATACATGATATCCCCATTATCAGAGATTCTGAGCTGGGATGGAGAGTGTGCAGGGCCTACTCTATGAAAATAAGGGTGGGGTGGGTCTAACAAAGAAAGAGAGAGAGAAATTTTTAAAAAAATTTTAAATCCCTCTCACTCAAGTTAAGCTTGAAAACCAAAATTCCAAGACATGTAAAATCATATAAAAAGATTTCCAGCAAAATTTTTTTTAAAAGTCAATGAAGTCATTCCAGATGACATGAAAATAATAGATCAATTTCAGAATTTCAAAATAAGCATGTTAGTAGCCTTGAAGAGACAAAGTAAGAAAGAACATCAATACATGTACAAAAAAGTAAGTAGAGATGAAGCAATAAAAGTGGTATAAGAATCAATTAGAATAACCAGGAAAAAAAAATACAGTTGAAAAAAATTCTGGAATGGATATAGTCAAAACAAGAATTAGTAAATTGGAAGATATCTCTTGAGTAATTCACAAAAAATGTAGCACAGAAAGATTATAATATATTATGAATGAGAATTTAAGAACTATGTATGATATATTGTGAAGCTTCAACATATATATACTAGGATGTACTAGAAAAAGAGATTAGAGCTAATGGTAAAAGAAGCCATATTTGAAAAGAAAACTTTGAAAATTTCCATAATTTAAGAAAGATGTGAGTCCTAACATCAAAGTGTCTAGAAAAATGAACAACCACTATGCTCTCTTCCCTGTAAGGAGAATAATAAAAACCATATGGCCACTCTCTAGGAAAGCCTTTGAGGACAAATAATTTGTCAGAGATGATAGAATCTAATCCTATAGATTCTGCCCTATATTTTGATAGAATAATTCATCTTTAAAAGCAAATTGATGAATGTAATTGAAACAATAATACAGCCAATATGATATTCATCCTCAATAGAGAAGGCATAAATTCACTGGAACAGATGTCTACTGCTACCAGGGTACAGAAAAAACCCTTATATTTAGTGACCATGAGATTTAAGGAAGTAAGTCAAAGAGTGTCATAACCCTAGCATATGTCCAGGTTACTCTGCCACTCTGTCTGTGAGCTCATAAGTGCAAATGTGAAAACACACACACACACACACACACACTGCAATCTGGTGTGATATAGTAACGTAGGGGAAGGACAATGAATCACCAATATGTTTTATATAGAAATAAGAGAGATAACTGTATATTAATTTGTGAACATAGTTCCGTTGTTTCCTATTAACCTAATAAAAAATTTAAACATCTGTGGAAAATTAAGCCTTATATAAGAAAATATATACCTTCTTAAAATCATGGTTTTTAAAATAATGCTATGGTTGATTGTAGTTATTTTTTTAACATGTTTATTGGAATATAATTGCTTTACAATGGTGTGTTAGTTTCTGCTTTATAACAAAGTGAATCGGCTATACATATGCATATATCCCCATACCTCCTCCCTCTTGCGTCTCCCTGCCACCCTCCGTATCCCACCCCTCTAGGTGGTCACAAAGCACTGAGCTGATCTCCCTGTGCTATGCGGCTGCTTCCCACTAGCTCTCTATTTTACATTTGGTAGTGTATATATGTCCATGCCACTCTCTCACTTCATGCCAGCTTACCCTTTTCCCTCCCTGTGTCCTCAAGTCCATTCTCTACGTCTGCATCTTTATTCCTGTCCTGCCCCTAGGTTCTTCAGAACCTTTTTTTTTTTTTTTTTAGATTCCACATATAGGTGTTAGCATACGGTACTTGTTTTTCTCTTTCTGACTTACTTTACTCTGTATGACAGACTCTAGGTCCAGTAGTTTTTAAAAGATGTCTTCACCTCAGTAGCCAATCAATAAGTAAATATGAATGGAAAAGACTGAAGACAGTAGTTTAAGATTAAATGTGAGTAAAACTTAGCAGCAGACCTTTCTATCTTTTGTTTATCACAACTTAGGTACTTCCATTAGAGGGAACCCCATTCTTTTGTAGCCCCTCCCCAAAGCAGGGTAACTTCCTGAGTTGTTGTTAGAGTTTATAGCTGAGGAGAATAATGAAGTTCTCTTTAATTTTTGGTCTCTGGATTGGTTTGAAGGGAATAAGTAAGGCATAAACATTTTTTTACAGTCTTTATAGCAAAGGGAGAAATTTTCAAAAGGCTTATCTCTTGGCAAAGCCTTTAAAAAATCCTCAGTCACACTTTAACTTTACTTACATATTAAAAGAAAAACTCAAACAATTTACATCTCCTGTTTTGACCATTCATATCGAGATCATAACAAAAGATCTTATTAAAAACACTGGGTGATTCTGATGAGAACATAAGTTTAGAAACCTCAAAATGTTCATGCAAATAAACATCTAAACCTTTTCTCTTAAAAAAAAGAAGGTTTTCACCCTCCTGCAGCACTAATAAACAGCTAGGAACTGTGTATGTAGGCAAAAGAAAGAATGAATGTAACAGGTGACAAACATAATGAACTTGTTCTCTTAGAAAGGGATTTGTCAGTCACATTTTGTAATTGTTGAAAGAAGCTTGTATCAAATCATAAGAAGAGCTCAAAAATAATTATCCTTCTTATATACAGTATAAAAGTCAAAACTATTACTTAGTTCTGCAACAGTTAGGTTTTCCATAAATCTTTAGAAAAGAAGAGCTAAGTAGTACTTCAAAATTGCCCTGTAAGCGAAAACATATTCTTTTTTTCTTAAAAGCTTTCCTCCTTTTCTTGTAAAGTTTTACAGCTTCACAATTACTCCAATATATTTTTTCCATGTATTAATTTACTTTAGCAAACAGAAGCTTTAAGTCTCAAAATATAAGGAGCTTACTTTAGTAAATTTCATTTTTAAAATTATTATTCAAAATTTGTATTACAGAGGTGCTCTTTAAAAAGTTTGAGCATGAAACACAGTAACAATGCAGACCTCTGTATTCTATCAGATCAGCAGTATGGGAGACATATTTTTCACCTTTCATTTGGTAACATCTAATGCAGTCACCTTGTTAATAAAGCTGCTTTCTAAACAAAGTCAACAATAGCAATAATATTTTGGCACTTACTAAATTCACAATACTGAATTTGCAGTTTTTGCAGAAGAATCTCTTCTATAACATTCTAGGAATACTCCTTGTAGACTCTGATTTTTTTTAAGAAGAAGCACATTTAAAACAGGATTTTAAGTATGGCTAAACTAGGAATTAAGCACAATTTATTCTCTGAGGTATTTTTTTTCCCAGAAAAAGCAAGCTTACTAACTTCCAAGATATTTGCACTGAAATAAAAACTACTCAGTATTGTTTCAAGATATTTAAAATTAAAAAACAAAAAACAGAAAACTGTGTGCAAAGTTTCTGCAGTGAAATGTGAGCAAACAAGCCAAAAAGAAACAAAAGAAGTTTGCATGCTGCTTCTCAAAAGAAGCTTTAACAATCCTTTGCCAGGAATAACACACATGAACTATAAGAAGGCAACTGTTGGAATCAAAACACACTTACTTTTTAATATGTAAAGATGCACTTTTTCCCCTATTTTAGATTAAAAATAGAGGACACCCCAGTGAGTTCTGGTGGCAGTCAGATAACACACAGGCCCTGACCCTTTAACTCGCTGGAATTCTCACACAAAGCTCTTTTCATAGACACTGTGCTATATATTCCTGAGATAAGGCGGCAAAACATGAAGTCGTGGAGAAGTGACACAAAGTTGGACTAAATGAAATGTTTACATATATTCTGTCACACTGTTGTTCCTTTATTATCTATTCCACACATGATTTGCCTAAAACAATGTTTATTCAGGTTGAAGAGAAGCATGATTTAAACAAAAGGACAACTTTAAGAAAAAGGACACGCAAGACAATACAAATATTGTATTTCTGTTAGCATTGCCAAGTTTAATGTGAGATCAAGCAGAAACAAAACCAAATCGCCTAAGAACTTTTAAGAAATGCTCTTGCTATAATTTCCCTCAAAGCACAAAAGATTTCTTTACTTGTTTTACAACATAGAAAGTACACTTTAAATAATATCTTAAATCTGCACTCACCATGAGAAAGCAACGGTTGCGTAGCGTAACAGTGTGCTACTTTCTGCCCCTGTTCCATTTCAGTTTTGCCTATAGTTGTCCAACACCCAATAGCCCAGAGCTGCCACCCAGAGGCCCCTTCCACGAGCTGGCTTATTTGCCTGTCAGGCTGAGTCCCGGCTTCTGTATTATGCGGCTGTGCACTTTGCTGAAGTTCTAATATAATTTCCATACGCTTCCCACAGCCTGAAGTAGGTAATTTGTTCTTTCAGTTCAATAAATACGCGAATCACTTTTTGGGTAACTCTGAGATCAGGCTTTAAGTTGTTCACCTTCAAGTGAAAGAGTTCTTGGTAAGAAGTGGGTGGAGAGAAGTAAGCTCACTACAGGGGAACTCAGAGTGTAATCAGAACGCAGAGAAACTTCCTCTCTTTTTTCCTTCCTTGCTAGGCTGAGCTGCTAGTGACTCTTTCACAGAACTTAGGAATGTAAAGGGAGGACGCAAAGAGGCCCCTCCAGACAAGCCTTTCTCAATCAATTAGCTTGCAGCCATTACTTGTGACCTTAGGTCACACAGCATAAGTGTGTGGGGTGTGCCTTCAGGGGTCCCAAGGCTACTTATTACAGCTAAGATAACCAAAATCAAGCAGACACTAGTATCTAGAAATATTTTTAAAAGAAAACATGCTAAAGATATGAAATAGACCAAAGGTAAATTCCAAATTTCTTTTTGCAGGAGCAACAAGTAATTCAGTCAAAGATCTTTTTTTTTTTTTTCTATTAAGAAATCCAAAACAATATATTTTTTCCATGTTGAATCAAACAGGACTTAGAACAAAGCAGCAAAGCATTTCTTCTATATTAAATTTCAAGTTGGGAATATAGAAATGACAAAATAATGTATCATATAGTCACAAATATCACTTAATCACTTTGGTTCCTAGGTTTTGTTTTAGTTTCTTTTTTTTAAAGATACTGACATTATATCTAACTGCAAAGTTATACTACTATAAACAAAGTTCTCTAAGCTCAGGGAAATTGAAATCTTACCACTTTGGGAGATAGGAATAGTTATTTTAAACTCTTTCAAGATTACATATTATCTTAATGTCATGATTTCTCTCATTCTCATAACTACTTTCATTAGAATTTTGTTTTGTTCTCTAGTTAAGACAAAATGCTTCCTCTCTTTAAAATATATATAAAAATGAGAGTTCAAAATAAAAGAAAATAAGCGAGACACTAAAGAGAAAAGCAATCTTTTAAAACTACAGGTTTGTTCAAACTTCATACACTGTTTGCATATTCCTCAAAGAAAACACTTTAAAAGTAACAGCCACCATCATTATCAGTAAGTTAGTGACACAAAAATATCAGGGAATTTTATTTCAAATCAAATTCATGCTTTTGAATAGTACGATCCAATTAAAGAGCACATATTTTATAGTAATTATATAGACAGTCACCCCCCCTCCAATAGCCATGATTCAAAGATGGATTCGCCACACCACATTTTCTCACCCTATTTACTTGGTGATGCCACAAAGCATCATCTGGTGTAGCCCTATATAGGAATGGCAATACTGCATATAGATGCTGAACTTAGCATTTCCATCCCATTAACCTTTAGTTGACCAATGGAATTACCTTCAAATTGGACACTGTCTGACTTAAATAAGACAAACAAACCAAAGACACAAGAATGAATAAAGCAGGTGAGAGAAATAGGATCAGATAATAGTATCTAGTGGACAGGATCAGTTTTGAAAATGTAGTAATAAAGAACGTAGTAATTAGAGTGTTAAAATCAGTTCTGGGTGGTGGTTAAGGCGGAAACGGGTTTCCACTTTCTCCAATATACAGTAAGAGTCATTGATAGGTTTGGGTTGACATTGCCTCTAATTAAGTTGAAAAAGTAAAATAAGTTAATACAAATATCAAATCATTATATGTTGTATACCTAAAACTAATATAATGTTATATGTCAACTATATCTCAAAAAAATCAAACCTTGCACAAAACTCTTCTCCCATGTAGTAACAAAAATAAAATTAAATAAAAAGGTTAGATGGTAACAATAGTAATAACAACAATAATAATAATGTCTTGGAACCTTTTAGTGATTCAGTTGCGGCTTTTTTATATACTGAAAACAAGCATTATTCCAGAGCATTTTGGGCTATGTGGGCAACAGAGATGCAGAAAATCAAGAATTCTAATTACTAAAGGGAAAAAAAAGAATTCTAATTACTGCTTGAAAGATACCTAGTCTTCAAAAATTCTATGATTCAATGCCACCCTGTAATTCTATATTCCATTTCATCTGTTATGAAGAACAAGCTTTGTTTTCTTTTTCCCTTATTAAAAAACTAACCACTAGTTCCTAACAGTCAACGAGGTCACCAGCCTTGAACAGCAGAAGTCTACAGTCATCATCTCAAGGATCTGGTGTCGTTTGCAACAGAGTTTCTGCATGCACAAAACAAAAGAGTTTCTGATAAGTGCAGAAGGGTCACTAGTAACTTACATAAAACATAAAACATACACCAGCATTTGAAAGAGCTTTGGTGGTTTCATAGTCTAGAATGTCTTCTTTTATGGCCAGTTGACTAAGACAACCACAGACGTTTCTGAATTACACACAGGTTAGGAAAAGAATCCCCTTTGTGAAAGTGTGGTCTCTTACATTAAAAAGATTACTACCAGGATACTATTGAAAATAGTTTGTCAACTTGACCCCACTCAGTTGCATCTTCATTTTATGGAGAAAAAGTCTACTACTCTGTATGCAATGGTAATTCAATCAAACACTGCAGATAATTTTTGCCATATTCAACTAATTTGAAAAAGATTTTAATAGCTTAGATAACTTTACCACGAAAACTTTATCATTTGTATTTAGAGCTACTAAGTTAGAATACATAATAAAAATGAAAATAGTTTTAAATTATCTTTCAATTAATTAAAAAGCCATTCAAAAATGATAGGATATAATATTTCTATATAAAGTTATAAGGACAATTTCTAAGCATCACATAACAAAATATTAGTCGCTTACTATGCAGTGTTGAAATTTCCCACAGTAATTCTATTCTATATCTATGCATTTTTCCCTGCAATGCTTTGGAAGGTAGTCACTTTTGGAGAGAGGAAGAGATGAACTAAAATAAAAGGCTTGAAAAACATTGCTATCAAACTGCCAGTTTTCCAAGATACCTGATTAGCAGTCTGCCTTCATAAGGTGGTTTTACCAATTTTCTATTAAAACACCTACACAGAAAAATACCTCTTACAACAGTCCTAAAACTAAGATTAATAGAGAGAATTTCTTTACCATTCTTCTAAAGCTAATGATATTGGACTAAGAAAAAACAACAGGTGTCTATACATATAGACAGACTAGTCCTATTCATTTGAAAGTCAAAAAAGTATTTCAACATTTCTTAATTAACTGTATTCAGCTTCACGGACCCTTTCCAACAAAATCCTAGATTACCATGATTTTATTGGGTATCAAAAGAAAGTGCTACTTCTTGGGACAAACAGAGTAGCATCCTCACAGCACCATCTTTTCCTATTTTGGCATTAGTATTTGAAAACTGGAAGGGAGAGAGAAGACTGGCATTTGACACCTTACTCTTTCCAAAATTTGGTTAAAGCAATGTAGATGGTAGCAGAGGTAGGAGGATAGTGGAGAAAGGCCCATGTTAAGAACTGTGGCTTTTCCTGCTTGTGAAACAACAAGGTTTGAGACATAGGAGACCACCTTTACTTTTAAGAGAGCAATGTTAGACTTCATGTATGCTTCTTGGTCATTAGCTGGGAGATCTGCACAGCAACCTGTCACCCAGCTGGGGTGACAAGAAGGGGATTGAACCAGCAAGAAGTGGATGGTAAGAAAACAACAGGTGTCATCTGGTTGTAAACATGACATTGGATAGATCTAGGCTAATTTAGTGTTGAGCAAATAGAAAACAAATATAAAGTGGAAGCCTATATAAAAATATGATAGAGAAAATGGGAAAAGAATGTTATCAAAAGGAGAGCAATGACTGAATACATCATTTATTAAAACAGACATTTTAAATAAAATTATTGAAGACAGGACCCCTATAAGGAAGAAATGGCCTAAAATAAAGACAAAAAAAATACAATGGAAATATACATTCTTAAAAAGAAAAGAGGGTATAATGGATAAAGAAAAAAATGAAGTGAGAATAAGAAATGATGCTCCAAAAAAATCATAGGAGTGATAAGGATGACAAACTTTAAAAAGTAGGGAGACAAGTTTGAAGTCTATAGCAACAGTGTAGGTGAGCTCTCTGGAAGAAATCCTGAAATATTGACTCCACACATTTTATCTAAGATGTCATAAAACATAAGGAAAAATTGGAAGCATGCTATGGAAGAGAGAAAATGTCTATAAAAATATGAAAAATTACAACACAATGCATGTAGGCTCTTACACATTATTTTAAAGGAAGCAAAACCTCAATGAAAAATATAAAGAAGAGGAACAGATAATTCAAAGAAGAAATAAAAGAAATAAAAACTAAAGCAACATTGAGATATAGTATAAAGTTTTCCTATTATTTGACAATTTTAAAATTAATATTCTGGGTTATTCTATGCTTATGAATGTATAAACTGGAACAAGCTTTCTGGAAAGCAACTAGTTTATATGCACCAAAATTCTTGCATTTTTTCTTTTTATTTATCTATTTATTGAACAAATATTTATTGATTACTTACTATGTGCCAGGCATTGTCTGAGGCACTAGGGAGAAAGTGTTTAACAAAATAGAATTTCTGCTCTCATTTAGCTTAGATTCTAAGAGGTAAAGAGAGACAAGAAACAAGTAAACATAACATGTTAGATACTGTTGAATACTAACATGAAAAATAATGCAGGCTGAAGGGATAATGAATGATTTTGGAGATGGTGGACATGACATTTTACATAGATGCTCAGGGAAATATCTCTCTGATATGATAATGTTAGATCAGTAACCTGAACACAATGTAGGGGTCTATCATGATAATATATGGGAGAAAACATTGCCAGAGAGGCACCTGCCAGTGAAAAGGCTCTGAGCTGAGGCATGATTCTCAGTAACATTGTATTAAAGATGTACTATAGCAGTGATTCTTTTGTAAGAAAGTCATAAGTGAGACAGACCAACATTTTTGTGTAAAGTTGTTTATACTGTCTGCAAAACTGAAAATAAGAGTAGATCAATTTGTATTATACAGTCATTTAAAATCATTATTTTAGGAGTTGTTATTAATATTATCATTATTGAGTTGTGAACCTTAGGTAAACAAAAGCAGGAATAAAACAAACTCCAGATAATATATGATTCCAATTTTGTAAGATGAATGTCTTTGAATATAGTAAAAGGATCAGGTATTGAAATATTGATAACAACTGTCATTTCTGTATAGCAGAATCATGGATTGTTTTACTTTTTGCTTTTTTTCTAAATTATTTTAATTTAACTGTATTTCTTTTATTAAAGAAAAATATTAATTAAACAAAAGGAGAGGCAGGCATTACTAACTTAGGTATACTCCAGCATTCCCTTTATCACAAACCTTGAAGCTTTCAACTTATTTTGGATTATTTATTCTCTCAAATATAGTCAGTTAGTACTTGAAAGGAGTCTTTTTGATAATTAATTGAAGAGTTACCCCTTCTCTTCCATCTCACTGCTTCTACCCTGTTACTTAAATCTATAGGAAAAAATTTAAAGTATATGTAAAATCACGTTCATGTATGTATATACCCTTTGTTTTCTCCTTTGAGAGCATATGGCAAGTGTCATCTCCTTCACTCAGTGACAAATGCCCTCTCACAGCATCTACTACTTTGACCCTTAATTAGATCTTCCCAGACAATCTAAAATAATTCATGTCTGAGACCCTCCCTATCTATATGGGTCCCAAAGGATTGGGGCAGCAGCAGGAGAGCAAGAAGAAAATCTTACTACAGTTTAGGATGTGGGTAGCAAAACGGGTGAGCAAGCAGGGAGTTGAGTGAGGTTGTTTAACAAGAAAAAGTAAAAGAAGAAAGAAAAGAGAGAGAGAGAAGAAGGAAGGAAGGAAAAAAGGAAGAAACAAAGAGAACAGAGAACGCTACAAAAATGGTTCATTAATGTAGAGTGAAAGCTGAGTGAGGTAGTGGAACATAAAAGCAAAATCTCATGCTGAAGAACAAGAGTCCAGGTTGGCCCAAAGTACCCAGTTCAACAACTTTTGTTGCTTCAATAAATATATAAAAAATAAGTCTAGGTCCTATCATTTAAAGATCTTGTTAAAACAAACAAACAAAAAAAAACAATAAAACAAGTAAAGGGAAAAAAATATGGAGTTTAGAAATAGGAAAAAAGGGAGAGAGAAACAGAGAAAGAGCAGAGAGAGAAAGAGAGAGAGACAGAGAAAGAGATGAACTGGTATAATCTGAAAAAAATAAATGACTAGAATAGAAGCTAGGAAGGAAGAGAAAACATGGCTCCTGAAGAGGTGATATGAAATTCATATGTAAGTGGTTCTGACATGTGTTGCTGTATCA
This sequence comes from Balaenoptera physalus, assembly GCF_965194825.1. Lineage (NCBI taxonomy): Eukaryota > Metazoa > Chordata > Mammalia > Artiodactyla > Balaenopteridae > Balaenoptera > Balaenoptera physalus. The sequence continues at coordinate 118,771,494 of NC_138891.1, read as the reverse complement.
GTATATGTAGAGGCTTTAGAAGAGAATGTGGAAAGTAGTCTAATTGGACTGGAGATGGTGGCAGGTGGGGTTGAGAAAGCTAGAGTGGCTGGAAAGTATGAGTTTGATTCAGATCAAAGAAAATAAACAGATTTACAAACTACAGGGAAATGGAGAAAAGTCACAGATTGGGACAAATTGGGATGGGTCATGTGCCTTGCTTAGTGACAGGTAAAAGCTAAAGTCTGATTCTGTGCGAAAATATATAGGGGGCAAGTGCTGAGATCCTCAGGGTAGGATCTTCCGTGAGGCCAAGGCTGAACTGCAGTCCTATTCAGATTGTCTTGGATCACACATGGGATACTGAGAAGTCCCCATGCACATTTATGTCAGTAGAATCCATCCAGTCAAATCATTGCTCTAGCTCTTGGCAGCTAAATCTGCCTGGGCCCCAGAAACAGACCTAGGAAGATAGAGCAGTAGCAAGCTCAGGGAAAAGAAATTAGAAGCATTAGGCAGATGTGCTCTAGCATATTAGGGCTCACGCAGGGTAGCAGAGTTCAGGCAAGAGCTAGAGTCGAGACTCTATTTGGCACTTACAGAGGAATGTCTTTGAAATAGAGCAAGACTTTCATGCGCAGGTTGTGAAGAACATGCTTCAGCTTGAGGGGTGTGAAAGGGCCAGCCTACCCGAAGTTATCTTTTCCTGTAGCTCCTCTTGGTTTGTCCTTCTCTTCCTTGGAGATTTTGATGTCAAAAATTCCGATAGTACCAAGACATTAATTCTAATATGGGTGAAAGACTATATCTGGAAACTCTTATGAAAAGAAATACAGAACACATGAAGATTACATTCACCTCTTTACAACTACTATCAGGCTTTAGACTAGGATATTTGGGACTGCCCAGGGGAAATTCTGGGTTAGGAGATATTGCCAAGAATGGCAAGCCTGCCAGGATTAGTGGTGCTAAATTCAAGTTAATACTATATACCAGGGGTACCCTGGAGGGCGGCACAGCAGGAGGTGAGTGGCAGGCGAGCTAGTGAAGCTTCATCTGCCGCTCCCCATCACTCCCCATCGCTCGCATTACCACCTGAACCACCGCCCCATCCCCAGTCCATGGAAAAATTGTCTTCCACGAAACCTCTAAAACCCTTGTTATACTGTACCCGAAGCTCTGGTTGTTGTTATTAACATTTAGACTATTGATTTAGATAATCCTAAAGAGTTAATCTTTGGCAACATACTACTGTCCTGAGGTTTTTGAGCCTAAATCCCAGTGACCAGACCTAAATTTCCAATTAGAAGAGGATACAGTGGGCTACTGAACACAAAGGGAGATAAAGTTCTGTGATTCCAGTTCTAAAACTTTCAATAAAGAGCTGTTTTTCAGATCCTAACTGCTATTTAATTAGATAGGGAAATTGTTGCCATGTTTGTCATTTTGTCCCCAATTCTTAGCTAAATTAACTTTGAAGCTTTTAATGAAAGGAAATTGATTCTAACTATGGCATGTGCTCAAAAAGTTATGGAAAGGTCTGAACTAAAGCGCTTTGGAATATATTATACAGATTACACATTATAAAGTTTATTCTTTCCTTGCTTTCTTTTTTTCAGAAAACGAAGCTCAAGAAGAAATAGTCACACGGGGCAGGTTACTTGTAAATATAGAGAACTGTAAAGACCTGCTATGAGGTGCTGTCTTTTTTAACACCTGTCAAAAAGAGAACACTTTAGTTTGCTGAATTCCAATGGAAGCCATGGACAATGTCTTGGCTCTTCCTTTTTACTGGCTAAATATGTGTTGAATTAATGAACTGTATATTACAAAAGAATAAAACAGTGGGATATAATTTTTAATGAGTACAAATCTATACAAATTTCTCCCAAGAACCTGGAATTGGGATGGTCGTCCTTAAAGATAGAAGCTCTGAGTATATTTTAAGAATTTTTTTTTGATGTGGACCATTTTTAAAGTCTTTATTGAATGTTTTACAATATTGCTTCTGTTTTATGTTTTGGTTTTTTGGCCCCGAGGCATGTGGGATCTTAGCTCCCCGACCAGGGATCAAACCTGCAACCCCTGCATTGGAAGGCAAAGTCTTAACCACTGGACCACCAGGGAAGTCCCTCTGAGTATATTTTAAAAGGCAGAAAGTACAAACAGTGGACAAAAGACTGTTCTGGGCATAAAGATTGGTAGATATGTGAAAATGATCATTTAGTGAAAGAAAGGATGAGGAAAATTAACCAGAGGTTTCCATTGACTGGTTCCTTCATACCTCGCATCCCACTAGACTTTCTGCACCACAAGGGGCACACTACCTAGAGGTGATCCAGCAGCCAATCTGTTTCTCATATCCATGACTTTTCTCAGATTGTCTCCAGTGTTTGGAGAGCCTTGCTGCCACAATCTGTTCCACTGTTCCTCTTTTTTCAAATAACTTTTTCCTTCTTTTTTTGAAGACGCAACAGAGGTATCACTTCCTCTGCACCTGCCCAGACTCAATTGGATCCCTCTCCCCCAGCTTCCAATTGCACTCTGTGACAGCTAGCATTGCACTTACCACTTCCACTGAGTGTTACAATGCCATCACTCTGCCGTTTTTGTTTCATAATTATCTCTTCATTCCATTCTCTCGTCTTTGTCTCATCACCTCTGCTTTGGCTCTGGTCATTGTCATCTACTGCTCACCTGGTCTCTTACAAGAGACCCCAACTCATCTCCTGGCTTCTCTTCATCACTTAGATAATCAAAATACTGCTAGAGTTTTCTTCCTGATGGGTCATGACAGTTTCCTGCTTTAAGCCCATTTTTTCTCCATTTCCAAAATAATAAACATCTAAACTTCCTTTACATAGCAGAACTATATTGATCATAATCTGATTCCAACCTTTATAGTCTCATGACCCTATACACCCCCACCCTTAATCTATGCTCCAGACATATTAAATGTCTTGCCATCCAAAGAAATTCATGCTCTTTAACATGTGTGTGCCTTATGTGCAGGCAGTTCTTTTTATAAGATGCTTTTTCCTTGTTTATTTCTCCATAAAACTCCAATTCATGTCCTAAGACCTTGCTCAGGTTCTACTTCATAAATCCTCTCAGTCTCTGTCAAGCAGAGCTATTTGCTATGTGTCTGTGAGACCACAGCATTTTGCTCATATATCTAATATAGAACTTACAGTATCACATTTTAGTTATTGATTTTTATTTCTGTTTTTGAATTTATGTCTTACACCAACTAAATGTTGTTTTTGTTCCTTTTCTATGCCAATAGTTGGTGAGCTCATGGAGGGCAATAAAACTGCTTTATTGGGTCTATATTTCCAAAGCTTACCACAATGCCCAACACCAAGTAAATAATCAATAGAAGGGAAGGGAAGAAAAGAGAAGGAAAGGAGTAATATCCATTTGACAGGAGATACTATGTAATATGAGGAGAGGAATAAATGAAGACACTGTTAAAAGTTCCATAACTGGGAAAGCTCCAATGCTTCTGAAAGTGAGCATACTCCTTATGGCAGGAATAGAATTATGAGAAATAAAACTATCTTAAAGAATTAAAGGATTCCAGTTTCAAGAAGGTGAAATAAATATCTTCCTACATCTTTCTTCTTTCAATAATCACCACAAAGCATGAAGGAGAAAAAGAAACTCTAATACAAATGGTGTTTGTTTCCTGTGACTGCGGTAACAAATTCCTACAAACGTGGTGGCAGAAAACAACAGAAATTAATTTTCTTACAGTTCTGGACACCAGAAGTTCAACATCAATTTCACTGGGCTAAAATCAAGATTTTTGGTAGGGCCATGTTCTCTCTGTAGGTTCTGCAGAAGAATCCTTTCCTTGCTTCTTCTAGCTTCTGGTGGCTTCTATATTTCTTGGCATTCCCTGGCTTGTAGCCACATCACTTCAATCTCTACCTCTATCTTCATATCACCTTCTCTGCTATACGTATCAAATCTCCCTTTGCCTCTCTCTTATAAGAACACCTGTGACGGCACTTAGGGCCTACCTGGATAATCCAGGATAGTCTCCACATCTCCAAGTCCTTAACTTAATTACGTCTGCAAAGATTCATTCTTCAATAAGGTAACATTCACAGATTCTGGGAATAAGGACACGGACATATTTTTGGAAGCCATTATCAGTCTACCAAACAAACCCAAATATTTTCTAAGACTAGGGACTTTTATAACTCTAAACCACAATCTATAAAGGCAGAAAGTGGGTGGAATAGGGGCATTTTATTTAACAGAGTGGAATAAAGACAAACCAAAGGTAAATAGCAGATCCTAATTACAAATAACAAACATACCCACACAATAATAGTCAAGAAAAGCTCAGACACTGAAACATCCAGGTATTGTCAAAGGTGGGGTTGAGGCTAGGATTTGAAAAGAGACAGACTGTTTGAAAAACGGTAAGAGGAGCAGTTAGACACCTATCTATGATCACACATCCACTATAAAGGAAGCAAAGGACTAACTTCTCACTTCTAAAGGAAAGAAATGGTATCTGGAGAAATTGAACTAGAACGGCCCTAATCTATAACACAAAAGGCAGCAAAGAGACATGGTACCAAAAATTGAAAGGTTACTTGAAAGTCTAAGTACACAGAGAACTCTGAACCCCAACCTTCCCTAGCTAAGTCCCAGGGTGTTTATATACTCAAACAAAAGAGTAAGAATTCTTCTCTTGAGTAAATAACTGCCAAAAGAAAAATAACGTCAGATACAGGTGTTAATGTGTCTTGCCCACCAAAAAAGCTAACTGCCAACCTGATGGATCAAAAGTGAAGCCTTCCTGCTGACAAACACCCCTCCTGTGCACAAAATTCTAATTAGGTTTTCAGTGCCGCCTTCAAAAATATGATTAGAAAGTCAAGAATCATCACTGGGAATCCATCAAGGAAAAAACAGGAAACAAAATAAGTGAAAGGAATGAAGGAACTCAGAGAAATAGTGAATGTGCAATGAGAAGACTAAAATTTCAAAGAAATAATAAACAATGTCCCCAAATATGAGAAAAGATATTGCCTTGGTGAAACAAGACAGGATGCAATTAGAAAAAAAATAAAAGAAACAAGCAAAGAATAAGAAGTATGATTACTAATTTAACCTAGGAGCATCACAAGTAAAATTTAGTAAAAGTGTTAAAAGATAATGAAGAGTAAACTGAAAAAGAAAAATTAATAAATAGAGGGGAGAAAAGACTTTTAAAAGTAGATAGTGGAGATAATCCAGCGCTCATAAATGTTAATACAAGAAATGGAGATTAGAGAAAATGTTAGTGAAGAAATTATTAAGGACATAATACCAGGAAATTTCTCATAATTGGCAGCATGAGCCTCCCGATTGAAAGGATCTATCAAGTGTCCCAAGACCAGGGATGAAGAAAAACCCACACTAAAACATATTCTGATAAAGTCTATAACACCAGAAATAAAGATCTCAAAATTTTATTAGTGAGAAAAGTAGGTGATATATAAAATATCAGGATCAAAATGACATTGGTCTTCTCAACAGCATAAGAAGCTTGAAGGTAGTAAGAAATATTTTTAAACTTCTGAGCAAAAATTATTTTAGATCTATAATTCTATTCCCAAAGATTCAATGAAGTATCAGGTAGAATAAAGACATTTCTCAACGTACAAGCTTGTAAAATATTTATCACCTGTAGAACCTCTTTCAAAACATTACCAGAAAATAGATAGCTAGTGGGAAGCAGCCGCATAGCACAGGGAGATCAGCTCGGTGCTTTGTGACCACCTAGAGGGGTGGGATAGGGAGGGTGGGAGGGAGACGCAAGAGGGAGGGAGATGGGGATATATGTACATGTATAGCTGATTCACTCTGTTATAAAGCAGAAAGTAACACACCACTGTAAAGCAATTATACTCCAATAAATATGTTAAAAAAAAAATTACCAGAACATAAGCTCCAGCAAAAAAAGAAAAAAACTAGTAAAAGGAGAACATAATTTGTAGAGAGAAGAGGCTACAACATCATAAAGTGAAAAAAGTAAATTTCAGAATGACAGCCAAAAAAACCCTGAATGACATCTTTTTGCAGGATACTTTAGAGAGCAACTAGACAAGATAAAAGTGGGAGGAGAGGGCCCAGGAAGGATTATTTCAAGGGAAAAAGTAAGAAAAAATTCTTGTTGAATGCTATACATGATCTAACCAACTTGCCTACCTAGAAAATTGAATAGAGAAGCATTTTATAAAGATTTTGAAGCTTTGGGAAAGATAGCAAAAGAAGAAAGGAAGAAAGGAAGGAAGGTAGGAAGGGAGGGAGGGCGGGAATGAGGAAGGGAGACAGAGGAGAGGAGGAGGAACTGGGCAAAAAAAGAAAAATAAATAAAGTACTTATCTAAGGGAAAACAAAAATTCTACAATGAGGGGAATATCATTATATCATATCACCAGTCTCAGAAGTAAACTCTATTTGTACAGTCTTCATATTTAAAAACCCGGAAATAAACTAAAATGGTGATGTAGCTATAATGGAAGAATAGAGAAAAAAATTTTGGAGTTTTAAGAGACTTTAAATTTTCATGTTTACCAGTAAAAATTCAATCAACAAGATCTAAGTTGAGGAATCATAAGCAGACCTATGCACATTATTTAAAAAATACAGAATTAAAATAAAACTTAAAGAAGTTGTAAGTGATTTCTCTCTTGCACTGATGCGAAATGGTTTATTTCTTTAGGTATTTTTTTACCTTTAAACTTATTTGCATTTTAAATATGTGTGCATATATTTATTTGATAAAAATAAGTTATTTTTTAAAAGAAATATTAAACTTATTTAACGTAATCCTCTCTCCTTTGTTTAGAATTATGTCAAATCAAATAGGAATATGTTCTCTATTTTCTTTAAAATATTTCCACAAAAGTAATTATATTACTAATATAACTTTATTAAATGAATGAATGAATGTATAAATGTATGCTTTAGTAAAATATTCTGCTCTTCATAAAGAAATGAAATATTGGATACAGTGTAATATTTCTAAACAAGTTATTAAATTTGATATTAAATATACTTCTTGAAGGAATCTGTAGAGCACACTTGATAGAGAAAACAGTTTCTTTTTTAAAGGGAATATGCATTCCTAAAGTTATTTGTATTATATTTACCTGACTTCCAGAATATTTCTTCAAGAGAAGCACTAGTTAAGTATTGTTATTCATTCCCATCTTCATATCATCTATAGGTGTACCTGTGCCAATTTTATAAACTTGTTAAGTCTTATTTATCTTCCTTAACTCTAAAACAAATTTAATGCAAAATTATATCTTTCAGAGTATAATGGCCCTTTAAAAATAATATTCCCACCAAACACAGAGAGCAAAGTACAAAGAGTTTACAAAACAGGATGAGATTCTCCATTATTATTTCTGGAGAGCATCCTAGTCTGATGTTTTTCCTTCTGCCATTCTTAGAGAAAGTACATTATCCATAACAGGTCAGTCCAAATCCTACTTATTTCCTTAGGAATAAGGGTCAGGCAACATGCAGTATCCTTGGGAAAGGAGCCTAAAATTACCAAAAAGGTCATCTCAGTAAGACATCAGGAAGCACAACTGTTTCCATTGACACGAACATAATGAAAACAAAATGCTCTAGAACTATGTGCTTTGTGAACCACAGTTTGTAAAAATATCACACATGCTGTGTTTTGACCACCCAAGAGAAATCAAAGTCACTGTATCACTCTACAAGCAACTCAGTCCTACTGATGTTTATGATTCTAAAATCAGGAGCATGTTCCTGGGACACAGTCAGTATCTGCTAGGGCAATGTTAGAAAAAAGCTTTAAAATGCCCTCTTTGTTCCTGACCTGCTATGGGAATTCATGGCATGCGACATCAAAGGAGAAAATTCAGGTCACCTCTGTTGGATGTAGTCATGTGGGTGTGTGAATTAAAAATATGCAACAGGGAACCTGACAGGTTCCTGTTTCAATCCAGTCTCTTCTTTGACTCCTCTCAAGGTGATCCTTATCAATAATCAAAGGAGAGGCCTCAGACCATTTTTGGGATGTGCTGGTTCTAAGAAAAGTGATTTAGGAAAGTCAAATACTCCAACACTTTCAGGAAATGACCAATAAAAAGGCAGGCCAAAATCTTGGTAGCTCAAAGGGAAAAAAGAATGTCTGAGAATATTTCTGTTTCACCATGAAATAGATGAGAAATCAAGCTGTTCAGGCACAGCTGGAGAATGCGTAGAAGTGAGCTGTAGCGTTCCTACTTTAGCTTCTCAAGAAGCTAAAGGTTTTGATGCTATTAGGACATAGCTTGAAAGGATGATGTTTCATAGTGAGCAAGTGATCAACCATCTAGCAGCTAAGATCAGTGGATCCCGTTGAGTGGTCAGACCCTCAAAGGAATGGGTCACTTGTGTCTAAGAATTCAAAGCTTATATCTTACAACTGATAAAAGGGAAGAGATATCAAAACATGGTAGTCTGTACTAGTCAAAAACAGTGGTCAACTGATAGATGCAAGGTAAGAAAAAAATAAACAAAAAATAAAATTTTTGTATTTTAACCAAGTTTTCATTTTCATCATTCTAAGGCACTTCTACAATTTGATTTTCAATTTTCTTCTCACCCAAATTGCTGTGTCACCTTCTTTCCATCTAACAAAATCCTGCCCATCTTTAAAGGCTCCTCTCAAATTGTACCTCCTTGGAAATTATTTCCCTAACCATCCTAGATCATGGCAGTCTCTACTGAACTCATCTAAGGCTCTCTCCGCAGTTATCTTATGCTATCTTGAGATGTTTTAAGTGTATCTCCATTTGTTTAAGCCAATGCCTTGTCTCCTTTGTTACAGTGCAAATCCCATTAGACCAAGAACAAAGCCTTCTGTTTTCTGTTTTAATTTCTTACAGCTAGCGCCTTCATCTTACACAATTAATATGTAATGGTTGACAAAAGAACCAACATAAATTTTTTCATTTAGCATAAGTAATATTGGATGGCTCCTGCTTGTCTTATAAGACATGTTACAAAGAAATTTATGCAGACCTTGTGAAGAAATAGTATCCAATCTCTTAAAGCTTTTATTTTTTTTTTAGTTATTTAGGAGCTTGGCTTAGAATAAATGATAAACAATAGATGGATAATATTTACAGAGAAGTTTCTGAGTTGCTTGTCAGTAATTCTACAAGTTACCTGGATATTTATGAGTTCGGTAAAGACTTTCTTTGTAATTTGTTCCCTCTACACAAGAGTAGGCTGGGTCTGAAAAATACCTTCAGACATGTTATTTCATTTAAAATTTTAAGAAATGAATTGCTTTTTAAATGATACCAAATTCAAGGTAATATATTAAACACTGACTTTCTTAAGCATGTCTAAATTCACACCTAAGTTTAGTTCAAAGTTAGATATGGTTTTTGAAGTACTTTTTTGAAGATTAATTTTTCCTCAATGAATATTCAAATGATCTGAGAAAAATAGGTCTTAGGAGAACACAAAGCTTGTAAACTAAGAAATATTATCAGCCATGCACAGAATAAAATATATTAAATAAAAATTAAACTCGAGAAACATGAGAAACTCTTCTATGTTCATAACCAACTTGAAAATACTATAGCAAAACTTTCTGAAGGAGCTTTCATTATTTGTATGAATTATTTTTTGCTTACACCATTTCCAATTATAAATTTACACATTTAAAATGAGTAAAATAAGAAAAACACTGTAAAAGACAACTGAGTTACATAAGGACTTAAATACAGATTTGAGGCTCATTATGTGGTCAGCTATGTGACAGCTACCTAGTAGATAAAAATTATACAGTCCTTGCTGTCAGAAAGATGAAAAAATGAAATAGACACACATATAGGGAAAGACACCTGAGTGCAAATAATACAGATTTTGATGTAAAAGAGAGAAAGATATAAATCTATGCTCTGTTGCTTTCTACCAGAGGGAACTTGGGAAAGTTACTTATATTCACTCTGCCCAGTTTCTTCACCTTTACAACAAGTACAGTAGTTCCTCATTCCCTGGTTGCCATGTGAATTAAATGAGACATATTATACAGAACACCTAGCAAAATCCATGGAAAACTATGGTCATTCAACAGGTGTACGCTCCCTTTCTGCTCTACCCAAAGATGTATTAGTTCAAGACAGCAGAGTCTAATCTTACTGGACAGAAAAAGACTGCCACATCCAGACAAGGTTTTATAGAGAAGGGAGGAATTTAATGGACCTTTAGGACAGGAGAAAAATTGCAGCAACAGAAAAAGTGTTTAGAGAGAGTAAAATGTGTTTACCAAAAAGTAAAAATATAAGTAAAGGTGAAAATACACATAAGTGGAAAGATAAAACTGGATGGAAGAAGGGCTTATGTGGAAAAAATAATTACATATAAAATAAGTAAAAATGTAAGAAGAGGATGGGACCATGAATTCCAAGTGGAAGAGTGGGGACATCTTGGAAAGGCAATGAAACCTCCTGAGCATGGCAAAGAGAACTTATTTTCCCAGAGATAAATGCTAATGTTGTTATCAAACTCAATTATTACCACTCTAACTATGAAGCCTTTCCTTTTGGAAATGTACATTTCTTTCAATTACTGCAAATAAAAAATTACCTTTCATTCAAGTTTAAGTTGAGTTTTTACATAAGAGAAATTTTTCTAAAGAGCATTACTATATTTTGCTCAAATTATATTGTGTTTTTAAGAAACGGCCAACAAGGCAACAAAAACCCTCTCAAGTAATTATTTGTAAGTATGCAGAATTTGGACCAGGCAAGAAATAGCAATGCATGTCTAAGTCTAATACTCATAAAATGACCATGGTTTGGGAAGCAGAGCAGATCACTAACTAAAAACACTATAATAGATTTTTAATGGCCCTCTGTGGAATTCTTCAGATACAATAAAAACCCTTTGTAATGAAAATAAATAGCATATATTATACTTACTACTCAGTAAGAACTTATTTTATATACCTGCAACATTTTTCGACAGGAAGAGTCACGCAGTCTAAAAAGGTCCTTCCAAACAGGCTATTTTATTTATTTTGCCCCTCCTCTCATAATTTCACCCTATTTAAGGTAATGGTGCCTTTCTGTTTTTGGTGTATGATACCTATTATCATCTATAGCTCATATGTAGTCTCGCAGCTCTGTTTCAAATGATGATTTAACTATCCTGAAAAAAAAGGAAAAGGAATTTTGGTATTCAGAGCAATATAAGACCAAAGTGCCTTGGGTCTACCCAATCCTAGAATGCTATTCAGTTTTGAAAGCTCAGATAAACAGAACTTACTTTCACTGACTAAAATGAAAGCATATTAAAAACTCAGCTCAGATGAATTAATAATAGTAATCCACCTTTCTTGCATTTATTCAGGATGTCCTGGACTGCTTAGTTTTATTGAAAAGGTGGAGAGGGTTGGGGGGAGAAACAAACAACTTCTATAAAATGAGGAAAACAAACAGTGTCTTAATATCTCATTATTTTATATAATATTAATATTACTCATAATATTTCAAATCCAGTTGACATTGGCACTTCAATAAAATAAATAATAAATCTATCACAGAACTGTTTTGTTTTGTCATACTCTTACTTTGATTTCGAAATCCTGGATCATTCTTAAATTTAGTCTAATATCAAGAAAAGTTTGCATTTTGCAGTGACTTCCCTTCTAAAGCACTTTTTAGATTTATTTTATGCATAATCAAAATAGGTCTGAAGAGAAACCACTGGCAAGGTCGGTGATGGAGAAAGCTGCTGTAGCAGACGAGGCAATGGCTTCCCAAATGACTCTTTCCAGCGAATAGAGGACAAGATCGTTTCTATAACTCTCAAGCCAGTCTAGGACTCTATGTCCTAAGCCATGCTCCAATCTCTCTAATTTATCTGAACCTCAATCTTGTCTTCACAGGTTAAAAAGAAAGTATAAATCTCAACTAAATCTGGAGAAGAAAGACCCATAAAAATTAATAAAGTCTTCTAAAAATAAGATATGTGAAGTAGCATTAATAAAAGAGATTTTTTCTTTTTTCAAATTGGGAAGTATGTTGAGATAAGGAAATGACTGCCAAGCATAAAAGAGGAACCTGAGAAAAGGTCCTTGAATGAATGCATGGGCAGGAAGCAGATAGAGAAAAGTTACCATTTTAAGAACAGAAAGCACAAGAAAATAGAATAAAAATGGAGTCTGGAAAATTTACAAGCAGCTCATGCAGCTCAATATCAAAAAAACAAACAACCCAATCCAAAAATGGGCAGAAGACCTAAATAGACATTTCTCCAAAGAAGATATACAGATTGCCAACAAACACATGAAAGGATGCCCAATATCACTAATCATTAGAGAAATGCAAATCAAAACTACAATGAGGTATCACCTCACCCCAGTAAGAATGGCCATCATCAAAAAGTCTACAAACAATAAATGCTGGAGAGGGTGTGGAGAAAAGGGACCCCTCTTGCACTGTTGGTGGGAATGTAAATTGATACAGCCACTATGGAGAACACTATGGAGGTTCCTTAGAAAACTAAAAATAGAACTACCATACGACCCAGCAATCCCATTACTGGGCATATACCCTGAGAAAACCATAATTCAAAAAGAGTCATGTACCACAATGTTCACTGCAGCACTATTTACAATAGTCAGGACATGGAAGCAACCTAAGTGTCCATCAACAGATGAATGCATAAAGAAGATGTGGCACATATATACAATGGAATACCACTCAGCCATAATAAGAAACGAAATTGAGTTATTTGTAGTGAGGTGGATGGACCTAGAGTCTGTCATACAGAGTGAAGTAAGTCAGAAAGAGAAAAACAAATACCGTATGCTAACACATATATATGGAATCTAAAAAAAAGAAAAAAAAATGGTTCTGAAGAACCTAAGGACAGAACAGGAATGGAGACGCAGACGTAGAGAATGGACTTGAGGACACGGGGAGAGGGAAGGGTAAGCGGGGACGAAGTGAGAGAGTGGCATGGACATATATACACTACCAAATGTGAAATAGATAGCTAGTGGGAAGCAGCTGCATAGCACAGGGAGATTAGCTCGGTGCTTCGTGACCACCTGGAGGGGTAGGATAGGGAGGGTGGGAGGGAGACACAAGAGGGAGGACATATGGGGATATATGTATATGTATAGCTGATTCACTTTGTTATAAAGCAGAAACTAACACAGCATTGTAAAGCAATTATACTCCAATAAAGATGTTAGAAAAATAAAATAAAAAATAAATAAATAAAAATGAGTTTGGTTAGAACAAGAAGTGTGTTTTAAAGTGAGGTGATTTGAATGTGTTCTTAGGTTCAGGTATTGATGCCTATTGAGATATAGGCATCGGCAAAGAGAACACTGTGTGTTCTCTTGTAGTAGATATTGAGAAGGACTCAAGGGCATTCTAAAAAAGAAGCAGCATCACTCATGGGGGCAGAAAGAAGGCACTGTAAGGGATGAACACAGATTGTACCAACTTCCTCTACTATACAGTAACAACACCGATATCAACAGCAATTTATGAACCACTTATTATATGTCACGTCATATTTTGTATTAAGTCTTTTAGTCCTCAGAACAACCCTAGAAAAGAAGGTGACATTATCCTCCAAAACCTAGCTGCAGGGAGTTTAAGTAACCTGGTCAAGTCACAGCCAGTCAGTGGCAAAACCAAGTTCTGAACCAGATGTTTGTTAATGTTTGCTGGCTTTCCATATTATTATTTTTTATTGTTTATAAAATTGGTTATAATTCTGTCCCTTAAGGGTTTGTGTTAGTGTATGAACAGCACCTGGGCCTATATGGTATATTTGCAAGTCTAAGAAAATGGGGTGTGGGGAGGTGGGGCTGGAAGAGATGGAAGACGTCAGAATCCCCAGAAAGTTGCAAGCGGACGTAGCATTTGAAAAGGCCTACTCGGTGTGTTCAATGCTGTAGTTTAAACATCCAAAAATTACTTACGGAAAGTAAATTACTTTAGAAAGTAAAAGCTGACTTTGGTTGGTTGCTGAAGCATGGGTGAAAATGTTGGAGAAGCTCTTAAAATGTTTAATCCAGACCCCCTGGGCATGCCAAAGAATCACAAGTCACAAAAACAACCTGGTCATCTTGTTCCTTTCCTTACAAAATAATGCTACCGTTTAGTAATACTATGAAGTTTTAACTACTTAGCCTGGCATTAAAACATCTTGGCAATTTTGCTCCAGACACCCTTCTATCCTCACTTCCTATAACCTATGACCACTTTCCATAATACATATGTTCAACAATCCCAAACATTCCATAAACTGGTATGCCACCTCAGTTTAAAATGTGCTTTTGAAATCTTATTTGTGGATTGCTACTCAGCTCAAATGTCAACTACTCCCTAAATAGTTCCATGATTCCTCAAACTTTTCCTACTCCTCTGTATAGCTATACATATATTATATGTGTATATATTATACTCTAAATAAATATATATTATATATATATATTATACTCTAAATTATACATTGAGTATAATATTATACTCTAAATGTCTCCTTCAGTATGTTCATTCAATCATCGAACAAATATTTGCAGAACAATTATGTACCAGACACACCCTAAGCTCCCTAGACCAAGGACTATTTGTTTTTTGTCATTTTTGGAGGGAAGAGGCTAGTGGTGGTAGTGCTGGTGGTATTCTCTATTGCCTGCTCACTGCCCAACACATAATAACCATTAATTAAATGTTTGCTGAACTGAGCTATCCATGAGATCCTCAATGAACATCACAGTCAACTAATAATCATTAAAAAATAACTGATATTATATTTTCTTAGGGAGAAACAATTGGATGTAGAAGAATGTATGTAAAATAGCAGACCTTTAAATTTGACAGGGTCTCAGATCTGGAATTTTTATAATGTTAATTAGAAAGGGAGTAATGAGGAATGGCACCATTTTGATGCTTTTAATTCCATCCTTCAAGTTTAAGTGGATTTTAATCTCCTCCAGATTACCAAGTTAGACTCATATATTCTTAAAACTTCAAGGGCAATTTGAAATCATTCAGCCCAAAACCTACACATTTTACAGATGAGGGAACTGTGTCCAGAGAGATGAGCAGAGCTGGGAGAGGAATACAGGCCTCTTCTCCCAGTGTTTCCCCTTTAGTATCCTGTCATCATATATTTTTTTCTCTTTTAACTTTTATTCTCTAGATATTCAATGAAATACTGGTAGCAAGTCATCAGACATGAGAATTGTCACTTGGAAGAACTGAAAGATTTGATGGTGGAGAAAATATTTCCTTCTTTTTACATCCTAAGATCTCTCCTAAAGTTGGAATCTTTTATAAGAAGAACATAAAACAATGCTGAAAAATTGATTTTTAACTAACAAGAAGAGAGTTCAGATTAAACCTTTATTTTCCTTTTTATTCCATTATTCTCTAAATTTATGGATATACAAATGTTAATAGAATGTCATATATATGACACACATACATATACACATACACACATTTTTTTTCATTATGGGAGACAAATATTTCCACTCTTTTTATCTGGAAAATTCCCTGAAGTGTCCTTATTTTATGGCTGATTTGATTAATTTATCAAATTCTCTATTGATACAGTGCAGACTGATCATGATTAATGTGTTTATCTGCTAAACGCACGAAAAGAAAGTTAGTTTAGGCAAGCAAGTCATTGGATCCTACTTACTAATAAATCATTTGTTCTACAAGTTTTTGCCTCCTGGGTTGTTTACATTTTGAAGTGAATTCAACATTCTTTTGTTCGAAAAAAATACTTTAGCTTCCACCAATCGAATTTTCAGTTGTTTTAAAAGAAGTTAAACAGAAGTTCCCTCTAATTCTGAAAGATCATTACAACTGTAAAGTGTGCGGAAGGAATCTACCCTCGCTTGACGACTATGAGTCTTTGAAGCCCACAACCAGAGTAGAGTGGTTACAGATGCCTTGGTCTGAGGGAGGTCTGAGTTTAAGTATCATAGAGCTAAATATCAGCTAAACAAAGGGCAAGACCTTAGAAGGGCAGAAATCAGGATGCAACAACCTATGATTACATCGCTGGCTATATACTTACTAACATCCAGTCTCAAGGGGCCACATTTCATTGCTTTCACTTAGCAGAAGTTGACTCTTGATCTCATTGCTGAGACCACTGCCCTCTTCCAATCATCCTGGCTCCGTCATCTTACTGTATTTTTTAGTACCAGTATTTACAGTACTTTTTAGTACTTGCTGAAAACAGACAGTTTCCTCCTTGAAACCAGCCCACTGCCTGGCACCGTTTCTTGAAACAAATCGCTATGTCATTCCAGTTTAACTGGCAACTTACAATTTCAAAAACAAATTCAGCTGCAACCGCTTTTAAAACATCTTACCAGGTTACTTTTCTGTCTTATGTCACCCAGATTTCCAGAAATCTACTGAAACTGTCTAATGAGGCAATAAATTCCTTTATTGACTGGTCAGAATGTGGAAACAAATGAAGTGACTCACTCAGGCCTTTTCTTAACCCTCTTATTCAGCAGAACACTTTATTTTATTGAAAGAATAGAAAAAAAAAAAAAAAGAGCTGACAATTTAGAAATAAACTAAGTAGGTCCACTTTCTTGTGTGCCTCTAGGACATATAGTACTATCTTTTTTGCATGAGTGTAAGTGTATGTTACAGCTTAATTGATATTGTAAGAGAGCAAAATGTTGACTTATCATCCTTGTGAAAATACTTCCCATGTTTGCCTTTTACTTATTATGAATTTTTATTTCAATTTGTTTTTTATGAGGGGTTTTCTTGTTTTGTTTTTGTTGGCTTTATGGTTTTTGTTTGTTTTATTTTAAGGTGCAATGTTCCTCTGTTTGTAATTATTCACAGGTACAAATTTACTTACTGGAGTGGTAATCTTAAAAGCAAATCTTGCTTATAATGCTTTATAAAGGATAGCAAATAACACAAGAAAGAAAAAGTACCTGGAAGTTTACATTTCTCCCCATAGTTTGCCTAAATAAATATTTTCATTCCCTGAGCATATTCCAGAAGATAATGGGTAAAACTATTTTGGGGATTAAAAACAATAACTACTTGTAGAAAAGTATCTGTTTGTATGTACATAATGGATATACATCTAAAAGCAATATGTTTATAGTTAAAAGTGAGCTAAATTTAGCTCAGACTCCTTAATTTACAGATATTGAAAGAAAAGGTAGGGAAATAAAGAGATTTAACAAATATCACTGGAAAGTTGGTAGATGGCATCAAATCTGGAATTCCCATCTCCTAAGCCCTGAGTGTTCATTCCAATATTGCATTCTTGCTTTACTTTTCATTGCTGAACCTGAAAATGCCATACAGTGTTAGCTTCTTTCTTATGCACTAATTCATAAAAACCAAATCTTAAGGGCAGTAGCTGGGGGAGGAGAGGGATGGGGAAGATCATCTCTGCCCTAAAAAGTTGGGAGTCAGCTCTTTATTTTCTCCTCAATAGTGGCCTTCCTCATAGTTAAAAATAGTGTTTCATGTTCCTCTTTTCTCTTCTTTTTAATTTCAAATCTTCTAAACTGCTTGCTTGGAGGTTAGAACATTACTATGAATATGAGTATGGGAAGGAAGTGAAAATAACATTAGCTGAGCAGCTATTACATCATAGTTTCTAGGATCCTTAGCTTGTAAAATCTTTCTTGAGTTCCTGGAATTCCACAACAGGAAAGATACTAAGGAAAGAATAGAGATAGCTTACAATAGAAGGCAATGGAATACACAGCTATTTACTTATTTATTTATTATTTTTTAAACTATGCACACCTTAATATTTTATTTTAACTTAAAATGTGCATGATTTATACATTAATTCCCTAATCATTGACTTAACACCAAGGTCATTTCTTAAGGAAGTCTATACCATTTGATTTTCTTAAATAAACCACACCCATAATTGTTATAATTTTGTAGTGAGTGGTAAATTCTTCAGAGCCTTTTTTTAGAGTCTCCTTTATGGAGTTTTCCCAAAACAATTTAGTTTTCACAGAAGCAATTCTTTTTGTTCTTTTTTTTTTTTTTTGAAGTTTCAAAAGAATGGGACCTTAGTTTTTACCTTCATCTAATAAATTGGGATTTATATTTATATATGTAATTAATATTTATCATAGAAACATAATCAGTTAGAACTAGAAGAGACCTTCGTCTCTTACCTAAGAGTCTTAACCTCTACACTTTACAGATAATGCCTAGGAAAATAAAGTAGTTTATTAAGTGGCACATAGAAATGTAGTAGAAGAGAGAGTTAGATATGTTACTAAGAATCTGTTGTTTTCTCCATTGTACAGCTTCTTACCTATATGTGAGGACACTTACATGTTCTCATGCGCATAATTTGAGTTTTAAAAATAAATGTACAGATGAATAAATCCTGTCCAAGACCTTTATCAACAAAATCACATTTCTAAGCAGCACTGATGTTACAGAAAAATGTTTACTGATCACCACACGTGTTAATAGCACCCCTTAAGTGCCAATGTGTACTGGAAACCACTGCCGCTACCACAGATCGTTTGTGCTCGAAATAAAGAGCATGAATGGGAAAACATGTTTTACCCTCGGGAGCAAAAATATTGCTACGTTCATTCTCTTCATTAACTCACTACAGTGGAAGACTTTAAAATCCCAGTTAAAGGAAATTACAAATAGCTAAATCATAACAAAAATATAATTATTCCTGAAAAGAAATAAACTCATCTTTTAATAATTCAGCTGGAAAAGTATATTTTAAATACATTTCCTACTATATCAGTTTTCCGTAAAAAATCGTCATCTATGGGGCTTCCCTGGTGGCGCAGTGGTTGAGAATCTGCCTGCTAATGCAGGGAACATGGGTTCGAGCCCTGGTCTGGGAAGATCCCACATGCTGCGGAGAAACTAGGCCCGTGAGCCACAACTACTGAGCCTGCACGTCTGGAGCCTGTGCTCCACAACAAGAGAGGCCACGATAGTGAGAGGCCCGCACACCGCGATGAAGAGTGGCCCCCGCTTGCCTCAACTGGAGAAAGCCCTCGCACAGAAACGAAGACCCAACACAGCCAAAAATAAATAAATAAATAAATTTAAAAAAAAAAAGTGCATAAGAATTAAAAAAAAAAAATCGTCATCTGGGTGAATGTTACTAACAAACTTCTTTTGGGCACTCTGTGGACTCATTTCTGCATACACATAATTTTCTTAAGTAATGTAGAGCTGTGAATGAGCTGAAAGCATGGACTCCATGAGAAGCCTACCCCAAATTCTGATAGGTATGTGCCAAATATAGCTCTATATATCTTTCTCAATTTTAGTACTTATCAGGAACTTGTTGAATCAATAAAACAGACAATTGTTTAAATTTAACATGAAAATAAACATTGCGCTAATTCTTAAAACCCCAAGATTCTCTTTCCTCAAAGGGGCATCACATTGACAGCAGCATGACAGATTTGTTCATTTGTTTTTAATATAAGTATAGGACAAGTAGCTAACATAAGGTTGAAAATCAGAAGATGTGGCTTCTTATCACACTTTACCCTTCTGGGTATCACTATATATATATATATATATATATATATATATATATATATATGTATATAAAAAGGTGTTTTGGACTTGGAAACCTCTAATTCACCTTTTAAATACTCATACTGTGAACAATTTGTTTGAGAAAATGGCATTTGTGTACCATACATTATATAGTTTACTTCATACCTTTTTAAAATTACTTTATGGATATTGGGACTAGGACAAGTTTTACCTGATAATCCAAGTCCAAAATTTACTTTTCCAGTTCATCTCAAACAGTCCATAAGCATACTTAAGAAAATAAACAAAGAAACAAACAAATAAATAAATAAATAGCAGTTGATCAAGTTACAGAACACCATTGTAAGAATTTAAGGACTTTCTGATGTAATGAAGTGGGTAATATAGTAAAAGAGAATGTTTTTCAATGAACAAGTACTTTCTTAATTTTACATTTTATATACTGTGGTCTTTCTCTGGTACCTACTCTAATTGGCACAATGAAAAAATTAAATTTACACTTCCTACTTATCTAATAGGGTTGAAATGCACATTTCTTGGGATGTTATGTCAGTTCCTCATCTCTTGGAACTATCTTCACCTCCCACAGGGATGGGTCCTTGGGAGTTCAGTGATACTATCTCTCCTAACTGATTTGACATAGTTGGACACTTGACCCAGCCTGGCTTAATCGAACTCTGTCTGCCAGGAATTTAGAATTGGTGTTGGTAAATATTCTTTTAGCTTAGGCCAGGACCTTGGAGATCAATGTAAACTCATGACTGTATAGTGGCCCTCTTCCAGCTTCTCTGAAGACTGGAATCAGCAGTCTGGCACAGGAAAAATTACAAGTACATAGGGAGAAGCAGAGATGGACGACAGAGAATATTTCAACAGGCATTAGGATCCAGTTCCAGTCTCTGCTAAAGAGTAAGACACTTTCTTGCTATTATATGGCACAAAACAAACCAGCAGCCATTTAATAATTATATTTTTGGCTTATGATAGCTCAATTTGGCTTACTTGTGAACAAAGAGTCCTAAGTCTGAGATATTTTAGTAGTGCTGTTAAAATGATTTATACAGACTTCCAAAATAAATGAAAGAACTTTCAAAATCACCTGTGTGAAATAAGTTGGCACTAAAAGCATGACCTTTACTTATTATAAAACTATGCTCATAAAAAATGTCATAGGGATATAATGTACAGTACGGTGACTATAGTTAATAATACTGTATCGCATATTTGAAAGTTGGTGAGAGAGTAAATCTTAAAAGTCCCCATCACAAGGCCAAAAAAATTTTTTGTAACTATGTATGGTGACAGATGTTAACTAGAATTGTGTTGATCATTTTCCAGTACATACAGATATCAAATCATTATGTTGTACACCTAAAACTAATGTTAAGTGCCAATTATACCTCAACTAAAAAAAAAAAAACCTATGCTCATGAACATATAACACAAATCAATCTCTGTCAAGTGCAAATATGGTTGTACCATCTGAGTAAAAATTAAAGTAAATTTTAAAATTATTTTATTGTATTTCCTTTCACCAGACATTTTTAATAGCCTTATTCACTTTAAACACAGTTCAATTCAAATTTAATTTTTAATTATGTGGAAAAAGGAGATTAATTTAAACAGTACATTTTGCCTTTTAATATCTTAGAATAAAGGACTTTTTACTCTTAACCCTTTGGTAAACATAAGTGTTTCACTGCCTACTTTTTAAAGCACTGTTTAAATTAGCTTACCTACACTTTATATCACATCTTGTGTTTTAAGAGCTCTGTGACTCAATGAAAAGAGTATAATGGAGCCATAGATCAAGGCACCTCATTCATTAACTTTTAAAATATCACCTCATTTATTTAGTCTTCCTCTGGAGTTTCTTTTGATAAGTAGCAATTTTATTAAACATCCATTTAAGTGAAATGAGAAAGAATGACATACTTTGCTCCAATACATGTAAAGGCTATATTCTTACATCTAAATTTACTTTAGCCAGGAACATTACAGTGTAATCACTACATCTGTTTTTTGTATATATAAGGCGTGGGAGGAATACTACTGGCTTTTAAATTTACAGCACACCCAATAGCTAACATAGGTTTTGGCCATGTGGGAAAACTTTGATGAAATTACCCTGTCTAGGGGAACAAAAAGGGTGAAATCATTGGATTAATGACAGGCCAAAATATTTGAAAGGTGAAAGCATGCTTCAAGTCTGCAAGAAGAGAACCCAGTTACTAAATGTAATTCATTAAAAGTAACAGTACCTATTGTCCTGTAACTGGTATCAGTTTGAGGCTTCAACCAAAAGTCAGAAACATTACATCCTCCAAATGAAAGGATGATTGTCATAGCAGGCAACACACTGCCCTGCAAATATGTTTCTTTAGTAATGAAAATATAAACTTACTCTGAGTGTTGGAAGAAGCAGGAGCTTAAAAAGAGTACTCTGTAAACTTATAGACTTTTAGACATTATCCTTTCTGGTAAAATACCCAATTCACAAAGATAAGGAAATCACTGGCCTATGAGATTTATAAGAAGAGTCTAAGAAAAAACAAAAACACTTTCTTTTATAACATATAATAAAACATCATAGATACTAAATTAAACCAATGATTATTTCTCATCTACTATCTTATTCAGTAGTAGAGAGACATAGGAAAATGAAATCCAGAATCAGAAATGCAGCCCTATCCTCCCCACAAAGCTCGTATATATTGGGTTGCCCAAAATGTTCATTTGAGTTTTTCCATAACATCAAGAAAAATTCAAACGAACTTTTTGGCAACCGAATAATGCTTTCTTACCCCATTAGCCATTGGGTCATGTCTTTTCAAATTAGAATACTATGAACTTTCTAGTACATAGCTTCTCAGGAGTATACATACAAAAATATGGTATTAGGGACAAATTAGCCCACATTCTCAAGACAATCATCTTTTTTCTAGAAAGTCTCCATTTCTTCTTTTTAAAAATTGGAAGTCTATAAAATAAACAAATAAAAATGATGCAAGAAGGACTTAGTTTGTATTTTTATACAGTTTTGATTTTGAATAATTTAAATTGTCTTATAGAAATAAACTAAAATTCACTAATAAAATAATGTGAATGCTCATGCTGATATTTTGGGTTTTATACTACATACTCATCGGATGACATTAAAAAGGGTCCAGTCCAAAAAAAATGAAGACAATAAATATTTTAAACAATAGAAAAAGGCTTTAACACATTTTTTTGTACAACAAGGGAATACTATGAAATGTTATAAAAAGATACAGGAATAGAAACATTTGTGACCTTAAAAGGGATGTTTATGATAAATTTTTAAGTTTTAAAAAAAAGGCAGGTTAAAAACAAGCATAAGATATGATCTACTTCGCGTAAAATAGTAAAGTTACATACAAAGTGATAAATGGTTGCAAATCTGTTTATTAAAAATATCAGCGGTTTTCCCCTGGGTGTGGCAATAGATTGAGTTTTATATGCTTTTCGCTTAGTGACTCTGGTTCTGCCCACCACATCTCTGGCGGTTGTTCTAAAGGCTGACCATGACCCTGAGTATTTCTCTTCCTCCAGGGACCAGAACGTTCCCTCACTTTCTTGGTCACCCTGTTGAACTCTGGAAGAAATGTTGGGCTACAGGGGTGCTAGAGGGAGAACTGCAGGAAGCAGATGTGAACCTCTAGATTATTTCTCCACAGTGTATTTCTTTTGCAAAAATGATGGTTATATTGGACATTTTGTCACAAGCTCTAAGTTAAAAAACCTGGGATGAAAAAGATGGATCAACTTGAATTGGCAGTGAAAGAGGATAGAATACTGGTGATGGATGAAACAGGAGGAGCAAGTAGGATTGACGGCTGGGATTTATGCCCTCTTGTTTCTTTTCTTATTCTTGGCAGCCAAGCCACCATAATTACTCTGAGATAAGATGAGACTTCAGAACCATGTATGAATTAGGCATTTGGAAAAAGGATTTCATAGCAGCAAAGATATCAGTAGCCACGTCAGCTGTGGCAATGAAGTGGGTACACAAGGTGTTGGCTTTGAGTTATCCCAGGAAAAAGGGTTCTACTCCAGCAAGCACTTGACGCCCAGTTTCCTTCCAAAGCCAACTCCAACTGTGACTCGGGAGGTAGAAAAGTCGAAAAAATTAAGTAGTCATCAGGTTAATGTTTCTGACCAAAGGTCAACCAGGGAGAATTCAAGGCTAAACAATATTATGGTGGAGATGTCCTACAGGTTACAAAAGTAGTCTATTAAGGGCTCTTTAATAAGTATTAGGCTTTCCAAAAATTTGTGATTGCCTTTCCTTGAAGACTAATCACTTCAAATTTTTGTTCACACTGCAGGGCAAAGTCAAATCTAAGATTCATACAGATGCTCTGAGTAACTGTTTAATGAGATTGACTTTAAAATGATGAAACTGAATTTCTCCTTAGTTACAAACTGGCTCTGAGACAAATTCTTTAAATAGAGCTGAAATAACATCAGCCTCACTCAAATGAGGGTATTGTGCCCTAAGGTAAATAAAAGACAACATGTATTTGGTGTGTAAAGATTGGAGAGTAGTTGGCCTCATTAATCGTGGTTCTCAAACTCGTGCACATCAGAATTACCTGAAGAGCTTGTTAAAACACAAGATGACTCAGTCCCACCCCCAGATCTCCTGTTTCAGTAAATTTGAGGTGGGTCCCAAGAATTCGCTTTTCCATAAGTTTCCAGATGATGCTGTCCTGGGGACCACATACTGAGAACCACTGTTTTAGAATGGTATTATCCTGTAGGCTACATAGATACATTCTTAGAGGATTTCACATCTCTATTAATTTTGTTATTTTCATTTTGATCATCTCCTAAAGCCATATTAATACTTGCATTTTTAATCCCAATGGCTAGGTTACAATCATGTTTTTATGTTTTCAGTTGCAAGAATTTATATTTGCATTTCTAATTGTGTAAGCACTAAATTACCATATAGTGTTAATTTTTAGAAGTATTTCTCAAACTGGTTCGTTAGATGTATCCTAAAGCTCCATGAATCTCTAAGTTTTAAAAACACTGGTTTACATGCCAGAATCCTATACTATGGTATAACAAAGATGCAAATTAATCTGCCTAACAAGGAAAATTCATATGAGCATCTTCCCTCATACGTCTGTAGCTTATTGTTTTAGCAAGTAGAGCCAGTAGAAAGTGGTACTTAATTATGCTTTCCAACTTTTTTCATGTCAAGGCACACAGAGAAACTTAAATTCATTTAGGACCTTCTGGGGGAAGTAAATGAAGCTGCTGATTGCCTGGCCAAAGGGCTAGCTGCCCTGCCCTGCCTGGACCACTGGGGGGCAGAGGAAGTTGGTCAATGTAAGAGTATTTGTACCTTTTCTGTGGGTCTTAGCAATTTGGGACTCTCTTATAGACTGAGGTAACTTTGTTCCAGAATTACCTGATAAGGATGTCATATACAAGCACTGAAGAAGTAGACGTAACATATCACAACACCTGAGGTAGGACAATTTTTCAGAATCCTTTCAGATTTTACCCTCACCCGATCTGTCCTTAAAAAGGAGGGATGGCTTCCTGATCCCATGGCTGCACCCCTGCACTCATCGACAAAGTGTAGTAAGACTGAGTCATTGCCAAGGGTGTCCTCTATTCCTCAGATATATTAAGAAAGAAAAGTTGCAAAATATTAACCTAGTTACTAATGTTCAGTGATGATTGTTTTCAAATTGTTCAGTGAGCAGTGTGCCCAGAAATAACTTAATTAAAATCCCTTCTAACCAACATGGTTTGGAAGTTGGAAATTATTGCAGGATAATACATATTTTTACATATAAATATCCCCAAATACACATATATATCAATATTTTGGGGAAATGTAAAGTTTGCCAATAAAATTTACCTAATTCAAAGAAGTAATTTTTCTTTAATGATTTGGGAGGAACTCCAGGGCCTCAAGCTAATATGTATCAAGTATTAACTGCATACCAAAAACCAGTCGCAAAAGCTTTACATGTCTTAGGTAACTTATTCTGCTCAACAGAATAAGTTATGCAGATACCCTATCCCCATTTTACAAATGGAAAAAAAAGTACATGAGATACAGTGAAGTTATGTAACTTGCCCAAGGTCACATAGCTAGTATGTGGCAGAGCTGGGATCCAGGTCTAAGCATTAAGTAGGTTCCAATCATTTTTAACAAACAGACAGAGACAATTAATGAGAATGTGCTGATTAAAAGCATTTCTTATCATCTGTATCTACAAAGATCATTTAAGATGCCAGGGATGGCTGCTTAAATTATGGTCTACAATGAAGTGTGACGCAGAGACTAAAACTTAAGTGCTGCATCTGTATTCACAGATAGAAAGAGGCCCATGAACTGACAGTGAAAAAACAAACAAACAAACAAAAAAGGACCACCATATAGAATGGGATTGTTTTAATAAAGGCATATGAGAGTTATATTAATAGTGAACACATCCAGAGAGTAGTATTACACTGGATTCTTATTTTCTGTCTTAACTTTCAAAATTTTTGATAACAGGTATAGGAACTATTTTATATTTAGGATATAAGTATCATTTTTTTAAAAAAGAAAAGGTGCTCTAGTCATAGGTATAGAGTAATAATAATAGCTAACATTTATTAAGTACTTATTATACGCCAGGCAATGATCTTAGAGTCATCCACAGTGAATCTCATTTAATCTACATTTACAAAAATAAAAAAAAGTTGAGATAAGTATTGTTATCATTCCCATTTAACAGATGAAGAAAATGAGGCTCAGAGAGATTCAGTAATCTCTCTCAAATGCTAGCAGCCTGAATCCTGAGTAAATATTCCTAGATACCACAATACAAGGATCTCCACCCTTCTTGAGGTATGGTCCAGAAAAGCCCCACTGTTCCCTGCAGTATTTCTCCATATGACCCTTAGTTTTATCACTCTGCATATCAGGCAAAACACTGAAATTTTAGAGTAAAATAATTCATTTAAACAGCAAGGCACCAAATGTACTCATTTTGATGAAACTAAGCTACATTTATATTTGAAATCTTAATGATGGATAAGAGTTAACCAAAAGGGAAAAAATAGTGCAGACAAAATAGATCAAATCTAAAGGCCAGAAAAAGGAAAACTGTTACCAAGCACTTAGGAAACAATTTGGTTGTGTTACTAGCATTCAAACAAAGAATGTGCTCACTATAAATGGTTGGTATCTACTTTGTTTAGCTCCTGGAAGTTTAAGAAACATACCCAATCCCAGGTTCTCTGATTTCCTCCCTTGGTCCCTTGTAGTATTTTATGTAACAGAAATAAATAAATCTTCATTTATGTAAGGGGTTTATCAATTCAGATTTGTCACTGACAGGTTGATACACAAAATGTCTCCCTCGTTCTAAATTTTCTCTCTTCCTTTGCCCATTAAGGATCAGTGGGAGGATTTACTGTAATTGTTGGATAACTATGCAATACTTCAACACATTCTAGCACTTCAAGTTCTAATAACAAGCAAATAAAACACTGAAACTCTTCTTCCTACTCACCTACAATAACAAACCAATTCTAAAAGATATACAACTCTAAAGCCATCTTTTTAATTACTATTTTTCTCCATTAAGATTTGGCTGGCTTCACTGGGGTTTATCCCCCTCCTTCCCTTTTACATCCTGGAGGCTGTGGGTAAGTAGGGAATAGGGAGCAGAGACACTAGAATGACCCACACTAGTCACAGCAGGTGTATGATGGACAGCTGGGCTCCTATTCAAAAGCATCTCAGCTTTCCCCCAACCTTTTGCTGAATTTCTCATTTTTGCATATAAATATGCAAAGATAATACCCTATATATTTAGTATCACTCTAGGTAATAACACTCAAAAGTACGAATTTTGCATAATGTTTCTCAAGGGCTTTTTTTTTTTTAATGTACATAAATACTGTAGATGCTGGGAAGGTGCTTAGTAAAGCTGGCTTTGGTGGGATACAATTGTTTCAAACACTTGCCTCTTTACTTCATTCTTTAATGAACATCTCTGGAATAAGTAATTACTGTGGGAACACATCTTTAGAGCTATTCTCAAAGAGAAAAATTGGCAGAGGTTGGTTTTATAAAGTTCACAAAATGAATGGTGCCTTATTGCCATAAACAAAGGGATTTTTAACAACCAGCTTTAAAATACCCAGCGAATTACTGATAAGTGAATCAGTGAATAAAGATAAGTCTTTAATTGACAAGAAAATGAAGGATTAGGCTAATAGCGTATTACAGCAATATGCCATGAATTCAAACTTAGGCCTTCTTCCCTATTTGGACTAAGTAATTATAACAGCTTTTTTTTTTTTTTTTTTTAAACAGAAAGACTATTTCTTCTGCAACATTTCTGCTTAACATCTTCTAAAATGTGTGCCACTGGTATTGTCTTAGCATGAATCCTCCAAGTGACTTATCGTATCCTCACAACTGTGTATTTGAAGTGACATATTGTGATTTTTCTAAAGTTGCCTTTTGAAAACTGAGAGTTCTTTACAAACTACATTTGTCTAGTAAATACAGTGGAGTCAAAATAGTTGAAATTTTAACTAAAAATAATTCGCATATGTTCTTTAAATTTTTGAGGTCAACATTAAAATATTTAACAAGAAAAATTATATTTTTGATTTTAAGCCAAGATAAGAAAAATCCAGGTACCAATACCAAAATCATGAATAAATAAAATAAACTTTCAGAAAACCAATGGAAGACCACATTCAACTTCAGAAGTGAGTATATGATTTTTTCCCTTAGAGAATTAGCCAATTGAACTAATCCATAAACTCTGATTATGATTTGAGAGTTGACAATTCATTCTTGTTTAGGTAGTACTGTTTCTTGTTACCACAGAAAAACAATAACATTTTTCAAAGCCTTGAGTTTTCATATGTACTTTGTATTCCCTGCTCTGCCAAAGGTCACTGAAGTATCTTCCATCAAAATTTTCATTTGAAATGCATCTCTCTGTTAAAGAGCTAAGATATACCCAGGAAATAAATGGAGTGATGCTTTTTTTAAAGAGGAAAGACCCTAGAATACAAAAATCCAAAGGAAAGGCCCATAAGCATACATAGTGTGGGAATTTTCAGTGACAGGTGGATAACCACAGGAATAAGAATTTGTGAGGTATTAATAGTAAGTCTTGGTTTAATCTATTTTCTTTTGAAAGGGAATGGGTGATAAAAACAAAATATCCCAATTGTAAATTGCCTTTACAACCTGGAGTGAAATCCACCATTTTGATTATGCATTCCCTATTGTAGGCACCTAAAATCATTATGATCAGGACTATCTTCGTTAAACAGACCATATTTCTATATTTTAATTTAATTTATAAATGTCTCTACTATCTCTGAATGGAAAATAAGTAATTTATAAATCTGGGTAATTTTAATATTCAAGTATTTTATTAAGTACTCTCTACTTACTTTTTTCCCCCATGTTGAATAAATTAAATAAATTGGAATATTATTTAGATTCTGTACATCCAATTTCACAGGGGTGGGGTGGGGGTTCCCCGCACACCACCAGGCAATTCCTGGGACACCAGCTGGGTGTCCTACAATTAAACTCAATTCCGACACTACCTAGCCAGAAATAGCATTAGTTCCCACGGGGCTCAGTCCCACAAGACCACCTTCCACTTCAGATGCGATGCCAGTCACAAACCCAGGAAGTCATCTATGCTTCAGACCTACTGGCTAGTTGTTACCTGTACTTCTGAGTGACTGGCTATAAATCAGAGGTTTCCACAGCCCCCTCCTTGGGTTCGATTAATTTGCTAGAGCTGCTTACAGAACTCAACAGTTTACTCTATAGATTAGCATTTTATTACAATGGATACTAAAGGATACGAATCAGCAGCCAGCTGAAAAGATACATAGGGCAAGGTATATGGAAAGGGGTGCAGAACTTTTGTGCCCTTTCCAGGCGCACCACTCTCCCCAAATCTCCAAGTACTCACCAAGCCAGAAGCTCTTCAAACCCTGCCCTTTTGCGTTTTTATCGAGGCTTCATTACATAGGCATGATTGATTAAATCCTTGGCCATTGGTGATTGATTCAACCTCCAGTGGCCCTTTTCTCCCCAGAAACCAGGGGGTAGGATTCCAAGTTCAAACCCTCTATTCACAGTTGGTTCCCGGGACCACAAGCCCCCACCCTCAGGTACTTTCCAAAAGTCACTTCATTTATATAAACCCAACAGTGGTGGAAAGGGGCTCGTTATGAATAACAAGACACTTTTTTCACCTTTATGACTCTGAAGGGTTTTCAGGAACTAGGACAAGAGATCAAATATTATGACAAAAGATGCTCTTATTGTTCTTATCACTCAGGAAATTCCAAGGGTTTGGGGAGCTGGGAGCCAGGAGATGTTGACTAAGATCATCTGAATTATCAAATATATATTTCCAATAAGTCACAATATCACAGAAATAGACCTGTGCTATTTTTTAGAATTATTTTGTCTTAGTTTTCTGAACACTAAATGTTTACTACTTTTAAAAACCAGTCATCTAAATATTGTGTATTACTTTTTTTCAGCTTTATTGATATATAATTGACATATAACATCGTGTAACTTGAAGGCATACAATGTGATAAATTGATACATGTATATATTGCAAAATGATTACAACAATAAAGTTAGTTAATGCATATATCATCTCACAGTTACTATTTTTTTCATTTTTCAAAAGTTCAAGTGAGAACTTTTAAGATTTACTCTCAGCAATTTTCAAGTATGCACTACACTATTGTTAACTATGATCCCCATGTTGTATATTAGATACCCAGATCCTATTCATCTTATAACTGGAAGTCTGTACCCTTTGATCAGCTTCACTCAGTTCTCTCACACCCATGCCCTTGGCAACATTTACTCTGTTTCTCTTAGTTTTTTTTTTCTATATCCCACATAAAGGTGAGATCATACAGTATTTGTCTTTGTCTGACTTATTTCACTTAGTATAATGTCCTCCAATCCATCCATGTTTTTGCAAATGGTAGAATTTCCTTCTTTTCTATGGCTGAATAATATCATATATCACATTTTCTCAATCCATTTGTTTCCATGTCTTAGCTATCGTAAATAATGCTGCAGTGAACATGGGGATGCAGTATCGCTTCAAGATAGTGATTTCAATTCCTTCAGATATATACTCAGAAGTGGGATTGCTGGATCATATGGTAGTTCTATTTGTAATTTTTTGAGAAACCTCCATACTGCTATCCATAGTGGCTGTACCAATTTACAGTACCCAAGGGTTCCTTTTTCTCCACATCCTTGCCAGCACTTATCTCTTGTCTTTATGATAATCGCCATTTTAACAGATGTGAAGTGATATCTCACTGTGGCTTTGATTTGTATTTCCTTGATTATTAGTAGTGTTAGCACCTTTTCACGTACCTATTGGCCATTTGTACAACTTCTTTGGAAAAAATGTCTATTTGGGTTCTTTTTCCTGTCCATTTTTTAGATGGATGATGATGATGATCTTTTTTGCTATGAGTTGTATGACTTCTTTATATATTTTGAATATTAACCCTATATCAGATACATGATTTGTAAATACTTTATTCCATTCCATAGGTTGCCTCTTCATTTTGCTGTGCAGAAGCTTTTTAGTCTGATGTAGTCCCATCTATTAATTTCTGCTTTTGTTGCTTGTGCTTTTGGTTATCATTTCCAAAAAAACCACTGTCAAAACCAATGTGAAGGAAATTTTTCCCTGTTTTTTTCTAGGATTTTTACTTGTTTAAAAGAAATAACAAATCCAAAATGGAGTCATCTGCCCCCATGACAGCAAACCAAGACTTAGTTGCAGTCTCAAGCTCTCCCAAGAACGTGACATTTAAAGAGACAATCTGAAATTTCCTGATCAGCACTAGTGAGGTAATCTGCCTAAGACCCCTGCCATCCCCTCCCTCCCCTCCCTGCCCCAAAAAAGATGACTTGGTCTGAAACAATTCTTACTTTTCAGTTGCTAATAAATTCCTTGCCTCACCTTCCTTCTGCCTATATAAACCTTTCATGTTGTACAACTCCTTGGAGTGCCCTTCAGTTTACTAGATAGGATGCTGCCTGATTCGTGAATGTTTAATAAAGCCAATTAGATCTTCAAATTTACTCATTTAAATTTTTTTTTTCACAAATGATCCAGGTCTTACATTTACGTCTTTAATCCATTTTGAGTTAATTTTGAGGAGTAGTGTAAGATAAGTGTCCAGTTTCATTATTTGGCATGTGGACATCCAGTTTCCCCAAGACAATTTTATGAACAGACTATCTTTTCCCTATTAAGTATTTTTGGTTCCCTTGTCTAGTGTTAATTGACTCTCTATGCATGGGTTTATTTCTGGGCTCTCAATTCTGCTTTAGTCTGTGTCAATTTTTATTCCAGTACCATACTGTTTTGATTATTAGAGCTTTGTAGTATAGTTTGAAACCAGGAAGCATGATGCCTCCAGCTTTATTCCTCTTTCTCAAGATTGCTATAGTATTCAAGGTCTTTTTCAGGGTCACACAAATTTTAAGATTTTTTTTTTTTTATTTCTGTGAAAACTGAAATTTCAACAGGGATTGCATTAAATCTGTAGGTTACTTTGAATGGTATGGGCATTTTAATAGTATTAATTCTTCCATTCCATGGACATGGGATATCTTTCCATTTTATGTGTCTTTTTCAATTTTTTTTATCAATGTCTTACCGTTTTTTGGTTTTTTTTTTTAACAGATCTTTCACCTCCTTGATTAAATTTGTTCCTAAGCACTTTGTTTTTGATGCTGTTGTGAATGGGATTTTCTTTACTTCTCTTTCAGATAGTTTGAGATCAGTATACAGAAACAAATGATTTTTGTATGCTGATTTTGTATCCTGTAATCCTGCAACTTGACTGAATTCAGTGATTAGTTCTAACAGGTTTTTTTGTGTGTGTATGTGTGAGCGTGGGAGTCTTTAGGGTTTCTCTCTAAGATCATGTCCTCTGCAGCGAAAATTTCCAGTCTTCCTTTCTAATTTGGATACCATATATATATGGCATCCAAATATATGTATATATATTTTGTCCAATTGCTTTGTCTAGGACTTCCAGTACTATGTTGAATAGGAGTGGTGAGAGTGGGCACACTCATTCCTGATCTTTATATTTTTCCCAGTTTTACTGAGCTATACTTGACATAAATCATTGTATGACCTTCAAGTATACAGCATAAAAGCTTGACATATATATTATGAAATGATTACCAGAATAAGTTTAGTTAACATCCATCTTCTCATATAGATACAACAAAAAGAAATGAGAAAAATTGCTTTTTTTTACTTATAATGAGAACTCAGGATTTACTCTCTTAACAGTTTTCATATTTATTATACAGCAGTGGTTGTTCCTGTTCTTACAGAAAAAACTTCCAACATTTCTCTATTGAGTATGATGTTAGCTGTATGCTTGTCTTATACTGCCTTTATTTGTTAGGGTATGTTCTTTCTATACTAAACCTGTTGAGAGTTTTTACCACGAAAGAATGTTGAATTTTGTCAAATGTTTTTTCTTTATCTATTGAAATTATCACATGATTTATATCTTTTATTTTTTTAATGTGGTGTATCACATTAATTGATTTATGGATGTTGAACCTTCCTTGCATCCCTGGAATAAATCCCACTTGATCATGGTTTATGATCCTTTTAATGCAGTGTTGAATTCAGTTTGGTAATATTTTGTTGAGAATTTTTGTATCTATACTCATCATGCATATTGGCCTGTAGTTTTGTGTTTTGGGAGTATCCTTTTCTAACTTTGGTATCAGCATAATGCTGGCCTCATGAAATGAGTTTAGGGGTGTTTCCATCTCTTAAAGTTTTTGGAAGAGTTTATGAAAAGTTGGCTTTAATTCTTCTTTAAACATTTGGTAGGATTCACCAGTGAAACCATCTGATCCTGGGTTTTTCTTGGTTGCAAAGCTTTTGATTACTGATTCAATCTCCATACTCATTATTGGTTTGTTCAGTTCTGTTTATTCTAATTCAGTCTTGGTAAGTTGTATGTTCTAGGGATTTATCCATTCTTCTAGGTTGTCCAATTTGTTGACATATAATTGTTCGTAACAGTCTCTACGATCCTTTATGTTTATGTAGTATTTGTTGCAGTGTCTCCTCTTTTGTTTATAATTTTATTACTTTGGGTCATCTATCTTTTTTTGTTGGCTTATCTAGCTAAAGATTTATCAATTTTTATTTATCTTTTCAAAGAACCAACTCATTTTTATTAATCTTTTATCTTGTTTTCTATTTTCTATTTCATTTATCTCCTCTAATCTTCATTATTTCCTTCCTTTTGCTAATTTTGTGCTTAGTTTTCCTTTTCCTCTAGTTTCTTGAGGTATAATGTTAGGTTATTTACTTGAGATCTTTCTTTTTTCTTGATGTATGCATTTATAACTGTAACTTTCTTCTTAAAACTGCTTTTTCATATCCCATAAGCAATTATAACTATAACTTTCTTCTTAAAACTGCTTTTTCACATCCCATAAGCAATTGTGGGTTGTGCTCTCCTGCCTGGGTGGGTTATAGAATATGCTTCATAGCTAGTACAACCCATTGGCTGGGGATCCAAATCAGGCAAAACTGCCTACTGAGGTCCCTGGATGGACAGAGAGGTCAGCTGGGCTCTCCAGATATGCAGATATGCTGGCTCGGATCTCTGTTCAGGCACCACTGCAAACAGAAACACACTTGGCTAAGATCTGAGCACTGCTTTCTACAAACCCTGGTCCCCTTCTCTGTTTCTATCTATCTCCATTTCTCATACTTTGCAGGTTCCTCCAGTGATTCTTGCAAGGTAATACCTGAGTGAGCCTCCCAGGAAGAATTCCATAACCCTGGAGAGGCTCGATATCCACCCTGGGCTCTCTTTATCTGAGTGGAAAAATCACAGGGCCACAGGGGCCCTCTTAGTTTGGCAATGTGCTTGCCTGGGTAAGGGCTGATGCAGACAAAGTGTAATCACTCCTCTTACCCTTCTAATGTGGTCTTTCTCAGTCTGTGTTGCCTGTGGGAGGTACTTTAGCCTCACCCCTGGGTTCTGGGATTTCCAGAATGGTGTCCTGTCTATGGATAGCTGCTAGCTGGTCTTCTTGTGAGGGGGACTGAAGTTTTAAATAACCTATGTCACTATCTTGATGACTTGCATATTCCTTTAAAAGTGTAACACAGTATCTTTTTTCTAAAAGTTTTTTTTTCCAAATATAAAATTTTCACTATTATTAACATTGAGATTTTAATCTCTTATGAAACTGTCCTCAAGCTAACATAAATCATTTATTGAGCAACCTACAATTGAGGTACCAACTAGCCATAGTGGGACATTCACAGGACATTTAAAAATAAAGCATTTATGCAATTTATGTGCAGATTTATTTTTGTTTCTTTTATACAACTAATGTCGTTTTTTTTAAAAAAAGAAAAGACCAATAGTGAAGGAGAAGGGAAAAAAAATAAAACCAACAGTATACAGTTTTTGAGAGCTTACTGACCTCCACCATTGTGCTAAGCACTTGAGAGCTATAATCTCATTTATTCCCATTTATTCTGCACTATATTTCCAGGATGCAGGTATTCATCCTCATTTTATGCTCAAGAAAACTGAGATCATGAGATACTCAGCCAACTCCCCAGAATTGTACAACTAGCAGTAGGTACAGTCTTGGTTCACCTACTAAGTGCCAAGTACTCTACTAGGAGTAACCACATACTAACTTCTTTACCTGAAGAATGAAAGCGATATTCATCTAATCAGATTTCACAGTATCACTAAGAATTCAAGAAAGACCACAACAAAGCATCTGGGTGTGATGGTTTACCATGGTGTCTGGGGGTGCTACTGTCACCATTGCCAGTCTGACAAATAAGATTTTCAAGGCAAAGAAGGTGACAGACAAGATACAGTTCTGCTGAAAGAAGGGTTTCATATTCTTGAATTTTTTTTTTCCATTTTCAAAGACTGAAAGTAAATAGGAAATATCAAAACATCTAAATGGGGCTTCCCTGGTGGCGCAGTGGTTGAGAATCTGCCTGCCAATGCAGGGGACACGGGTTCGAGCCTTGGTCTAGGAAGATCCCACATGCTGCAGAGCAACTGGGCCCGTGAGCCACAATTACTGAGCCTGCGCGTCTGGAGCCTGTGCTCCGCAACAAGAGAGGCCGCGATAGTGAGAGGCCCGCGCACCGCGATGAAGAGTGGCCCCCGCTTGCCACAACTAGAGAAAGCCCTTGCAGAGGAACGAAGACCCAACTCAGCCATAAATAAAATAAATTAAAAAAAAAAAAATCTAAATGTAAACCAATAGATAAAATCTAAAACTGTTCTAATAAAGTGGGGAAATATTTCTTTAAAACATTTATTCATCTTAAAGATATGTAATGTCCTTATTGTTCATATAGCCAGATGGTGTCCTGGTTCCACTGACTAATAAAAGTTAGTAATTAAATCATATTCCTTATGAAATTTCACATACCATATTTACTGTAGGGTCTTGTCATTCATTGTAACACAATTGAATATGCACTCTAAAATGGGCATGTGATTTTCTATTCCGTTTACAATTGACCTTTTTTCATTTAAAATAATTTGAAAAGCAAAGTAAGATTTCATACTATGCAAATTATATATAATAATTTAGAAAAATTGTGTAATATTACCTAATTATCAAGAAATAAGCAATAAAATATTTTTAAAACTAGCCAATATTATTAAATAATAAATAAAATGATAAAGTATAGTTCAATATAAATAACTTGTTTTAATCAATTGTCCAGAGAATTATCACAAATAAATATATAAATATTTGAGGGGAAAAGACAAAATTTCATAATATCCTAATGACAGAGGTATGTTCTAAAAAAGCGAATCACTAAAGAAATTATTTTAAAAGTTGAATAAAATGGCCTATGTGATACAACAAAATTATAGCCATTCTATAAGAAAATATAACCCAACTAGAATATATTGAAATAAAATAAATGTAAATGAAAATAGTATAAACAGGATAACTTTACTAACAAATGATTCTAATCTGGTTTAAATTTAGTTTCATATTTTAGCATATTTCTAGTTGAAAAATGTCTGAGTTACTGCATAAAATAATAAATGTTGAAATATTTTGTTTCTCCCCCAATTATATTTGACATTAAAAAAATAGCAACCCACCCACATTTGTCAGGTGCCTACTATGTTCTAGACAAACATAAGTGTTCTACGTGCATTACTTCATCATATATTCATAGCATCCATGAGAAGTAGGTATTATTGTTTTCCCCATTTTAAAGACAGTGTAGCTAATGCTTCAGAGAGAAGTTAGGTCATTTGCCTTAGGTCACATAGCTAGTAAGTGGCCAGGAAGGCAGTCTTACCCAGTCTTATCATGGCCAGATAATAGGTTCTTAGTGTGCTGAAATACTTCCTGGTCATTTTTAATCAAATCCGAGAAACTATAAAAAAAAGTTTTCTAAATTTAACCAATATTATGAATGAGCAAAAATATCATAGTATATTCTGCAAAATAAATAATTGAGAAAGTACATATTAAAACACAATGTTGATTCTTCCTTTTAGCCAAAGGCACTGGGTATACAACTCTAAACTGATCCCTAATCCTAACAAGATTCTCTCTTCATGAAGCTAAAATTCTGATAGGGCGGGAGCAATAAAAATAAGCAAGGTAACAAAAGATGGAGATAAGCACAATGGAGAAAAATAAAATGGTGAGAAATTCTGGGAGTTAGAAAGTACTGGAGTAGGAGGTCTTGCTATTGTGTTGCTACATAGGGAGATCAGGGATGGCCTCACTGATGAGTTGACATGAGAACAGAGACCTGAATGAAGTAAAGGAGGAGAGCCGTCTAGGTACTGAGGTGGGGATTTGCTTGGTCTGCTTGAAGAAAAGCGAAGGATGACTGTATAGTTTCAAATAGTGAGTGAGTCTGAATGACAAGAGATAAGGTCAGGAAGATTGTTCAGGACAGGATATGGGGGATCTCAGAGGCCACTGTGAACTTTGACTTTTACTCTGAGATGGGAAGCTGTTGTAATATTTGAACAGGAGAGTGGTATAAGCAGACTTACATTTGTAAAGCACCATTGTGCCAACTATTTTGTAAATAGCCTTTTTCTGAAAGAGAAAGGAAAAAGAGAAAAGATCAGCTAATAGGCTGTTACAAAATCACAGGTAAGAGATAATAGTCCCATGCTTAGTGGTGGTGGTGAAAGTTGTATAAAGTAACCAGAATCTGGATATATGTTGAACATAGTCCCAAGATAATTTTCTGTTGAATTGGAAGTAGAATGTGAGAGAAAGTGAACTGTCAAGAATGACCCCAAGGGTTTTGGACTGAAGAACTAGAAGGAAGAGGAAGCTTACCAGAGGATAGATCTGAGGGTGGAAATAAGTAGTTTTTTTAACATGGCAAGTTTGAGATGTCCATTTAGAGACCTAAGAAGCTGAGAAAGTATATTGGATATAAAGTTGCATATTAAGGAGTCTTGATTTCTGGACTCCAATATGGAAATGTATTATTTTTTTCTTTTTTTTGAATTTTATTTAATTTATTTTTTGTACAGCAGGTTCTTATTAGTTATCTATTTTATACATATTAGTGCATATACGCCAATCCCAATCTCCCCATTCATCCCACCACCACCACCACCCATCCCCAGAAATGCATTATTTGAGAGTCATGAGATAACAGATGATATTTAAAGCCAAGAGACTGGATGAGTTCATAAAAAATAGGGAGATTGAAGAGAAAATATCTAAGGATTGAGCTCTAAGATACGCCAGCATTTTATGAGGCAAGGTGCTGAGGAATGTGAAAGGTTAAACATGACATAAAATTATTTGATATTCCTCCCAATGATCGATATGTCCATTTCCTCTCCCTTTAAATTTGTGTCTGCAGTGACCAATAGAGTACATAGCAGAGATGACGCAATGCCAATTCCAGGCCTGGGCTGCAAAGGGCTGGCAGCTTTTGCTTTGATCTCTTGGAGCCAGAACTTCCAAGAATAAAGTCCAATTACCCTGGTGGAGAGACTATTGGAAGAAATTGATAGGTAGAGGGACACTGCTGAGCTCAGCCTTTCAGATATTCTCACCAAGGCAACAAGCGTATGAGTGAAGTCACCTCAAAAGCTTTCATACTAGATCAGCCACCAGCTGAATGGCATCATATGACCCCTGTCAGTTCCAGTGGAGTACAAGAATCACCACAGCCCAAAGTGCAAGTTCAAAATAATAAAGTTTTGGAGTAGTGGCTTAGGAAACAGGAACACAGAGGGGCCAGCAAAGAAAAGAGAAAAGGAGAGGTCAGTGTGATGGAAGAAAAAGCAAGAGATAGTTTACTCCCAGAAGTCAAGCAAAGGAAGGATTCCAGAATGAGAAATTGATTTACTCTGGTAAATGCTGCTTGAGGAGGATGAGAACTGAGAATTGACCATCGTGTTCAGCAATGTGGAGGTCACTGGTGACTCTGATGAGCTATTTCATTAGAATGTTGGGGACAAAATCCTTCTTGGAATGGATTTAAGGGAGAATGGAAGAAAGGAATTAGCGGCAGAGAGTATGAAAGACACTTGATTAGTCTTGTCGAAAAGGAGATCAGAGACATGGTGTAGCTAGCTGGCCATGTGGGGTCAGGGGAGTTGTTAATTTTTGTTAAGATTGGATAAACTACAGAATATTTCTATGCCATTGGGAGTGATCCATCAGGGAGGGGGAAATTAAGGTTGAAGCAGAGATATTGGACAATTGGGAAGCATTTTCCTTTAATTCCTGAGATGAATAGGTTTAGTTCACAGGTGCAGGTAGGGGTGGTCTTAAAGAGGAGCGCCAACACTGTTTCCATACCAATGTTAGGAAAGGTCAATGGTGCAGAGGCAAGTAATGATACAGTGATGAGTTCATGTAGGGTTTTTTTTCCCAAGTGTGGTCCTGGCACAAGACTAGAGCCATAGGTCACTGAATTAAAATAGTTTGACTCTAGGCATTTATAGGAATGCAATATTTAACAAAGATGATATGACAAAGAAATAGAAAGGATTCTTTAATAAATCGTGAGATTACTTATTAAAATGGTAATACTCCGTTGAGTCTCACTACTCACAATCTTCACGAAAATAAAGTTCAAGGGCATTTAAAAGTTAATTATCTTAAAATCAGAAGACAATTTAAAAAAAATCTAAACTATCAGAGAATTGACTCTTTTCCAGATCTCCTGATGGAGATAATTTTCATAAGTTATAAATGATACAATATAAATAAAAAAGTAGAGTACAAAATTGTATGTTTACTATGAATATACTCATTCAGTCTGTAATTGCTCAAGTACAGAATTTCCGACTGGATTTCTTAGCTTTGGTGACTGCCTGTTCCTAATTTTTTGGTTCACAAATCTGTGAAATGTTTGAACCAAAGAAGATTTACTCTCCTCAGAGTTACTGTTATCCAGGAACTGCTGTTTTCTCTCTGCTCTCTGTAACAGGGGTGGGAAGTACTATGCTAGGTATGAAGTCTAGATAGAAGAGGAGAAAGGAGAGGAGACCCACTCCCTGAATATATCTCACCTACAAAGACAAAAGGCCCTGGTGCTTTGCATTCTGTGATCTATACACCTCATTCCACTCCTCCTCCTCCCAAACATGTGTGGTTCTATCATTAAAAGTGTTATGCCTTTCATACAGTCATCATTGCTTACAGGAAAAAAACAGGAAGTAAATACATAAAACCAATCACACTTGCTTTGGACTGGTGGGATTATGGCTAAGGTTTCTATTTTTATACTTTCCCTACTGTTGTAATAGTCTTTAAACTTTTAAAAATTTAATAGAAAAAATTGAGAATCTTTTAATTACTACAAGGTCCTAAAGATTGTACAAATAAATGATTATAGCTCTGAGCTAAATTTCACTCTCCCCAGTGTGTTTATTCCTAATATACATTCTTATATGAATGTTCCATTTACATTTTGATTGCCATTGATTTTGATTTACCTGGAGTCAGATCAAGATTGAACCCTGATTTCATTGCACCTTAATTGTGTGTACTCATCTGGTAAAATGGAAATAACTCTACCATGCATTCCAAAAAATTTGGGAGGATAAAATGAGATAATATAATGAAAGTGTCTTATGAAGCGTGAAACACCATGAAATATGTTATTTGGTTATTTTTACACTAAAATATTAGCCAAGAGAAACTGTAGATTTCATTTATAAGTCAAGTTTATTAAACTTTTTTAGAGCAAGACCCAATTTGGGGATCTTGTCCCAAAGGCAAATGTGAGAATGAGAAATGATTAGAGTGAAATTGAGCATATTTAAAATTTAAATTTTTCAATAAAATTTGTTACAGAATAATTAAAATTACTGAGACCATAGAGCTTTCCAAAATAAGAGGAAAAGTTATTATCTTACTTCAAAAGGAATTATATTTAAGTAAAATATATAAACAACTACTGTTTCTTAATTACCTAATCATTCATCAACATAAGCCAAATATTTTATTGGCTAAATTTAAAAACTGTACCTTCAAAATAATTGTAAACTCTTATGTATATGTATTGTTATGCATAATTTAAGATATTGTCACCCAATATTTAAGTTTCAATTAGGTTTTAATGTTTAATATTTAAAGCACAATACTCAATAAAAGACAAATTTTCAAAAATTGAGAAGTATATTATTTAGTCCCACCATATAACACAAATAATTATTATTATTATTAACTTCCTTTCCATAGTGTATGTACACACATAAATACATGTTAACATAGTAACCATAATGAACATATAATTTTGTATGTTGTATTTTTACTTGTTTAAGCATAAACTCTTTTCCATGTTGCTATATCTATTACTTTTTTTACTTTAAGCACAGTATAAAGAACTTTTCTCCCCCAAAATGTAAAGCTATGGGATAATGATCAGAATTTTCTTATCTAGAAGACCTGTCAAAATAAATAAATTTCCTAAGGAAAAATGACAGAATGATTTGGGAAATACAACAAAAGCCTGTTGTTTCTCAAATTAAATAGACATAATTGGCAGACTAGAAAGGGGGATGCCATTAGGGTATTCTACAGTGTCCACAGTGCCTAGTGAATAGTAGAATTTCCACAAATGTTAATTAATCCTTTTTAAACAGTTGATTTTGATCAATTTCCATGAGGAAAGGAGGGAGAGATCCTTCAATTCTTACAAGGGCTTACAAGGCACAAGCTCTGCAGTTTCTTGCATGAATTTTTTTAGAACCAAAGTGTTAACGAAATCTTCAATTTTTCTTGACAATATGCTTCTTATTCTACCTTGTTTCCCCAAAGATATGTTTCCATGCTTATGTATTATCTGGACTCTTGAATAGTCCTCTCTATCTACCTATTTTTAAAAATATTTGCTTATTCCAAAAAAGTAATAGCAAAATAATACTTTTAATTTAGGTTTGCCATTTGATAGATTACCTAGAAGCAGACCCCAGGTCAAAATCAGCAAGCAGTTCAAGTGATTTATTAGGGGCAATGCCTGTGAGGAAGACAGAAGAGGTGGGAAGAGCCACCATATATGATATAGGTCTGACTCTAGATAATGCAAAGAGGGAAGGAAAGTAGTTCAAAGTATCTTACACAATAGTGTGAGTTCCAAGAGTTTGGCAAAGTCTACTGGGGAGTCCTGAAGTTGACTGATAGGTAAGCTACAGATCTCCCAGAAAATGGAGAAATGCCTTTTTATCCCTTCTGTACTCAGTCGCTGGCTACAAGCAGCCTATGGAAGCCTGATACAGAAGCAGTGATGGATTTCAAGGCACAGCAGCTGAGCCTTTTGATCAGTTATGCCCCTTGTAGTTAAAGGCACATTAACATGCACACCACAACAATGTATGCCAATCTTAAGATGCTTTTATTTTGAATGCAAATGTGTCCTCAGTTTCACCAATTGAAATTTCACATACTGTATATTGAAAAGGCTAGTGATTTATACTTAGAAAGTATGGTATGGATCTAAGTTAAAGCCAATATTTGGGCTGCAATAAATTAATGTCAATATGAAGATTTCAATAAGAAGAATAAATCAAGACCCAGCACATCGACCATTTTCCATAGTACATGAACTATGCATTGATATGATAGAGCACCGTGAACGAGCCCAAGACCCTGGAGAAAAGAATCAGAATTTAAACATTTTTCTGGAAAAAGCCGTCATAAGATTATAAACTCAGTAGAGATCATGATAAACTATAGAAGCTCTTTTTATTATGAGCAGGTATGATTCTAAAAGTCATTGTTAATTCTATTCAGTAAGTCCAAATTAACGCTATAAGATTGAGTTCTCTAGCACACAGCTAGGAAAGCTTGTTTGTCAACTGAAAATAGAAACTTGTCAGATCACTGAAGGGAAATAAAACAAAAGTACAGAGCAATAGAGATTGAGTATGTATAATTTGGGAA
The DNA here is from genome assembly GCF_965194825.1 of Balaenoptera physalus. NCBI lineage: Eukaryota > Metazoa > Chordata > Mammalia > Artiodactyla > Balaenopteridae > Balaenoptera > Balaenoptera physalus. The sequence continues at coordinate 118,728,405 of NC_138891.1, read as the reverse complement.
GAAAAGGCATAACTGCTTGATGTCATCAAATTTGCATGTTAGTCATCAGTTAAATCAGAGGTCAGCAAAGTATGACTTGTAGGCCAAAGACAGCCTGAGCCTGTTTTTAGTAAATAAAGTTTTACCGGGACAAAGCTATGCCCATTTATTTACATGTTCTTTACAGTTGCTTTTGCTATACAATGGCAGAGTTGAGTAAGTGTGCCACAAAGCCTTAAATATTTACTATCTGACCTTTTTCAGAAAAAGTTTACAATGCCCTGAACTACACTTAAAGCACCATGATACACACACAAATAACAGTCATCACCACCACCACTTACAGAGTGCCAGTACATCAAGTTTTATTTTGAATCTCCATTATAATCTGAAAGATAAAGCAAATGTGTGTGTGTGTATGTATTCCTCACAATCACCATAAGGTTGATATTATTTCCCCATTTTCCACTGTGGAAACTGAGCCACCACCGAGCGTTAAGTAATTTGTCAAAGGTAATACAATCAGGAAATGGCAGAGCCAAGCTTCAAACTAGGCAGCACAGTTTCAGAGTTTGTGCTTTTGATCCCTATCCTATATTGTATATTATTCTCCTTTTATGCAAAAGGAAAATGCGGTTCAGGGAAATTAAATACATTGTTCAGTATCACATGGGAACCAAACAGTAAAGCTAGACTTCAGACCCAAAGCGAACACGCCTTCCATTTTTCCACATAATTATCCTACTATATTATCCCTAAGGAGATAAAGAATTGCAAAAGTTTGGGGAAAATTATAATCATGTTAGGGTTAGAAAAATATACCTATGAAAAGAGATCATTTGGTCCCAGGGGAAAAAAAAAATATTTAAAATAATAGGCAAGAGTAACATGGCCTTGGTTGCTAAGAATAGCAATGTGTAGTTATTTAAAAAAACATAGCCTTTAGTTTTTAACATATGGCAAATATACAATCTAATGAGTATCTCTGAGACTATATAGATGGGATTATGCCTAGAATGCAACGGTGACGAAGTAAAACCTTAATCAGAATCACAAAAGCAAACCAAAAATTAGATTTTAGAGAAGTAATGTAGAAGGAAAAAGTGGAATTAAGATTCAACTATGAAACAGAGAGAGGCAGAACGGTAAGATTTTTAGTAAATGATGAGAACGTAAGTGACATAATTGTGTGAGCAAATTACAGTCTACACAATGATAGAACTGATATGGTGCTCTTCTAATACAGAAAACCAAAATGTCCCAGAGGCAAGATATAGTAGTGATGAAAGCTTTTAAATATTTGAATATCTACTGAACTCCTAATTATGTTAAAATAGAACTCATTCTTATCTGCCTCTCTTTAGCATTTATACAACCAACAAATATTCAATATGTATCAGGACTTGCCTTTGAGATGCCTGTAGAAATACATACCTTAGCCATCGGGAAAAACACTTCAAAAAGGCTGGAAAAAAGACATACGTGATTCCATGACAAAATTATTGCACAGCTTATTAAATAATTGAATCAGTAGTTTGAATAAAAAATGCTGCTCAGTGGGAATGGAATAACCTTAGCCCACAGTCTTGGCTCAAATAATTCCTATCCTGTGGGAAATTAATACTGGAACTTGTAGCCTACCACATTCAAATCACACACCGCTACTCCTACTACTACTAATAGGAAAAGTAATATTGGAAAGACTGAACTTCCTAGGCAGAGCCTAGGTTTTACTTGCTGTGAAACCTTGGGTAAACCTCTTAACCCCTCTGAGCCTGTTTTATCATTTTTAATTTGGATAATCATGGGTCCTGAATAAAAAGATATTACTACATAATACACACCTATATTCTCTAGCACCAAAAATGGTCAAATAGAAACTGGATACCACATTATCTGGGGCTCTACAAGAGGAAAATTAGATGGGAAGCCAACTAGATCCTAACTCTCAGAGTTTGTGATCCATCTTCATCATATTTATTTGTTTTACTGAACAAACACCTATTTGTTGTTAATTCTGTGCTAGGCTGTTCTAAGCACTTTACAGACATTTACTTATTTAATTCTCATTCTGATGCTTGACCATTGTAACTACAGTCATGTTCACTCTGGCTACCAAAGATAAGAAACTACCAACTAGTTACAAAAGCAATGAGTTTCTAAATTCAAGTGGTGTGAAAACAGCTTTGGGGTCTATCATAAGGTTTTTGTCACTATTTTAGAACTAAAGAGGGAGCTGGGATTTTTTTTTTTTTTTTTTTGCCAGTTAAAAATGGACACAATATCAGACAGTAGAGTCTGATAGAGAAGTCCCCAGGTTGAAAGTCAGGACCTTGAATGCTGTATCATCCATTGCATCACAGAATTACATCATGTCTAAGTGAACAAAAACTACTAGACAGGAACAGTCAATTTGCCATTTTATTAATGGCCAATTTGAATGGTCCCATAATTAAGCTCATGAGTAGTTGGGAAATACAGCTGGGGAATATGAATCTACAGGGTCTCAGAGGAATACATTTTGCTATATGGCCCCGAACTTACTTTGTGACCTTAGTCAATTCTCTCCAAACCTCTCCATTCCTTCTCTTGTAAAACGAAGGTCATATGTCCCAAGAGAATTTCAGGAATTCAATCTGGGACAGATTGAGTCTAGAAGTCTCCAAACCCCTCAGGTTTCAATGACTCCTAGAGAGATACTAATCAGCATAGGAAAGGCTGTGCTATGGCAACAAACAACTCCCAGTTTGGAGTGGTTTGACACAACAAAGATTTACTCCTTGCTCATATCATAATGAGCAAGTGGCTTTTCTCTGCTTTTTATAACTCAGAGATCTCCTTGCTTCTATCTTGCAACTTTCCCATTTGAAATCCTTTTTTTTTACTGCTTTGCAGATGATAGAGATTATTGAAAATTTAGCCAGGTTCACTTAACTCCCTTAGATTGGAAGTGACAATCATCCCCTGGATTAATGTCTGGCTTTTGTCACAGGACTCCAACTTCACCACAGGGGATGCTAGAAAATGTTGGTGAGCACATGGATATTTGATTAGAACTAATGATCTCTTCCAGAAGAGTTGAATGAGTATGACCAAGATGCCAGCACATGCCAGATTCAAGACTGGAACTCATGCTCTCTAGCTCCTAGTTCAAGGCTCCCCTCCAGACAGTATGTGGGGTTGATATACTGATGTCTCCAAAGCCTTTGAAATTGACAAAGGGACAGTTATTTCTCATTATAATAGCTTGTATTTTATTATGATTTCTTAAAGGAAAAAATTAATTTCCTTCAATCAATACAGAAATATATACCCTTAATTGGCTTTCTAGCGAGGTTAACAAAAAGCCTATAATTCACTGTTTCACATTATTCCAAAAGCTCTATTCCATTCTTCGAAAAGATTTTATCAAAGGCAAAATCCAGACTATACCTACTTGATATTCCATCCCCTCCAAGTGAGAGTCCTTAGAGCTGAGAATCTCCTCGTGTGAATGGAATGGACTAATATGTTGAGTTACAAAATACGAAGATTTCTAGAGGTATTTGAAAAAGGTTTGTGAAGATTTCTATGCTAAGATGTTTGATTTTTAAGATCTTTTCTTTAAAACCAGAATGTAGGAATAAATTCTATTGTGTTTTGGTGACTCCCTGCTTCTACTCAAGTGTCCTTGGCATTAGTGGTTGGTGTTAGAAGCCAGAGAAGCAATTCAGTCTACTGGACATTTTAAGAAAATGCGGTTATCCAAAATCTGGGTTTGAATGAAATCCTAAGTTGAGCCCATGACCTGGTTTTATTTTTTTTTTAAGAGTAAAGCTTTTTACATAACTACAACCAAGAATAAAAGAGATTAGGATGATAGTGTGCAGTTGCTTTTCATTTCACTATACTGGTAGGTTGGGAGGAACTTTCTGCTTTTAGAAAACCCAGATTCTACATCCTTCCATTAATCCAGCCAGGAAAATTAAGTGGTTGAGTACATAAGTGGTGAACTTCATCCACACCTCTCATTTCCCCCAGTTACTCACTAGTGCATTTTCTTTATCCTGATGATCATTACAACTCTTAAAGGCAGCATGCAAGTGAGTAGTTTATGAGATGTACCTCTGACATGCTAGTAGAAATGTTGGTCACTACCTTCATGTTTCTATAGGATAGGCTGTGCTATGGCAACAAACAACTCCCAGTTTGGAGTGGTTTGATACAACAAAGATTTACTCCTTGCAAGAAAAGGAAAGTCAATACACAGTGAGCCTTTCATGTTCAAGTTTATGTTTCTCTATATGTGAAAAGAAATAGTTATATCAATCTCTCTTCTGATAGACATGCTGAAATCTAGCATACATGTTCATTTTCTAAATAAAATGTTTCCATTTTACTAAAAGAAGTACTATCACTTAGTTTTACCAAACTGAGATAAATTCCATATGAATAAAATTGGGATTTGCTGCTAACAAAAATTTGAACTGATAAATGTTTTATTGCACTGGATTTTATTTGTTTACTTATCTTTCTAGCTAAAAGACTGCATTTAGGGTCAAAGTTCATGTCGTATTCATTTTTTAATTTCTCATCCCTAGGACACTAAGGTCTTGACCAGTATCTGGAAAATAAAACAGGAGGCTCTCAAAACACTTCAATGGATTAATAGGCAGTCCTTGGCCTATAGAGAAAATAATATCTGTTCATTTAGAAATAGTAAAATATTGAATAAACATGTTTACCAGTTTAATTAGTTTTGCTTACTTCAGGATGAATTTAAAAGTTACAAGGTCAAAAATAATTATGAAATTGACAGGGTATCATACTACAAATATAAAGTTTGTATAATTCTAGGCTGGCCAAAATAAACTAAACTAATAGAATGTTCAAGGTGAAAAGAATCACTGAGCACTTCTAGTTCTTCCATTTGAGGAAAGTGAAACACAGAAAGACACAGCGTAAATTCATGGCAAAACTTAAACCCAAATCTCAGCAGTCTGAATACAAAGTTAGTGCTTTTTCCCCCATGCTATTTATTTAAATACAATGAAATATGTAAAGACTTTATTCACATGCATGCCAGATGTCATTAATTTTCATTTATGTCACCACATAAGGTATTAATAAACAACTCTCAACAAAAATATGTGTGGAGGCTGTTGATATTTAAATCTTGGAATCCAATATTTCAACAGTGCAATTTAAAAAAAAAAACTTGTAAATATGAAATATTTGCTGTGTTAGAATCACAGAATTGGAAGACACTTTTTCAAGAGGTGATTTGCTCTTAGCTTCAAAGTGGTAAATATTAAATTTTCTTACATTTTTGAACAAATTTATTTGCCAATTCTAAATTCTACAGACATATTGTTTATGAGCAGAATATTCATATATTCATTAATTTCTTCATTTGATGGTAAGAATATAAAAGAACATTATGATAATGTCCTTAACTTCTTACATCCATTTTTTCTTCCTATATCCTGTATTTATAACTGCAGTATTTTTGGCATAACCTTAAACAGATGGTGGGGAATTTGACTCTGGGGAGAAATCAATATTATCTGAACCCAGGGAACCATAAATTTAAACAAAGAGAAATTTACATTTTCTATCACCACTAGCACTATTTTTGAGTTTGTTTTGTATTTGTCTATGTTGCTCAACATACAATTTTTAAAAATCAGATCTTAGGAGACCAAAGGACTTTGTTCAGAGTGAAATAAATATTTGGAAAATGTAAAAGAACTTACAACCAAGGTTTTTCTCTAAGGACCACACTTCTCTTTTTTAAGGCAAATAATACAATTATAACCTCAAGGTGTGTGTGCTGCTTGATGAGCTGCTCTGTCTCCCTTCTCAAATGAATGCATGATTTTTAACTAATATCCAGAGATATTACACTGGTAGATTATTTTCTAGGTAATAAAAGACTTAAGTAAATGGTCTCAGACACAATCTATGATCATGTAATATTGAAATAAAGTCTTCTATAAAGCACATGAATTAAAACATTCCCTGAGTTCACTAGAACAGCTGCTTATTTCTAAATCAAATTGCTTTCCACAATATGTGGTTAACTATAAAAAGTTTTTACAGTTATATAATTAAATATATCTTGTTATTGCTTTGGAAGCATATGGAGTGATTTTCATTTATCATCTAAGAACATGAGAGAATCAATATACAAAAACGTAACATGAAACTGTTCAATATACAAATATCTCACTCTATGCATCCTGATTATGAAATCTTCTGAAATTATCTTTGAATTGATATTTATTCATTCCAGTGAAGAAAACATTACACTCTTCCACACAAAAGAATTATTTTCTAACTGGAGAAACCCACATTTTTCATGAAAGTCACTGCCCTGTCTCAAGGTTTAACTGAAACCAAATGAAGTCTAGTAAAACTAATCAAAACCAAACAAACCCTTGGGTTATGTGAAGGACTTACTGTTAGTTATAGTTCTTGGAGATTTGGTTAGACCACTCTAAAATCAAATTTTAAATGTCACCATGCCATGTGAACTAGACATAAAATATTCTTCCAAGAGTTCCATGAATGGCTAAATTACAAATCAACTTTATTACATACAGAGTTATTCCATGACCACCAAGTAAGGCAGAAAATGCTGAATCAATTCACAGAAAGTAATTGATGTTAAAGAATTAACTTAAGATATTAAAACTTATCTCATATGTTATATTTGTATCAGTCATTAAACAGAAATTTCAGGAAATCTCTCAAAAATGTCAATGCATAATTTGTACAAATCATCCCAGAACAGCTGAAATCTCTAATATAATTTAGGGGAAGGTTATAAATCAGTAAAAGTTGGGGAAAAAACAATATAAGGGTCCTGGAGGGAGCACCAGATCTGAATCTGAATAGTCATATGACTCTCAAGTTCTTGCACTGGAGTTTTCTTACTACAAAATGAGAGTAGTAATTACAACTCTTAACATACACTTTTCTCCAATGTAGTCATGTAAAGAGTGATGCAAATGCAAGTTATTGTGAAACCATAAAGTAGATATCAGCAAATATGTGGAAGATAAGCAGTAGAAAAGATGATTGCTTACAAATAACTAGTACATGCATTAGTATTCTTCTTTATATTTGAAGCTATACAAAGAAGAACTGATAGAGAAAAAGTGACTTCAGCTTTGATATATAAGAGTACAAGTGTTTTGATGTGTCTTATTTCACATTAAATAGTATAAAATTTATTATTCCTCTGAAGAATGCATGTCTTAAGTGAATAGCTATTCAGTGTTTCAACAGGCAGAATAGTAAGTCGTATGGCCATTTGCTGAATAGAATACAAATGCCATAAATCATAAAAGTGATTTAAAAGATTTGGTGTTATAATACTGAATAGGTCCAAGGACCATTTTTCATTCCATGCACCTCAGTTCCTGCCAGGCCACTTTTAAAATTATAGAGTGCTAAAAAATAAATAACATAAAGTAGAATAGGACAGTCCTGAGGGAAAATCAAAAGGAAAATTTCCATTCAGGCAGTTAGATAACCTACATTTTTGACAAAAAAGAAGGAGCAAAGAAATATGATTGAGACATATAGTATAATTTATTATCAATAATTTGATGTGCTTAATTGAACTTCCCTGGTAACTGAGGACATAAAATTACTACTTTTGTTTATAATTTTAAACTGCTGACAATCTAAATATTTTAAAAATATATCTGATCACTTTCTCACTGTAGTGAATTAGTATTTGGTAAGTTAATTTTTGGTAATTTAGAATATTGCCTTTAGCCAATTACCACTGTATGTACCTTGTGGTCAAACCAATTTTCACCAGTTACCTTCCAATTTATAATACTTTACATAAATTAAAAATTGCTAAACAGTCTCTACAGTAATGTACTTGACAAACCCAACTGCATTTGCACATAAAAGGTTCTTTGCTTTTATGATAAACATTAAGCAAGAGAAACAAAGTCTCTAAATATTTTACTGGGAATAATACCATTAAGACATAAAATTCACTCTTTCATACGTGGGCAGAATACTGACTTGTTCAACAGCTTTATTTGATCTTAAGCAAAGAGATTTCAAAAGTTAATGTCTTTTCTGAACTCATTATCATCAGTGGGGCTAGGCCTATACCCTAATGTATGGGGACTAAAGAAAATGGCAATGTGCTCTATCCTTCTAACTCCAATGACCACTTCTGTGGATGCGAAATCACACTGAAACTACAGAATATCAGGAACCTCTGCTGGAGATGGACTAGTTAATTCAGACCAGTCATTTAGTTGAGAACAAGTAAAAATACCTAGATAAAATATTAAGAAGAAATCTTCTTTAATGTATCAAATAACCGAAAAGCCATAAAGAATTACTAGGCTGAGATCCAGGAGAGGATGGAACTCATAAAACAAAACCCAGCACCCAAGACTACTTTTATACTGGGACTATTTAGGAAATGAAAAGAAAGAACTGAGTTACTAAGCTGCAGTTTAACAGCCTTGCAGGGATCAAAATACAAAACTTGGAGTTAAGGACCTAAAAGGTTGGCCTACATTGGGCTTAGAAGTACTCCCTATACTACAACCCCAAAGGACTGCTCCCTCAGAATATGGATAAACAAAAAAGAAACCAGTGATTTTATAGATAGATAGATATATAGAGAGATAGATATACAGCTCAGTTGTGCATTATCAAGAGCCCAGAAAATATTGTCTTGAAATTGGATTAGCAAATCTAGGCTTTCTAGCACTTCTAGACATGTAGCAAAAGCAAACCAAAATTTTCTGTGTAAGAAGATAATATTATTCTGAGCTTCAAAACTTTTCTATGATGTTTTTTCAAATACAGTGCCTAGTGCACAGTCAAAAATAACTAGATACCTAAAAGAAAGACACCATTTTCAAAACTCCACAGAAACAGACCCATAGATACTTCACATATTGGAATTATCATACTTTAATTGTAAAATAACCATGATTAGAATTTTCAAGACAAAAGCCAAGCTGGAAAAATGCAACAGAGTATTTTCAAATGATATATTTTAAAAAGAGCTAAATAGAATGTACAGTTCTGAAAAATATAATGACCAAAATAAGAAACAATAGATTTAAGAGCAAATTAGTACCAAATGAAGAAACTATTTGTGAACTAAAAGACAGATAAGATACCATCAAGAATGAAGCACAGAGAGACAAAAATATTAAATTATGAGAGAAAAGATATTATACTGAAGGATACAGTAAGAAAATCTAACATCCTTTTAACTGGAGTGTCAAAAAGAGAATGAGACACAAGTAATATTTGAAGAGATAGTGAGAATTTTCCAGGATTGAAAAAGATATCATTCTACAAATTTTAAAATGTAATGAAACCCAAGCAGGGTAAAGATAAAGAGCAGACATATTATAGTGAAACTCAGAAAAACCACAAAGAAATCAGACAGCGAGAGAGAGAGATGTAAGATGAGAGAGAGAGAAAAGATAAGTTACTTTCCAAGGATTAATGGCCAACTTCTTAACTGGAAGCCAGAAAACATTAGAATGGTTTTTCAATGTATTGAAATAAGAGAAGTTTCAACTGATAATTTAATATCTAACAAAAAAGTCTTTTAAGAATGAAGGTGATAAAAGGACTATTCAAGCAAAAAACTCAAAGTCAAAAAACTCATTTCAAAGCAAAACTAAAAGACTTTACAACCAACAGATCTATACTAAATGAAATTCTGAATGATATACTTCAGTCATAAGGAAAATAATCCCAAATGGAAGCTCAAAGAGGCAAGAAAAAAGAAGCACAAGGAAAATAATGGAAATGTGAGTAAATCACTGACCCTATGAAACAATAATAAAGGCTATTTATGGAGTTTATAAAAATATATGAAATTAAAACATTCCTACCACAGACTATATAGGACAATCAGTTCCAGACTAATTACATACATGAGTTTAAAAGACAAAAACAAAATGAATATTCTAATAGATATAGGAGGATATCAACAAGACCTCAGAGTAAGAAAAAGCTTCTTAAACAGTACCAAAACCACTAGCTATTAAGTAAAGACTGATTAACTTGATTACATTAAAATTGAGAAGTTATATTTGCCAGAAGACCTCCTTAAGAAAGTGAAAAGTCAAACCCACAAAAGGGAGTTATGTGAGTTTGTAATACATATTACTAGCAAGTGCTTATATCTGGAATGATATATAATTATAAGTTATATAATAAACTTGTACACATCCATATGGAAAAGTCAGGCAACTTAATTTTGTAAAAAAGGATAGGAGACTTGAATAGGCACTTTACAGACAGGATATCCAAATAGCTCCTAAGCATACTACAAGATACTCATCTTCACTAACCATGAAAAATTTTAATTAAAAACAATGAGATACTACACCCACCAATACAACACATTGGCTAAGGTGTGAAGCAACAGGAAGTCTCATACACAAATAATCAGGCATTATCTAATAAAGAAGATCACTACGAATAGCATTTCCACTCCTACTCATAGGTAAATACCCCCCCCCCAAATTATAGGCATATGTGGAACAAGAGGCTTCTGTAAAAGTGCTTATTATAACACTATAAGAGTGCTTATTATAACAACATTATTTTAACTAGAAATTAACTAGAATATGCATAAACAGTACAACTGACATACTTTGTAGTACCTAACAGCCATGAAAATGAACTAACTACTGCTACACACAGGAATATAGATGAGTTTCACAAACATAATATTGAATAAAATAAGCCAGGCACAAAAGAAACTTGGAAAACAGGCAAAATTAACTTTTGATGTATGAAGTAAGGATAGTAGTTACCTTTGGGATTGGGGTTGAAGACAGAGGTAATAACTGATGAGGAACCAAGGAGGGTTTCTGGTGTATGTCTATTTCTCTGGGGTTTTTGTTTTTGTTTTTGTTTTCTAACATAGGTGACAGTTACATGAGTATGTTCACTTTGTGACAATTCATTGTTCTGTACTTTAATGATGTGTTTTTCTGATGTGTATTTTATTTCACTAGTCAATAAACATCATACAAACACATACACAAACATACAGAAACACACATATATTCAATATATATAGTTATATTGAATTAAAAATGTTAAAATGCATGGCAGCAATAGCTCAAAGAATGGTCTAGAACTTTTTGTCCTCCTCAGTGAGTTCTAACAAATATTTAAAGAATAAGTATTTCCAATATTATGTAAAGTCTGCTAGAGATTAGTCAAAAAGAACACATTCTACATCTCATTTTGTAAGCCTAGAATACCTTGATATCAAAACCAGAAAAAGAAAATGTGAAAATAAAAATTAGGTCACTCTCATTCAGGAATATAGATGCAAAAATTCAAAACAAGATTTAACAAACCAAAACCAGCAATGCATAATGTGCAAAATACATCATGACCAAGTTAGGTCTGTTCCAGGCATACAGTGCTGGCTTAAATTGGAAAATCAATCAATACAATTTAGCACATTAACATTTCAAAGAGAATAATTACATTATTAGCTTATTTAATATAGAAAAAAAGCTTATTAAAATTCAACATCCCTAAAAAAAAAAATTCAACATCCCTTCATGATTTAAAAAATCAACTTTTAACAAATTAGAAACACAAGCTGCATCCTTCAATTTAACAAAAGATACCTACAAAATAAAAATTTCCACAAACATCATACTTCATGCTAAAACTACAACAGTAAGCACAAAACAAAGATAGCCATTATCACCATTTTTATTCAACATGTCTATATGACAACTGTCAACATTTGTAGATAATATAATTTTTTTACACAGAAAGTGAAAATAATCTACAAATTGATGGAATGAGTAAGAGTTTAGCAAGGTCATTCTCTATAAAATCAGCATACCAAAATCTTTTATTTTTAAATATCAGCCTTTAAAAAATATTTTTATAAGGTATAGCTTATCACAGCATCAAAAATACTAGGCAATAAGGAATAAATCTAAGAGAAGATATGCAATAATTCTATGGAGCATATGATAGAACCTTACTGAGAGAAATTAAGGATGACCTCTATAAGTGGAAAGATATATCATGTACATGGACTGGAAGACTCATAAATATGTCAATTCTTCACAAGCTGATCCACTAATTCAATGTATTACCAACCAACATCACAATACAATTTTTGACTATACAGCTGATTCTAAAGTAAAAATGGAAATTAAAAAGGCCATGAATAGGTAAGTATCCTGTATGAAAATAAAGCAGGGGAGGACTTTTTCAACTGATATTAAAACTAACCTTAAAGTATATTTATATTAAGCCCTGTGATATTAGCACTGGGAACAACACAAAGATTAACAGAAAAGAACAAAGATCCTGGGAACAGATTGATGCATACATGGACCCTTTATTTAGCTGCCCTTCAGAGTAATAGGGAAGGACTGTCTTTCTCAAAGTACATTGCTGGAACAAAGTTTAATGCTTAACTAATACTTTAGGGAATTTTTTTTGTTTCTTAATGAAAACGGTCTTTATAGAATCTCCTTAGCAAATGCCAGTATGTCAATTATGCTCAGTTTCCTAAAAGAGCTCTTTCATTATGCTGTTAAAATTAGCTACATATTCCAACTTATAACAGCATCATCAGTTATATTATTTTCAAAGGGTAGAAAATTTGGAAAATCATCATGATGCTATTTGGTATAGATTATTGCTACACAAATATTTACTGTTACAAAGGTATACTTTATAAGTGCAGCCTAAAAATTGCTCAATGAACGCAAAACTATTTTTTAAATGCTTTTATATTTTATCCACAGCTTAGATTCTTAACAAAAAAAGTTGTTTTTAAAAATTAGATGCTGCATTCTTCTTTCCAATACCTAATGGCCATTATAAGACAACCTGAAATAATGTCTCAACGTTACTCTTTAAAAAAAATTTTTTTAACATCTTTATTGGAGTATAATTGCTTTACAATTATGTGTGTTAGTTTCTGCTTTATAACAAAGTGAATCAGCTATACATATACATATATCCCCATATCTCCTCCCTCTTGCGTCTCCCTCCCACCCTCCCTATCCCACCCCTTTAGGTGGTCAGGTGGTCACAAAGCACGGAGCTGATCTCCCTGTGCTATGTGCTGCTTCCCACTAGCTATTTTACATTTGGTAGTATATATAAGTCCATGTCACTCTCTCACTTCGTCCCAGCTTACCCTTCCCTCTCCCCATGTCCTCCAGTCCATTCTCTACATCTGTGTCTTTATTCCTGTCCTGCCCTTAGGTTCTTCAGAACATTTTTTTTTTTTTTTTAGAATCCATATATATGTGTTAGCATACGGTATTTGTTTTTCTCTTTCTGACTTACTTCACTCTGTATGACAGTCTCTAGGTCTATCCACCTCACTACAAATAACTCAATTTTGTTTCTTTTTATGGCTGAGTAATGCTTTGTTTATAAAACTTCGTAATGAGGTACTTTGAAATTATTAATAGTATTATTAGTCTTTATTAAGGACAAAATATACTGAGCATTAGAGTAGACATGTAGGTATTAGATACAGATACATTTTAAAGAATTGTATTTCCATTTTATTAATATGAATTGGCACATGTGGTGACTCAAAAGCTAGCAGTTTCAAATGGAATATACATATATATTTTTCAACTATATAACATATATACTACATATAAAAATAAATATTGCATATATACAAATTTTTATTTTAACATAATCAGTCTTTTTCTTTATATTAAGTCATCATGTCAAAATGTTAAAAATTTGGCAAACTTTGCAAACTTACAGAAGTAAACTTCTTTCTTGTTTTGTGTGAACTAAAAACAAATGTGAACCTTTACTTTTTACTATGCACATTCATATTTTTAATTCTTTAGATAAATTCTACTTTTATATTTTCTAAACACAAAGTTACCTATAAGCTTTATTATAAATTTTATATTTTATATATTTAATTATTAATTAAAATCTATTCATTAAATATACTGTAAGGTAATAATTCTACTAAAAATATTGGAAAATTTTCAGTCAGATATTATTTGAATTATAACAAAAACTTTGCTAAGGAGTTGTTGATATTAGAGGTGCTCATTGCAAATATAATGTCCTACTTTTAGGAAAGAAACACTGCTAGAGCTCTCTTCGCATTACAGAATTAGCACAGAAATCTGTTTCGAATTAAAAGAACTGTGGGAGAGCCCAGCTGTATTTGGGATTTGGCAAATGTATTAAACTGTGCTCCACATGCTTTGGTTTCAGCAAAGCCTGTAAAGTATTTTCTCATGTCTTTTCCTCCTTAACCTTAAAACACATGTACAGAGAATGATGGATCTGCAGCGTCTCTCTCTCTCTAGTTACAATGATTAGAAAAAGTTTTAATATTCAATACCTTTAATATTTTTAAATCTCTAATACACAAAAGGTGAAAAAGAATATTCATGAGGTCACCTGTGTAAACTAAAGGATTTATATCTTGGTCATCAGAGTGTTTAAAAAATGATTCACTTTTGCATAGAACCTAGAAACTCAGTTTTGTCAAAGGCTCATGGCACTCAGGCTTGAAGTGGTCTGGATTTAGTTAGAAATATAAAAGCCAAGCAAGTGAAGAGGTTGTTTCGGGATAGTTTTGAAGTTCCCACAACTACTTCTCATGTTCTGTGCACCAACACTTTGAAAACTAGGGTTCTAAAGCAATTTTATTATGGGGAGAGTATTTTCTAGGGATATTAAATCAAAGGTAGAGGACAGAGAAATTAGAAGGGTTATGGGAATAGGAATGGATAGAATGGATATAGTATGGAAAACCACTGAAATCAGAGGATTTATTTTAAAAATTGTAGCATGATAGCCATCTTCAACGGTTACATGGTCTATTTCCCTCTTAAAAGTAAAATAGATTAGTATGTTTCTCTTTCATTAGCTCACTCAGTAATAGTTCTTCCATGTTCAATCCTTAGTCATAGAAAGTTCTAGAAAGACAACATGAAAAGAAAAGTACAAATGGACATCAGACTTTCAATGTCACACCTCCTCCTAGATTTAAAAGACCATCCATAAGAGGAAGTGATGTTCTTTATTTTGAGATAGAGGAGTAAAATACTACAATTAGCAACAACTGACTTACTATATGCCAGGCACTGCTCAGAACCTTTTACATACATCTATGCATTTAATCCTTTCAACAACTCTATGAGACTAGATACTACTATTATCAACATCTTACACACAGAGAAAGTGAGTTACAGAGAAATTAAGTTGAAATTAAGTTGTTGCTTTGCATGTCCAGGATTCAAACCCAAGTAGGAAGCCTTGACAAATGGTGCATTTACTCACTGCACTATATGATACCAGGGAGCATGACAAGATCAGACAGTTTAAAAGCTTAAGATTTTGACTTATGTATTAACACTGGGAACTCCAGGATGTGACCTACTGTAACTTTGGTTTTCTCATGTGTATAATACCAACTATGGCATAGAATTATTCTAATGTTAAAAGGTTATAAGTTCCTGGTACATATTAAATACACAATATATGTCAGTTCCCTGATACAAATTTTTCACGTGCTTATCATTCACAGCTCAGTTATAAAGTAATGCAGGGTTCCCGGTTAAACCTGAAGTAGTGAACATGTTTATTTACCTCCTCTCCCTTTAAAAGGTCCATTACAATTTCTATGAGAGGGTTAAAAAGAAAAAAAAAAGAGGGAGGATTACCCAAGAAGACAAAAGACTAGAGAGAAGAAAGTAGCAGATAGGAGAGTTCAATAAAACAAGGAAGCTGGAAAGAAGGTAGTAGACAAGTGGTTGAAAGCAGCATACAGGAGAAACTGAAAACTAAATATCTGAAAGCATGAGAAGCCAAAGCAATTCAATATGCACTCTACACCAAGAAAAGGCTCAAAAATGTGAGACACCACAAACCCTGCAGACGAAGAGTAGGTAAAATCAAAAATAGCTGAAATGGTTGAAAGTCTATGTGAGAAGCCATTAGAGTCCTAGATATCCCTTCTGTATCCACACATTCAAGTGATGAGGTCTCCTTAACTTCCCCAAAAGAATGGAGGATTGCTCTACAGCAAGGCTGAATCAGAAGGGCACCAGACTCAGACACCACACACAGTAGAAGGCCTGGGTGTCATCTGAAAACAGAGATCAAATACAATTTCACCTGTTGAATGGTAAGACACGTCCCTTACCTCATCATGACCAAACTCACTCCTTATTGGGCTTTGAGAAAAGAGGTAGCCTTGCTTATACCACGAGGAAAAAAAAAAATCTAAGGATCCATCTTTTAAAACACTGACATTCAAGAAATGGTGCATAGTTTCTCACAGCTGACTCTCAACAAAACTGATATATCCTTGGCCAATTATTCTAAATTAAAGCTTTTAACTTAGCAAATATTGCCAGCTGAAAAGCTAGTGATTCTTGGTAAAAATTAGGCATAGGCAAACTATGATAGCTTTAGAGTAGTACTGTCTAATAGAACTTTCATATAGATATAGAAAATGTGGACAATTTCTACATCTGTGCTGTTTAGTGCAATAGAAATTAGCCTTGAGCGACTACTGAGCATTTGAAATGTGGCTACTGCAACTGAGGTACTGAATATTAAATTTGTTTAATTTTTATTGATTTACAGTTAAGCAACCACATATAGTTTGTGGCTACCTCATTGGACTATGCAGCTCTAGAGAAAGTCATTAGAAAAAGTCAAAATCGGGTGCTGTTGTCTCTTCCTTCATTTTAAGAGGCCTGAAAGAAAGAAACTTAGCAAGAGTTACTCCATTTCAAAGAAGGGGCTGAAGAGAATACAGCTTTGCTAAAACTCTTCTGATTCAGTCTGTTACCTTCAAATTATATTGACTGAAGATAACTTAATTTGGGCATCATTTAGTTTAGAAAAGCTAACCAGCTCTTGTATCTCAAACAGTAGGAAAAGGGGCCCTCAGGCCTCTTTCAGTCACATTCCAATGTTTTCTGGGCAGGAAAGATCAATTTAAAAGGTTGTTCAGATGACTGTTGTTTCAGATTGTTTCAGAGTAGCTTTAATTAAGTTGATTATTTGAATGTATTGAATATTACACACATCTCTTACACACTTATTTGATTTCATTTTTACACGCTTTTTTTCTCTCCATAATTTTGTTTGGGTGTTTTCTATTGACCTGTCTTCTAGTTTACCACTTTCTCATTTTCTCCAATCTGCTGTTAAAACCATTCATCGACATTTTAATTTCAAATACTGATATTTTAATTTCATTTTTCAGCTCTAGAATGTCCATGTGAGTTGTTTCATAGAGAGCAGTTCTGTATTGAAATTCTACATCCTCACATTTTATTTCTAACTTTTCCTCAGTTTTCATAAACATTTTAATTACAGTTAAAGTTACTGCCAATATCTAGATTATCTGTGCATCTACTTGGATTATCTATTTTTTCTCTTAATTATCAGTCATATTTTCCTGCCTCTTTTCATGTCTAGTAATTTTTACTGTATGTTGAAAATTGTGATAAAAGAACCACAGAGGGTCCAAATGATGTTATCTTTCACCAGAAAGGGTTTCTCCTCTTTTTTCGTTAGACACATTTAACGAGGGGCTGATAATCTCAACTAATTAGAGATTGAATTATTTCAGGGCTGGGTTGAAGTTTTGGTAAGACTCAATATACCTCTTGGTTGATTACTGCTCCCCAGGCATGGCCTCTCTGGTTTTTGACAGAAAGTCTGGCAATTCTTTCTTCATCCCAGAAAGACTTGGGGGATCAAGCTCTGCTGTCACAGGTTCCAAGGTCAGTTCTTCAGTCACCTGACTGTCCAATCCTGGCACTGCTGTTCATGGGGAGATTAACTGTGTGCTTGAGTAAACCACCCTCTATCTTTGGTGATTTTTTTTTCTCTTAATCTCCATAAGTCTGCAGAAAATTTTACACTGCCTTTTGACCTAGCACTTCAACCTCTTGAGTAGTACCAGAACTCAGTTTTGTAAGAACTCTCTCAAGTTTAGTGTTTGTCACTCTAGCTTTCCATGACAATTAAAACTTTTGTTGATTTCCTTTTCCCTAGCAGGAGCTCTCTGCTTAGACTGAGCTGTTTCTCTGCCCTTATTCAGAATTGGCCAGTGCCCTTAGGGAGTTAAAAACAGCTGGTTATCTTCAGATCATTTCAGAATGATTCTACCTGCTCTGATACCTTTTTCTTATTGCTCTATTATACCTTTACAAATATTATTTTTGTAATTTATCTTGCTTTTTCTGGTAGCTGTAATGTCAGTTATGGATTGGGGCTCACACAAGACTAGTAAATGGATAGAAGATTTCAGGCTTAATATCTATGGTGAGATGAAATCTCGGCTTGTGCTTATGTGCAACATGGAACTGACTGAAACTATTACATTTTTATGTAAGTTGTCTTTTCAAAGGAACCACCAGGGAGATTCACAAAAAGTCTGTGACTTTTCAACTGTCAAAGCCACCTTCAGTTCTCTGAATCTATACTCTCAGGAAATAGACTGTGAAATCTGTATTTTTTTCAAAGAAGGGCATACATTCCAACACTCACCTAAAATTTGACTATGGGGAATAATGGACAAAAAACAAACAAAAAACTTCCCAGATGGAAAATCTAGGAGCATGGAGGACAACAGAAAAAAGTAGTTACCCACCAAAAGCAGAATAATGGCAATTAATTTAGGAAGATCTAGCAATTCTTGCTTAATAAGATTTAATAACTCTAAAGAATCAGTGACTTCAGTTCCTATAATATTCTTGGCTTTTCCGAAAAAGGAAGTTTTATTGTGGTATCCAGACCCACTGTATAAAGAGTTTGTGTGTGGAGTCAGGAAAGGGGAGATTAATAATTCCTCCTTTAGTTACAGGTTACCAGATCACAATTAGCTTTATCTAGCCCAAAGGAGAGAACTATACGTCCTTTCAGTTGGATCAAGTAACTAAAAGAAACTTTTGAACATCTTATGTGGGAAGGGTGAAGGTATGTTTTAAATGTACCAAAAAATTTTTAAATATAGCTCAGGAGTAAATGGGTGATTGGGCTACAAGAGGATTTGTCAACCAATAACCAGTCTCTCATTCTGTTCTTTTAGTAACAGAATCCCCAAAGATTTAGCTGAAAGCATGACAGCTAGGAGAAGCCATATAAATAAGAAACAGCTTCTTGGATATGAGCAGAAATGGTGTGGATGTGAGCAGAAAAGGACACAGCCTTGAAAGGAAGCTACTTGTCTTCAACTCCCTCTTCCTCCTTTCCCTTGTGCCAGAGTGTAGATGTAGTGGTGAGCCAGTTTTGACAAGGGAAACACTCAAAGAGATGATAAAGTAAAAATACAAAAGGAACTTGGGACTCCAGGTGACCTCAAGGGGCAGAGCTTCCCTCTCCATGCCCTCCCTTCAGCCTCTTTCCCACCCCCACCTCCCACCTCAATCCCTCCCTTGCAACCACAACAGATTCTTATCTTGGACTTTCTCATGAGAAAAATAGAAATAAACCTTCTGACTTGTTTTAGCCATTGTCCATTTGGTCTCTGTTAAAGCAGTGAAACCAGTATCCTACTGAATGTATAAACCTTGTAAAATTATATGCCTTTTAAAAATGATGTGCAATTTATTATTTTGATAAAAGCTAAAATTATATTATGTTAAAAAAAAGAAATGCTGGTCTGAAATAATTCTGAATACACTAAGTACTTCTAAATTATATATAATTACATTAATGTTATTTTGCTAAACTAAATAACATTATTGTTTTAGAGATGTAATTTAAAGCACTTTCACATACGCCTACTTTAATGTACATAGTATCATTTATTAAGAACTGTAGTACTCACGGTCATATTCAAGACTGAGAGTCTTGAGAGGATTCCTTATTGCAAAGTATCTAAGCTTCAATTACCTTCAAAGGTTATATGATGTTAGTGAAAAGAGGGAAAGATTTGGAAGTCAAAAGAACCGAGTAAGTCCTAACTCTACCCATCCCACTACCAACAGCAGTGTGCCCAAAGGCAAGACATAGACTCTCTTTGAACCTCTGTCTCTTTATCTATATATTGAAGATAATAATCTCCTATCTTTTGCACAGGATGAAGTCAGTCACGTTCAAATGAAATAATATATATGAAAGTAATTTGCAAAGTGTTGTAAATCAAACCTACAAAGCCTTAGAAAAGATATGGATAGTAACTCAACAGATAATGAGTCTAATTTTCAGAACAAGTTGCTTCTAGAGTAGAAATGAGAGAGAATCTTTGGCAGAAGAACAAGCAGACAATAAAGTCAGCTCTAAGAGTGAAAAGCAGATAACGTCTAAATTTAGATAAAAGACAAAAAAAATTTTAATACATTTATTCTAAATAACATTTAGCTACATTAAGTAGCTCTTGTTTCTCTAAATAACATGGATAAGGCATCTTAATCGATTTCATCGAATAACAAACAAATATTCTGGGATTTGGAATTTGCTGGGAAAACCCAGCCACTTCCCTGAAAATCCTTGCTCTAAGACTTGGAGGAAAGTTCTTTCCCAGCAGTTCCTTCCCTCTCTGGATAAATCATGTACTCTTTCTGGAACTGCTTCTGATCCTATAAATAATCAGGGTCTTGATGCTGACTCAAGTCGCCCAGCCCAGGAATAACTGCCAATGTTTTCCCACTTCTTCTCCCTTTCTCATCCCACAGTTTTAAAAGCTGATAACTCTGTTGTGATAGCCTTCCTCACAGTCTCACAAGTTCCATTTAAATGGACAAATAGGCATTCTTTTCACTGCTGACTCCACTCTACTGGTCTCCCAACATTCTCCAACTTAGTGAGAGACTGTCCCAATGCTTGCTGCTGAAAAGTTAAGTCCACAATGGTTGGTACATTTTTCTTCTTAAAGGGTATTTCATAATGACCTGAAGGGATACCGTAGTTGCTTTTAGAAGGTAGGTTAAAAAGGGACTGAGATTGGTTTACACTTCCTTGTTTCTTTGGTTCTTTTCTCAACATTTCTTGTTTTCAATTTTGGCCGTTGAGCTCTAATAGCTACTTGATAACATGTTAAAAGTAACTAAGAAAGAAGACTCTGTCAGGAGACAAAGATTCTGCAGCTAAAAATGTTGTTGCATTTAATTAGCCAAGGTAACTCTGGGTTAAAGACTTAGTTAATTCCAACAGATTTGTTTTCCTCACTATGAAATATGATGAAACAAATTAAAAAACATATGAACATGAAGAGAAGAATACAGCTTTAGAATGCTGGCAATTATGAAAATCATGTGATAGCCACATAATCCTCTTAATATAAAAAAGAATCACAATGACCACTGGAGATGAGAGAACAAAAGCAAAGTTAAGACTGTATTTGGTACCTTGTTAAAGTGAAACGTGTAGATTGCATTTAAAAACAAAATGTGAATTGAATAAATAGATGAAAATGACTTTCTCCTAAAAATCACCCCAAGATATTATCTAACAAAAACATATTTTAATTACTTTAAAATGCAAATCCAAATAATGAAATTGAACACTTTAATGGTAGAACTAAAATGGGCAGAAATTACTTTTCAAAGTGCATTCTCTAACTTATGTAATTATCATTGATTTTTTTTTTGGACCTTAAAAACAATAAACCTTAATCCATAATGCAAAGAAAGTCTCGACATATTTATTTGGAATGTCTTTGTTCCCTAAAACAGGCTTAATATCCAATAACCAACTAGTTTTCAGGTAATTTTAGTCATGGATAAAGTAAATATGCCAGGAAGTCTTAAGACCCATTCTGTACTCACTCATTCCTGAATTTAATTACAGTTTGGGCAGTTAACTTTGATCTCTGCTTAATAGAGAACGATGGAAAACAATATTGAAAAAGAAATAAATCATTTTCCCCTTTATTTAACTCTAAAAACAAAGTTTTCCTAATCAAATCTTTAAAAATTGGACCCTGAACATTCACATTCTGTGTTATCACAAACAGCACTATCATATTTCCTAAACAGCATCATATTTTTACTGATTCCACTGGAAATATTTCAATGGTATAGGACAGTCTCTTTTTCCTCATACCATAAGATTTTGTTTTTTCTTAAAACATGGTACAACATTTGAATAGTAAGAGAGAACAAAATAAGGGAATATTTACCCATGAAGGCAAACTTCTGTCTTTCTCTCATAAGCCATATCTAATTCTCCAGCAATTCGTCTCAGCTCGACCTTCAAAATATACCCCAAATTCAACCATGTCTCACAAAAGTCCAAGCTACCACCTGGAAAACATGCCTGTTTCCAGCTACTAACAAAACTTGCCTGATGTATATTGTACTAGTCTGCCAGGACTGCCATAACAAAATATGACAGACTACATGGCTTAAACAACAGAGATCCATTTTCTCACAGTCCTGGGGGCTCGTAGTCTAAGATCCAGATGCTCGCAGGGTTAGGTTCTTTGAAGACCACTCTCCTTGGTGGCAGATGGCCAAACTCTTGTCACCTCTTCACACATGGTCATTTCCCTGTGCTCATGCCTCTCTGGTGTCTTCTGTGTGTCCAAATCCTCTATTCTTAGGACACCAGTCAAATTGGATTAGGGCCCACCCTAATGGCCTTAGATGAACATAATTACCTCTTTAAAGGTCCTAGCTCCAAATACAGTCACATTCTGAGGTACTGGAGGCAAGGACTTCAGCATGCGAATCTTGAGGGGACACAATTTAGTCCATAACATACACACACACACACACACACAAAATACACAAACACACAGAGTTGATTCCCATTTCTGTGATAGTTATGTACTAAAAAATGCCATTAAACACTGAATTAGCAAATATGAAACTACTGGTCCTAGGGGAAATACAAGGTTATGTTCCTGCAAACCTCTGGCATATTTTTGTCAATTGATCAATACATACTTTTGTTTTTTGTGTGTTTCTATATAAAGACACCTTATTTAACATATATTTCTTATAAATAATTAACTGCATGGTCTTTGAATGTTTCACAGCCAGGAGCTTTGAAGGATGTTTATGTTATTATAGGTTTGTTTGCCAATGTCACTGTAAACCAGTCACATCAGCACCAAAAACCTACTCTTCCACATAATCTTTTTTCTGTATAACACTTAACAGGTATCTTTTAAATTCTTAAGCCTCCTGATCTGCAGAACTTACCTTGCCTGCAAGGTGAATATTTTTCACACCACATTGCCTTTTGAAATGTGTGTGTCAGCCAGCACTAGCTGAGAAGGGTTTAACATTTTCCTGACCCCAGGTAACGTGACTGTAAATTTCTGTAGCCTTTAGCCTCACAACAATTCTGTCCACTATGCCTTTTTTATTGCTGTCATCTCATGAATCCACAAATTTAGTTACTTTTCTATCTTTTCCATAGCTTCATCATGCACTACAGACGTTACTTTAATGCTTTCCAGAGCTGTCTCCTATACAGATCGGCAAATGCCTCTTCCTTTTTTCTGTATGTATTATTACTGCTGATTCATTAACATTGAACTTGTGACCAACAGCACTATAACTCACGCCTGAACGAAGCTGATCTAACACATATTTTCTCTATAAGGCAGATCACAGCCTTCTTGTGTTTAGGAACACTGGACAGCACTTCAGCTTATGCATCCAGGTCATTTTAAACAATAAAATCACTAACAAAAAGCACAGAAATGCAAAAAACATGGCACCAAACAGACCACCAAAAGGACACTTGTTTACTGTATAAGAGCTGAAATGAGAAAGCAGAGCTTTCCTTTGTTGGATCTTAGGTGGGAATGTGCCCTTTGTGCATCTCAAATTTTTACCCACTCTGAATATGCACATGTCTGTGGAAGATTTGGGCGTTACAAATAGATTTTACCAATTAGTCAAATTTACAAATAGGAAACCTGCAAATAATGAGGATTAACTATATACATACATATATATATATATATATACACACATATATATCTTCCTAATTTTACCCAAACCTCTGCCACTGTAGTCTATATTCAGCACAATAGCCAGGGTGATTCTTCTAAAATATAAGTCAGATAATGTCATCCCTCAGAACCCTCCGAATGAAAACCACTTTGCTGCCAATGGCCTACAGGATCCTCTGAGACTGGACCCTGATTATTGCTTTGAGCCCATTTCCAGTGGCTCTTCCTTATCATCATGCTGGCCTCCTGCTGTTACTTAAACTTGCCAAGTACCCTTTGGTGTCAGATCCTGTCCTTGCTATTCCCTTTGCCTGCAAAGCCTTTCTCCTGAGAGCTCCATGATTCTCTCTCATCTCCGTTAAGTCTCTACTCAGTTCTTTCCAAACTACCCTGTTTGAAATAGCCGCTCACCCCTTACCTCCTTTCCCACTTTCCTGCTTTGTTTTTCTCCAAAGCACTTATTTCAATCTGATTTATTATATGTCTTACTTGTACATTTGGAGATCACAGTTCTTCCTCCCCTTTGCTCCATGAGGGCAAAGAGTTTCCTGATTTGTTTTCCCAGTGCCTAGAACAGTGTCTGGCATATTGTGGGTGCTTAATAAATATTTGTTGAATAAATGACTGAAGAAATGAGATGCATTTAATTAAGTTAATTTAAAATGTAGATGAAAGAAAAAATACAAAGTTGTGAAAATACACAACCTCTCATAAATTTTTATCTAAATTCACTTTGCATTTTAAGTTTTGTTTAGGTGAAAATTAAATTCCTTTCTGGTTAAGATAGAAATTTAAAAGTAAGGAAAAATTGGCCATAATTTTTTTACTGAGTTGTTGGAAAGGTTTTGCTTTGACTTTCAAATCAAATAGAGCTGACTTTACTTGAAAACTTTATATTCCTCACTTTTCCCCCTTTCCTGTTTTTTAATTTTTTTCTATTTTTAAAGGTTTTTTTTTTTATTATGTGTAACATAGGCAAAATTATTTAAGTCAATAAATGTTTAAGGAATTTCACATGTTCTGATTCTTTCCACTACCAATCACCTTAGTTCCTCCGAAGTCATAATCTTCAAGATAAGATAGCCCTTTCAAAAAGAAGTTTTGCTCAATCCACAGCTGTCATGTGAGTCAGACCACAATTCTTTTAGTTAGACTTCTTTGATCTCCAGTGGAATACAGAGACACTTCAAAATTCCACACCTGAAATCTTTGGGATCCTCCTGTTTTCTTAGGAGGATCACTCCTTCTGACGGACTTGTTCTTATAACCAGTAAGTCAAGCAAGGAGTCTCTCGGTTTGCATTCATAATTAATAAACATAGTTTCTATTTCTCACTGAATGAGTTAATCCCCTAGACTTTTGGAAAAAATATTTTTCAGGGATGGCATAGAATGAGATATCTCTTATGGTTTATTGTGACATTATCCTTTCCAAAACCATTTTGTTAAACAACCCAAATGCAGCTTCCCTTCAATTAAATTGATAAACATATCTCAGCTAACTTCTCTTCAATTTGATTTCTGTCTTCTTTATTTCAAGCCCTGTAAGAATCAAGGCAACCTATTTTCTTGAGTTCTATTTAAAAACAAACAAACAAAATGAGGTTCTATTTCATAAATTTAGAATAAAAAATAAAGTAGTCAGGATTCAATGTGCTTCATGCAGAAAGAGAACATCATCAAAAGGGGTTCTTAATTATATGTTTGAAGGAAATTGATCTGAAAACTAATATGTATATCTGACGTTGTCTGGCCAAGACTTTTAGACTGACATTCTGTGTTCCCACTACATTTTTCTGCTACTAATAAATTTTTATTTTATTTTGGTAGGAGAAGTGTCTATAGCAAGAGGGAGATTTATTTTAATTGTATGACTAATTGTTCATGTATTCATTTTTCAAGAAAAATCAAAAATAATAAAACAGAAAATAAAGCTTTGAGATTAGGTACTTAAATTCTTTTTCAGATAATACTGGTGTGTGATGAGAAAGTTTTAAAAGAAAATAAACAGTATACTTAAAATGTTTTTCCTCATACTATAAAAATTAAAATCTCAAATATTAAAAGAGTATGCAATAAAAAATTTAGTTTTACCCTTACCTTTATATCAGAAGTCATTGAGCCGTGAAATGAGGAGAAAACAAAGTCAAATGAAGACAACGATGTGTCAACTTTGCTGCTTTCCTAAACTGAGTATTTAATGAAAACAATCAGACCTTGTGACAACACAGGTCACTACACTGTAGAATTAGAATGATTAAAGAAGGTGGGGGAAGTGATGGCCCAAATTCTTACCTGTGACCTAATTTTGACCACTTTTTAGCTGGTGAAATAAAAGAAATATGAATTTTTGGCTAAAGCTGTTACATCATCTTAGGTTTTATGTTATTCAAGAAGGGAAAGATTCATTCATTTCATAATTATGACTATATGCCAAAGATTGTGCTTGTATCTTTGAAGTAGAAAACTATTACTAACCCCATGTATTGGTATGGAAATTCAGGCTGACAGAAGTTCAGTGACTAGTGTAAGGGAATAGAAACAGGATTCCAACTTAGCTCTGCCTGACCTCAGAGACAAGGTCTATCCCTAGAGCATCCTGCATCCACTGCCTTTGTGTATCAGCATTACCCTTGATGTCCAGCACAGAAGGATGATCACGTCAAAATCCTGACTTCAAAAACTCAGTTTGACAAGGAATATTGTAGTCATTGTGATCTAAATTTCAGAAAGATACTTAATCATTATATTCTTGTGGACAAGATTGGTGGTGGAGCTTAATAAGAAAATAGGTAGGCAAAGAGAGAAATGATGGGAAAAACTCAGAATACCTACTATACACCAGGAATTTTACTAACATTTAATCCTAATAGTAGCATTTCAAGCTTCATGATATGATTCTCCTTTAAAGACCAAAACAAAAGCCAAAGAGCTATAGATAACACACACAGCAATCAGACGGCAGTTCATTAACTCAATCCGCACTCTGCTTTTTATACCAGCAAATGTGTAAATGGCTGAATGATCATTCCCACAAGTGTAGAACCAACGGGCAGTCAATGAGACATTGCTAGTAGCATACTGCCAGACTTCTTCTGTTTTGGTACATTTAAGGATTAATTAGTCCCATGAAGTAGGAATGAAAGAGAGCTTGAAAAAGAGGGAAAAGGGAGATACCAAAATTGTTTATTTAATGAGTCAGGGCATACTTAGATTCAATAGTCAGAACAATCATTCAAATCTAAAAAGATAAAATTTAACAGAAAACGTTGCAAAATTCAGCTATAAGAATTTGAAAAAGAAAACTGCAAGGGTATAGAAGAGCACAGTAGAGTAAGCATGAATGACAGAGTTTTTAGTGGATTTCAAGTTGTACATTGGTCAATAACATGATGTGTGACAAAGGGGCAAAAATATCTAGTAAAAACGTAAGCTAGAGTGGCCAGAATAGGGGAGGGAAAAACTCCATTTCATAGGCCTTTTTAAATCACAAAGGAAACATTTGTTCAATTTGGGACATTTTGGCAAATTGGAATTATCCTTTGCTGTTATAGAAGACATCTGTGCATTCTGAGGTTTCTTGCAACTCAGTTGTGTGAAACCCTTATCCTGTGGAAAATTCTCTATTGTTATTATTATACTCACCAAAATTTTAAATGTTTCTTCTACAACTCTAGCCTAATGGCCTCTAAGTAAGTTTTTGTTCAGTTTCAAGCCACTCTTTAATCGCTCTGGATCTAAATGAGACATAAGAGAGGGAAATCCTACCACCTGACGATCTGTGCAGGTCAGTTTGGAGAAAAGACTTGTGTTATAGCCTATATATCAGTTACCATCTGAAGAAGATGAATGATGACACTTGACAAAGATGATAGCAAGATGGGTTTTTTCTTTAATGTTATATTTAAGGTCTCATTATAAGTAAAGTAGCAAAGAGAAATTAGTTTCATCTTTAATCTTGTATAGTAAAACAATATTTTAAAAAAATAGACACCTTCTTCACATCTTCACTCAAATATCACACACTCTGATCACCCTATTTAATGCTACAAACACCCTCTCCAATTCTTTTCTCTTAGCTCTTTTCACCTTCTGACATGGTATTAAATGTATTTACTTTTTTCTGTTTATTGATTATTGTCTTTCTCATTTCACTAGCATGTAAATTCCATAAGAGCATGCTTTCTGTCTGTTTACCAATGACTCTCAAGCACATATGAATGAATGAATACACTTATAATATCACCTAATACATTTTCAGTGCTTGCAACGCAACAAGCAGTGTTCTTTACTTATTGCATTTGTTATTGGTTCAGTTGTAGGGAACAGAATCCACACTTTGCATTTTGAGCCTCAAATGACTTATTACAGGGTGTTAGATGGCTTACGGAATTATTGGGAGGACTGGAAAAGAAAACACTCTAAGCTGAACTTTCAGGAAGTACTCCTAAAACCACAATTCAGAACTAGGCCACGGTAAAAACTAATGCTTCTACAATGGGAAGCTGCCTGGCAAATTGGAAAGCTTCCAGTATAGCAGCTAGCCCCAGAACCACATCATCACTGACATAATATGCTAGCCACCGAGATTTATAAACTGACAAGATCACAGTCATCACCAACAGGAAACCACATCTACTGCTGCTGAATTAAAGACCATGTCTTATTTACTACATTATCCGCATCACAACCAGGGACTCATTCTTCTTTTCTGAATTTTTAATACTGCTCATTTCTTCTCCTTTCTACTCATCTGCTTTATGCTCCTTTTTGCTGCAGAATGACTTTTCTGTCCCCAATTCACCTAGAAACTATAGCTTATACCAAGAATTCATAGAATTCAATATCAAAAAAGAACAAAAAACAATTAAAAAATGGGCAGAGGATCTGGATAGACATTTCTCTGAAGAAGACATACAGATGGCCAACAGGCACGTTAAAGGATGCTCAACATCACTAACCATCAGGGAAATGCAAATCAAATCCACAGTGAGATACCACCTCACACCTGTCAGAACGGTTACTATCAAAAAGACAGTAAATAACAAGTGTTGGGGAGGACGTGGAGAGAAGGGAATCCTCGTGCACTGTTGGTGGAATTAGTTGTAAACTGGTGCAGCCACTGTGGAAAACAGTATGAGATTCCTCAAAAAATTAAAAATAGAACTACCACATGATCCAGCAATTTCACTCCTGGCTATTTACCTGAAGAAAACAAAAACTAATTTGAAAAAATATTTGCACCCCTATGGTCATTGCAGCATTATTTACAATAGCCAAGATACAGAAGCAACCTAAGTGTCCATCAATAGATGAATGGGTAAAAATGTGCTGTTCAAGTGTGTGTATGTGTGTGTGCATACATATACACACATATGCATACACACACACATATACACACACACACACACACACACACACACACAGACTGGAATATTACTCAGTCATAAAAAGAATGAAATCTTGCCATTTTTGACAACACGGATGGACATAGAGGGTATTATACTAAGTAAGTCAGACAGAGAAAGACAAATATTGTTTGGTTTCACTTACATGTGAAATCTAAAAAACAAAACAAATGAACAAACATAACAAAACAGAAAAAAATCATAGATACAGAGAAAAATCACATGGTTGCCAGAGGAGAGAGATAGGTGAGGGAGATTAAGAGGTACAGACTACTAGTTGCAGAATAAATGAGTCACAGATATGAAATGTACAATGTGGGGAATATAGCCAATAATTATGTAATATCTTTATAGGATGATACATGGTAACTAGATTCATCATGGTGATCATTTTGAAATGTATAGAAATCTCAAATCACTATATTGTGTAACCAGAACTAAAATAGTGTTGTAGGTCAATTAAACTTCAAAAGTAAACAAACAAACTCATAGAAAAATAAATCAGATTTGTGGTTGCCAGAGGCGGGGGTGGGGAGGGGGGTGTTTGGATGAAGGCAGTTAAAAGGTACAAACTTCTAGTTATAATATAAAAAAGTACTAGGGATGTAATATAAAACATAAATATAATTAACATTGCTGTATGTTATATATGCAAATTATTAAGAGAGTAAATCCTAAGAGTTCTCATCACAAGGAAAAAATTTTTTTTCTATTTCTTTATTTTCGTATTTATATGAACTGATGGTTGTCCACTAAACTTATAGTGGTTTAGTGAACAACATTTCATGACATATGCAAGTCAAAACATTATGCTGTACACCTTAAATTCATATAGTACTGTATGTCAATTATATCTCAATAAAACTGGAAGAAAAAGAAGAAGAAGAAACTATAGCATTTGACAGCTCCTCAGTTTTACATGTCCCAACCCAGGCACTCAGAAAAAATTGAGCTGACTCACAATCCCAATTTCAAAATGCAAGAGAATGAACTTGATTGGGTAAGATGCTCATTACTGATTAACACACACCACTGTATTAATAGAGCCATATCGAGAGCCAGATTATGTTTTACCAAGATGCCAATATGAACAGAGAGGAGTAGAAGGGGGAACTTCAAAGACAAGAAGGTACAGTGGTAGATACAGGAAAAATATGGACGTCTACTACAATGACATTTGCCAAAAACTGCCCGATCCTACTTACTGAAGCCACTGGCTGCAGAGATAAAGTCTTGCATACCTTCAAATAGCAATACTTGAGCTTTTGAATCCTTTTTTCTTCAGGTTATGAGTTGCCTTGCCCTTTCTCTAAATGACTTCGCCCAAGTTCATCTTCTAACACTAAGTGGCCAAGACTTCTACATGGTTCCAAAGATAGCACTAACAATACAGTCTAACCCAGGAGAGGGTCATAAATATAAGGAATGTGACTGGAAAAAAAAAATTATCATGCCTATACCTTCCTAAGAAAGAAAGATTAAAACCATCATTGTGAAATAGAAGTTTAAACGCTGGGCAACAAATAAAAAAAGCACACAATAAACACTTTCAATTTACCTAGAAAATTTTTTTAAATAACTTTTATTGAGAATTCTTTAAAATTTTCATAATTATTTTAAAATTCCACTGCAGAGCAGACACAGAGGACCTCCGAGGGACCTATGGGCCTCGTTGTTGCTCAGCAGGCCTACAGGGGTGTGGAGGTATTCAGTGATCTTGGAACGAAAATGATGCTCACCCGAGGGGCTTAGGAGACCTGAAAACGGTACTTCCTTTAAAATAAAGCAGAGGGTCCTCGGGAAGATGGCGGAAGAGTAAGACGCGGAGATCACCTTCCTTCCCACAGATACAGTAGAAATACATCTACACGTGGAACTGCTCCTACAGAACACCCACTGAACGCTGGCAGAAAACGTCCGACCTCCAAAAAGGCAAGAAACTCCCCCCGTACTTGGGTAGGGCAAAAGAAAAAAGAAATAACAGAGACAAAAGAATAGGGACGGCACCTGCACTAGTGGGAGGGAGCCGTGAAGGAGGAAAGATTTCCACGCACTAGGAAGCCCCTTCGCGGGCGGAGACTGCGGGTGGCAGAGGGGGGAAGCTTCGGAGCCGCGGAGGAGAGCGCAGCCACAGGGGTGCGGAGGGCAAAGCGGAGAGGTTCCCGCACGGAGGCTCGGCGCCGAGCAGCACTCTCCAGCCCGAGAGGCTTGTCTGCTCACCCGCCGGGGCGGGCGGGGGCTGGGAGCTGAGGCTCGGGCTTCGGTCGGATCGCAGGGAGAGGACTGAGGCTGGCGGCGTGAACACAGCCTGAAGGGGCTAGTGCGCCACAGCTAGCCGGGAGGGAGTCCGGGAAAAAGTCTGCAGCTGCCGAAGAGGCAAGAGACTTTTTCTTCCCTCTTTGTTTCCTGGTGCGCGAGGAGAGGGGATTCAGAGCGCTGCCTAAACGAACTTCAGAGACGGGCGCGAGCCGCAGCTACCAGCGCGGATCCCACAGCAACAGGGGCGCAGAGGGAAAAACGGAGAGATTCCCGCACAGAGGCTCGGCGCCGAGCAGCACTCTCCAGCCCGAGAGGCTTGTCTGCTCACCCGCCGGGGCGGGCGGGGCTGGGAGCTGAGGCTCGGCTTAGGTCGGATCACAGGGAGAGGACTGAGGCTGGCAGCGTGAACACAGCCTGAAGGGATTAGCGCACAACAGCTGGCTGGGAGGGAGACCGGGAAAAAGTCTGCAGCTGCCGAAGAGGCAAGAGACTTTTTCTTGCCTCTTTGTTTCGCGGCGCGCAAGGAGAGGGGATTCAGAGTGCCGCCTAAACGAACTCCAGAGAAAGGCGTGAGCCGCGGCGATCAGCACGGACCCCAGAGACGGGCGTGAGACGCTGGGGCTGCTGCTGCCGCCTCCAAAAAGCCTGTGTGTGAGCACAAGTCACTCTCCACATCGCCCCTCCCGGGAGCCCGTGCAGCCCGCCACTGCCAGGGTCCCGTGATCCGGGGACAAGTTCCCCGGGAGAACGCACTGCCCGCCTCAGGCTGGTGCAACGTCACGCCGGCCTCTGACGCCGCAGGCTCACCCCGCCTCCTCTGTACCCCTCCCTCCCCGCGGCCTGAGTGAGCCAGAGCCCCCGAAGCAGCTGCGCCTTTAACCCCGTCCTGTCTGGGCGGGGAATAGACGCCCTCAGGCGACCTACACGCAGAGGCGGGTCCAAATCCAAAGCTGAACCCCAGGAACTGTGCGAACAGGGAAGATAAGGGGAAATCTCTCCCAGCAACCTTAGAAGCAGCGGATTAAAACTCCACAAACAACTTGATGTGCCTGCATCTGGTGAATACCTGAATAGACAACGAATCATCCCAAATTCAGGAGGTGGACTTTGGGAGCAGGATATATTAATTTTTCCCCTTTTCCTTTATTTGTGAGTGTATATGTATATGCTTCTGGGTGCGATTTTGTCTGTATAGCTTTGCTTTACAATAGCTTTATTTTACTTCACTATATTATAGCCTCTTTCTTTCTTTCTTTCTATTTTTTCTCCCTTTTACTCTGAGCCGTGTGGACGAAAGGCTCTTGGTGCTCCAGCCAGGCATCAGGGCCGTGCCTCTGAGGTGGGAGAGCCAACTTCAGGACACTGGTCCACAAGAGACCTCCCAGCTTCACGTAATACCAAACGGCAAAAATCTCTCAGAGATCTCCATCTCAACATCAAGACCCAGCTTCACTCAACGACCAACAAGCTACAGTGCTGGACACCATATGCCAAACAACTAGCAAGACAGGAACACAGCCCCATCCATTAGCAGAGAGGCTGCCTAAAATCATAATAAGGCCACAGACACCCCAAAATACACCACCAGACGTGGACGTGCCCACCAGAAAGACAAGAGCCAACCTCATCCACCGGAGCTCAGGCACTAGTTCCCTCCACCAGGAAGCCTACACAACCCACTGAACCAACCTTAGCCACTGGGGACAGATACCAAAAACAACAGGAACTACGAACCTGCAGCCTGTGAAAAGGAGACCCCAAACACAGTAAGATAAGCAAAATGAGACGACAGAAAAACACACAGCAGATGAAGGAGCAGGGTCAGAACATACCAGACTTAACAAATGAAGAGGAAATAGGTAGTCTACCTGAAAAAGAATTCAGAATAATGATAGTAAGGATGATCCAAAATCTTGGAAATAGAATAGACAAAATGCAAGAAACATTTAACAAGGACGTAGAAGAACTAAAGAGGAACCAAGCAATGATGAAAACCACAATAAATGAAATTAAAAATACTCTAGATGGGATCAATAGCAGAATAACTGAGGCAGAAGAAAGGATAAGTGACCTGGAAGATAAAATGGTGGAAATAACTACTGCAGAGCAGGATAAAGAAAAAAGAATGAAAAGAACTGAGGACAGTCTCAGAGACCTCTGGGACAACATTAAACGCGCCAACATTCGAATTATAGGGGTCCCAGAAGAAGAAGAGAAAAAGAAAGGGACTGAGAAGATATTTGAAGAGATTATAGTTGAAAACTTCCCTAATATGGGAAAGGAAATAGTTAATCAAGTCCTGGAAGCACAGAGAGTCCCATACAGGATAAACCCAAGGAGAAACACACCAAGACACATATTAATCAAACTGTCAAAAATTAAATATAAGGAAAACATATTAAAGGCAGCAAGGGAAAAAAAACAAATAACACACAAGGGAATCCCCATAAGGTTAACATCTGATCTTTCAGCAGAAACTCTGAAAGCCAGAAGGGAGTGGCAGGATATACTTAAAGTGATGAAGGAGAAAAACCTGCAACCAAGATTACACTACCCAGCAAGGATCTCATTCAGATTCGATGGAGAAATTAAAACCTTTACAGACAAGCAAAAGCTGAGAGAGTTCAGCACCACCAAACCAGCTTTACAACAAATGCTAAAGGAACTTCTCTAGGCAAGAAACACAAGAGAAGGAAAACACCTACAATAACAAACCCAAAACATTTAAGAAAATGGGAATAGGAACATACATATCGATAATTACCTTGAATGTAAATGGATTAAATGCTCCCACCAAAAGACACAGGCTAGCTGAATGGATACAAAAACAAGACCCATATATATGCTGTCTACAAGAGACCCACTTCAGACCTAGAGACACATATAGACTGAAAGTGAGGGGATGGAAAAAGATATTCCATGCAAATGGAAATCAAAAGAAAGCTGGAGTAGCAATTCTCATATCAGACAAAATAGACTTTAAAATAAAGACTATTACAAGAGACAAAGAAGGACACTATATAATGATCAAGGGATTGATACAAGAGGAAGGTATAACAATTGTAAATATTTATGCACCCAACATAGGAGCACCTCAATACATAAGGCAAATACTAACAGCCATAAAAGGGGAAATCGACAGCAACACAATCATAGTAGGGGACTTTAACACCCCACTCTCACCAATGGACAGATCATCCAAAATGAAAATAAATAAGGAAACACAAGCTTTAAATGATACATTAAACAAGATAGACTTAATTGATATTTATAGGACATTCCATCCAAAAACAACAGAATACACATTTTTCTCAAGTGCTCATGGAACATTCTCCAGGATAGATCATATCTTGGGTCACAAATCAAGCCTTGGTAAATTTAAGAAAATTGAAATCGTATCAAGTATCTTTTCCGACCACAACGCTATGAGACTAGATATCAATTACAGGAAAAGACCTGTAAAAAATACAAACACATGGAGGCTACACAATACATTACTTAATAACGAAGTGATCACTGAAGAAATCAAAGGGGAAATCAAAAAATACCTAGAAACAAATGACAATGGAGATACGACGACCCAAAACCTATGGGACGCAGCAAAAGCAGTGCTAAGAGGGAAGTTTATAGCAATACAAGCCTACCTCAAGAAACAGGAAACATCTCGAATAAACAACCTAACCTTGCACCTAAAGCAATTAGAGAAAGAAGAACAAAAAAACCCCAAAGCCAGCAGAAGGAAAGAAATTATAAAGATCAGGTCAGAAATAAATGAAAAAGAAATGAAGGAAACAATAGCAAAAATCAATGAAACTAAAAGCTGGTTCTTTGAGAAGATAAACAAAATTGATAAACCATTAGCCAGACTCATCAAGAGAAAAAGGGAGAAGACTCAGATCAATAGAATTAGAAATGAAAAAGGAGAAATAACCACTGACACTGCAGAAATACAAAAGATCATGAGAGATTACTACAAGCAACTCTATGCCAATAAAATGGACAACCTGGAAGAAATGGACAGATTCTTAGAAAGGCACAAACTGCCGAGACTGAACCAGGAAGAAATAGAAAATATGAACAGACCAATCACAAGCACTGAAATTGAAACTGTGATTAAAAACCTTCCAACAAACAAAAGCCCAGGACCAGATGGCTTCACAGGTGAATTCTATCAAACATTTAGAGAAGAGCTAACACCTATCTTTCTCAAACTCTTCCAAAATATTGCAGAGGGAGGAACACTCCCAAACTCATTCTACGAGGCCACCATCACCCTGATACCAAAACCAGACAAAGATGTCACAAAGAAAGAAAACTACAGGCCAATATCACTGATGAACATAGATGCAAAAATCCTCAACAAAATACTAGCAAACAGAATCCAACAGCACATTAAAAGGATCATACACCATGATCAAGTGGGGTTTATCCCAGGAATGCAAGGATTCTTCAATATACGCAAATCAATCAATGTGATACATCATATTAACAAACTGAAGGAGAAAAACCATATGATCATCTCAATAGATGCAGAGAAAGCTTTCGACAAAATTCAACACCCATTTATGATAAAAGCCCTGCAGAAAGTAGGCATAGAGGGAACTTTCCTCAACATAATAAAGGCCATATATGACAAACCCACAGCCAACATTGTCCTCAATGGGGAAAAACTGAAACCATTTCCACTAAGATCAGGAACAAGACAAGGTTGCCCACTCTCACCACTATTATTCAACATAGTTTTGGAAGTGTTAGCCACAGCAATCAGAGAAGACAAAGAAATAAAAGGAATCCAAATCGGAAAAGAAGAAGTAAAGCTGTCACTATTTGCAGATGACATGATACTATACATAGAGAATCCTAAAGATGCTACCAGAAAACTCCTAGAGCTAATCAATGAATTTGGTAAAGTAGCAGGATACAAAATTAATGCACAGAAATCTCTTGCATTTCTATACACTAATGACGAAAAATCTGAAAGTGAAATTAAGAAAACACTCCCATTTACCATTGCAACAAAAAGAATAAAATATCTAGGAATAAACCTACCTAAGGAGACAAAAGACCTGTATGCAGAAAATTATAAGACACTGATGAAAGAAATTAAAGATGATACAAATAGATGGAGAGATATACCATGTTCCTGGATTGGAAGAATCAACATTGTGAAAATGACTCTACTACCCAAAGCAATCTACAGATTCAATGCAATCCCTATCAAACTACCACTGGCATTTTTCACAGAACTAGAACAAAAAATTTCACAATTTGTATGGAAACACAAAAGACCCCGAATAGCCAAAGCAATCTTGAGAACGAAAAATGGAGCTGGGGGAATCAGGCTCCCTGACTTCAGACTATATTACAAAGCTTCAGTAATCAAGACAGTTTGGTACTGGCACAAAAACAGAAATATAGATCAATGGAACAGGATAGAAAGCCCAGAGATAAACCCACACACACATGGTTACCTTATTTTTGATAAAGGAGGCAAGCATATACAGTGGAGAAAAGACAGCCTCTTCAATAAGTGGTGCTGGGAAAATTGGACAGGTACATGTAAAAGTATGAAAATAGAACACTCCCTGACACCATGCACAAAAATAAACTCAAAATGGATTAAAGACCTAAGTGTAAGGGCAGACACTATCAAACTCTTAGAGGAAAACATAGGCAGAACACTCTATGACATACATCACAGCAAGATTCTTTTTGACCCAGCTCCCAGAGAAATGGAAATAAGAACACAAATAAACAAATGGGACCTAATGAAACTTAAAAGCTTTTGCACAGCAAAGGAAACCATAAACAAGACCAAAAGACAACCATCAGAATGGGAGAAAATATTTGCAAATGAAGCAACTGACAAAGGATTAATCTCCAAGATTTACAAGCAGCTCATGCAGCTCAATAACAAAAAAACGAACAACCCAATCCAAAAATGGGCCGAAGACCTAAATAGACATTTCTCCAAAGAAGATATACAGATGGCCTACAGACACATGAAAGAATGCTCAACATCATTAATCATTAGAGAAATGCAAATCAAAACTACAATGAGATATCATCTCACACCGGTCAGAATGGCCATCATCAAAAAATCTAGAAACAATAAATGCTGGAGAGGGTGTGGAGGAAAGGGAACACTCTTGCACTGTTGGTGGGAATGTAAATTGATACAGCCACTATGGAGAACAGTATGGAGGTTCCTTAAAAAACTACAAATAGAACTACCATACGACCCAGCAATCCCACTACTGGGCATATACCCTGAGAAAACCATAGGTCAAAAAGAGTCATGTACCAAAATGTTCATTGCAGCTCTATTTACAATAGCCAGGACATGGAAGCAATCTAAATGTCCATCGACAGATGAATGGATAAAGAAGATGTGGCACATATATACAATGGAATATTACTCAGCCATAAAAAGAAATGAAATGGAGGTATTTGTAATGAGGTGGATGGAGTTAGAGTCTGTCATACAGAGTGAAGTAAGTCAGAAAGAGAAAAACAAATACAGTATGCTAACACATATATACGGAATCTAAGGGGAAAAAAAAAAAAAAAAAAAAAAAGGCCATGAAGAACCTAGTGGCAAGACGGGAATAAAGACACAGACCTACTAGAGAATGGACTTGAGGATATGGGGAGGGGGTGGGGTGAGATGTGACAGGGTAAGAGAGTGTCATGGACATATATACACTACCAAATGTAAAATAGATAACTAGTGGGAAGCAGCCGCATAGCACAGGGAGATCAGCTCGGTGCTTTGTGACCATCTAGAGGGATGGGATGGGGAGGGTGGGAGGGAGGGAGATGCAAGAGGGAAGAGAAATGGGAACATATTGTATATGTATAACTGATTCACTTTGTTATAAAGCAGAAGCTAACACACCATTGTAAGGCAATTATACTTCAATAAAGATGTTAAAAAAAAAAAAAAAAAATTCCACTGCAACTCGGTCGATACGTCAGTAATAAGTGATTGTAAGAAGGACACGTTATCGAATCATATGAGTTCAAGGGTTGGATAGCAACATGTAAGGACTGGACTGCAATCATTATCACCTTTTGAGTCTGTTTTCCTCTCCATTTTTTTTTTTAATTATTATAAAAAGCAGTAATTTTTTTTTTAAAGGGGGGAAAAAAACACTAAGAATTAACCTTATTTTACTTTTGAGTGATCTCAGAAGAGATAATAACCACAGTTGGTATCAAGAAATGCAATAGATGGTGTGTGATTGGCTGACGCAGGGCACGGAAGCGGTGCTGGGCGTGTTAGGGGGGTAGGCTCTGTGTCAGCCATCTTTCAATTGTGTTCACAGCCTCCACTGCACCACAGTTGCTCTCTCAGTAGGTCTCTGTACCAAGGATACAAACAGACCAGTGGTAAAGCAAGGAACAAGCAACTGGCTACAAAAGCTGCTCACAAGAGTCTGCCCTCTTCTGGAGGGGTGAAGAAACCTCATCATTACAGGCCTGATACTGTGGCACTCCATGAAATTAGATGTTATCAGAAGTCCACTGAACTCCTGATTCACAAACTTCCCTTCCAGCATCTGGTACAAGAAGTTTCTCAGGACTTCAAAACAGATCTGTGCTTCCAGAGCACAGCGATTAGAGCTTCGCAAAGAGAAAAAAAATGCAAATAATACATGACTTTAGGAAATCGATCTCAGCATCTGCTGTGTTGGTATCTCTGAAGAGTAATGTACTTCTGTCTCCATTCAAGTCCTGGTCTAAAGCTGGACTGTACTAGGACCACCAAATAGTTAATATGTGGAATCATTTGGTTTAGTGCTTGAGGCTAATATAAATTATATCCAGCAATGAAAGCTAAAAGGTTCAATAGCCAGCTCAAATATCTTAGGAAGGAAGTTTATCTATGCTATCCCACACCAATTACAAATACTGGATGTTTTTATCAACCATCATGATGAACCTACCTTAAAGCCGACTTTAATAAACCCTACCTGTTCAGCGCGGATCCCCATTTCTTCAGATTTGCAAACATATTCTATTAACATCTAAAGCTTTTAGACACTCAGTTACTGCTTATTGGACTTTTTAAAATGTTGAATCTCATCTAATAAATGAAAATATATGTCTGCCTAGAGGCAGAAGAAATGTGATGTTCTACTTTAAACAAAGAAACACATAGATTTTTTAATGTAACTTGTTTCCCTACATCTTATAGTATACATTAAAATGTCTAATATGTGAAACTGTCACTGAAATAGCTACTATTACAGATTTTTAAAGGAAAATTATAACAAGTGTGAATTCCTTGTAGTTAATGCATAAAATGGTAACATCCATAAGCAGAAATAGGAAATATTTTCTGAGCTTTACTTTTTCTATAGAAAACTATTTAATTTCAAACTACAGAAAAAACTTTTCTATAACATGCTTTTACAGACATAGCATTAGTTTACAGCTCTTATTTAAAATATAATATTAAAAACTAGGGGGACTTCCCTGGTGGCGCAGTGGTTAAGAATCCGCCTGCCAATGCAGGGGACACAGGTTCGAGCCCTGGTCCGGGAAGATCCCACGTGCCACGGAGCAACTAAGCCCATGCACCACAGCTACTGAGCCTGTGCTCTACAGCCCCCGAGCCACAACTACTGAGCACAAGTGCCGCAACTACTGAAGCCCGTGCGCCTAGAGCCTGTGCTCCGCAACAAGAGAAGCCACCGCAATGAGAAGCCCGCCCACTGTAACGAAGAGTAGCCCCTGCTCACCCCAACTAGAGAAAGCCCACACGTAGCAACGAAGACCCAACGCAGCCAAAAATAAATAAATTTATTAAAAAAAAAAAAAAACTAGGGAAAAAGTTTCTTTATATGTTAAATGTAATTCCAAATAACGTTCTTTAAAAATGAAATAGAAAGAATAAAAGCTACTAATGGACTTTGTAATACAAATTCCAAAAGCAATTGACAGTGAGCTTGCTAAGATACATTTTGACAAAGACCTTCACCAAATCAAAATTCAAAGTTCAGAACAAATATTCTTGATTCATAGAGACATCAGAGAAAGAAATAAATTTAACTATGTTTTTTCTTGATAATTTCTACTTAGCAATTATTTTACCTAAATATCAGAACTTATAAACCAAATCAGCATCACTGAGTAGTATTTTGGAGATAACTGTTTCTCAATAAAGTTCAAACATTAATATGTATTCACTCAACAAATATACCCCGAGTAACTATTCTGTATATAGCACTATTCCAGATACTGGAAATAAGGTAATGCTCAAGTAGAACATAGATCCTGGTCTCATGTAGTAAGGGAGAATACATAAAAAATTCACCCATGCACAATACATGTCACATATGTATGTGTGTGTGTGTGTGTAGAAAAGCTAAGTATTTTTTGTGAAACTTTTGCTTTAGGCACATATGTATGTGTGTGTGTGTGCATGTGTGTGTGTAGAAAAGCTAAGTATTTTTTGTGAAACTTTTGCTTTAGGCACATATGTGTGTGTATTTATGTGTGTACATATGTACTGAATGATGATGCAAAATACATTTCTTACTGTGATCAAAACACAAAAGCTATTTATCTGGTAAATGAATGTGACTGCGTATGTTTGCAGGAGCAAGATTATGAAAATTAGACATATTATGAATTTCAGGCAGGCATCAAATGTTTTTAAGCAGGAGGCAATATCATGATCAGATTTTCATTCTGAAAACATCCTTTGGATGTCGTGTGGGGGATGGATACAGAAACAAGAGCAGAAGTGGAAACACCAATGAAGAGGTTATCCATCAGGCTGAAATAAGTAGAGACAGAAGAGATGAAGAGATGGATGAATTCCAGATACAATAGGGAGGTTGAGATGAAAGGACTATGTTATGAGATGTGCACACATTGAAACTGACACAGACACAGACCCACACACACACTTACATATCCCCCAGGAAGGAAAGGGGGGAGGAAAGCAGAAAGCTAGTAAGTAAAAAAGGAAGCATCATTGTACCTCCCAACTTTTTTAGGTGAGACTATGGTCAAGATCACCCACAGTAAACATCCTCTGATTATGGAGATGTAGTATGAATTAGCAGCTATGGGATAAGTACAGTGAGGGAATTCTTTTCAACTCTGTCAGAAGTGACCTATTTTGGATCACAATGGAAAATATCTATCCTTCCATTCCATGTAAAGAGAGTGGTAACTATAGCTTTTGCCATAGCTTTCTCCATCACAGACAAACCCATACAGTGAAAAATGTAGCTCCCAAGAGGGTTAGAAAGGAAAAATGAAAATACGAATAATCTGTTATTTTCACAGTTATTGTTGTCTTCACTACAAACAAGAGCATTAAGAATCAAAAAAGTACTGGACGAAACCCCAAACTGTTTCCTTTTCTATTGCCTCTGAAAAGAGAATCCAAAGAGATGTGAGGACCCAAGCCTTACTAACTGGGAGGAAGAAGAGCATTAGAGGGATTGATCTTTCCAAGGACTGGGCCTAAAAGTTATGAACCAATTCTCTGTCTTTGAGACTATGCATTTCAGAATTTGAAATGGAAGGGGTCATGACTGGAAAAATACTGAACAGGCTGATCACTATAATAATCCTAATGAAAAGCAATCTGATCATAGAAAAAATTTCAATCATATTATATAACCAAACACTGTGTACCAAGAGTTATAACCAATATGGTCACTAAATTGATTTGTTCACGTGGCTAAAATAAAGATACTCTAAATTAGTGATTAGGACGGTGGATTCTGGAGACAAGTTATCTAGGTTAATCTTCTGACTAGTTGTGTGACCTTGGGCAAGACACTTAATGTTTCTAAGCCTCAGTTTCCTTATCTTTAAAATGGGGATAAAAATCATTCCTCCATTATGGTTTGTTGTGAGAACTAAATGAAGTTCATTCATAAACACAGAGTCTAGAGCTTGGTCTAGAGTAAGCACTCAGTAAATGTTAGTTGTTATTATTAGTGTCATAGTTGCTTTTATTATGATTAAAATAGAATATGACATTTGTTCGTTTAATTATTATTTATCAAGAATCTGCTACTGGGAAGAAAGTTAAAAATATGTGTGCCTTTAAAAAATATTCAGATAGGTTTACCAGGTACGAATTGTTCTATGATACCAGGAAAACAAGTAGTGCTGTTTATATAAATTATTTTTTAATAACGTTAACTCCAAATCATAACCACAATAGCTGAGTTTGTCGAAAGTTCAATATTAATCCACTTTTGAGGCTTTCCCCAAATGCTCTGTGCTCATTTAAGATCATATAAGGATCTCAGGCCTATGTGGTCCAAGAAGTAGGGAGACCCATGGTTCTTAGAGTATAGCATTCATTACTGCCAGAATTCTTAAAAAAGAAAAAAAAAATCTTTTATTTTTTAATTAATTAATTAATTAATTAAGGTATCTTTGATATAACATTATGTTAGTTTCAGGTGCATAGTGCAATGATTCAATATTTGTATATATTACAAAATGATGGAGCCATTGGAAGGTTTTAAGCAGGGGAGGGGCATGACCATATTTGCATTTATAAAAAACCA
Organism: Balaenoptera physalus; assembly: GCF_965194825.1. Lineage (NCBI taxonomy): Eukaryota > Metazoa > Chordata > Mammalia > Artiodactyla > Balaenopteridae > Balaenoptera > Balaenoptera physalus. The sequence goes on along the minus strand of NC_138891.1, from coordinate 118,685,297 downwards.
TTTTTACAGTTATATGGATACAGATTGCAGGGAAGAAACATGGAAACAGAAACCCTGGTTATGAGGATGTACCACTTATAAGGCATCATTCACAAAGTATAATATGGATGATAGTACAGGAGTCTACAGTTTATAAAACCATTTTACAGGACTTTAGTTTCTGCCCAAGATAAAAAGAACTTAATTTGCTTTCCCAAATTAAACAACTAGAAAGCCAGAAAAAATATATACAATACAACAATTTTCATATGTTGGACAACAGGTAATATAAGAGTGGGATACAATATAGAAGGGAAACATTCAAGGTGAGACCTAAGATTGTTGCAGCTTACTGCTTTCAGGTGGTTTCCAGGCCACGGAGCAAAGAGGGTAGATCCAAATAGAGCCTGGCAGTTTCTCTGAGTTGAGGAGCCAGGAACTGAAATTGAAGAGATCACAGAGACTGGCATTTGTGGAAGGAGTTATATACAGAGAGAGATCTGGAGTGTGTAGAGGGGATCCCCTTAAATCTTTAGCTAAGTACTGATATATGCATGCATGAGAGGCAACTATGAGAGACTGGAAAAAGTACCACCGCAAAGGATTAGGCAGAACAATTTCTGGAGCTCACAGAGGGCTGGGAATAAATTATGTTCCCACAAGTCAGAGTGAACATTCCTTATAATACACATGAACCGGGTAAAATCCTCAGAATAATATCCATCACCACTTTAGTGGTGACACTACTGGTCCAGAAATAAAGTATATAACAGCTTAAAAGCATACCTAGATAGGGTCCAACTGATTCTAAGTAACTTAATTCTACAGAAAATAAAAATTTACACTGTTTAAAGAACTACAACAAAATCAAGTCACAAACAACATAACTTTACAGTCAGCCCTCTGTATATTCGGTTCCACATCTGTGGATTCAACTAACTACAGATCATGTAGTACTGTAGTATGTATTTATGAAAATAAATCTGTGTATAAGTAGACCTGCACAGTTCAAACCTGTGGTGTTCAAGGATTAACCATATTCCATACGTTCAAGAAGATAAAGAAAAAGAAAATATAAGCCTTACAACAAGAGAAGTGGAAGATGTAAAAAAGACATGAATGGGATTCTAGAGATGGAAAATACTACATCTGAAATGAAAATACAGTGGGTGTGATTAACAGCAGATTATACATTGCAGAAGAAAGAAAAACAACAGTGCAATTGAGGACATAGCAACAGAAACCATACAAAATGAAGCACAGAGAGGAACAAGACTAAAAAAATAAATAAATGAACAAAAAACTGGCCTGTGAGAAAACATCATATTGTATACCTTACATCTAATTGGAGTACCAGGAGAAGAGACAGAGGGAATAGAAAACACTTTTTGAAGAAATAAAGGCCAAAACTTTTCTGAATTTGATAATATTTATCAAACCACAGATTCAAAAAGCTCAACAAATCCCAAAGAGAATAAAAGTGAAGAAAAGTAAAATTAGTATAATAACATCAAATCACTGAAAATCACTGATAAAGTGAAAAATCTTAAAATCAGCCATAGAAAAAATACAGTTTACACACTGAGGAACAAAGATAAGAATTATAGCAGACTTCTCCTCAAAAATTACTTAAATCAAACACAATGGAGTGAAATATTTAAAGTACTGAATGAGAAAAAGAAACTGCTAACCCATAATTCTTTACCGAGAAAAGATGTCTTCAAAACTGAGGTAAAATTAAGACTTTTTTTCAAAGAAACAACCACCAAGGGAGTGAATCATCAGCTAACTATACTACAAGAAATGTTGTAGAATGACCTTTAGGGAGAAGGAAAATCATATCAGAAAAAAATCTGTAACTGCACAAAGGAATGAAGAGCACTGGAAATGGCAATCAGGTGGGTAAATATAAACGTTTTATATTTTAATTAATTTTCAATTACTATAGAAAGTAATTCAATGTTTTAAAAGTCCATTGTGTTGTTTCTAGCATATGGAGAAATAAAATGTTCAACACAAATTGCACAAAGGATAAAGTTGGGGAATAGAAGTATACTGTTATAAGGTTCTTACTATGCACATAAACTGGTATAATATTATTTCAAAGTGTGTTGTAACGTAAAGATGTATATTATAAACCCTAGGGAAACCAATCAAAAATAAAACAAAAAGATAAAACCAATAGTGGAAATAAAAATAATTCTCAACTATTACTTAACCCAAATAAAGGAAGAGGAAAAGGGAATAAAAGGAATAAACAACAGATGGGACAAGTAGAAAAACAAATAGTAACATCATAAATATAAACCCAATTATATTAAAATTATACTAAATATAAATTGAACACTTCAATTAAAAGTAATGAAAAAGCAGATTGTCAGATTGAATCTAAAACCAAAACCCAACTGTGGTATAGTCTAGCAGAAACCTACTTTAAATATAAAGACATATATAGTTTTAAAGCAAAAGGGTTAAGATAAATATACCAAGCAAACAAATGTTTTAAAGACATTATAGTGGCTATATTCATATCAGACACACAAAGCAGAGTTTATAAGGAATGTAACTTAAAGATTGTCATTCATAATGATAAAGGGATCAATTCATCAGCATATATATAAAAGCCTAAATGTGGATAGACTAATAACAGAACTAAAATACATGAAGAAAAATATGTAGAAATGAAAGGAAAAATAAGTACATCCAAAATCATATTTGGAGATATACACATATCCCTCAGTAACTGATAAAAAAAAGCAAGCAGAAAAATCAGTAAGAGATTAAAAAACCTCCCGAATAACAGATTAAGCAGTCTCAATAAATGTAAGAAAACTGATATCATACAAAGTTCTCTGACAATAATGGAATTAATTTAGAAATAAATAATATCTTTAAAATCCTCAAATATGTGGAAATTAAGTAACATATCACTAAATAAACCATGGGTAAAAAATAAATTAGATAAAATTTTAAGCAAAAACATAACATAAAAATTTGTGGGATGCAGCTAAAGCAGTGTTTAGAGGGAAATGTACAGCATTAAGAAAGATATAAAATCAATTATTTATAGCATTAAGAAAGAGCTAAAATCAATTATCTAAGCCTCTATTGTACAAAACAAAAATTAGATAGGCAAAATAAACCCAAAGTAAATGGAAGGGAGAAAATAATAAAGAAAAAGTGCAAGAATCAAGAAAAAGGGTGTTACATTTAGAATGGATAAACAACAAGGTCCTAATATAGCATAGGGAACTATATTCAATATTCTGTGATAAACTATAATGAAAAAGAATATAAAAAAAGAATGTATATATGTGTATAACTGAGTGACTTTGCTGTACAGCAGAGACTGACAACATTGTAAATCAAGTATACATCAAAAAAAATTTTTTTTTAAAAAGAAAAAGAGGAAAACATACAGGAAATCAATGAACTCAAAATCTGGTTCTTTGAACAGAGAAAAAAAGTTAAAGCATTAACCACAGTGATCAGGAAACGAGAGAAAATACAGAAATAATCATATCAATAATAAAAATATAGACATACATATAGGTCCCGCAGATATTAAAATGACAAAAAGGGAATATTATGAACAAACTATATGTTTATGAACATCTTGGATGAAATGGAATAATTCCTTGAAAATACAAACAACCAAAGCTCCCTCAGCAAGGAACAGGTAACTGGGTAGCGTTATAACTATTAAAGAAATTGAAGTCATAACAAAATCCTTCTCACAAAGAAAGTTCCATGCCTAGATGACATCATTAGTAAATTCTCCAAATAAATTTTATGTAAGGAAGAAGTAACACCAATTTTGCACAAACTCTTCCAGGAAACAGAGGAGGAGAGAATATTTTCTAACTCATTTTATGATGCCAAAATTATCTGATATGAAAACCAAAGACAATTTTTAAATAAGTGAATACATACATACATACATACGTACATAAAACAGATCAATAAGCTTTCTAGGGACTTCCCTCGTGGCTCAGTGGTTAAGAATCCGCCCGGCAATGCCGGGGATATGGGTTCAATCCCTGGTCCGGGAAGATCCCACATGCCGCGGAGCAACTAAACCCGTGCGCCACAACTACTGAGCCTGCGCTCTAGAGCCCGCAAGTCACAACTACTGAGCCGCACGCCTGGAGCCCATGCTCCCCAACAAGAGAAGTCACTGCAATGAGAAGTCCACGCACCGCAAGGAAGAGTAGCCCCCACTGGCCACAACTAGAAAAAACCTGCGTGCAGCAACGAAGACCGAACGCAGCCAATAATAAATTAATTAATTTAAAAAAATTTTCTGAACATAGATGCAAAAACCTCAAAGAAAATATTAGCAAGCACTTGAACAGGTTGTAAGTAATTTGCCAAAGAAAATCCTTTATGCTTTCTTTCACTACTAATCAAGAAAAGGCAATTAAACAATGTGTTAGCTTTCCAAACCCATCAAAATTTGGCCAAAACACAAATATTTCTCTGATTATTGGTAAGGCTATGAGGAAGAAGGAAGATTAATATACTGCTGTTGAGTGCACAGCTTGTGCAAACATTTTGGATGGTACTCTGACAATATCTAATAAAGGTGAAGATGAACTTATTCTATAACCTACTTCTAGATATATACTCTGGAGATATATCCATGTCTAAGCATATACTCTAGAGATAATATTGTGTGTGCACATGAAAATATGTGAAATGATAGATATTGCAGAATTTTTGTTAACAAAATTGAAATATACAATATCTATCATTGGGAGACTGGATAAACAAATAAAAAACCCCAAAATATTAGCAAACAACATCTAACAATACATAAAAAGAAAAACACAATATTCTAGTACTGTTAAGATTGGTTCAATATCAGTAATCAATATAATCTATCAATTTATTAAATAACAGAAAAAAGATCATATGCTTATCTTAACATATGTGTAATAGAGCAATTGATACATTCAAAATCCAACCATAATAAAAATTACCTTCAAGCTATGAGTGGAAGTTACCCTGTTATCAATCTGATAAAAATACCCACCAAAACATTGCAACTAATATCACTCTTATGAAAGACTGAATGCTTTCCTCTAAGATCAGGAGCAAAGCAGTCTGTTCTTACCACTTTTGTTCAGCTTTGTGCAAACATTGCCCAACACTGCAGTGCAATGAAGCAAAAAGAGTGCAACTGATAATAAAGTAAGTAAATTAAAAATGTCATACATATTGGAAAGGAAAAAATGAAACTTTTTATGTACAGATGACATGATCATTTATGTAGACAAATCAAAGAAATCTGCAAAAAAATGCTACTGGAACTAAGAAGTGAGTGTAGTAGAGGCAGAGGATTCCAGATAAATATACAAAAATCAGTTACATATTTCTATATACTAGTAACAAACAACTAAATAATAAAATTAAAATGTTCTTTACAGTAGCACTAATGAAAATGAAACATATAGGTCTCCAAATTATATTTACCAAAATGCATGCTAAATCTGTATCTTGAAATCTCTAAAATATTGCTGAGTGGATTTAAAAGACAGCTGAAAAAACGATGGGAAGAGATGCCATGTTCATGAATCAAAATACATAACACTACAAAGGTTTTAATTTTCTCTGTATATATCTATGGCACCATGAAATCCAAATGAAAAACTAAGTAGGTATTTATGTAGAAATTGACAAGGTGATTCTAAAATTAAACGGCAAAGCATTGAACCTAGAATAGCCTTAATTTTAAAAGAGGACAATTTACACTGCTTCATTTCAAGAATTACTATAAAGTTACAATTATCCAAACATTGTGGTATTGGTGTTAAAACTGACATATAAGTTAATTCAACAGGAAATAGGCTGCCCATAAATATAATCAATTGATTTTTGACAAAGCTGCCTAGGTTATTCAACAGGAAAATACAGTCTTCAACAAATGGTTCTGCAACAAATACATACATCTGTGCAAAACAATGAACCTTGACCCTGACTTAACACCATACACAAAAACTAACTTGAAATGGTTCATAGAACTACATAAAATAGCTAAAATTATTCAACTTTTAGAAGAAAATATAAGTGAAGGTCTTGGTGGTACTGTTAGGCAAAGAATTTTCACAATGCAAAAAAATACAAACTATAAAATACAAATTGTTTAATTGGACTTCATCAACATGAAAATCTCTTATTCTTCAAAAAACACGTAAGGAAATAAGACGAGCCTCAGACAGGGAGCAACATTTGCAAACATACATGATAAAGGATTTATATCATGTATATTTAAAGATTCTTAAACCTCAATAGGAAGAAGAAAAGATGTGATAAAAATGGGCAAAAGATTCTAACAGACACATAACAAAAGAAGATAAATGGACAATAAACACAAGGAAATATGCTAAAGATATTAGTCCTTTGGAGTAATGCAATTAAAACCATGATGATAGGGGCTTCCCTAGTGGCGCAGTGGTTGAGAATCTGCCTGCTAATGCAGGGGACACGGGTTCGAGCCCTGGTCTGGGAGGATCCCACATGCCGCGGAGCAACTAGGCCCGTGAGCCACAACTACTGAGCCTGCAAGTCTGGAGCCTGTGTTCTGCAACAACAGAGGCCGCGACAGTGAGAGGCCCGCGCACCGCGATGAAGAGTGGCCCCCGCTTGCCGCAACTAGAGAAAGCCCTCGCACAGAAACGAAGACCCAACACAGCCAAAAAATAAATAAATTAATTAAAAAAAAAAAAACGCCTTAAAGAAAAAAAAAAAACCATGATGATACAGCACTACACGTACACTTGAAGGGCTAAAATTTTTAAAATGACTGACAATACCAAGTATAAGTGAGCATTTGGAGCCGTTAATATATTCATTACTGGAGGGATTGCCAATGGTATAGCGACTTTAAAGAGGTAACACTTTTGAGTTACTTAATAAGTTAATCATGGACTTACCATACAACCCAGCAATGTCATTTCTATGCATTTACCTATGATAAATAAAAACTATGTCCACATAAATATCTGTAAGTGAATATTCACAGAAGCTTTATTCCTAATTGTCCCAAACTGGAAACAATCCAAATGTCCATCAAGTGATTGTATATTCATTTAATACAGAATAGTACTTAGCAATAAATAAGAATGGTCTATTCATACCCTTAACGAAGTAGATAAATCTCAAAAGCATTATGCGGAGTAAAAAAAGCCAGACATGAATTACCACATACCCACATGATTCTATTTATATGAAATTTCGAAAATGCAAACCTGTAAGGACAGAATACAAATCAGTGGTTGACAGAAGCTGAAGGTGAGTGGAGAGGACTGACTATAAGGGCCATGAGAGAACTTTGGGAGGTGAAGGAAATGTTCTCTATCATGATTATGATGTTGGTCACATGAATGTATAGGTTTGTCAAAAAAACAAACTGTACACTTAAAATTTTAGTATTATATATAAATACAAAAATAGAGCCAAATTAAAAAAAAAATCTCTTTACATAGATGACCCCATTTAATCCTTTTAGTACCTTCATAGATTAAAAATGTTATAACTATCATTACATAATTAGACAGTCAAGGTTTGATCTTGGGTATAAGGCTACTAAATAGTAGAAACAGGACTGTTCCCTTTAATATGCTGCTTACATCTGCACTGGAATCTAAATCAAATGTTTAAATTAAGGTAAATGCCATCTACATACCATTGATACAAGAGGTGAAAAAAGGAAAACTAGTAATCCAGTTAGGTGAACCCTATTTCCAATCTCCCCTCCCCCCACAAATAAGCAACACTACTTCTATCTTCTTAATCATTTTATATCATTTGCATATAAACAAAAGTATATATATGAGTCAGGGAAACTGGTACAATATATAAATAATCTGTTGCAGTCAGCCAAATTTCTCTAATTTTACTAAAAATATAATCTGTACCAAATAAATTCCCTTCTTTTTCCCTCCAATTACATATTTGATAAATAAAGGAAAAACTTGTTTTGGCTTTCTCTTTTTAAACAAATCAGAAATACAGCTTAATTACATCCTGAAATATGAAACAGAAAGGCAATAATTTTCCTTTCCTACAAATCCTGCGAAGTACATTAAAAGATTACGCAGGAATGATTTTAGCACAAAGAAAATAAGATTTGTTTATAACATGCTGCTAGTTTATAAGATTTGTTTATAACATGCTGCTAGTCTCAATAAATAGGTCAGTAAAAGCCATTTTTCAGTCCTTTTAACATTTACTCCGTAAGTTCCATTTATTAGGATTACCTTTCTTGGAGTTAACCTGTCAAGCTAAGGTATTCACCTTTTCTTTGAAGAGTAGACTGCTCAGTTCCCTGGAAACCTGAGTTATACTGTTATCTGAAGTGTCAGAGCAGAGAACTTCAAAGGGAGACAGCTGCAGAACACATCTTCACAGCTCCTTGATCTCAGGATTGGAGTGTGTACATACACTTCTAAATTGTCTAAAGGGAAATTTAGAGTTTACTTTTGGAATGTTTAAAGGTAATTTGTTCTGATAAAGGTGAAATGGGGAGACTGTTAGTCCAAGAGATAGTATCCATTTAATGTGGCTAAATGGTGACATGTTACTCTTCAACCCAAACCTATTTTGACAAACATTTGTTAAACACATACTATTATATGATAACCACATAATATCATGTTTATCAAAGAGTACTTACCATTTGGAGATAAAAGTTGAAATGTATGAGGATAAAATGATATGATGTCTGGATTTACTTCAAAATAATACAGGAGGAAAATATTAGTTGGGGGTATGGATAGGATAGAACTGGCCATTTGTTGGTGGTTATTCGGACTGGGGTAATAGCTGCATAGCGGTTTGCTATACTATTACTTACTTTTTGTATCTCCAAAATTTTCCATGATAAAAAATAAAATATTAATACTACTAATAATGAAAGCTGCATATAAAAACCACTGTTTATGCCCAAATGAAAAAGTGGCTATGTTCTAAACTCCTTGGTAAGTTAGTTATTGGAAACTAGACCACATTTTTCATTTAATGCAATGTTTTACATACATTATGATTAGGAGCCTGAGCCAATCCACAAGAACCTATAAAATTTTATTTTACATTTACTAATCACTATGGCTTAGCTCAGTTATGAATTTAAAAAATTCTGTGGGCTGGCCTGGGCATCTAACAACCCCATATAATTTTATTTTCATGCAATGATATGTTCCACAGAACTAAGAAAGAAGAAAATTTAGCTGTACTACACACATGTTTTCCAAACTATCTCTGATGAGTCTGGTCCCATAGACATACATACAATGTATCATCCAATTCGGCACAATCTCTGAATGAAGAGGACACTATTATGAATTACCAGACAGCGTACATAAACTGAGATGGTCCCAAGCAAAGCAGGACACAGCTGCGTATCTATAACACGAACATTCATATGTTCTTATGCTGAACCAGTTTATGTGTCTTAGAAACTTAATTATTTTTCTAGTTCCGCAACACTATTACTTTACAAATAAAAACTGAGAACTATAAAATTATAAATTGATCTTTTAAACCACAAACCATAGAGTATTACAGATTTTTTCTTCCCTTCTTATAAGGATTCTTCTTACAGATTATATTTGGTGGCTAAAATAATCCTACAGGTTTTGGATAATTTCCCACATTTTACTTAAATTAAAAATTATTTATATGAAAGTCTAATTTCATGTTTTATTTACTTCAGAGTAATGACTTGTCTTAATACTTGCTTGAAACAATCTCAGTCATGTCAAAGAGTATCCAAGTCAGAAAAAAAAAAATTAAATTGTAAAACTAAACTTCCCTATAATCCCTATGTTAGTCAAAAAAAGCTGGGTTACACTGTGGTAACAAACCTGAAATTTCAAAGACTTATGACATATAATTATTTCTTTTTCATTTAGTATTTAGAATATTTCACTTCACTCTATTTTACTTCCACATAGTTCCTTTGTAATCAGTCTTGGAAATCCAGGCTGTCTCTACCCTAGGGCTCTGCTGTCTCACTACATGATCCCACTGCCACTATGACTGGCAGAACAAGGAGGGTGGGCTCCTCAAGGCTCTTCCAGGAAGTGATCACATTTCATTGGCCAGAACTAGTCACATAGTGCCACCTAACTTCTACGGGGTTAAGGAATCTACTCTTTCTTTGCACTCAAGAGGAAGAAAAAGAAATGGGATTATTTGGTGAACAGAAGTGAATCTTTCAGAAAGACATAGGAGATTTTCAACCCAACAAGTAGCTATTTCTATACTTTATCTACTCAAAGTAATACAGTAACATTTGTGAGAATATTATGTTCACTGCCCTTCAACTCAGTATGATAATGTCCAAAATACCACAATACAAATGTACCACAAGTGAAATAAATGATTTTCAGAGAAAAAGCTTTGCACAAATGTCTTTATGGGCCTATTCTGATAGCTGGAAAATAAAGATTCATGAAGTTACTCTAAACAACATGTCTCAAGTTATCATTTAATCTCTTTCTGTGTTCTACATGGAGATAAGCAAAAAGCTCATCACAGCCCTCCCTGAAAAAAACATCTCTTTACATTTTGAAAATCAATGCCCCTCAGTCTCTTTGGGCAAAACATTTCAAACTGTCCCTTAGCATTTGTTCATTATAAACCTGTTCTGAGGGCAAAAACAGACTTTGCAGTGTATGATTTGCTGTATTAAATCTATTCAATTAAAATGATAGAGGAGTAATGCGAGGGAAAAAGTATTTAAAGATCTAAAGATATGATTATTAAAGAGAATTTGGGGTAATGACTTAGATGGAAAGATAACTACTTCCCATACATTTAGTGGTGATGTTAATTATTATTAAGAGTGATAATTAAAAGACTCAATCTACCATCTATGCATGAGAGATTGTGAATTCACCATCTTTAAGGCTCTAATTTTGGAATTTTCTCTGATATTTATCATGTAATACAGGCAAAATACCACAAAGGTACTTAAGGCAAACCACTTAAATTCTTTGCTAGCTTTATAATTTTCCTTATTAATGAAGATCATATTCTTGTTTCCACAATGCATTAGAAAGAGGCTGTATCTAGCAGATAAAGTTGAACTAATGAGGTAGAAACTTGAATTTAAAGTTAGCTTTCTTCTTTAAATTCTCTTTTCCTTTATTCTAAGGACTGCACAACTGGTAGTCCACACAACTCTGAAATGTCTGTGCCCCATAGCTGCTCCCTAAGTAAGTAGTCTCAGGCAGTGCTTTTCTCATTAGCCAAGTCTTATGCCACATAACCCTGGCCTAAAGAGCAGGAATTAGCTCAAGACAAAGATGACTATGTATTCAGGTAATCATGTAATTTATCATCCTGAGTGGGACAATCCTGGGAGTAAAATAGGGAGCTATTACTAATTTCACCTAGAAAACAAGCCAAAACTTTGATCTTTTACCTTGACCATTCTATGTATAAACTGCCTTCAATGGGATCCAACCAGATTTAAGGAAACTTAGAGACTGCATATAAGGGGTGCTCTACTGTCAAATGACGAAATGAAAACAATAGAGTCATAAGTTTAATGTCCTTTATTCAAGGGAAAACAATCCAGGGATTGGGGGAGTACATTGCCTCACAAGCAGTGAAGCCCTGTTCCTGAGGGATTTAGGGCTAGAGTGAGCTTTATAGGTTTTACAGAGTTACAGAAGAGGCAACAAAGAAACAGGGCATGATTAGCTGGGAGGTTGAGGATTTCCTTATAAGGCTAGCAGGTCTTATTTCTAGGGTAAGGTGAACTAGCTAAAGCTGAGCTGGAGGACTGTGATTGATGTATGTTAGGTTTTCTAGGCTGACTTAGCTTTAGATTTCTCATGTGGGCTGGGCCACTGGGGCAGCTTCCATTTTTTGGATCCCAATATATAAATTAACTTTATCACTATGTAAGATTACAACAAATTCACTCAACCAGTTCTCTCCTGGAGAGTATAAATAAATGATGCCAAAAAAGAAGACCAGGTAGCAACTTCTGGGGGGGTTCAGTGTTGGCATGAAGTTACCAGAACGGTTGAGTCTGAGAAAACCTGCTGAATCCTGAAGGGAACAGTCATTGTTCTGTCTTCCATGAGGCTGCAGTACTTTAAATGTTGGAAGCATCGAGCAGCTTCCTGGACTACCTCACTTGCTTGGTTATCCTTATAATTATCTCCCATCACCTAGTATAACTTGACAGCATCTCCTTCTTGAAACATTGGTACACAACACAATGCAGACTACCATTATCATGGGAATTTCAGTGCTGTGCAACGGAGCAGATGGCATGAGATAGGAAAGATGAGCAACGAGGTCTCCATCATTTTGGGTTAAAGATTAGGCTTCTAGTAAAGCTGGAAAATCAAGTGGGTATTACAAATAAATTTAAATGCTCATGGACATGTATTTATTTGAATATTTTGCAATTAAAATAAAATTCCCATGACCAGAGCAAGTCATAAAGACTGTTTGGACTAACCAATAATTCCACAATGTCTTGAAAATGGGACACCAAGTGAAAATAAATTGCGAGGCTGAAGAATTTCAAAATATAAACTGTGATAAAATGGAATTATTCTGAAAGTTTTATAAGTAATCCAAATATGTACTTAAATATTGGACCGTAAGACTGTCAACTGAAACTATTAGAACAAAGATTTGATCTACTGCCATCTAGTGGATATTTTATTTATATTTATTTATCAGCAGCTGACAAAAGCAAAAACAAGAATGAAAATTACTGTCAGTCTAAGTTCAAACTCCAGGGAACCTAGATGATTACCTACTCCAGTGGCTTCAGCCTCATGGAGTTCCGAGGCTTCACCAAGGCACCTTGGGCACCACATGAGGTGTGAGAGGGGTGAAAGGTTATGGCTCCGAGGTTCCACCTCTAATCCAATAGAGCACTGCAATTTTATCCTATATTTTGGGCTTCTAACTGAATTTCACTTGATGAAAGGATTTCACCTCTAAAAAGGAAAAGTAATGGTGAAAGCCCTTATCTGGTCTCATGTTCATCATTGTATAAATAGATATGCCATTGTTTTTCTAATGTCACACAAATGGCTAGTGGCATAGCCAGCAGTAGAACTGAGATATTTTGATTCCTATTCTCACTCAAATAATTTTGGGGTAACTTCAAGTCCAATAGACTTCAAGTCCAGTGCTCTTTTTCAGTAGCACAAAGAGCTTATTTCATTTAAAAATAGAGTATTTCCTTGATCCTTATTTAAAATAACTTGACTCTACTATCGCCCTTACACCGTTAGAAACCAGAGTAGGGACAGAATCTCAAAACACATCAATGCAAATGAAATCATGGCTGTAAATTGTAGTTATACTATGAATAAGTAGCTTCTGTGGGGTACTGCCTCTCTTCTCCCTTAGAGTCATTTAATTTTAGAGGTCAAAGAGATATCACAAATCATTTAATAAAACCATCTTTTAAAAAATTATGTCAGGTTTTATAAAACATAAAACTGTTAACTCTGCTGGCATGCAGAGAAGTTACACTACTTGTGCCAAGTTAGTTAGAATGTTTCTCCACTCTCCTGACCTCCTGTCCAGCAATAGGATGCAAGAGTGAGAGATAGAGAGGCAACAGGTTTATGGGAGGCAGTTGTTACTGTTTTGTCTGTTTGTCTATGATGGGTGAAAACTGGGGATTTTTGTGTGCTGGGAAGGAGTTGGTTCAAAGGGAAATGATGATACAAGGGAAAGAAGGCTCATCAGTGGAACAAGTTCCTTGAGGACTTAAAGAGAATATATATATTCCAGAATGCATGTGGAGAGAAGAGACACCACTCTCCGGGAGCGAGATGCAGTGTCCACATCTGTAGTAGCATTGTCACTTTGATATATCTCCTTTGAATTTGCCACAAAACAAGTATTTTTATCAAATACGTTGATGTATTTATATTTACTTCTACATCTATCCTGTATCATCTCATTATAATTTGTAAATTTGTAATTCAAAAATACAGGGTTTTTTCTATATCTGTCTTAAAAGCTACTTCCTCCTTTATTTTTAATCCAAATGTACATCCCTCATATGACACCACATAATATCATGTGTCTTCTAGCATTTAAAAGAAAGATATAAAGTTGTTTATAAGGAAGAACTTCAATATTATTCAAAAGATGTAAATTATTCATTTAAATATTAATTATTTAAATAGCAATAGTTTGTGTAACCATAGTAACTTACATGCAGTAAGTTAACTAGACATTTTACTTTTTTCCATATTCTTCTTGAATTTTTCAAATTTATAATTTTACTCTTATAATCAGAAATGTTATATATTACTCTTAAAATCAGAATTTTTTTAAAAAAGCAAAAAAAAAAAAAAATCTTGAATCTTTTTTCTGAGTCTGCCACAAACTATTCTGTGAACTTGGGCGAGTCAAATACCATTTCCTTGCCGTACTTCCTGCACCCATATGAAAAATAAGGGAATTAAGCTAGGTAATTTTAAGGTTGTTTCAAACACTTAAATGATTCTGATTTTACTATATGATTGTTCTCATTTTGAATAAGTATGCGTTGTTATATAAATTGCTGATTATTTCTTTTATGCCCATAAGTCAATAAAATTTTTAAATATTCAAGGGCTTTATGAAGAACCAAATAACAAGAGAAGGTGCTTTCTCCAAAGAGAAAACATTTGAAAAGCTCCAGGATGCATTTTAAAAATGAATTACATACATGTTGGTAGAAAATGACAATAATCTCTCCTTCTCAGTAAGGAAAAATGAAAATTTTCAAAGACAGATGAAGTAATAAATTATCCATGTATATTTACATGTTGGCTAGAACACAGAAGATATCAAGACTGCTAGAAATTTGATTTTCTGTGCTTCTTTTTATTAATTATAATACAAATATCACAGGCAACTGGCACCATCAACTCCAGGAGGGCCTAAGGTGTTAGGTAAGCTATTGAGTGAAAGAAAGAAGAATGTATCCAGTAGGAATTCACTGTATAAAGTTAGCCTACAGCATGAAGCAGTCTTATTAAGAACAGGCTGGGTTTAAAATAGAGCTTTCCTTTTATCAAAGCAATTTGTATCAGAGAGCAGAATCTCATCAGTATAACATATTATTACCCTGTAGAGGACCTCAAGAACAAAATCTTCATGACAGCATGGGACTTTGTCTACTTGTTTTACTGCTGTGTCCTTCAGTGCTGATAGCAGATTGGCACATACATGGTACTTAACCAATATCTGTCAAAAAAATTAACATCCTGGACTCCTTCCTGCTCTTAGTGTAGACCAGAATACTAATGATATCTGATGTTCAAATGAGAGAATTTAATTCATCAATTACTCATTGAGTGTCCAACACATGTCAACAAAATTATCTATCACTATTGCAACCACACTTTCAAAACAAAAACTCAGTTTGAATGATCTGCAAAGTACAAATTACCTTATGAATGCAACAGAATATGTTGCTGAAAATATAAATTTGGCAAAAAATTCAGGAGTTAACTTTATATTATAGAAGGGCCACATAATTTCTAATCTAAAATGGGTCATTATGGAAACGAAAGAGCACATCCTTAGTAATTACCCCAGGATATCAGGCATTAACTTGAAGTGTCCCTGGGGAAACAGTATGTATATGGTCTCTTTCACAGACACCATGCTAAAGTCTATACCTAGTGAAAGGCCATGTTTCTACAGTAGTAAAAATCCCAGTCAGTCAATTCTAGAAAATCAATTATTAAATAAGAAAGGTAAAAAATAATTAAAGAAATTTTGAAGAATCTGAGACCATCGCTGCTGGGAAGGTACTGGCAAAATTTAACTCCATAGCAAAATGAATAGCTTTCAAGAACTGCAAAGCCAAACAGAACCTAATGCACAATGACACTGACATTCAAGACTATTTTGTGTGATGTTTAATAGGATGTTAGCTAATTGCTATGTATAAGAAAAATGGGAACAGGGTTTATTAAAAGACAACATTACTATAAGATACCCCAAACAATGTGTAATTTCTTTGCTCTTCTTATACTCATAGTTTAACCAGTAACTATACCTACAAGATACCATGACAGTTCTTTCAATCACCATCATCATTATTGACACCATGAAAAAACACACACAGAGCTTGAAGGAAGGAGTAACAAACCTTAATAGATGAGATGAAGTTATAAAACATCATAAAATTGGCACATAGGAGTTCAAATATGATATTGAGTACAGCATATTATTTCTGCACCTTAATGATACTCCTGACAATTGGTTGCAACTCAAAACCTATATGCCTTTGAACATCTCTCTGCCTCAATCATCAGAAACCTTTTCTGATTTGTCTACTTAAATATGTTAAGTCCTTGCGAGGGGGGAGAAAGAGAGAGGTTCTTGTACCTCTTTTAAAAATGTCACTATGTTTAGTCTCAGTCATTCCCAAGTTAAGATTTTTAAAAACCTGATTTAATTAAGTTGCGCTCACAATCCCCTCAAATCATCCAAATTAATGGGGGTTTTGATTTGAAGTGCAAATAAAGCAATCTTATTCCCTATTCTACAGAGAATTATATTCTATAGTTCTATTCTATAGGACACATAATACTAGAGATCGCCTTAGAGGCTGGCATTTATTGAAATCATATTGCTCTTATTGACATTTAAACACCCACTTGAACAGGCTTTACAATACCTACAGAAAAAAGAGAAAACCTAACATTATTCCACAGGTCTTCTTATTTCACCCACACAGTTATTTTTTTTTTGGTAGTCATTATAACTATCCCTATCTTATAATAAGAAAAGTGAGGCTTAGAGAATTTACACAGGGTTCTAACCCAGGTCTTCTGATTACAATCTATTTTTTTCTTCCTGATCATTACAGAGATTGCTATAGGGAAGTCCATAGGTTATCAATTATCTGATTCATGAACATTAGACACTTGGACTGTGGGTTAAGTTTCTGTACAGAATGCCATTGATTAGGGACTTACCACTGGTCATTCTAGGGTATCATAGTCTGAAAAAAATCAAAATAAGTGTTTTCATGCATTTTTACATGTCTTAGGACATTTTTTTTCTGGCAACTCCAATCAGTAAGGAAGGAAAAAGTAGAATAAATGAATTACATATTATTAGTTGCCTGGATTTGCAAAATTATACCAATATCATTAAAAGATTATACAGTCTTTTAAAAAACTTTTAAAATCAAACTGATATTTGATGGGATAAAACTGATAATTATAACAATAGTTTGCTAACTTGTTCAAATAAAAGGAAACGCTAATTGAATAGGTGGAGTAGAGTCAATAAACAAAAGCAAACAAAAATTTACACAAGCAAGGACACATCTCTGTTGCACTATATTGAACTATACCGTATTACTACTTATTTAAATATACACACGTACTCATTCACTCACACTCCCCAACTATATTCTGCACTTTGAAAAATAGAAACAATGAATTTATCTATCTTTATATCACCATCCTTTGCAAAAATGTACAGGATCCTCACAACCTTATAAGGTAGGTGCTATTATACAAATGAGAAAAACCGAGGCACAGAGAAGTTACATAACTTGTCCAAGGTTATATATATAGTAAGAATTGGAATCTAGATTCAGAGCCAGGCATTCAACCAGAGATCCCTAACCACTTCTAAACTGCCCCACAGTTAAGGGATAATTAAGTAGTAATTGACATAGTTTTCCTTATTATTAGCTCTGCTTTTCGTTGTGTAAAAATAAACATTCTGAAAATACCTTAAATACTTTCCTAGTGATACACTTTCTGGGCAGGTTCAGAAAGCAATGAGAGAAACTGCTACATTGACCTTCATTCTTGCCCACAAAGAAAATTGTTAGTAACATTAAAATAAAGAAACCTTGGGAGAAAAAAATAATTATCAAGCTCTAACTGTAGAGGAGGATAATGCAGGGCATAGGAAATCACAATG
Organism: Balaenoptera physalus; assembly: GCF_965194825.1. NCBI lineage: Eukaryota > Metazoa > Chordata > Mammalia > Artiodactyla > Balaenopteridae > Balaenoptera > Balaenoptera physalus. Next base: position 118,667,378 of record NC_138891.1, on the reverse strand, counting down.
TGACCCTGAAAACTGCTAATGAGCCTTTAGACCACGTCAGTGGGCCTAGTGTCTTCAGAGCACAGATTTAGCCCTGCTTCTGCCTGCATTCCTTAGACCTTCCAAGGAGCAGTCTCTTAAATTCTAGGTGTCAGGGTTGTAACACCACAGATAAAGGGGAATAAACTCAAATGAGAATCACAGGGCTCAAAACTACTGCTTTTCTAGGTTTTTTGAGGAGATGTGACCATACATTATGCAATAAGACTAAACACTTGAACTCTAATTTTATACTAATATACATATAGTGATATATAGCATTTCCATAATGAACATTAATAACAATGTTGAAGTAGAGTTCAAGAGGATAGGTTTATTGTCTGCAGTTTCTAGCATATGGTAAGTGCACGACACATGTTTGAGAAAGAAACGGTAAGAAAACTGAAGGAGAAACTGGACAATAGCTCATCCCAAAAAGGAAAGACTAACCATACTTCCGCTTTCTCTTTTGCCTTCCCAAAATTAAACTGATTCTGTAAATTCAACAACTTGTTGACTACGTCCCTTAGTTCTGACCACTAAGTAAAAGCTAGAAAATCTAGCATTAGGTACAGGATTTATTAGCAAATAGTAGCTTCAAGATCCTTCTCTTTCAGCATCCCATGGATTTCAGTGGGCTGTAAACAGGAGATGTGTAACCAGGACTGAAGAAGTTGAAATGCCTTAAGTGTCAGGATAGTCAGGATCTAGTGAGACTGTTAAGCGACATTCTGCAATTGCCAAATCAATAAGCATTAATTTCCACATAAAACAGGTGACATATTTAATAAGTAATATACCTAGAGGAAACGGAAACATTTAGTCTAATAATAATTTTTAGTGACTCGCACTTACAAAGGCATTTTAATAATGTCAAGACCTTACATTCATCTAGTACTTTACAGTTTCAGATTACCTTAAGTGATCTGTATTGTTACATAAACAGAAAAATATAGGGAAAATATTAATCTAGATATTATAACTAGGTCAATAACTTTCAAAGTGATTTATAAAATACTAAAGTAAAACTATGTGTGCATATCTAAAAAATGAACCAGATAAACTATTTACGGGCATAATATACGGAAAAACATTCTATTCCTACAGCCAAACAGCAATAGCATGTGTAGTGATTATTCAATTTGGGCACAGTGATTAAGAACATGGGCTCTCAAGCCAGAATCTTGGGATTGAATCCCATTTTTGCTCCTTCTTAGCCATGTGACTTTGACAAGATGAAGATAATAATACCAAAGGATTGATTTGAAGATTAAATGAAATAATGCCTGCATAGTGCATAGTGTAGCACATGGCATATAAGTCACTACCCAGTGAATATTAGCCATTAATCCACATCATTTTGTTCCTCTTTTTGTATCAGTAACCAGTTATAGAGCCATGTCACTGCTCATTAACAGTAAGACACGTTATCATCAATGTTATGAAAATACTCATTAAGTTCCTAAATGTACTTGATATTGCTCTTGATATAGAGCATGTTTTAAGGGTTAAGTTTAAAAAAATGCTAGAATATGCAAACTTTTTAGGCCAGTTTCATCTATTCCTTTGCCATCTTACAAATAAGTGATTCTCAATCAAAACCTTATAGTTTTATTGTATAAGCATAGATCCCAATATTTAACCCCACTTTGCTAATCAAGAGTTAATTTTAGAACAAGAATCATATGATTATGATATCAAAAATTGTCAGCATGAAGGAGAATGCTTCATTGCTTTTATCTAATTTATCACTGTTATTCAGATGCAAACGGCTTTCAGTTACCATGTCTCAAACCGTGATGCAAAGGAACATTTTTTCTTTAATTAAGATGTTCCACATTTACTCATTCACTCTCTGAGCTCTTAAAAATCATTTTCTGAACAGAAGAAGCTGGACAGGCCCTTACTATTTTTACTGTATTTGAGAAACATTTGTTCCCTAAGTGGGCATAATTCATCTCTCAGTATTTGTAAGATTCAGAAATATCTTTTTAAATACTGGGTTAGAAGAAGATACCATCGTTGAGATAACTGGAGACTTCAGCAGGGAAAGAAACTGGTCAGTTATAACAGCACAACACATTGGTTAAAAAAAATCCAAACTGGCCCCACCCAAATCTATGTAACCAATCCTGTAATTTAAGATACAATATTTGTGTTAATTAAATTCAAAACCACTGCAACGTGAACTCAGATATCAGGTTTCCATTTTTTCTTCATCAAAACCAAAATTATTTTAAAGAATACTAATATAAATGATAATTTATTAGTAGTTGATTACATCCTTATTGGGTAGTGGAAAAAAAATACACCTCAGTAAGTCCAGTCTCCTTGTTTTCAACCATAAAATAGGAATCTTACATACACACAGTGTTGGATCACGTAAGTGAATGTAATTTATGTTAGCACTGTAAAATTGTATAATCCTATCTGGCTGATTTTAAAAGTACAGATTATTTAGTGGACTGGAAAAATTACTGAACCAGTCTTTCTGAATTCCGGATACCAGTCTCAGCTGTCCCAGAAAACTGATAGAACATACTCTTGGGTAAGGTATTTTTCCCCTCTAAGACTTTTACAAAATATGGGCTTTAGCTGATTTCCAGTACTAAAATTTCTATTTTCCTAGTTATAAAAAGCAAAGATGTATATATTTTCTAGTTATTCCATTCCTTTCTAATAACATGTACTGGGAAAACACTCTGAAATATAATTTTTAAAATCTAAACACAGCTTGCAAACATATTAACAAGAATATCATTGTTTGCAAAGAAATTAATTTCCACTTAGCAGTAAGTACAGTAGCCAAAAGTGTAAACTTAAATAGATGAGTAGCATAAAATCAACCAAATGTTGGCATAATGTTATCAGATTATATCAAAATCACATAGAAATACACTCTTAAAAGATTACTAGTTTGTAGATTAAAAATACATATCTCAATGAATAACACTAAGACTCAGGATTCCATATTTCCTGATTTATTATGCTTTATAGAGCATTTCAACATTCAACATTAATTGCTTACCTCTTCCAAGTAATTAATTCTTTCATATCATTAACAGTAGAGCTTGATACTGTAATTTGCTTATCCTGGCTGCTTTACAATTAATCTACATCAATTTCATTTATTTTTAAGTTTTAAAACACCAGGCTAAGTCGGCTTAATTCCACACTTGATGAATAAAAGAATTTACAATTCCCTACAACTGGTTATTTAAGAAAAATAATGCAACAACCATTTACTCTGAGCTTGATAGTGAAGGGCCAGTGAAATGAAAGACATAAGACTGACAAGGCAAAACTGACATCATCTGGTACACGGTGGTAATCGTTGACAACAATAGGAACTGGAATTTGTTAACCCTCCCTCTACAATTTACAATGCACTTTTAACTCATTAATTAGAACACTGATTTAAAACTTAGGAGCATAATGTTATTCTTAGAGCTAGAGGTGGAGGGTGAATTCAACATGGTCTCTGTCCCCAAGGGGCTTTCAGTCTAGTGGTAAAGATATGCACACATGTGGCCCTACAGCAATGCTGACTGCCACACATGCAATAATGGAAACACAAAGAGAAGGATGGAAAAGTGAAAGGTTCTGGCCACAAGGATTTGAAAAGATTTCACAGAAGAGGGAACATTTAACCTGGTCCCTGAAGCAAAGAAGGATTTCAAATGTTTAAAGAAGGGGGCGGGTGGGGGGTGATGGAGGAGTATTCCATACATCTCTATGCTGGCAGTGTATTGAATTTTCATAGATAAGAAAAAATAGAGACATTAACATGATCTGACCAAGGTCAGAACAAGAGAAAGAATCAGAGCCACTCCTTGAACTTTGCACTCCTGGGTCAAATGGTTCCTGCTCTATCAAATTGCTTCCTTCCTGAGGTGAGACAAGGCTTCTCTGTCTTCACAACCATCTCCACCCTCCATTTATTCCCTTATGTTGCCGCACCCTTTGCAGGACCTTGCTAGGATGTCCAGAGAAAAACACAGAGGCAGGCACGTCTTCATAAAACACATTCCATTTCAGCTTGTGTCTCAAAACAAAATGAACACATCTAGGTCTATTTGGGGGCACCCTTTCCTCACCATTCTCCAACATTTCAAAGGAAAGGGAACTGTGCTTTCGCCACATGGCAGCCTCAATAAAATTGCGCTCCATTCCTCTAAACCTTCCGTTTTTCTCTTTCAGTTTTGTCAAGGGTTCCCAATTCCAAGAAATCGTAATTCAGAACATGGGGGAGGTTGAAGAGTTTTGGCGCAGAAGGTCGTGCAGATGTTATTCCTTAAGGAAGATGATCATGATTGCCTATGAGAGTAATGGCTGTGAGTCGGCTAGGAGCCAAAAGTTCTCTTACAGCAGAATGTATAAACCATTCTCCTACTGAAAGAAGGCCCCCAGTAGGATAATATATTATTACACATGATTCAAATTACAGGATCTGCAGCAGGGGAGCTCATGACTGATTCAGGACAGTCGCTCCCTGAATGCTGATGATGGGATGATGGAATGCCTCATGAATTAAAAGGGCCGTGGTTTAGTGTCTAAATCCTTCACATGCTTTAAAAAGTGTCTCTGCCTATCATGGTACTCTTTAAGCTTCTTAAACGAATCATGCACTGTTATGAAACCCTTGTTGATGTTTTTAAAATTCCATGTCTCTGAATAATTATATTCAAAATATTCTTTGAAAAATAAGGCAATGAAACTACCTTCTCTGCTAGAAAACTGTATCCCTTTAACGCCAATATGCAATACAGATATGGCTTAAGAGAAATCACATTTAAGTGTGACCCAGTTTCCGCTCTTTGGGATTCTCTAAAGCAACCTGAAAATCTTCACATGTCATATGTTCCAGCCTTTTTAAGTTATTTATAGAACAAATGAGTTTATCTCTGACAAACTAAATACAAATGTACAAGACAAAATTGTGTTTCCAAAGGTTTTCTGATGATTATATGAACTCATTGCTGAATATTATTTCACTTGGTCTACTTTGGTTATATAACAAAGCAATACATTTGCTAAAGGTATTACACTGGGAATGGAGATCAAGCATTTTTATAGAAACACTAAGGCAGATGTTACATATTACACATCCTGAAAAACAAACTGCTGCGACATATTCTGAAATAATATGTGAACTGGTCCCTTAACTTCTTTTCAAACTGGTTCTTGCATTCAGTTTTTCTAGTAAATGGATGCAAATCAGGTGCATTGTGCTAAGATGGGAAGAGAGAGATTTGTCCAGAAATGACCTCAGTTCTATTCATTAATAAAATGACACATTGGCTGAGAGCAGTGAAGAATAAAATATAACAAGAGTTGAACTTTCCTCCCTGGAACAGATGCACATAAGCACTTTTTGCAAAAAACACAATATGTAAAAATGGCCACTGCAGCATAAAACATGGAAACATTAAAGGAAGCTCTAAGATGCAGACTGCTTGGAAAAATTGCAACTTCCATGGCAATGCACCCTCTTATTCTCCATTACCTTGCACAATCCTGAATCCCAACTTGCCGAAAGCATGCTATTCTTAAGGGGGGAGTGGGGTTCAGATACAATAAACGAAGGTTTAATTTTTTCTAAGGTTTTTTAGAAGAAGGTAATTTTGCAAGGTCAAAACAAAATAGAATTGTACCCAGAATCACTTTCAGTGACAGCAGACACCAATGGGTGGGGTGGAAAACGTAGAAGCTGTCAGAGAGAATACAGCCACATTTTTGCATAGCGGTTTAAATAATGCCTGCAGAATAATTAATGGAAGGACCTAATATGGGGAGGGGGGTAACAGGAAAGGGGGGAGGCTATGTTAAACAAAGTTCATTACTGCATGATGTAAATGAGTTTCTCACCAGTGATGTCACTGATTGGCTGAGCTGCAGAGCTGGCTTCGAGCACGGCCGGATTGGCTGCTAGCTCTTCTGGTGCCTGCCTGCTTGGGCAGCGGTTGAACCAGATACTTTCTGTCTCTCTTGTTGTCGTTTGAAGCAAATCTTGTTCAGCCCAGCTGTGTCTCCATAGTAGTGGCACCCTAAGAGAGTCTCCCTCCTGCTTCCCACAGCCCGTCTGTGAGGCGGTCGCCGCTGTGAAATACCAGCACTTGGCACCAAGCCCAGACAGCGTTCTCAGATCCATCTATAACACACACATACAAAAAGAAAAATAAAAAAAAAAAAGCAGTTCTTTCATCTGAATTGCATCCTAAGGAGGATTAAGAAGGCTTCTATTGCTACTGATTTGTGTCCTTTCAATTTGATGGCTAAAACAGTTTTTGAAATACAGTATCCTCTCATCTGCAGTAGAACACCATTGGTTCAAATTAGTTTAAAAAGATAGGGGGAACCCCCCTCTCCCATGTTTACCTTGATTACAGAAAAATAATTCTTCATTTCCCTCCTAAGCACCGTAACTGATGTTTTTGGTCCCCTCCCAGAATTTTAAACTCTGATCAGATTTCTAATTATATCCGAGTCATTATTTTCAGGTTAAGACAAGGGATCTTAATTAGCATTCTTCTTTAGCTATGCGAAATGAGACAGGGCATGAAACAGAAACGATCTATGGAGAGGCAGAGAGAAAGAGAAAGAAAAAAAATCTGTGCAGCTTTTACAGTTGAGCTGACATCCCCACCTTCCCCACTCTCCCTCCACCCCCCTTGCAAAAAAGAATACAGTCATATGAACTTTACCAGACAATGGAGTACCTACAGGCTCTCCCCTAGACAAGTCCTTTATAACCAGCCAGTGCTATGTGCTGCAGACAGTGGCCAATCGGCAGCCTCCTTTCTGCAGCAGGGACACAATAGGTGCATTGGCCACACTGTCCTCCTAGCCCCTGACAGCAGTTCAGGTTCATTTATTGTACACTGGAAGGCACATATGTCTTTAATATTCACTGTGAAATTATCAGTGAGGCTGTCTTTATTTCGCCATAATTACATCAACCTAATTACCGTGCCTGAGCTGCAATAGCACTGTTTGCACGGAGTGGCGCATGGGCATGCAAGCCGTAAAAATATGCATGAACATGCTTGCTTATTTCAGTAATAAAATCCCCCAATTATTTCTTTCCCAGAGCTTAATGCTCCCCCCCAGAACACTCTAGTGGATATAGTCATCACTTCTTCCTTTCAGAAGAAAAAAAGTGTGCATATATATTCATGTGTGTGTATATGTATATGCATATGTGTATAATTTAAACACTGTTTTAGACATTTATTGGGGTGAGGTATGGGAGTGGAACCTAGTCAGCAAATAAACGGTTATTGAGCATCTAAGGCATTTTCCCCCTTATCACTAGGCATTAGAGTAAAATAATAAGTGTATCTGCATGCATCACCACAGCCGTGCCTAGATGCCGATTTATTTGGAGTCCAACTGTCTTGAGCATCTGCGTATGTCTCCTTTATGAATTTCCATGTTACATAATTACAGCATTTTTGGCAACACTGACTCAAATGCTTGAAAAATTAAATCTTTGCTTTTCGTGTATTAGTCGAACAGAGTTGGGTACAGTCTGAAGTGGGAACCGCCTGCTAATTTCTTTTTTAATATAATGCATGTTGCATTTACATATTCATGAACAGAATAGCTGTTATGACCGCTGATTCTGCAGCAGGAGATGAAAAGGCAGGATTCAGCATACAGAGTGTATTAATTTCTAGGGGAAGAATGGCAGCATATGATGACCAGGAAGCGAAGATGCTTGGGGTTTCATTTGGGGGTTACCTCATTGTATAATAAAGGATCTGGGTAGACAACATATCAAACAATGTGTAAGTATAATGAACCTAGAAAGTAAAACCAATTTGCGTTGTTCATGGTCATTCAGCCACACAGTAAAGAAATAAGCATTTTGAAATGGAGATTTCTGGCTCGAGTCTTTGCAGGTAAATAAAATTGCATTTTGTTTTCTGGCTACTTATTTTAATAGAATATTATTAAAATGATGTGTGCTCAGCAACTCTGTATTTTCTCATTATTTTATAATTTACATATTTCTTGCTCCATATCAAAAAGCTAAGCTTTAAGCATTGATTACATTCTAGGATGGAATTTTACCAATTTTTACCTATTTTTATTGATATATTTTTATTTTTAGCTCATGATTCTCTAATCAGGAATGGAATTCATAATTACAGTGGGTATATTAGAAGAAACAGTAACTCATGTATATCCATATAGATACATGTTTATAACACATAATTCACCCACATTAGAAAGAATCCCAATAATGTTATTTTTATCAATTTATAATTTATCATCTTATTATTAATGTTTGCAAGATTTATATTATAAAATGTATTCATGCTGATTTTGCATTTTATAAGCTTTTTTTTTTTTTTTTTTTAAAGTACAGTTCTTCTATCTACACTTTCCCAAAATCAAGTTTTGGTAGGAGGGATAAGTGAGGCAAATTCCTAACTAGACCAGTAAGAGACCACAAGGCTCGATTATAAAAAACACAAATAATATAAGAACATGCAACATCTATAATTCTGAACTGCTACATACACTGAAATCAAAACACCTGAAATCAAAGGTGTAATTTGATTACTTGATATATAAAGTAAGCTGCTGCTTCTCTAAGTGATTGCAGAAAAACTTAAGAAGCTACTTGCTGCACCTTGTTGATGGTTTTCCTATCAAAAGCCAGTCTTTCTAAATCTTCAAGTAAATCATGAAAATTTTACTGGTAATCAAATTAAGATATGTAAACCTCATCTACACCTCTCTCTCTTGTCCCCTTCTCCCTCCCTCCCTCTCTCTCTTTCTGCCTCCCTCCCTACCTCTCTCTCTCTTTCACACACACACACACACAGAAATACACACATATAAAATCAAGACTGTCCTTTTATTATAAGAATTTGCAATTCTTCTACCTAGTTATCTCAATTTTTGATCTGTCATTGCACAAAAAAGCTTACGAAAATCAAAAAGGTAATACTTAATTGCTTGTTATCCATTTTGCTAAGTAAAATTCAAAACAGAAGAGAAGCTCTCATAATATCACATACATTTAGATTCCACTAACACATAGAATGCACTTGGAAATTCACTGTTATACAAAGGATTTTGATGAATATATTAATTTTATTAACAAGTTTAGTGGATAGTCCATATCTGACCTCCTTAAATAAATAGGGATTTGCAAACAAGGAACACTAGAAATAAAAGAGGCCCTCCTTAAGTACTACAATTCATTAAACCACGCAAGGCTTCCTACTCCCTATTATAACATTCTGTCATAGTTTGAGTTACTAGATATATTTGAAAACAACGTTGCATTTTTTATAATATTTTAGTATTAGGCTTTACTATTCTCACACTTCAAATACAAAATGTAACCGTGAGATATTAACATACTACCCAAACCAAAGTAATTTTGCAATAAAATCTTATTTGGAATCATTGAACGAGAGAACTTAGACCTAAGCTGTATCTTAGAAATTGAATCCATTAATTTTAGACATGACAACTAAAGAAAATTAGTAACTAGTTAGTGTATTTCCACCCATCACACTGCCATCCTATATTACAAATACGGTTCTGACCTGCTGTCAGGATATTCTTAATTAGTTGAGTTTTACCAAAGATAAGGAATTTATGGTATCCTCCCATAAGATCAAAGACATGCATTTATAAGATAACGAATGGAGAATATGATTGTCATCTGTGTTCCGACAATGGAATTAAGTTAACTTCTTTATAAAGATCAAAAGCATAACCTTAGACTTATAATCACAATGATCTCACCAAAAGAGTCAACTCAGCACAAATTGGCTGTAAGAATGTGAAATAGCAGCCAATCACATTAACCTCATAAATAATAAAGGGCATTCTATATGCAGAGCCAACTTAGAGATGCAAAAATAATATATTAAAAAGTAACTTGTCAATCTCCTGATGTGACTCATTCTTTTTAAAAAATTAAGCCATTTTAATAAGTATGGAAAATATTCATAGTGTAATCAACATCAAGAAACCACTGTTTATGTCTTTGTCTACACATGACAGGCATCCAGATGCCAAAACAAGATGCAGTTAATCATCAGAATAGTTCTAAATATCTGACTGTTTTTGTGCCCACAAACTCACTACTTAAAATGCCAGTGTTTATATGCTGGATTCGAAATGAGTATTCTTGAAGTCTTTAATAATGATCATCTTTATAGGATATGAGAAACACAGGATTTTTAAAGGTGCCAATTTTGGATCACGCAGTGCATAAATCTGTTTCCAAATAATACTTTTTAGAGCTTAGTTATGATTAATCTCGTTTATATTGACCTCAAAAATGTTAGCAGTGCATCCCCTATGAAAAAAACACTTAATACCTCAGTTTTTAAAACTTGTTTCTCTTGCAACATTTCCAGTTGTTTTCTTTCTTTTAACATCTTTATTGGAGTATAATTGCTTTACAATGGTGTGTTAGTTTCTGCTGTATAACAAAGTGAATCAGCTATACATATACATATATCCCCATACCTCCTCCCTCTTGTGTCTCCCTCCCACCCTCCCTATCCCACCCTTGTAGGTGGTCACAAAGCACCAAGCTGATCTCCCTGTGCTATGCGGCTGCTTCCCACTAGCTATCTATTACACATTTGGTAGTGTATATATGTCCATGCCACTCTCTCCCTTCATCCCAGCTTACCCTTCGCCTTCCCCACGTCCTCAAGTCCATTCTCTACATCTGTGTCTTTATTCCTGTCCTGCCCCTAGGTTCTTCAGAACCTTTTTTTCTTTTCTAGATTCTGTATATATGTGTTAGCATACAGTACTTGTTTTTCTCTTTCTGACTTACTTCACTTTGTATGACAGTCTCTAGGTCCATCCACATCACTACAAATAACTCAATTTCGTTTCTTTTTATGGCTAAGTAATATTCCATTGTACATATGTGCCACATCTTCTTTATCCATTCATCTGTCAATGGACACTTTTAGGTTGTTTTCATGTCCTGGCTATTGTAAATAGAGCTGCAATGACATTGCGGTACATGACTCTTTTTGAATTATGGTTAGGTGCACTTCATGAAGAAAACATAACAAATTATGACATCTAAATACCCAATAGAAAAGAAAAGCTTCAAGCAGATTAATCACCTAAGAGAAATGTTCTATTAGAAAAAAAACAGCCACAGATTTTGGCAACTGTTAGCATGATGCTTTATAATTATTATTCTTTGTGCTTCTATTTACAAGGAATAGCAGAAGTCTTGGAAAGAGAAATGAAAATCTTTCATCTGAGAAGTTGTCACCAAGCATCTGGAATTATCTCACAGTCTTTGGATAATGATTTTCTTCTAAGTAAAGACTGTTTTTAACATCTAGGAAGAATAAGAAAGAAATGTTCTACTCAAGCCATGAGATAAATCCAAATTTCTATTATGCAGTGGTTGCTTAATCTGTCATTAATAAAAAAGGTATCAAATTGTATCTCATAATATAAATGCAGTGAAGTAAAAAACTTATTTGTACTACAGCACAGATGTCCAAAGAAAACATGATTTCTCCATTTTAAAAGTGATCTAGGGGAGACCTTCAAGATGGCGGAGGAGAAAGACGTGGAGATCATCTTTCTCCCCACAAATACATCAGAAATACATCTACATGTGGAACAACTCTTACAGAACACCTACTGAACGCTGGCAGAAGACCTCAGACTTCCCAAAAGGCAAGAAAATCCCCATGTACCTGGGTAGGGCAAAAGAAAAAAAAAAAAACAGAGACAAAAGAATAGGGATGGGACCTGCACCTCTGGGAGGGAGCTGTGAAGGAGGAAAAGTATCCACACACTAGGAGCCCCTTCACTGGAGGAGACGGGGGTGGGCAAGGGGGAAGCTTTGGAGCCACGGAGGAGAGCGCAGCCACAGGGGTGCGGAGGGCAAAGCAGAGAGATTCCCGCACAGAGGATTGGTGCTGACCAGCACTCACCAGCTCGAGAGGCTTGTCTGCTCACCCGCCGGGGCGGGCGGGGGCTGGGAGCTGAGGATCGGGCTTTGGAGGTCGGATGCCAGGGAGAGGATTGGGGTTGGCGGCGTGAACACAGCCTGAAGGGGTTAGTGCACCACGGCTAGCTGGGAGGGAGTCCAGGAAAAAGTCTGGACCTGCCTAAGAGGCAAGAGACCATTATTTCGGGGTGCGCCAGGAGAGGGGATTCAGAGCACCACCTAAATGAGCTCCAGAGATGGGCGTGAGCCGCAGCTATCAGCACGGACCCCAGAAACGGGCATGAGACGCTAAGGCTGCTGCTGCCGCCACCAAGAAGCCTGTGTGCGAGCACAGGTCACTATCCACACCTCCCCTCCCGGGAGCCTGTGCAGCCCGCCACTGCCAGGGTCCTGTGATCCAGGGACAACTTCCCCATGAGAACACACGACGCACCTCAGGCTGTTGCAACGTCACGCTGGCCTCTGCCGCCATAGGCTTGCCCCGCATCCATACCCCTCCCTCCCGACGGCCTGAGTGAGCCAGAGCCCCCTAATCAGCCTCTCCTTTAACCCTGTCCTGTCTGGGTGAAGAACAGACACCCTCAGGTGACCTACACGCACAGGCAGGGACAAATCCAAAGCTGAACCCCAGGAGCTGTGCGAACAAAGAAGAGAAAGGGAAGTCTCTCCCAGCAGCCTCGGGAGCAGTGGGTTAAATCTCTGCAATCAACTTGATGTACCCTGCATCTCTGGAATACCTGAATAGACAATGAATCATCCCAAAATTGAGGCAGTGGATTTGGGACCAACTCTAGATTTGGGGTTGCTTTCTGCATCTAATTTGTTTCTGGTTTTATGATTATCTTAGTTTAGTATTTAGACTTTATTATCATGGGTAGATTTGTTTATTGATTTGGTTGCTCTCCTCTTTTTTTTTATATATAGATATATATATTTTTTTCCTTTTTCTCTTTCTGTGAATGTGTATGTGTATGCTTCTTTCTGTGATTTTGTCTGTATAGATTTCCTTTTACCATTTGTCCTAGGGTCCTATCTGTCCATATTTTTTTCTTTTTTCTAGAACAGCTTTTAGTGCTTGTTATCACTGGTGGATTTGTTTTTTGGTTTTGTTGCTCTCTTCTTTCTTAATTCTTTCTTTTTTTTATTACTTTTTAATTTTTTTATTTAAAAAATTTTTCCTTTAGTTTTTATTATAATAACTTTATTTTATGTTACCTTATTTTTTTCTTTCCTTCTTTCTATTTTTCTCCCTTTTCTTCTGAGCCGTGTGGCTGAGAGGGTCTTTGTGCTCAGGCCGGCTGTCAGGCCTGAGCCTCTGAGGTGGGAGAGCCGAGTTCAGGACATTGGTACCCCAGAGACCTCCCGGCTCCATGTAATAGCAAACGGTGAAAGCCCTCCCAGGGATCTACATCTCAACACTAACCCAGCTCCACTCGATGACCAGCAAGCTACAGTGCTGGACACCCTATGCCAAACAACCAGCAAGACAGGAACACAACCCCACCCATTAGCAGAGAGGCTGCCAAAAATCATAATAAGGTCACAGACAACCCAAAACACAGCACCGAACGCAGTCATGCCCACCAGGAAGACAAGATCCAGCCTCATCCATCAGAACACAGGCACCAGTCCCCTCTACCAGGAAGCCTACACAACCCACTGAACCAACCTTAGGCACTGGGGACAGACACCAAAAACAACGGGAACTACGAACGTTCAACCTGCGAAAAGGAGACCCCAAACACAGTAAATTAAGCAAAATTAGAAGACAGAGAAAAACACAGCAGATGAAGGAAAAAGGTAAAAACCCACCAGACCAAACAAATGAGAGGAAATAGGCAGTCTACCTGAAAAAGAATTCAGAGTAATGATAGGAAAGATGATCCAAAATCTTGGAAATAGAATGGAGAAAATACAAGAAACGTTTAACAAGGACCTAGAAGAACTAAAGAGCACACAAACAATGATGAACAACACAATAAATGAAATTAAAATTTCTCTAGAAGGGATCAATAGCAGAATAACTGAGGCAGAAGAACGAATAAGTGACCTGAAAGATAAAATAGTGGAAATAACTACTGCAGAGCAGAATAAAGAAAAAAGAATGAAAAGAATTAAGGACAGTCTCAGAGATCTCTGGGATGACATTAAACGCACTAACATTCGAATTATAGGGGTCCCAAAAGAAGAAGAGAAAAAGAAAGGGACTGAGAAAATATTTGAAGAGATTATAGTTGAAAACTTCCCTAATATGAGAAAGGAAAAAGTCAATCAAGTCCAGGAAGCACAGAGAGTCCCATACAAGATAAATCCAAGGAGAAACACGCCAAGACACATATTAATCAAACTATCAAAATTTAAATACAATGAAAAAATATTAAAAGCAGCAAGGGAAAAGCAACAAATAATATACAAGGGAATCCCCATAAGGTTAACAGCTGATCTTTCAGCAGAAACTCTGAAAGCCAGAAGGGAGTGGCAGGACATCTTTAAAGTGATGAAAGAGAGAAACCCACAACCAAGATTACTCTACCAGCAAGGAGCTCATTCAGATTTGATGGAGAAATTAAAACATTTACAGACAAGCAAAAGCTAAGGGAACTCAGTACCACCAAACCAGCTTTACAACAAATGCTAAAGGAACTTCTCTAGGCAGGAAACACAAGAAAAGGAAAAGACCTACAATAAGAAAACCAAAACAGTTAGGAACATGGTAATAGGAACATCCATATCGATAATTACCTTAAATGTAAATGGATTAAATGCTCCCACCACAAGATACAGACTGGCTGAATGGATACAAAAACAAGACTCATATATATGCTGTCTACAAGAGACCCACTTCAGACCTAGGGACACATACAGACTGAAAGTGAGGGGATGGAAAAAGATATTCCATGCAAATGGAAATCAAAAGAAAGCTGGAGTAGCAATTCTCATATCAGACAAAATAGACTTTAAAATAAACACTATTACAAGAGACAAAGAAGGACACAATATAATGATTAAGGGACCAATCCAAGAAGAAGATGTAAAAATTGTAAATATTTATGTACCCAACATAGGAGCACCTCAATCCATAAGGCAAATGCTAACAGCCATAAAGGGGGAAATCGACAGTAACACAATCATAGTAGGGAACTTTAACACCCCACTTTCACCAATAGACAGATCATCCAAAATGAAAATAAATAAGGAAACACAAGCTTTAAATGATACATTAAACATAATGGACTTAAATGATACTTATAGGACATTCCATCCAAAAACAACAGAATACACTTTCTTCTCAAGTGCTCATGGGATATTCTCCAAGATAGATCATATCTTGGGTCACAAATCAAGCCTTGGTAAATTTAAGAAAATTGAAATCGTATCAAGTATCTTTTCCGACCACAACGCTTTGAGACTAGATATCAATTACAGGAAAAAAATCTGTAAAAAATACAAACACATGGAGGCTAAACAATATGCTTCTAAATAACCAAGAGATCACTGAAGAAATCAAAGAGGAAATCAAAAAATACCTACAAACAAATGACAATGAAAACACGACCACCCAAAAACATGTGGAATGCAGCAAAAGCAGTTCTAAGAGGGAAGTTTATAGCAATACAATCTTATCTTAAGAAACAAGAAACACCTCAAATAAACAACCTAACCTTTCACCTAAAGCAATTAGAGAAAGAAGAACAAAAAAACCCCAAAGTTAGCATGAGGAAAGAAATCATAAAGATCAGATCAGAAATAAAAGAAAAAGAAATGAAGGAAATGATAGCAAAGATCAATAAAACTAAAAGCTGGTTCTTTGAGAAAATAAACAAAACTGATAAACCATTAGCCACACTCATCAAGAAAAAAAGGGAGAAGACTCAAATCAATAGAATTAGAAAGGAAAAAGAAGTAACAACTAACACTGCAGAAATACAAAGGATCATGAGAGATAACTGCAAGCAACTATATGACATAAAAAGGACAACCACGAAGAAATGGACAAATTGTTAGAAAAGCACAACCTTCCGAGACTCAAACAACAAGAAATAGAAAATATAAACCAACCAATCATAAGCACTGACATTTAGACTGTGATTAAAAATCTTCCAACAAACAAAAGTGCAGGACCAGGTGGCTTCACAGGCAAATTCTATCAAACATTTAGAGAAGAGTATCCTTCTCAAACTCTTCCAAAATATAGCAGAGGCAGGAACACTTCCAAACTCATTCTATGAGGCCACTATCACCCTGATACCAAAACCCGACAAAGTTGTCACAAGAAAGAAAACTACAGGCCAATATCACTGATGAACATAGATGCAAAAATCCTCAACAAAATACTACAAAACAGAATCCAACAGCATATTAAAAGGATCATACACCATGATCAAGTGGGGTTTATCCCAGGAATACAAGGATTCTTCAATATACGCAAATCAATCAATGTGATAAACCATATTAACAAACTGAAGGAGAAAAATCATATGATCATCTCAATAGATGCAGAAAAAGCTCTCGACAAAATTCAACACCCATTTATGATAACAACCCTCCAGAAAGTAGTCATAGAGGGAACTTACCTCAACATAATAAAGGCCATATATGGCAAACCCACAGCCAACATTGTTCTCCATGGTGAAAAACTGAAACCCTTTCCTCTAAGATCAGGAACAAGACAAGGTTATCCACTGTCACCACTATTATTCAACATAGTTTTGGAAGCTTTAGTCACAGCAATCAGAGAAGAAAAAGAAACAAAAGGAATTCAAATCAGAAAAGAAGTAAAGCTGTCACTGTTTGCAGATGACATGATATTATACATAGAGAATCCTAAAGATGCTACCAGAAAACTCCTAGAGCTAATCAGTGAATTTCGTAACATAGCAGGATACAAAATTAATGCACAGAAATCTCTTGCATTCCGATACACTAATGATGAAAAATCTGAAAGAGAAATTAAAGAAACACTCCCATTTACCACTGCAACAAAAAGAATAACATACCTAGGAATAAACCTACCTAAGGAGACAAAAGACCTGTATGCAGTAAACTATAAGACACTGATGAAAGAAATTAAAGACGTTACAAACAAATGGATAGATATACCATGTTCTTGGATTGGAAGAATCAACATTGTGAAAATGACTCTACTACCCAAAGCAATCTACAGATTCAATGCAATCCCTACCAAACTGCCAATGGCATTTTTCACAGAATTAGAACAAAAAATTTCACAATTTGTATGGAAACACAAAAGACCCCGAATAGCCAAAGCAATCTTGAGAAAGAAAAACTGAGCTGGAGGAATCAGGCTGCAGGACTTCAGACTATACCACAAACCTACAGTAATCCCAACAGTATGGTACTGGCACAAAAACAGAAATATAGATCAATGGAACAGGATAGAAAACCCATAGATAAACCCACACACACATGGTTACCTTATTTTTGATAAAGGAGGCAAGAATATACAATGGAGAAAAGACAGCCTCTTCAATAAGTGGTGCTGGGAAAACTGGACAGCTACACATAAAAGAATGAAATTAGAACACTCCCTAACACCATACACAAAAGTAAACTCAAAATGGATTAAAGACCTAAATGTAAGGTCAGACACTATAAAACTCTTGGAGGACAACATAGGCAGAACACTCTATGACATAAATCACAGCAAGGTCCTTTTGGACCCGCCTCGTAGAGAAATGGAAATAAAAACAAAAATAAACAAATGGGACCTAATGAAACTTAAAAGCTTTTGTACAGCAAAGGAAACCATAAAGAAGACAAAAAGACAACCCTCAGAATGGGAGAAAATTTTTGCAAACGAGGCAACTGACAAAGGATTAATCTCCAAAATATACAAGCAGCTCCTGCAGCTCAGTATCAAAAAAACAAACAACCCAATCCAAACATGGGCAGAAGACCTAAATAGACATTTCTCCAAAGAAGATATACAGATTGCCAACAAACACATGATAGGATGCTCAACATCACTAATCATTAGAGAAATGCAAATCAAAACTACAATGAGGTATCACACCAGTCAGAATGGCCATCATCAAAAAATCTACAAACAATAAATGCTGGAAAGGGTGTGGAGAATAGGGAACCCGCTTGCACTGTTGGTGGGAATGTAAATTGATACAGCCACTATGGAGAACACTATGGAGGTTCCTTAAAAACTATAAATAGAACGACCATATGACCCAGCAATCCCACTCCTGGGCATATACCCTGAGAAAACCACAATTCAAAAGGAGTCATGTACCACAATGTTCACTGCAGCTCTATTTACAATAGCCAGGACATGGAAGCAACCTAAGTGTCCATCGACAGATGAATGGATAAAGAAGATGTGGCACATATACACAATGGAATATTACTCAGCCATAAAAAGAAACAAAATTGAGTTATCTGTAGTGAGGCGGATGGACCTAGAGTCTGTCATACAGAGTGAAGTAAGTCAGAAAAAGAAAAACAAATTCCATATGCTAATACATATATATGGAATCTAAAAAAAAAGGCAGGGTTCTGAAAAACCTAGGGGCAGGAGAGGAATAAAGATGCAGACGTAGAGAATGGACTTGAGGACATGGTGAGGGGAAAGGGTAAGCTGGGATGAAGTGAGAGAGTGGCATGGACATATATACACTACCAAATGTAAAACAGAGAGCTAGTGGGAAGCAGCCACATAGCACAGGGAGATCAGCTCGGTGCTTTGTGACCACCTGGAGGGGTGGGATAGGGAGAGTGGGAGGGAGATGCAAGATGGAGGCGATATGGGGATATATGTATATTTAAAGCTGATTCAATTTGCTATACAGCAGAAACTAACACAACATTGTAAAGCAATTAGACTGCAATAAAAATGTTTAAAAAAAAATGAATAAAGAAGGAGAATAAAACAAAATTTTGCGAAGTGGAACAAAATTTTGAGAGTTTGATAACTGGTGACTGACGTACAGGATCTGAGAAAACTAGATCCTAAGCCAGCAGTAGATAAAGACAAAAGAAATTTTAAAGAAGCAGATGCATCAGATGCTTTGGGAAATGTGGACAGAGAGGGGTAGAGCTTAAAAAAAAAAGGTTAGATTTTGTTTACAAACAAGTTAAATCCCTATACCTCTTCCTTTACTCCATGTTTGTGGGCAAATTCCCCTTTCTCACTACACATAAGACTGAAGTCTTATTATCTAAAGAAGGTGAAAAAAAGTTGACATACTTGAGGATGGATTCCCATACTCTAAGGAGGCGCTTTAAGTAAATGTATATATTCTAGAGACTGAGACTCTTCCCACACTATTTTCTTCCCTAACTAGGTTGGGTCTCAAAGTGCTAGCTTCTATACCTTCTCTTCTGAGCAATCTGGCTTAGCAAGAGAATAAAATAAAATATACATACAATGTGGAAGTGATAACTAGGTATATAACAAAAATTATCATCTGCTTCCATAGATTTGCCATTGGGAAGGGGCTGCCCAGCCAGAGTCATATTTCTCATCATCTTACAAATGTATATGCAAAATGATGGGATGAAATATGAGTGGAACCAATGTGCACCTCTTCTAGGCCTGGCAGGTCCATAAAACCTTTTCAGATAGCTTTCCTGCATGTTCCTTTCTCTTTTGACCTGGCTGAAATATAGACAACCTCCAAGGTGACCTTGAACAGCATGTATTAAAAATGGCAAAGCCTCTGTTGGTATAGGCCACTAAATAATTGTGCGGAGAAGGGATGTTCTCCAACATAATTTTTGTTCAATACTATTATATGAGCAAGAAATAAGTTTTATGTGTATTTTAGTCATTAAACACTTTGGCTTTACTAGGTACAGTGGATAGCATACCTAAGTAATATACACATTTTCACCAGCCATATTATATATAGTGAAAATCACAGTTAATATGCCTCATTCCTGAACTCAGAGATTCTTTCAGCTTTATAGTCACTATCTCTTAATCTTAAGCAGAAAAGAAATATACAGGACACTGAAAGTATAGCATGGAAGACAGTAAATAAAACAAGTAACAAGAAAAAAAGGCAAAATGGAGGAAATAAGACTATATAAGAAGAATAAAACTTTTTAAAGAACTATCATTAATGTTGTCAGAAAAATATAAAAAACTATTATGTCCATGAGATAATAACAAGATGCTACAAAAAGAACATCTATATAATCAGAAAAATTAATTTAATTGAAAATTAAATTAATGTCATAATAATGAAAATAAAAAGCTAAAAAAGTTGGAAGTTCAACTTGAGAAAATGCTTTCATAAAGCAGAGAAAAAGACAAACAAATGTACAACAGACGAGAAACTATGAGAAAGAAGAGAAATTTAGGAAATGCAAAATTCAAACAATTGGAGTCCATGGAAAGAGAAATAAAGAAGACTAAGAAGGGGCTTCCCTGGTGGCGCAGTGGTTGGGAGTCCGCCTGCCAATGCAGGGGACACGGGTTCGGGCCCTGGTCTGGGAAGATCCCACATGCCGCCGAGCAACTAGGCCCGTGAGCCACAATTACTGAGCCTGCGCGTCTGGAGCCTGTGCTCCGCAACAAGAGAGGCCGCGATGGTGAAAGGCCCGCGCACCGCGATGAAGAGTGGTCCCCACTTGCCACAACTAGAGAAAGCCCTCATACAGAAACGAAGACCCAACACAGCCAAAAATAAATAAATAAATAAATAATTTAAAAAAAAAAAAAAAGTTACCGTTCTTTAAAAAAAAAAAAAAAAGAAGACTAAGAAGGAAATTCATCAATGACATAATTCAAGGAAATATTCTGGAACTAAAGAACATGAGTCTCCAGAAAGAGTTCCCTGAGAAATCCATGAGTATGGATTCACACCACAGCATATTACTGCAGAATCCCAAACACTTGAGACAGGAACTTCTAGCTCTGGTTACAGATGGAGTAACTAGCATGGAACAATGCTCCTGCTGAAAACAATTATAAAGTTGGATAAAATATAAAAATTAACTATTTTTAAGAACAACATAACCAAGTAAAACATTAAAAAATAAATGACACCAAGCATAAGCATATGCATCATTTAACTAGATGATGCCAAATGTACAGGTATTTGGAAACATTTGGCTTACTCACTTTTTTTCTCACATTCTTCCAGATGGTTAAGATCATGTAGACATTTCCTCAGTTAATATTTAAGAAATGTTAAAATTTGTAGCATCCTCCTCCTTCAATATGGAGGTATAGAAATTAGAGTATTTACCTACACTTATTTCTCCCTAAAAAAACTAGCAATGATATTTCTGAGGTGGAAATTAAGTAAAATAAATAGTAAAGTAAAACAATGGGAAAAGCACAGGCATGGGAAGGAAGCATAGGTTTGAATGTTGGCTTTGAGGTGGAACATTCATCTATAAAACAGAGAAAATAAACCTATTTTAGAATGTTATTGTGATAATTAAATGAATATGTTAAAATATCTTCCTTAGTGTCCAGCCTAAAATATATACCTGATGTATGTCATTTCCCTCAGTCTCCCTGATAATCGATATCCTAATCCAAACAGCTTTTAGAATAATTTTTTTTCTATTTATCTAATTCAGAATTTTGAAGATAAATATACCAGGGTGGTGAAGAAGTGTGATAAAAGCTCAGAAAATTTTAAAATCCTTTTTAGGGTTAAAAGAAGAGATGAATTAGTCCCTTCCATGAATTCATCTAAAGCATATGTAGGTCAGGAAAATGATGCAGTCTGGCTCTTACATTGAGAACCTCCTTTCAATCTTAGAGAAAACATATGATTCTCACCTGAATCAACAAAGTAGAATTTGGACAAAGATGATCTTATTAACACCTGAATTTTGAGGATGATATTAACTCTTCAAGGACTTATTTTTTTAACCTTTTATCTTCATAAGAGGTTGCTGATGTAACAGCCCATCCAAGTGTCTTAATCAAAAGTCACCACTGCGTAAGTCACCTTGCCTTTTTCAGGTCTTCAGACTCCGGCCTAGAGTAGATAAAGCCTATAGAATTACATATTAAAGCAGATATATTTATAGCTTTGTTTTACCCACTGGGACTTACTGCTGAAAGTTTTGTCCCCACTCTATACATAGAAAAGGAACCATGGTTGTGGGCAACATCCTGACGCCTGGCAATGGCTGTTCAGGCTACCTTGCCTGAAGTGATGAGGAATGGTACCCTTGCACCTTCATCTTTGTTGGGGGAGGGGAACCCTTACCTTTCTTCCTCAGTGGGATTTGCCAAGAGCAGGTGTTCACATTCATTAAGCCTGTCTCTGTCTAAAAGACTTCTTTTCCAAAGGAGAAAGCACCTGATTTACTCTCCTAAACCAAACATTGATTTTTCGTCAGCTGAATCAACTTTTCTTTCAGCTACTCTTTCCAGGAGGTATCGCCACATTACGTAAGGCTTTCAAAAAGCAAAGTCCCTGAAAACATAATCTTGGAACCTCCCTGAGATGCCTTCATGATCCACAACAGAGACTTTGCTCCCTTAGGACCCAATGGGAAAAGTCTCTTTTTATCTTTTCTGAAACCGTGGTTAAAAGAATGGTCTTCTGTATTCCTCAGTGTCTTCTAAGCAAGGTCACTTCAATAAATCCCAAAGCTAGCACAGTCTAAAGTAAAATGTTACATCTTCGAGTGTACTTAGATGCTGTCATCAGAATATAAAAACTATGTAGTCAAAAATGTTTCTCTTTTTGCCTTTGATGTCAGAAATAGTGAAGCAAAATGTGTTTTGCCAGTTTTGTAGTTTGTACTTGCTCTGTTTCCCTTAGTGGGATCTTTGTACCTTTAAATGTCTCCTTTTGTTCAGTGCTTTAACTTCTAAACTTTTGAGTCTTTTCATAAATAGATGGGGCAATGTATTCATTTCTTATTGCTGCTGTCACAGATTACCGCAAATTTAGTGGCTTAAAACAACACAGATTTATCATCTTGCAGTTCTGGAGTTCAGAAGTTTAAAGTGGGTCTCAGTGAGCTAAAATCAAGGTGCTGGCAGGGTTGTTTCTCCTGGAGGCTCTAGGGGAGAATCTGGGTTTTGTTTTGTTTTGTTCTGTTTCTGTCTTTTCCAGCTTCTAGAGGCCACCCACCCACATTCCCTGCCTCATGGCCTCTACCTCCATTTTCAAAGCCAGCAAACAACACTGCATCGCTCCGACCGTTCTTCCCTAATCACACCTCCCTCAGACTCTGAAAACTTCTACCTCCCTCTTCACTTTTAAGGACCTTGGTAATTACATTGGGTCCAACCAGATAATCCAGGAAAATCTTAGCATCTGTTGATCAGCATCCTCAATTCCATTTGCAATCATAATATCTCTTTGTGATGAAATGTAACATATTTCCAGGTTCTCGGAACAGGGACATGGACACCTTTGGGGGCCCGTTATTCTGCCTACCACATGGAACACGTCTTAAATTAACAATGCAGAATTAATACTCACCAAATATATAAAATCTGGGTTGGGGAATAGTCTAGGCTCAAGAATAACAACCCAAATCCCCCTCAAAAAGGAGTGAGTAGCATTTGAAGTAAGATTACCAGACAGAAATCATCAGGCTGGGGGTGGGCATGGGAATGGATAGTTCAGTCAGACAGACAGCAGGAGAGGCCTGGGAAGCAGACCTTCGGCCACTAATAAAAAGGGCCAGGATGTCAAACTCCATGCCACTCCCTGGTCTTCCTCATCTTCCTCACCAGACCCAAGTCTTTTGTCTTTCACTGGCCACAGCTCTCTCTCAGGCCCTCATTCTAAGTCTTAGTACCTGATTGGCTGACGCTGGGATTCAGGAATGTGAAGGCAAATATTAAACAGAGCACCTGAGGGAGGTCTTTACCCACAGCACTAGGGGCTGCATAATTGATGTACTTAATTACCAAACATTTAATCTTAACCTAAATATTCAGGCTACCAGATTAGAATATTTATTCATTTACCAATCACATGGACTGCTGAATCCAAACATAAAAAGAATTCAGATAGATCCGGGGATCAAAAATACGGACATGTCACTGGAAATGTATGGCAGACTGCTAATGGACCTAATATCCATTCCCGTCTTTTTCCTTAGTAAGTACGGTAGTTTCCTTTTGCTGCTGTAAATATTTACTACAAACTTGGTGGCTTAAAACAACACAAATTTATTCTCTTATGGTTCTGGAGGTCAGATGTTGACATGAATTTTAAGGGGCTTAAAGTGTCTGCACGACTGGTTCCTTCTGGAGGCTCCAAGGGAAATTCTATTTCCTTGTCTTTTCCCGCTTCCAGAGTCCACCTGCATTCTTCAGGTCCTTACCCCTTATTCATTTTCAAACACTTCAACCTCTGCTTCCACCACCCAGTTCCTTCTTTGAACTTGCATCACACTTTCCAGGACCATTGTGATTACATTGAGCCCACCTGGATAACCCCAGATAATCATCTCATCTGAAGATTCTTAATCATACCAGCTAAGTCTCTTTTATCATCTAAAGTAGCATATTTGCAGGTTATGGGTATTAGGACATTAATATATTTGGGGGTCGGGGGCAGTATTCTGTCTACCACAGTAAGATAATCCTGACTTTTAGCTTAGTACAAGGCCAGAGGCAATAAAGATTACATACCACAGTCTCATTTGTGATTAGGTATGACTATATAACTAAGTTTTGGCTAATGAGATATAAGCTGAAGTGCTCTGTGAAAATTTCAGGAAGTTTGCCTAAGGGAAATTGGTATGCCCTCTGACTTCCTCCATCCTGATGGCTGGGATGCAAATACAATGGCTGGAACATCAGCAGCCATCTTGGATCAAAGAGTCAACCTTTGCAATGGAAGCCATATATAGTGTAACAACAAGATAGAAAAAATTGGGGTCTCTTCTGGAACACTGAAACAAGCTTGAACTCACTTCTAGACTTCTTGAATATGAGATAAAAATATATATTTCTGTATGTTTAAGCCATGATTACTTGAAATTTCCCATTATAGCCAGATTTAATGCTAACTAATACAAATGTATTTTTGCATTATATAAACTAGTATTAAACTTTCATATTTTAAAAAACTTATATCATTGGCTCTGTGTGTACAAAATACTTTTTGTAAGTAGAGGAACTTTATCATAATGACAGCTAATCTGTTTATATGCAAGGAGCCAAAAGGAGGTCTCTAGATAAAGTTGGATTTAGGAAGATTAAACATAAATTTATATCATTGGGTCACTTCATTATCACTACAATGAGTAAAGTAAAATCTTTTTTTTTTTTAGGCCACACCACACAGCTTGCAGGATCTTAGTTCCCCCACTAGGGATTGAACATGGGCCAAGGCAGTGAAAGCACCAAGTCCTAACCAATGGAGCCAGGGAATTTCCGGTAAAATCTTAACAAATTCATAGCTTCAAATGATTGGTCTAAATGCTAGCAACAAATATTGACCAAAGAACAATGCCAACTGAAAAAAAAAACTCCTTTAAGGGCCTTTGCATAGGTCTTCTGTCTCCTTGAGGAGGACCAGCCTAAGTTATCTTTTTAATCTGTGTACTAGAAAAAAAAAAAAGCTATGATTAAAAAATTTAAAAAGAAGAAGCACACCAGGACTGATATATATATTTTATCTTCCCTTTACCTAGTGGGATCTTGAATATATACTGCCTCTAGACTTTTACACTCAATTTATGAGCTCATAAAAAGAAAAATTATTTATTTGAACATGTCAACTTAGTACACATATATTCCCAGATAGAACTTCTCAAGCCAATTATTTCTATATTCAATTATATATGTTTCTATATTTAATTATATATGTATGTGTATATGTATATATACACACACTTCACTGAAATATGTAGTATCCCCAAGTAAAATATAAAGGCATAACGAAATTCTGTCTGCCATACATTTATCCCATTCCTACTCATTGTAGCATCATTGGAGGGAGAGCAGCTGGTTACCACCTTCTTAGTAATGTTTAATTTGTATATCTGTATATAATAGGTATAATATATTTCATACATGTGATATATATATACATTTATAGTAATGGTATTTGTGAAAGTTGTACTTTTGCTTCTCTATATATAAATTCTTCAAATGTTACATCTATATATGAATAAAATTTTAAAAGCAAGTAATACAGAAGATGATATTTAGGAGAAAATGTAATAAAATACTGTATTTAACCCATAAGAACAAACTTAGAGTCAAGATAACCAAAAGCATAAGAAAAAAACCAAGTTACAGATTGACTGGCATAATCCCTAATATCTGACTATTTTGCATCTACATAGATTATACCAGAGAAAACAGAATTGTAAAATGAATAGTAGTGGAGCATACACTGACACATCCACCAACTTACAAAGAATTGATGCTCCAAAAGCTTATCCGTAAGGTGACAGCCCAAAACTCTGAGCATGTTTTTGTTGTTTTTCCCTAACACTGTACCATAAAACATTTCAAGGTTTCAACAAAGTTGAAAGAATTTTACAATGAGTAAGTGTGTTCTCCCCCACCAATATTCTCTCATTAACATTTACTATATTCACTATATCATGTATCATCTCAAAATAATTAAATAATTACATTTTCCTTATAATGGCAGGCTGCTGTTCTAAGTCACATAAATTGAATTAAGCTTACAGCATGGCACTAATTTACATTAAGTTGTTTAACCTTCTCCAAGATAGTTTAAGGGGTAGTGTTACATTTGTGTAACAGAAAACTGGGAAATGAAAGAAAATAGAAGAAATAGACTATCCATAATTATATCACCAAAGATAACCAGAGTAAGTTTTAAAAAATTTTAAACACTTTAATTTTGCTTCCGTAGATCTCATTTTTATATATTAGTAATTATATTTAGCAATTTTTGTAACTCTGGTTGTCATTTTAAATTAGTAACAAATAGCATACTGAATATATGTCCCAAAATTTACTTAGCCATTATTTAACAATTCACTTGTAATGTAATATTTGGGTGGTTTTCATTTCTTGTTATCATAAAAATGCTGCAATGAAGAAGTACTTTGTGCTTTTTCTCCCTCATCCGTTCTTCCTTAGATTCAGAAGTGGAATTACTATTTCAGTAGAAGAAAAAAAAAATGTCTTACCTAATTCTTATTAAGTATTAATAAACACTCCACTTTTTATCTATTAATAAACATCCAGGTTTGACACCTAAGGATGGGAAAGAACAATGACATCTTCCCTTGTGATATTTAAGATCTGCCTCTTTCCCATTTCAACAAGAGTGTTCTATTTCATATTTCTTTACAGGGGGAAGTCTAATAATCCAAAAATACAGTATGTTTTTGAGGTATTTGGTGGGAAAAAAGCTAGGGGAAGTGTCTGTTCCTACAGATGGAGATTGAAAGATAGGAACATGACCACTCTCTTCACTGGAGAACCATCCATATGTCACAGGAGACAAATCAAGCTAACCTGTACTGAACTCTAATGCTGTTGAGTTTCAATTTGACTTAGAGTTTGCACTCACACACTATTAAAATTATGGAAAATAAAAACACAGAAAAATTGCAAATAATTTATGGCAGCTTTTATGTTGATTCTGCAGTGTGAGAGCTATGTAACAGTGAAAAGAGGAGTGAATTAAAAAGGACAGGAAATAAATTATTGAGTGAGAAATAAAAGTGAAAAAAAGTATCTAGCAGGTTCAATGCTAGAGAAAGCAGTACGTTAACAACCAAAGGCAGAGAAACATCAAAACCCGTCTGAGGTTACACATTCTAAGATCGTTAGACCATTATGATCTTTGCCTTTGATTCTATAACAGTCTTGCATGGGTGATTAAAAACTGTGATGTTCACACAATGGAGGAAAATTTCTTCAAAGTTATTAATAAAAAGCATTCTGGGCCCTGGATACATTTATCCATCCAAGGACATAATGCAACTTGTGAAAATCCTCTCAGTGACTATCATCAGAGAAACGGAAAGCTTATTTTACACCTGGCTGACAGGGAAAGATCTCCTCCCATCCCAGGGTCACACATGCAGGCTCGATATAGAATATTACATCATGAAATATTACATTAAAGTCTGGACATTGCCTGTATATGTCTATCCTCAGCCCCAAGACACATCATTAACATTCAACCATCACTACCTAAAACCTAAATATATCTTTTTAAACAATTTTATGAATACATCACATTGACCGGCTGTTAATCACCTTCTCTATGTGCTACATTTTCTCATTCTTAATGGAAATTCTCATCGATTACTTAATCTTGTTATGCTTTTGCTAAGTGAATTAATATGCTTAGGATATTAAATTGAAGGATCCCTGCTCATCTGCTCAAACTCTGTATTTTCACCAGGTTGACAGATTAGTTTCTAAGAAAAAAACATTAGCAATAGTCTCCTCCTTGCTATTAAACATGACATATGAAATGAAAATAATTTGAAACAGCTGAAGCAGGACGCTCCAGGGAAATATGTAAGGACTATGGTCCGTGAAATATGAATTCATATCATTGTGTTGAAATAAGGTTTGCTATATAGTTTACAGTTCGACGTAACTTTGGGAGAATTGTCCCATAATCACTAGAACGGAATGCATAGCAGTGGAAACGAGTTGCAGCTCTCCACTGATCTGAGCCAAGCACAGAAAAAAGAGACTGGAAACAGGAGAAGTGACTAAAAGGATAAGAAAACGATATTTGATACATTTTAATTATAATTGCCTTTTCGCTACAAATCATTGCTATTTTTCTAAAATCAATTAAATTTTAGTTTTTATGTTTGGAAATCACTGAGGATACTAGCCTAAGTCTAAGAAGTATCAGAAATTCATTTTCTAATATTTAAATTATTACAAACCAAATTGACTTTTTAAAAGGAAGCACCAAATCCTTAAATATTAGAGCTGCATACTGAAATATTTACAGATAAATTGATACGGTATCTAAGATTTGTTCATTTTAAATAATCCAACAAGGTGGGAGAATTGAGAGGAGTAGAGAAGACCAAATTAGCCATGTGTTAATAATTGTGGAAACTGGGAAATGAGTACAGGAGGGTTTTTATATTCTCCTCTCTATCTCATATAGTCATCACTCATAAACTAGTTCTTTTTTTTGTAAGGAAGCAACTCTAGAGCATTTACTTAAACCACCTCCAGTGATAACATATGTAAACATTTGTGAGAGAGAGAAACAAGGAAAGAATATCCAAAATGCTGAATGTGTTTAGTTTCCTAATAGACAAGAATGCACTCACTCTAGAAAGCAACACTAAAGACAGGAAAGGAAACACTCCACAGATGTCCCGATCAACAGGAAGAACCTAGAGAACAATGGGAAAACTTTAGAAGTAGTTGGGACTTCAGGAATTCCCTATTCTGATTCCTTCTGAGCAACTGTACCCAAGAATTGAAAGGTGACTTGTACTCCACATAGTTGGTGGTTAGTTTATTGATTAACGAAAGCTGTTGAGCACATATTATGTGCCAACCACAAACCCAGGTGCTGAGGACACCAAGAAAAGAAGAACAAAATCATCCCCTTTTGTGAGGGGGACACATATTCAAACCAATTAATTACAGTATGTGTATCAAGTAACGTAGCAGGGTTATGAATAATACTAGAGGAAACAGGAAAGAAAAACCTAATTCTTCAGAGTAAGACGATAGCAAATTTATGAAAAGGCTGGAATTAGAATACATGATTTCTTATTTCTAGTTTAAGGTTAACTTTGTCAGAAACCATTTGGTCTAGAAAGAAAAAAAATCTTACTCAAATTAGATTTTCAAAAAGATATATCATAAGGATACAGAGAACACAACTGCAAAAAAATATAGAAACAATTGCAGAAAATATAGAAACACAATTACAGAAAATATTTTAAAACTATAGGAATTTATCAAACAGCAACCCTGGGGCTATCTACTTTCTCATCTCCACATCTTTTTTTCTGCATTTGCTCCCATCTCTTTCTACAAACCAGCTCTCAGCTCACTTATACACTTTTATACGAACCATATCATGGCTACACTGAAATGAAGGGAAACATGTAATTCTAGTCCAGTCTGCTACAATTAATGGACTTAGTTTCTACCTGATACCAAATTCCCTTGAGAGGAAATTTTATTAGTCATATTGGCATCAAGCCCCGACCCTAAAATAATCTGCTGTGGGACGGGAAGGTGAGGCCATTGGAGCTAAGCCCTTTTAGGCTGTGGGTGAGGTGTGGTCTCTCAGAAAGGAGCCCTGTGATGATGACTATCTTGTGCTGAAGGGCTGTTACCACTACTTCCTTGAGAAGTGTATTATGGGAATCAATACGCTAACAAAAAACACTCTGAAACTGCTAAAAAGGAAAGTTCTCTTGTAATATTAAGTTACACAATGTTAGCATACGGTTGTCTTTTAGAAAAAAAATCAAATAATAAAACACCATAATTTAAAAGAGAGATTATATCCATTGATTTTGCCAAAAGAGATTGGTTGATATTTTTCAAAAGGTGATCCAAAATAAAAACGAAGGGAACAACAACAAAAATAGCACAAAAAGAGGAGGAAGTTTTGACTCATTTTAATGAAATTTCTCCAACCCCAATTCCTTAGTGTTCATAAAGAATAAGAAAATAATTAAATAAAGATACAAAAGCCCTTGTGCTACTACACTTAATCTTTCATAAATCTATGGAATTACATGATATTGTATTCAGAAAAGACAATGATCTTCAACACAGAAAAAAGTCACTAATGGTGCGTATCCCATATATTGATTTCAACAAAAATCAATCTGTGTGAGCAAGAAAGGGAAAAAAATTTTAAAAGCATATTCAAAATCAAGTGTACTTCATTTTCTTTACCAGGAGTAGTTCGATTGACACTTCAGACTATAAAACATATATTCGAAAATAGTTTGCAGCAGACATAGAGAACGGACTTGAGGACACAGGGAGGGGGAAGGGTAAGCTGGGATGAAGTGAGAGAGTGGCATGGACATATATACACTACCAAATGTAAAATAGATAGCTGGTGGGAAGCAGCCGCATAGCACAGGGAGATCAGCTCAGTGCTTTGTGACCACCTAGAGGGGTGGGATAGGGAGGGTGGGAGGGAGACGCAAGAGGGAGGGAATATGGGGTTACATGTATATGTATAGCTGATTCACTTTGTTATAAAGCAGAAACTAACACACCATTGTAAATCAATTATACTCCAATAAAGATGTTTAAAAAATTAATAAAATAAAATAGTTTGCAGCAATAATGAAACCACAGGAGGGCTTATGTGTGCAATAAGTAATCTCAGACTAGCAGAGAGAGAATTAGGAATTAGGGATAATCTCATGCTGGGGGAGAGATAACCCTGAAATTTTGTCTTGCCCATAGAGTACGGGAATGAAGTGATAATCACACATATTTTTTTCTTATTTATTCCACCTTTTTCATTTCTATTCATTCATTTTTACAACTAGTAGTAATTGCAAAATAGTTCTTACAGCAAAACAAACTGGGTCAAAAAGGACACCAAAAAATAAGAACACCAAGGAAAAATTTGTGACAAGACATCATTTAGACGTGTCAAGTTACAAGTTTCAGAAGATTGTCCAGGCAACTCATGAAAGGGAATTCTGGGAAAAACAGAAACTTAAGAACTGGCTGACAAAAAACTCTCTGCCAAAAATGAACTGAAAAGACCAAATAAAAGCTAGAAGAGAGGGAAACCCCTCCAATACTGAACCTAGTGAAGTATTAAAGTCACATGCCACAAACTTAAATGGAATTTTATCAGATACAGCACAATTTGGGCTGAACTGGAAAAAAAATAATGTAACCTGAAACACACCCCTTTCCTTAAGACAGCATTTTATTTTATGATAAAATAACTGGAGAAAGTCCCAATGAAGCTCACTAATTACTCACCCCCCACCCCAGCTTGGAAAAACAAGATAAGGGGATGTTACACTTGACATGGGAGAGAAAGGCTCCCCGTTCCCCACCACTGATCAACAGCCTTCCAAGGCCATGGCACCTGAGCGTGTGCCCATCCTCTAACCCATAATCCCATCAGAAGGCTGGATTTGTCTCATGATTGTCAAAGACCCATGCTTAACCAGAAAGGCAAGATCTGGGGGTGAGCTGATGTTATCAGAAATAAGAACAAACCAGAAGTGATTTTACACTTAAGAAAATAATTTAAGAAAGTTAAAAAACAAACAAAACCCACAACCTG
Source organism: Balaenoptera physalus (assembly GCF_965194825.1). Lineage (NCBI taxonomy): Eukaryota > Metazoa > Chordata > Mammalia > Artiodactyla > Balaenopteridae > Balaenoptera > Balaenoptera physalus. The sequence goes on along the minus strand of NC_138891.1, from coordinate 118,635,209 downwards.
TATCAGAACTGAAAATGGCCATAGAAGTAGAAAAATGCAGAGTCAATATTGCAGAAAACCTAATCCACAGGGTGAAATCCTCCACAACACAGAGGGGAACAAAAATGAAAAAAATAAAAATGTTCTATGAGAAGATATGAAAATGAAAGACATAATGGTGATGGAACCTACAATGATTGTTTTTGAAAAAAGAAAAGAACATGACAAATGGAACTGAAAAAAATAGTCCATTAAATAATAGATGAAATCTTGAAGAAAGTGAAAATGTGAATCTTCAGATCAAAAGCGTTCATTATGTGGTAGGCAAAATTGATAAAATACAAAATCCAGAGAGTCTGGTAAAATATTCAAATTTAAGGATACATTAAGGATTCTACAAGCTTCTGCTCATCAGTATGACTTAATAGAAGTCTACATTCACCTACGTTTCCTTGGAAACTTCGCAGAACAAAAAGATACTCATAAGAACAAAAATCAAGCAGGTGCCAAACTTCTCCATGTACAATATTAGATGCCAGAAGACAAAATAACTAACAGCTAGAGATAACTGACAGAGTATGATTCCAGAATTCTATTCTCATTCCTGTTGACATTTATTTAATAAAGCAACAAAAAGACTGAAATATACAAGAAATTAGAAGTTATATATCTGCATTGTTTCCTTTTTATGGAGGAAAAAAAAAAACTATCTGAAGAAATCTAAGAATGAGTCCAAATATAAAACTAATGATTTTTGAAGTTGATATAAATTTTTTTCTATAATAATTTGCTACATGGAATTGTTAGTTTGGATTTTAAGACAAGAGTCTTGGTAAATTAAATCAGATCTTTAGTATAAATTATGTTGTCTTATATATAAATTGAGAAAAACTTAATTCAGTAGTATCAAATGGCGGGGGAGGGGGTCACTGGGGAGAGGTTGGAAAGAAAAATGAGTTTGTTGCAACTGTGTCTACTTCAGCTTAGTAGACACAGTTGCAACTTCAGCTCACTTCCAGGGAATTTTGATCTTAGTAGACACAGGATGCAACTTCAGCTTACTTTCAGGGAATTTGAGCTTCAAAATCTGAATATTTTGGTAGTTGTGCCACAGGTGATTTGCAGCAGGAGATAATTTCCTGGGATGTCTATAGTTTCATGGCTTGAGGGCAACCTCTATTTAAATAATAATAAGAAGAAGAAATAGTAGTAGTAGTAATAGTATCAGCAATAGTAGTGGTAGTAATGGTAATAATGGTGGTAGTAGTAGTAATGGTAGTAGCAGTAATGGTGGTAGTAGCAGTTGAGTAATGGTAGTAGTAGTGGTGGTAGTAGTAGTAATAGTAGTAGTAGTGATGGTAGTAATAGAGTAATGGTAGTAGTAGTAGTGGTCATAGTAGTGATAGTAGTAGTAGTAGAGTAATGGTAGTAGTAGTGGTGGTAGTAGTAGTAGTAGCAGTAGTAGTAGTCACTCCCTGGTCAGAAAACTCCATGACTTATAGAAGAGTGGCAGTGACCATCTTCCCTCCTGCCCTGTGCCTGCACCACAGCTCTGCTCCCTTTATCATCTAATTATCACAGATACCTCTCAACAGATATGTCTTATTTCTGCCTTACCATCTGATTAAATAAATATATTTACAGTGGCAACCAAGTATTGAACTCACTTTTTTAAAGTAATACGCATGTAAAAAAGGTTATACTCTAAAATGCCAGCATTAAAATAATACACCATATATTATAAAATTCAATGTGAAAATGATCATTTTAATTAAATAAACTGAGGCCCAAATCTCAGAGCATATCAACAAAACTTGAGATGTTGAGGGAGGGAGGGGAAGAAGAGAGGAAATATAAATGTGCTAATTGTCTAAAATTGCATAGAGGAAATTAATACTTTTAATTTCTGAAGTTGACAGGTTGCTAAATACAAGTTTGAGAATGTTACTGAAATCTATAAAAATAGCCTTTATAGAACAACAATAACATCAAAAGGCTGAGCACCTTCCATTAATAGATGACACAGATCTGTAGCAAAAGGTAGTGTTCCAGTTGTGCTGGGTTACTAGAAGATAAGGCAGGTTATTTCTATACTCCTAAATCTACCTCACGGGAAAACGCATGAAAGACTCGGGGGAGCAATATTTAAATCTCAGAAATATTCATTAATCTGACATAACTGGTGAGAAAACAGAGTCACTTTAACTATAAAAAGAACTAATACTGATCACAAATCAATATATATACCTATATAAAAGGGATGTGATGTGAAATATTTGCTTGTGGCAAACACCCAGGACAGGGAATGACTTGGACCATCTTCTGTCTCCTCCTGACCACATTTCCCCACCAAAACATAAATATACAGATTACAAAAAAAAAATCAAAACTCTGAATTCCAATTCAATTGATTTCAAAGGATTTCAAAGAGAGTTTTCCCCAAACTCTGCCCAAGTAAATCATTAACTTTCAAAGAACGAGAAGTTCCTCTTTGCAATTTCCACAGTAAACTACAAGAGAAAATAATCAGCAGTAGAATAAAAGAGTGGCGTCCTTGAGCCAAATGGCCATTAGAGGAGTCCTCTGTCTCCCAGGAAGGACACTGACTTTGTATCCATGTCCTGCTCAGTCACTGACTGGGAGCAGCTCATAGGAAGTGGGGCTCTATCACAAACATGCAGTAGATTTTGCAGGAGCTAGGGCCCTTAGTGAGTTACACTTCCTATGATTGGAGATCTGTGAATCCATGATCACCAAGCATTTAAGGCTTTGAGGAATAAATAAGTTGCATTAATAAAAATTTAGAATGGTATTTCCAAAAACTTCTTCTGTTAGAAAATTATTTTAAAATACGAGTTTAAGCATCTCTCTCTCTCTCTCTTTCTCTCTCTCTCTGTCTGTCACACACACACACACAGTCACACACATTGTTCTGACATTATATCAACCACTGACACATTAGCCCCTGAGGAAGAGTGGAAAGGAAGTGGATCTCATTCTATGACTTTACCATCCATAAAAGGATTATACTAATACAAATATGTAGATTGCTTGCCCTTACCCTAAGGTTGTTTGAAATCTAAAGGGGAAATGGACCTAACATTTTTTCTAGATGTATTACATATGTTATCTCATACCTCCTCGTAACACTATTCTGATATATGAATAATTATCTCTATTTTCAGAAATGAGGAATTGGATCTCCAATGATTTTTTAAATTGGCTTAACACAGTCATTAGGTTTTGAATCTAGGTCTTTTGGGCACCCTTTAAATTTATTCTACTGTACTCCCTTGGAATGATCCCGTTTTAGACTTAGAAGAAATAGAATTCAAATTAAGAAGGAAGTGAAATTTTACTAAGCAATATAATTTACATTTCTAAAAGACATAAGAAAAATTCAGATAAGCATTTTGCTGTAAAAATTCTCAGAGAAAGGAATTCATTACATAAGCTATGAAAAAGAAAATAGATGAAATGTAATATTTAGCAATTATCAACAGGTTATTGATCCCGGAATCCTTATTAACCTGTGTAAAAACAAGAATAAAATCTCCACACCATGGAAATATTAAGAGATTGGATAGGTATACGTGCAATGACTTGACACTAACTACCTGGAGTTAGACCAAACTTCACAGGGTAAGAACGCAGTTCTCCACACAACTGCCCTCACTTCAGAAGCCAGCCACAAGCTTGAGAGTTCCCAAGCCACCCACACTTCTGACCAACTGGCTAAACTTTGGGGGGGGTTTCCACTACCCGCTCAGGTTCAATAATTTTCTAGAGGAACTCACAGAATTCAGAAAAGCAATATACTTAAAATTACAGTTTTATTATAGCGAAAAGGATACAAATCAGGACCTTCACAAAGAAGAGACACATGCGGGAAGTCTAGGAGGGTCCATCCCCACAAAAAAGTGAAGCTTCTAGTGTCACCTCCCCATGGAATCAGGACACATCACTCTCCCAGCACATGACGAGTAACACTACACAAAGAGTATCACTAACCAGAGAATCTCATATGAACGTCAATATCCAGAAATTTTATTGGGTTTTCATTGTGTAAGCATAATGATTGAATCATTGGCCATACACTTAGACTCAATTTCCAATTCTTCCTCCCCTCCCTGGAGGTCAGGCTGATATGATGTGGTTCAAAACCCCAACCCTCTAATCACATTGTTGGTCTTTCTGGAGTGGCCAGCTCCTACCCTGAGTCATCTTGTTAGCACAAATTATCTAGGGGTTCTCCACAAGTCACATCAATATCATAAACTACCAGGACCCATCACGAATAACAGAGACACTCCTATCACTCAGGAACTTACATGTCATTAGAGATTGCCTCCCAAAAACAAGGGCCAGCCATGTTTTTTTGGGTTTTTTTTAAATTATACAACAATATGTATATCACTTTACTTGGTATCCAGCAAATATTGTTGTTGTTATTGTTGTTGCTGTTAATATTCTTAGGATACTAATTTGAAGGAGAAAGTTTAAAACAGATCTATGATTTCTCTTTTAGCCTCAGAGACAGTTGAGGGATTGACCTTTGTTAAAATCCTCTTTGCACATAAACTCAAGGAATCAAAGGAGTATACTAGACCTAAGGTTAATAAGAATTTATCTGAGGTTACTATTTTCCAGACTATACACTTGCACATCATTATTGATACTGTTTATTGAGTAACACATAAAAGTATTGAGATTCTGCTGCACTGGAGAATGGGGGCCAGTCATGTACATTTGAGGAGGATGTCATGTACATCTTCAAGATATAAAAGCTGAAAGGACTCACAGAGCCTAAGACTTTCCTGAGTTGAGGTGGTTCATACTTGGCTTATCTTGTCTCATGTGACCATATTCATCTCAACAATGAAGTAAGGATATCAGAAGACATACCTAGGAATCCCAAGACCTCTGATTTGTTGTTGCCATTACTGCAGGATATGTTGGCCACCACATATCCTGTCCTAATGCTAAGAAAACTTAGATCTGGATAAAACTTATTTTGACTTGTGAATTTAAGACTCAATTGGGGGCTTCCCTGGTGGCGCAGTGGTTGAGAATCTGCCTGCTACTGCAGGGGACACGGGTTCGAGCCCTGGTCTGGGAGGATCCCACATGCCGCGGAGCAACTAGGCCCGTGAGCCACAATTACTGAGCCTGCACGTCTGGAACCTGTGCTCCGCAACAAGAGAGGCCGCGATAGTGAGAGGCCCGCGCACCGCGATGAAGAGTGGCCCCCGCTTGCCGCAACTAGAGAAAGCCCTCGCACAGAAACGAAGACCCAACACAGCCATAAATAAATAAATAAATAAATAAATAAATAATTTTTTTTTAAAAAAGAGTCAATTGGAAGCCCAGAGCACTGCTACTGCTCAAGCAGACTGGGCATTACCCTAATATTCTGTGAAACACTGTGAACTAACCTTTTCACGAATGTGAAAATCCTATAGAAATCCTAGACAAGCAAATTCAACAGTTCTATAATGCGTTTAATGGTGAGAAACCATCTCAAATTGGCTCAAACATAAAAAGAAATGTATTAGCCTATATAAATTAAAAGTCTAGAAGTAGTGTGAACTTCAAGTGGAATTCCATCTGGGTCTGTCTTAGTTCTCTGATCTAAATTCCTCTTTTTTTGTACTGGCTGGTTTTGTCTTGGGTACAAAATAGTTGCAGTTGTTCCCAGTATGACATCTTTTCATAAAACCAACCAGAGGAAGGTCGACATCTCTTGAGTAAAAATACCAAATGAAATCCATGGTCTTCACTATACAGATGCTTAGATGCTACCCAACTCTGAACAGTCACCAGTCAAAAGGGTGCTATGCACTAATAGTTTAGGCCCAGCCTTCAAGTTCATCACTAAACCAAACATTGCTGCACTGGGGATAGAATTAAGCTTGTTTGGTTACTTTGTTTGTTTGTTTCAAGGATAGGGGTGAGAGTAGATATAATAAATAATAGCTCTTTACTTCCTTCCCAAGTTCAGAAACAAATGAAAAATAACACATAAGGGATAGACATATGGAGAGCAAAATGTCAATCCTTTTACTTATATAGACAGAATGGAGAATATGGCTTGGGCTGTGGCCCAATGGGTTTGCTCACATTTCAACCAAAGATCTCTGGAGACCCTCATTAAGGCAAAACCTCTACTACAAAGGTTATCCATGCTGCCTTGCTGAGGGGGAGAATATCTAACAAGAAAGAAAAAGGTTGAGTTGAGAACACTGGATTTCTCCTTCCAACTCACAATCAGCTATTATCTTTTTCCATAGGGAAGACTGAGTGAGGAGTGGAGAGTGTTACTGCACCTGAAATCTCTCCATATGGAAAAATGAAGCCAAGAACCGGAAGATTCTTGACCCTCTTCCCCAGCCATGATGATGATTACCTGGGGTCAATAAGGGCCTTCTCCTTCAAAACCACATAGCTGTTAAATCTGAAGTCCTGTTAACAATGGGTAAACAGAGAGTTGATGCCAGGGGGTTAACTGGCTCTGTCCACCATAGATAATATATGAGTATATCATGACAGAGACGTCCTGAAAAACATGACAGACACACATTTCTCTCTGCTCCCTCCCCAAACCTGACTGAAATGGCACTTACATAGTTTAAAAAAATAAAATCATTAACCCACAAGGACAAAGAAAATGACAAAGGAAATAAAAGCACTCTAGTGAAGTCAATAAAACTTTGGAGGCATATGGATGAAATAACAGTAACAGAAATCTAAGTGACTTTTTGGAGAGAAGCCAGGATAAATAAGCCAATTTATGTCATAAAACTCCAGAAAGACTCAGGAATTAAAGGTACCCAGAGGAAGGGATATAGGGGTGTGGGGGTAAAGCATAAAAGAGAAAGACTGGTAGAAAGTCTGAAGAAAAAGTATTGCTTATATGCCCCTTCTGAGACTGTGATTAATCATCCCTCACCACAGCCGAAGTGTCGATTTCTGGAGAAACTGTGTCATAGAGCAGAGAAACAGTTGACAACAAGGATGAGATAGAGTATTGCCAAAGAAGGAATAAGTGAAAGTCTGCATGCTGAATTAGGAGAACACCCCTCCAAACCCCATCACTACCCAGACAACTACCTCAGGCTGAAGAGTGCTGAGAAAACTGACCAGCATATTGGGAATATTGGGCATCCCTTTCTAACCACCCGTCAGTAAACACAAGTCAGCAAGCCTTGCCAAAGCAGACAGAGATTCTCATAAGCATTTTGGAAAACTCTTAGACATAAATAGATTGCCTAAGTTATTACATATTTGAGAAAGGCCTCTGTCATTGCAGATATTTTTCCTTCCCCTTTTTTTCAGATTAAGAAAAAAAAAAAAAAACAGTATATGATATTGAGTAGAATGGTAGAATATCATGATTTAGAAAATTTAGCTGAGAAATTCCATAATTGCTCAATGGAAGGACATCACAATCAACAATCTAAGAAATGTTTACAAAAATATAGTAATCCCAATAAATACCATTTAAAAAACACTTGTTCAAATTCAAGTTATTTACAAATAAAAACCAGTGAAAATGGAAATAAAATCTAATTACTTGTCATGATAATGTATGACTATCCTGAAACAACTGTCATCATATACTGAAAGGAAATGTACATATGTACAAGAAAGGAAGAGACACATCATTAACAAGAAATAAAACTATTACATGCAGTTAATATGGTATAAGATAACAATACAATACTCATTCCTGAATAACCAAATAGGATGGTAAAAAAATAAAAATGTATTTCATCACAATATTAACTAACATAAATTATAATTCATAAATCTGAATGAGAATATATATGACATGCTTTGCAAAAACTAGAAAGCTTTATTGGAAGAAAACTGTATTTGACAAAATGTAAAGAAATGACACGTTCCTGGATAGGAAGATGCAGTCATGTATAATACTGGTTCTCTTCTAAAACAATACGAATGTTTAATAAAAACTCAATCAAAATCAAAAGCTCTTTCTTGGACCAAAACATTCAGATGATAAATTGTACTTGGACTATTAATTAGTAAAGAATATCTCAGAATAGTCTCAGAAGAAATATAATGGGGGAACTAGATTTATTAGATATTAAAATATGCACTAATCAATAACTAAAACAGTATACTACAAAAATCAACACATTACATTATATTGAAAAGTTGGGAAAAGTAAAAATTAACCCATACATCAAATTTTTTTTAAATGTTTTGAATTAAAATAATAAGATAATAGTTCTGCATGTTTGGGGAAAAAATCTATTCAGATGATCACAAAAAATAATAGCTCATCCCTAAACATTTTGGCATGCACTATGTATCATTATATAAAACTTTAACAATATCCAGCATGCCCCAAATAAAATAAAACTAGACATTTAGCCCATAGTGTAGTGGTAAAGTGAAGTGGTAGTCAATAACTTTTGAACTATCTAAGAAAAAAACATATTTCCTTCCCAAAAACCAAGTGAAGTTATATAAAATTTTGAAATTTCTGAATTATAGCCATAAATAAAAATTCAAAGTCTTTAAAAAATCTAGAGGAAAAGTAACAGAAATAGATTAAAATTTAATTATAATTCCTGTTTTACAAATTAAACTCAGGATACAAATAGGCAAAGCAACAAGCAAACAATTATAAAGAATACTATTTTAGTAAACAAATTAAAATGTTTAGCCTCAATCATATTTCAAATGTAAATTGTAAAGTCAGTGAATAATTGTTTACTACATTAGTAAAATTAAATGAGGCATGCTTTGGCAAAAAATATCTTAAACTTGGCACAGTCGGGAGAAGGTCAACATGTCCTTTTTCAAGAATGACACAGAAAAACATGAAGCATTTCATTTTTTAAGAAATGCACTAAGAATACAGAATACAAGTCTCAGTTAATTTAAAAATGATAAAATCGTAATGAAATAGTTCACCAAAACATGAAGTAATTTGGTATTTATTGTAACTGTGAAAAAGATTTCTATTATTAATTCAAATCAATTAAGCATTTACCATTTATTTAGTATGTGTTAGGCATTATTCTAGTGCTACAGAAAATTAAAAGTTGAGCAATAAATACATAGTCTTATGTCTCTAGGAGCATATGATTTTCTGTGAGACTAGAAGTGGGACTGTAAAAATAACAATAAATGTTAATTAGATGGAATTACAATTAATTACAATTAATACATAATGTTAGAAATAACAAAACTAATATATATGCTGTATTAAGAGATTTAAATTTTTAAAAACCCTTTTTATAAAGAAGTTTGGCATTTCATATAATGAGCCATAAACATTTCATAACCATACTCAGTAATACTATTTCTGGAAATGTAGTCTAAGGAAATACATCCAAAAGGAGAAAAAAAAGCCTCATTAATTAATTTGTTTATTGCAAAGTTATTAAGCAGTAAGAACCTGAAGGGTGTTCTTTGGAAAACTGGTTACATTTAATAGTCATTATGAAGATCATAGCAACCAAGAGGAAAACTGTGAAACATACATATGTATAGAAAACTCGAGATACATAATTTTAGTACTACGTTAAATATGTTTTAAAAGTATAAATGTGGAAAAAGTCTGGAAGGAAATAACAATGTAGAGATGCATATGCTTGGATTAGGGGTGATTTTCATTTATATTCAACATTTTTTAGCTTGCCAAAAATATAGACTTGCCCCGGGCAAACATTCTCTAGAGCTGGATTCTTTAATGATTTTAAGACAATATAAAACAAAGGAGTTTTAGACCCTTTGCTAATACAAATTTTAGAACCCCAGATTCCCACTGTTTTATTTTCACAGAAGGCCTTTTAGATTTACATCTTAATTTGTTAAGCAGTTAACTGCAGGAGAACCAGGTAGCAGTGAAGATGGTTAACAGAGGGAGGGCCTACAGGCTTTGGCCAGCCCTACTCTTAGTTCCTTGAAATTTGACTCTTGTCTCTCAATCGTTCAAACCTGGACTTGGATTGGGGGGTGGGGGGCTGAACTTCACCCAAGATTAAAGAATCCGAGGCAACGTGGTTTTGTCCAATTATGAAGGAAAGAGGAAGTGGAACACCATATTCGATGTTGTGTACGTAGGCAGAGGGAAAGGATAAACATTTTACCTATATTTTGCAAGGCATTCATTCAGAGATTTACCATGAATAACCTGATACCAGACAATAGCATCAACTGCGCTGTGCCCAGAAACAAATCCCCATCCACTTCCTGACTCATTAATTCCAAGAGTGGACACAGTCCTTTCCTTGACAACTACCCAAGCAGCACAACCAAGTGAAATGTCAAAGAAACCTCAATAGTTCACAGTATATGCCTCAAAGTTGCAGGTGTTCCACCTTCAATAACCCACATTAGGCACATTTAGTACAATCTCAACTTCCCTCTCAGGAAAATCATTTTTTTACTTACTCAAGGAAACAGCTGAAATTAAAGCTCAACTGACAATATACTAAACTAAGCACTTAATATCCTGATTGCAGATTTAAGTGACCTTCCTCTTTTTCCAAGGGCAAGAGATAATAAGTTACTTAACTTTGTATAATTAAAAGATCCACCTTGTTGTTTTAAGTCCATACAGTCTCAGATCACAAAGCAAAATCAACTTTACGACAAAAGAGAGCAGTTGGATTTTGATGGATTGGAAGTGGAAAAGCTTATTTCAGATTGAGGTGACTGAGGAAAAAGAACTCAGAAGCTTTATTCTGCTTTGTTGGTTCAGGGAACTATACTTGGTTCAGAGTGACACAGAGTTTAACGGGCCCAGAGAAACGCAGCAGGACATGCAGCTAGAGATTCAGGCAGGTACCTAGTCACAGAAATGTAAAGGTGCTACATGTTAACCTATGTTGTTTGCATTGTACAGGACAGGTGGCTGTTCCCAACTTCCTATTCATTGGAACACCCAGAGTGCAGGGCTGGGCCTATCAGGCCTCGGGGCATGCCATCAGCTGAGCCAGGGTTGGTTCAGGAACTCAGCTTATGCCATTCTGTGTATGACATTCCCTAACCAGAGACCTGACTTAGAACATGTATGTGACCTAGTTTGGAAAAAGATGCAAGATGCAAGGGTTTCCTGTGGACTTAAGAGGATGAAGTTTTCTTGACCTCAGCAGAGAACCACCGCAAGGTACTCATTCTTTGGTTGTCGTGCATGAGGATGACCACGTGGTATTGCTTCAACCAGTCTGCCACCAGCTGGGGACTCTACTGCTGAAGGATAAAGTCCACATAGATGAGAGCAGAACCAAAGAGAGAGAAACAGTTGGAGAAAATGACTTACACCTGCCCCAAATTTCTTCCTGTCTCTGGACTCTAAGGTACAGGAACCAATAAGCAGAGCAATATTCAAAATATGAAACAACCTGTATGCCATGATATATATATATGCATATATGTAATGTAAATAAAACTCACAATGTATATCAGTCATAAAATCATTCTAATAACTTCCAAATTGTTTCTTGATTTTTAGGGAGTGTTGTCATGATCTTTTCTTTGATATGCTGCCTCTGACTAAATGATGCATCTGTTTAAGTCATATTTGACCAAAGAAACTTCTTCCAAAAATTCCCCATAAAATTATGTGACATAATCTAAATAGAGAAATATAATTCATTATATTGAATCCTCTCCATGTTTCTGCCAAACTAACAAAAATTATATTCAAAATATGTCTAACTTACATACTCTGTGGTTTTTATATATTAAATGTCTATTACTAAATTCATAAAAATTATTTATTGGAATATAATATTTAATTACTTAGCCTTGTTAATATTGATTTTTATTAATCTTCAATCCATAAATAAACTTAATATTATTTGAAAAGAATTCAACTCAACAAACTGAAAGAACTTAGATGTTTATTAAATATTTCACTTGTGATATCACTTTTATGTGATTTATCAATGAATGTTACAGTCTTTTATTAGAATTATTTTGTTTCAAATGTTGTATCCCATGCCTTTATTTCTAGATCTTATTCTCTTTCCTAGTTTTCTTTCTTTAGTTTATATATTTAATAATTTTGTCATGCATTAAATTAATCAGACAGCTTTAATAAAACAACTTTTTTCTTGTAAAACTAAACAAAGTCGCGAAAGATGTACTATTATTCAAACTCAGATCTCTGGGAAAAAAGTCCACTTTCCAAGTTCTTAATTATTCCCATTGCAAAATTTCTATTACAAATGACTATTAGAAGCTTCTTAAAATTTCCAAACCACATTTGCTGCTCTAGTGGCACAGGCTGCCAACAGAGTTACAAATAACCCTTCCAATTTTCAGAATGTCAATTCCCGGCAAGTTAGTAAGTCATTTAATTCTCTCTGCTGTGTATCTAATATATGATGATAAAGATAAAGTTCATCAAGAAAAGAATTTAATGATGTGTTATTTACATATTCTATTGCCTTACCCAGAAATAACTGAATGTGATAATGTACTGTCAAATTAAAACATCCAGAAATTTTAATAAGAATTCCACTTAAACTCCAAACTTTCTCCTTCATATTACATTGATACCACCACGTGAAAATATATCATGCATATTTTCATGCAGATGTTTTTCATTTAAGTTATTTTTCTTGAGCACCAACAATAAAGATTGATAAGTTATTCCAGATGATATTCCTTCTAATTCCATAATCAATGAAAACCACAAAATTATCCTGTCTTTAACTTTACTAAGTTAATCATTAATCACTTTTATGTGAAACAACTGAAGCCTCATCAATGATAATTGAAATTCTCCAGTCTTGTGCATATTTTTCAAACAATGTGGCAAAGTTCCAAATATGTTTCCAAAAGTGATTACATGTTTCCTCCCAAGTGGAGCCATAAATCTGGATTACAAAAATAGGCATATATTAGTATTATTATTTGTGAAATGCTATTAATATTTTATAACTAGACATGTTTGAATATTTTTAATACAAAATAGATAAAGTTCTGATGATACTTTCTAAATTTTAATTTACTTTATTGATACTCTTTGAAAAAATACTTTCGGCAGTTTATATTATTTCAAATGTTTTATTATGTGACGCTTGATGTGAAATTATATGAAACTGAACTGATGATTAATGATTTACCCCTTTGATGTTTGCAAATTTTCTCCATTTGAACCATGAGCTTTAATAAAACATGATTAACATTCTGATGAAATACATGTGTTTAGCACTTTCAACCTTTATTGACAGAAAATTTAGCTTTTTTTTTTAACATTTTTATTGGAGTATAATTGCTTTACAATGGTGTGTTAGTTTCTGCTTTATAACAAAGTGAATCAGTTATACATATACATATATCCCCATATCTCTTCCCTCTTGCGTTTCCCTCCCTCCCACCCTTCTAGCTGGTCACAAAGCACGGAGCTGATCTCCCTGTGCTATGCAGCTGCTTCCCACTAGCTATCTATTTTACATTTGGGAGTGTATATATGTCCATATATACACTACCACTCTCTCACTTTGTCCCTGCTTACGCTTCCCCCTCCCCTGTCCTCAAGTCCATTCTCTAGTAGGTCTGCGTTTTTATTCCCGTCTTGCCCCTAGATTCTTCATGACCATATTTTTTTTTTTTTTAGATTCCATATATATATGTTAGCATACTGTATTTGTTTTTCTCTTTCTGACTTACTTCACTCTGTATGACAGACTCTAGGTCCACCCACCTCACTACAAATAACTCAATTTCGTTTCTTTTTATGGCTGAGTAATATTCCATTGTATATATGTGTCACATCTTCTTTCTCCATTCATCTGTCAATGCTTGCTTCCATGTCCTGGCTATTGTAAATAGAGCTGCAATGAACATTGTGGTATATGACTCTTTTTGAATTATGGTTTTCTCAGGGTATATGCCCAGTAGTGGGATTAATTTAGCATTTTTTAATGCTCAGAAGCAATGATACACTACTTGTACATTTTGTTGAAATAATCAAGTTGTATTTTATTCAAGAAATACAAATGGTTTGTTTTCTTTTGTATTAATTCTTGGACATTAATTCTTGGACATTATCAAAATACATTCTGGACTTTTTTGATTTTTTCCCTAACATCAGAAGATGTCCCAGGAGGCAGTTTATTATTTCATTTCATAAAGTCTTTCCTGTGTTCCTACAAATTTTAGAGATTCATGTTTATAACACCTGTTGCTACACAAACTCTCACCATCCCAATAGATTCTTACAGTAAGAGATACCTGTATTTCAAAGCAATAATGATAATTACTTAAAAGACAGTGACAAAATGCTGATTCTCCTAAAACATAGAATACTTTTTAGAGAATGCACGTTACATGATACTGATCTATTTAGTAGTCGGAACTGCAAATGTTTTGGATCTCACTATAAGAAGAGAACTATTTACCAATCAATATTGTGAAATCAATAGATATTGTGACATCCTATGACAATTAACTTGGATTAACAAATTTGTTGTAGTTTGATTTTATCAATGGCCTCACTACTTCACCATTCTCTGCATCTATGTGTTTTTGCCATGTAACTGTGTAGTGCCATCCCATTCTGTCTCTGGGCTCCACCAAGTGACTTGCTTAGGCAATGTGATATTATTAAGTGTGATGCAAGCAGAGGTTTGAAAGTATGTGTGCGATAGGCATGCATTTGCTCCTCTGTCTTTACCATGAGAACAAACCGAGGCTAACCTTTTAGAGGATGGCCTATGCGTGGAACAGAGCTGAGTCACTCCAGCTGTGCAAGCCAGGGACATCCCTGAGAGATGTGGTAAAGCCAGGCAACCTCAGAAAGACCCTGTCTGACAGACAGCTGACAGCAGCTACATGAACATACCCAGCTGAGATCACCTGAGCAGATGAGATCATCTAAATCTTAGAAAATCACAAGCTAAATGAATTGTATTGTTGCACACCACTGAGCTTTTGTGGCCATAGATGGCAGATGTAAGTTTTATAGCTAATTTCTATTTAATTAATTTTACTACTTACTGCCATTACTATTATAGTTTTTAGCAACCAATGAAAACATACTTTAAGTTTTAAAAAACTAGTATAACTATCCTGGTGTGAATTAGCTAAATATCAGCCAAGCAGTGAGTCTCAGAATTTAGCACTGCTTGGATGGGTTTTCTGTTACCTACAGCCAAAGACAACATAAATGACGCAATTTGTGCTTTCATCCTGGAAACAATAGGAAAGCATTGAGTGATGGCAACACTTCAAAGTCCCACAACTATAATGGCCAATAATTTGTCTACATTTTCTGCCCATCTGCTTGACCCAGAAGCCAATTTTCCAATTTGAATATAAATATCTTACCGTCTTGCTTTCTCTTCTGAGACAAGAAAGATCACATGACTTTTAACAGCTTAGAGTAGTCATAATCACTGAGATCAACATTTAACAACATCATATGAGGCCAGTAGAAACTCCAGATAAAATTTAACTTTTATAAGTTTGATAGTTACTGAATTAAAAATATTGGAGAGAAGATGTTGCACCTTAAGAGACTTTAAAAAACTATTATCTAGTAAATTGAAAATCAACATCTGTTCTGCATTTCTACACCTTTTAAGAGGAAAGAAACCTGATAAATATTATCTCAATTTTAGGAAAATAATCTGGGAAACAATTCACTCTGAAATATGACTTGTTTTAATGAAATGACAGCTAACATGGTGACTTCATCATCAGAATGAGGAAAAATAGCTTTTAAAATGTTGCACTTAAAAAAAAAAATGTTGCACTTAAAATTAAAACGACACCAATTATCTTTTATCCAACTGGCAAATATTTACAATAATGATAAACCTAGCTGGAGAGGGTAGCAAATGGCTACAAAAGTTTTGGAAAACAACTTAACAATGTGAATTACAAGGCTTAAAAATGTCCATTTTTTTGCCCAAATATAGATTGTATACTTTAGATACCACCCCAAGATTTAGCTATGTAAAATGACAACCATTTATTAGCCTATTAACTGGATAGTTCTGGTCATGCTGGGCTCACTCTGTGCATATGCCTCAGGAGCCACTCAGGGAAGCATCTCTGCTTCTGCAATTGACTGACAATTGGCTGGAGCAACAGTGGCAAATGGGTTACGTGTCTCTCATGGATCAGGAGCTCGGTTAATGACAGCTAGGATTCGATGAATCAGAACATAAGCTGCAAGGCCTCTTAAGACCGAGGCTAGGAACAGGCATGATAGTCACTTCTGCTGCATTTTATTGGCCAAAGCAAGTCACAAGTTCTGATTCAAGTAGTGGGGAACGGATTTCACTTCTTGATGGAAGAAGCTGTAAAATCACCCTGCAAAGGGGCAGGGGTGAGGGAGGCATTGAGAATTGTGGCCAATTTTGCAAACTACCACATAGACTCTGACAATATCTTCTAAGCAATTATCAAAAATATGGGGACTAGGGGCACTCAATGTACAAAGATGGTTATAGAGGTAAAATTAGAGGAAACAGCATTTCCAACCCTTGAGGAAAATGATTATATACATTATGAAAAGTTTACTTTGTGGAATAATATGCAGATAATATTAAAAATATAAGGCATGGATACTTGTAAATTTGAAAAACAAAGCAGAACTGAATGAAAGTAATGTGATTACAGTTAAATCAAACACTGAGGGGAAATACATCAAACTGTGCACAGTAACGTGTTTAGGGAGTAAGATTATAGATTTTTAATTAGCTTATATTCCTGAATTTCATTATTCTCTACACTGAGCAAGTATAGCCTCCAGGATATTGGACACAAAGTGATCACATGATAATACCCCCTCCACTATTCTTTTAGAAGATATTTTTAAGATGATACATGGAAAGTAACATCACACTTTTGAGTTGGGGAGGGATTTTTTTGAAGTCTTCCCCAAGTAAGAAGTGACCCACATGACTCAGAACACCAAATCCATCATGAGACTGAAGCAACCAGAGAGAACACAGGTGAAGACATAGTGCGTTATGGGTAGGAAGGCAGAGAAGTTCATTAAACAAGAACCACAGCATTCATTGAACATATAAGCAAGACCTCATTGCTATTAGCTGATGCTCCAAGTTCTACTTTGAAGGAGTACATAAGTAAAGATTAAGAAACTTTTGTCATCAGTAACTAGGGACCTGAAGCCAAAGCACTCATTCAGCTCAGCTCAAATTACACAAATTAGTAGCAGAGAAAGGATCAGAGGAACAGAAAAGTAAGCCTTTAACTACTCCAGCTAAGAATTATAAAGCTACATAGTGGGAATGATAATAATTCTTTATATATGCTTCATAACTTGTTGAATACAAACATATATATAAATAGTATATAGAGTCCGTAATCACAGTCACATTCAATAAGTTATGAACTTCTGAGGACAAAAAGTGTTCCTACCCTAGTAGAGCTGTAGCTTTGCTACCGTGTACCCATTACAGTACATTGTTAGACTCTGAGCAAGACTTTTTTTCTTCCCTAAACTACATGCTCTGTACATGTTTAGGATGATGGTCTTACAAGATTTCTTGTAGCATCAAACTTCTATGATTTGATGATTTTGCATTGAATAGTGGCTCACTAAATATTGGGTCCTATAGAGACATCTCATTTACTGCTTGGCTTGCTTAAATTAAGTTCTAGGATATAAAGAGGTAAGCACCTCTTCCTAGGGAATTTTGTCTCATTCTGACAGGAGTTGTCAAGTGCTTTTAGGTAGTTCTAGAAACAGGTAAACATAACATTAGGCTCTAGGCCAGAATTAATTTAATTTAATCATTACATAATGCTGCCTTTGTAGTGAGTTCTCCCTCATTGATTTCCCCTTAGGTCCCTGGACCAGAAACTGACAGCTCCTACTTTGCAACTGGACAGGTATTTTTTAACAAATGGCATTGATCTTGATACTTTGCAATTCCAGATAACTATAGTTATTGTGACAAACTAATCCATCCTAATCTTTAGCCTTTCCAACAGTGTGACACAAATAGTTAAGAACATTAGAATCATACCGGTTTGTGGTATTTTGTTATGGCAACGATAGGAAACTAATACACATAGTAAAAATGATAATATAGTTGTGGGTTACTGAAGTGCCTATATTTTCTGTTTAGGCCTTTGGAATGGACTGGGCCAAATTTTGAAATCACATAGAGTAATATTTCCTCCTGAGGCAATGTATTAGAAAGGGTTGTTTATATTTTATTACCCTGAATGTATTTTATTTATGGGAAAAAACACTTAAGGAAGAGTGACAGAAAAATAATAAAACTCTTTAGAATTCAGAGAGACACAAAACAAACTAAAAATCTTCTCAGGAAATGAAAATAGCTGAGAGCAACAAGACTTCAAATATACATCATGATGGACAAAGGAGATATTTTAAAATGAAAAAAATAAAACAAGCAAACAAGAGAAAGGAGAACACTGTTTCCAGTTCTGCTTTATGTTTTGATCATATCCAGTCTTATAATAATTCATTTTTTATCAGATAGACTTTTAAAAATAGACATATTTTATCAAATACATGAAACACCTTTAGTCGTTGAACATTTTTAAAGGTTTTTACATAGTTAACTTGATAAATTACACTATTTCTAAATGAAAATTTGGCCAATTCATTTTTATGCTACTTGAAATAAAGAAGATTGAAATAGTGACCTTTTCTTACTGCAACAATTTTAGTGATTGTTTTTTATGTTCCAAGGAGGAATTTTTTGTTTGCTATGAAATGTTTACTTAACAAGAAAACTAATATAATTTTTTTTTTTAAGAAGTGTTTAGAAGAACACCAAATCTCAAGTTTATCAATTAGGTAAAGAACAAAATCTGAATAGAAAAAAAAGAATCTTAAATGATTTATTTGGTAAATTTTAACAATCACACTGTCCAAGTAGTTATATAGGACTTATATGATAGAAGAGGAAAACCATATTTTGATAATACAGTAGAAATAGAACAAAAGCATTTATAGAAGTTTAAATTCAATTTCTGATCTTTCCCACAAAATATCTAATTCAAAACCCTACATATTTAAGAACACAACTATTTTTCTCATCCAAACCCCATTTTTTCATTTTACAGATTCTTCTTGCAGGCCATAAGTCAGTATATTAGGTTCCCAAATAGCCTCTAAAATCAGTACAAGCAGCACTAAAATGTTGGATTCTATTTAGTCTTTAAAACATATTGTGCCTTCTTTCTTTTAATAGCAACCTACAAAAATTTTGATTCTTAGTTAATATGACTACATGTAAATGAAGGTATGATCATACAATTCAAGTTAACAGTTTATACTTCTTATGTATTTCACAGATCACAGCATAACTACATTTTCTTTGTCATATAATCAATTCACAACTAAAAGTATATGTTGACATTACTATTTGTAAGCCGAGAGTATGGTTATCTTTAGTAAAAATATTCTTAAATGTTTTATCAGAAGTCAAAAATTCAACATAGCTTATAATGGAAATTTTAATTTGCAGTCTTCATTGGAATACTGAAACACTGTATTCTATTTAATTTCTGTACAAACCAGATTTTCTTACTTTATGTATGTTTACATCAGGCACAGATGAAGGAAAGAATATGTGAAAGAGAAGGAGAAGAACAAAGGTGAGAGGAGGGTCTGATCACTGAAAATCTTTGACACCACACAAAATGCATGGGAGTTTGATTTTGTAGGCACTGGGAAGCCATTGAAGGGTTTTACGTAGCGGAATAGCTTGACATATTTATAGTCTAGTAAACTCACTCTAGAAGCAATAAGGATGGTAGAATAAAGAAGAATGACCCTCAAATCAGGAAAAAAGTTACGCGAGGTATGAGGAAGTTTTAAACTATGATAGTGGTAAGTAAATAAGATGATTATGGATCCACTCTGGGAGTTAAGAGTAAGAAGTAGACACTTAGTCACTCTTTCTGACTTAATGGCTAGTGGGAAATGCTGACATAAGAAATACAAAAGTCAGAAGTGGTGTCAGGGTGAGAGGTGGAGACAAAGAGTTCAATTTGGCAAGACAGGACTGCCTGTGTCTGTAAGGAGCCAGCTAGAAGTGTCCTGTATTTTGAAATTTAGCAGTGTAGAAGTTGAAGATGGAAACCTAGATTTCATGATTACAGCTGATGAAAGACGGATGTTGGTTAGGACAGTTGTATAATTGCGAACATGTCGAAAACAATAGCCTGAATAATAGAAATCCTTGGAGAGTGGAGAAAATAAGAAAGAGAGAATCCAACAGAAGAGTCTGAGAAGAAATAGTTAGAAAGGTTAGAAGAGAAACAGGGCAGAGTAACATTTTTGAAGCCAAGGAAAAAGGAAGGGTCAAGAGGAGAAGAGTGGCCCACACCACCAAATACAGAGAGGTCAGACATGATGAGGACTTAATGGAATTCAATGAACCAATTCTCCATGTTTTAATATCATAACGGCTTCTGATACATTAAGTATCTTGACAGTTATTCAGGCAGAAATATTTTTATTTCTGTTTCAAAGAATAGTAGACAGGATTTTAATCCCAATGTAAAGTCCTTTTTGACTAATCATTATGCTCTTTTTCTCCAGCTTTCTGACAATCTTTAACAGAAACAGAGGTCCTGGACACTTTTTTTTAGTATACATACACAAAATAAAAACAAATATAAACAAATACGTTTGTTTATATATAAACAAAATATTTACCTTCCATTTATTAGGCATTCACAGAATATCCAAATGTGCATTATGGCCTTGCTAATCTTACGGTTTTGCTTCACTAATTAGAGATGCTTACCCGAGTGTCAGCAATGAGTGAAAGCTACGGGGCAACTGTGGTGAAGCCTTCCATGGGCTTTCTGAGACTCCTGGAGGTGAACTGACATGGAAAGTAAAGTGATCATTCTTATACTGGGAATTAAAAACAGAAACCCAGCAGTAAGGGCAGGGGCAGGAAGAGAGGACATAGAGAAACTGAGAAACAGGTCACCAAGGCCATGCTAGTCAGAGGAGAGAGGGACAGAAATGTCAGGTAGAGAAACCACTGAGGCCCAGGGTAAGCTGGAGAAGGAGCCAGAATGCCTGATCTACTCCTGAGAAGATTCCATTTCCAGGCCTTAAAAATTCGTATAAGAATCTCACTTTTACTTTTAGGTAACTTGAGTGAATCTGTTCCTTGAAACCAAACCTTAAAGATAAAAGCTATCGTGAAAGTTGACAGGTAGGGAAGAGAAGTGTCAGCTCAGGAAAGAGAAAGCGAACAAGTGAACAAACAAACAAAATAATAGAGGAAAGCTTTCTGGAGAAGGTAATATTCAAACTAAGCTGGTCCACCTGACAAATTGGTTGTGCCAATATGTCTGTCTTTCAGATCAGAGTTGGAGAGTCTTGAGGTCAGGCCTATGGTCTCCAATGAACAGTATGTTGCATTCATGAGCTTGATAAATATCTCTACATTGAATAGAGAATATGGAAGCATGAGAAATTGGCACAGAAATTTCACTTCAGAACAGCTCAATATAAAAATAAGTAGTTTGATTATAAAGACAATTTAAGAAACCGCTAATAAAGATGTCTCCCCATATTTCTTTAGTTCTGGGGTTAAAAAACCATTTTTATATAAGTGCCCCAACATCTCTCTGAATGTTGCTGTAACCAGCATTTTATTCCACTGAAGACCAAAGGAATAAAAATGGCCACCAAACCTTTTTAAACATGTATTTTATTAATGTTGTATTCTTGTATCCCAGATGTTAAGATCAACCCAATAAGTGTGAAACCCTTAGTCTTACTAAACCAAATTAATTTTTGAATTCCATGTTTCTTGTAAGCTCATATGCAACTACTAAAAAGATTTCAAAAGCTAAGTAAAATAACTTCATATACAGGAATACTTAGAGTGGTAATATTTCAAGTTCCTGACTGGTAATGGTGTCACTATTGAGAGAAATGAGAATATCTCACAAAGGATTCTAAATATATTGTGTCACATTCAATGCACAGAAGTGTCTCACTCTTCCTCATGATTCCTTAGCCAACAACCTCATCCCCAGATATCATGGCATAAGGGAGAAGTGGCGTTGGCTCAATTTAGATTTATGTGCTGCATCTTCAGGAACAGACAAACCTGCATAATAAACAGCATATGTTGTACTTGACCAAGCATGTGGATTCTGTCATATTAAAAGCAAATGTTCAACTAACAAAATTAATATTAATGTGTTTTGCAAAATCAAAGTCAGGAGCTACTTTTGGAGGAGCTGAATAATTACAGACCCTACTGTAGGCCAAATCTCATTTATTTCACATAATAAAAAAGAACTGGTGGTCTCCAGTATTGAATCTCACAGGTCTAATACTCAAAACTAAGTTTTATATTCTTCATATAGAAAGTTTCTCTGTGAGAAAAATGTTTTATAAAAATGGCAATTATAGTCTTTGACAAGAAAAATAGAATTGTATAGAAGATAACCACCACTGTTGCAAAATTCTCCCAAGTCATCTTCACAGTTATTCTGTGTTCTAGTTCCTCTACTTCATTTTGGAATTCTCAACTGCAAAGATCATAATAAGCAGTAATAAGCCAGGAAAGAAATTCCCTTTAAGGACAAGAGACAGGGCAATTGATTTCGATTTTGCCCAAATCTTTGCACTGGAGACACCCTTATAATTACTTAAAACTCCTACAATTTAACACTGAATGTTTAAAAATTATTCTACAGGTATCCCAGGAAGCTAGTTTTCCTGAAATCCCATATTCTGACCCACTTTTGATTTCTGGAATCACATTTACTCATATATTCATATACTATATGCATACTTTTCCATATTTACTGCCCCTCTTCTTGGGTCTGTCTTTCTGTATCTCATTCTGTCCACTATGACAAACAACAGTTATCAAGGCTCCACTCTCCCCACAGATGGAACATGGAAGTCTTTTTAACTTTGAATTACACAACTCCTTCCTACATGGGCTTACATACAACCTGCATAGAACCAAGTGTTCCACTGTCAATATTTCTCTGAAATAGTCAGAAATAAATCTGTCCATTTAATATTAATGTGCACTCTTATCTTTAAAAAATCAGAATGAAGTGCCTTGGGGTTCTGTTGCTTTATCTGAGAGTTTTTCAAACATATCCTGTGGCTTTCCCCATTATTAAACCACACAGACAAATCCCATCTCAGTGATTCAAAGTTCTGTATATCTGACTTCATGTAAGCACGAAGGGTAAAAAAGAGGCAAACTGAGAAAGTACTGAAAGGCTTCTATGTTTAGTTGTTTGCAAAGAAACAAAAAGGAGGCCACTAGCCAAAAGGCCTTGTTGCTTTTAATCATTCCATAATATTGAACGATTTTTTTAAAAATGTGATTTGCTAAAGATTTTAAAACCCTGAGACATTGTCTGCTGCTGAGATCCGGTGTCAAAAGTCATTACTGAAAATGATGCTCCCTTGGTTTTTAAAAATAAATTATTGTTTTCTCAAATATTAAAAAAGTGCTTTCTACAAAATAACTCATAGGAATAAAGAAAAGTATGGGGAAATAAAGATAACCTATGATCCTTTACCCAGATGTAACAGTTGTGAAATTGTTTATTTATATACTTTTACAATATGTATGTGTGCATGCATATATATTATCAAAAGATAGACTGAGGGCATATTAAAATTTTTATTTGAGGAAAAATTGATTCAAATTGGGCAGCATCCAATCTAGCAGATAAGAAAGGAGCTCTGAGGACCTGTAAAAAATGAAAGACAGAAGGGCAGGGGAACAAGGAAGTTATACCAGGCAAAAAAGCAGGTTGGTTATTGCAAAGTTCCTTTCCTTTGCAGGATGGCAGGAGTCTATCAGGCAGATGACCTAACTAGTACTGATTAAGTGATTCCTGATCACCTGGTTTAAGATTTCATTTCTAGGAGAGCCAAAACTATAGCTAAGTCTCAGTTTGGTGATGTGGGGCTTAGCATACACAACTCCGCTTGGGGCCTGTTGTATGTCTGTTACAGAAAAAGGATCATGTAGTTGCATAACCAGCTTTTTACACTTGTCAACAAATATATCATGAGACTCTTTCACCACTAATAAGTGCATTTGTACAGTATTCCACTGTATGCCTGTTGCACAATTTTTAAATTGGCAATTAAGACGTTTTTAATTTTTCCCTATTGAAGACAGTGTCTTAATGACTATAACTGAAAATATATCTTGGCACAAAAATCTCAATGCTTCCTTAGGATATATTTTTAGAAATAAAGTTGCTGAGTCAAACAGCAAGCGTATTTTAAAATCTGAATCATGCTTCCAGGTGCCTTCCAAACTGCAGTAGATGGATGTGCTCCCTTGCCCTATCTCTCATTAGTTTTTCATAGAGGCAACAAACACTGCATGCTTCCTATGTCCTGGGACATGTACTAGGTGCAAGACAAGGATACATGGAAGGAATAAAACATGGTTCCAGCCAAGTTCTCCCAGAGTTTATAGCTTAGTAATAGGATATACACAAAATTTAAATGCAATGTTATAAATGACAGAGTTTGAGCGATATGTATAATCCTACTTAATCAAGGAGGATAAATAATATTCATTAAACATGAGTTAGGTGCTTTCACCTACTACCTCATCTTCTACTACAAACATTATAAGAGATGGGTCTTATTACCTTCATTCTACATAGGAAAAATCTAAGACCTAGAGAATTTAAGCAACTTTTACTGGCTTAGCTGCTCTAGTCTCAGCTCCATAACCCTCTAGGTTTGTGATCCGGGACAAGTGAAGTTTTCTAAAACTCAGTTTTCTTATCTGCAACATGAGGATAAAATGAAGTTCAGGACTGTAAAGGACTGAATTAAATGTGAATTCTTGGAATGCATGTAGTGCAGTGCTTAGCACATAGCAAGTGCTCGAGAAACATTATTACCCTAATATCACCACTGCCTCTACTAATACCTCTATCAAAGAAGAGCAACTCTGCTCATAATCCTTTTCTTAATCAAAAGATTTCTTCAATGTTCAACCTAAATCTTCTCAGTGCCCTTTAGTGACATCTGGCAACATAAACTTCTCTTCTTTAAGTAATTGAAGTATCTCTAAGATTGTCTTCCTGTTTATTATTTACTGATTCTTTAGTTATTTTTATGAAAATAAGGATGTAACACAGTCCTGCACTTGGTTTTGAGCATCTGAAGAAGTTATTATAAATTCAGTTTCTAAAACAATTTAAAATACATTTTTTAAAATGGTTTGGCAGCAGGAGCAATTAACTCATGGCATTATCTAAGGGCAGGAAGAACAGACTGCAGGTGATTCAAGTAAGTTACAGGTGTAGAGTTTTGAGGTGAGAAAACATCTTTTAGCTACTTCGATTTTAGAATTTCTCATTTATGTAAAACATATAAAAATTCATAAGTGATATATACTGAGCCTCTCAAGTAATCTATTAAACCAGATCATTTTTTCCATTAATTGTTCCAGAAATTACTTATAGTCCAAGGCATAGCTGGCATTTGTTTCTCTTATTTTCATTTTCATAGTGTTTCTACACTTTTGCTTATTTTTGTTAGAAAGATTTGGTTGAGAGAGACAGAGAAAGAGAAGTTTTAATTTGTCTTTATGCTTCCAGTATTCATATTAATCAGTTAACTCTATTAACTGATTTGGGGTTTGGAGCATGGATAAAATAGCCCTCAAAGTGAAACTATTTCAAGCATTTCACCAAAAACATAGAGATGCTCCTCATTAAACATGGAAAGATGCAGATAAATTATCTACCTAAAAATGCTCAAGTAAGCAGCAATGATGAATCTAAAAAGGTTAATATTAATATCTTGAAAATTTACTATTCTAAGCATCTGCCTTACTCTTTGTCACTTACCTAAAATTAGCTCTGCGGGATATTTCTTTAGTAGGCTTACTAATTGTTGTTATCAGTTGCTTTAATTTCAAGCTTTAGGGTGAAAAGGATTTGTGGAATATTTGTCCCAAATTCCAATATAATTTTGCTTTTGTTTTCAATGACTTAAAAGCTGTGGATCACTAAGCTTTAATGATTACTATAGCAAAGAAATTCATTTAAATCATCTCAACAAAGAATTACTCTTAATGCAATATTATTATATTGAGAATTTGTGGGATGCCATGAAAAGGAAAGAAGCATTCTACCATACTAGGAAATATATACAAATCACTTGCAATTAATGTAATTCATGTAATAAAAAATAATATTGCTTTCATCTGTTAAAAAATCTTTATTAGCATGAATATTGGATTTATAAAGCCATTAATAAATTCAGATTGCTAAACAGCAATACAAACTTACTCCTAAAAATGAAATACTCACTTTTCTTTCTCCTGCGTGAAGTACACTTTAGAAAGCCTCTCTGACCTAAAGAGAACCATATTATCTAATTGTAGCGAACATTTTTTTCCCTAGAAATGGAACATCAACCTTGCAAATGCAGTGTCAATGAATTTACTATTGCATGAGTTTGAAGGCCAGAGAGCTTCAACTGAATGGAAAAAAAGAAAGATTTATTTTCTCTAAGTGTCATATAGCCCTTCAATGACTTCAAAGTCAGACTCATTTCCAGTCCTCTAAGACATAAAATGCAGTACTCATGTCAAGTGAATTTTCTAGTGGGTTATTTATTTCCATCTGTCTTATATTTGTGGGCAGGTTGAGCACAAGATCTGAGCCTGCTACAGAGAGAGATGAAAGACTACTCTAAAGAAAGAGTTGCGTTTAAATAAGAAAATAAGAGTCAACATTAGCAAATTAAACTGAAAAGCTTGGGGAATGTCTATCATACAGGCAATTTCATGTGCAAATTTTAATTTGCAAGTATGGAAATTTGACCATCTCCACTATATACAATATAGCTAGAAATGATCATTTATGTAAACAAAAATGATGTGTGTGTATTTCCTAAGTAGCACAGTTCAATTTTATCTGTTGAAATTTTCTTTGTTCCCATAAAACTAAGTTTCAGTTTCCCAACTTCTCTTTCAGTGAACTCTATCCATTTTTAGCACTCTTATTTACCTTTCCTATGAAACTTCATTTTTCATTAAAGTTTATGCCAATAATTAAGCAGAAAAATAATCTGGCAGTGTGTTGGATAGAGCTTCTTGACTCATCATCACACATTAAACCTGTGCCTAATTTAGGCTGGTGTTAACTGCAGATTTATGCCCTTTGAACGTTTTAAATAAGTGAATGCTTTATTTCTCTAATGCAAACACTGTTGTTTGTTCAGACCCTTAAAAAATATTTAAGTTACTCTGATGTCCTTAGGTAAAAATAACTTAACTTAGAAAATGAGACCAGCCTAATTAAATCAGGTGCTATGTAGCTTTCTACCTGCTCATCATTATAGATAAAAACCAATATTGTTTACTGAAAAGAAAATACATACAACTTTAATCAGTCTTTTGAGATGGTTAAAATATTAAAAATGTGATGTGTTTAAAATCAGATAATTTACCTCTCATGATTTAGGAACAATTGTTAGGGCACGAGATACAGTTTTAGGGGATCAGAATTTGCAAACAGGAGCTTTCAGCTTTCTCCTAGCTTAACCTATATTAAACAGTCTTTACTGTGAACAGCTTTGGTTTCTTATTTAAGTGGTCTACTCCAATGTTTACTGAAAAAAATCCCAGGTGAGCTTTTCCAAATAGAAAACGTTTTATAAAATTGATCTTAAAAAAAAAATCATTAACTCCAAATCTCACTGGTTTAGCACAACAGTATATGTCACTTCATACCCTAATATATATCTGACTTGGATTAACAAAGGTTTCTCCCCTGCAAGTGTTTTTAGGGACCTGGGCTGATGGAGACTTCAGTATCTGGTGATGCTGCATCTTGTGATGCTTCGGCATTGGCCACAGCAAAGGAAGAGAGAGCTGAGAAAACCCAAAGCTGCTCATAAGAGAAGTACTTCATTTCTGTGCACAGTTCATTGGCAAGTTATGGCCCCAACGTAAACTTCAAGGGATATTAAGAAATTTTCAAGCAAAGGGAAAAGAGTCAACTATGGTGAAGACTAGTAATCTCAATCACTTTCTATTCTCTAAATGTTCAGTTCCTTCTTCTTCCCACACGTAACACATGTTCAGCAACTCAAATGGAGACAGCCTGAATCTCATTCAATCAGTGCCAGAATCTCAAAGTCCAGCGTATCTAGGGAAAGTTCAGTAGTCCTTACCAAGCCTAGATGTGGCTTCTCTTGGTCTGGAGACCTATGAATTTAAAAGCAGAATTTTCCTGTCCCTACACACACACACACACACACACACACACGCACACGTGCGCACGCACACACATATTCTCTCTTTCTCTCTCATTCTCAATAAACAAAGGAGTGACAGGACCAGGATAATTACAATAATACACTCACTTTTAGAAAGAAGACAATCAGACACAATCAGCAGCCCATATAAATCCTGAAGTCCTGCTGAGCACACTTATGGAAGGCTCCCTACCTGCGTGTGTCTTCAGTATCCACCCTATGGCAGTTCCTTTTTTTCCCATTCCCTTCTTTGACTGTATCTGGAAATAAGTCTCAGGGCTGCACAGCTTCTTCAGGCTCCTTCTTGTTCACATAAGGTTGTGAGCACAAAGGCCATTTTCAGCTTCTACAGTCAAAGGCCCCTTCAGTCCAGGCTTGTGGTTTCTTTGGCAGTACATTTCTCTCAAATACTTAAGAGGCTTCTTCTCTATTTGTTTCCAGTCAGCTCCACATACCAGTAACCACACCCACACTTTTAAATACCTAGTTCTCAAATCTCCAGTAGCTCTTTGTTTTCTCAACCTCCGGTCTTTTTCTCTCAATTTGATGGTGGCTAACTGAAGCTTATCTGTAATAACAGGTGAGAAGACCTGATTTTTAAGACTTTCTCTGCCTTAAGTACTATAATCAACTGAAAGGTCTTGTTGAATGTTTGCTACTTAAAGCCTCTGTAAAATTCCTTTGAGTGTAGTTTGGGTCTAGAAGCAGTTGGCTTTTCCAATACTATGTGAATCCATATTTCTAGACCCTCATTATATCTTCATTTCTGCTTGCGAGCCAGCCAATTCTTTCCTGAGTTCACCTTTATTTTTGTAATACCTTGTCAAGCATAGCCAATGACAGTTAGCATACACTGTTATGGTTCTGTTTTCTACATCTTACCTAGGAGCTAACAGTTACCTAGGCGTATGATCTGCCTTCCAAGTTCTGACATGCAAGAGTATCACCAAATGTTTCACTGCTACATAACATTCATTTTCTTCTTTGTCTTCTCTGGGATCATTTTTCTTACTGTCTGTCCACTGCCAGTGCACAAGTACGTATCAATTTTTTTTATTATAGTAGAGCCCTGTTTCCTAAAGCTAATTCTGTGTTAGTGAGTACAGATAAGGTAAAACTGTATGTTAATTTGTGGTAGCAAATTAACCACAGAATCTAAGTATCTTATCATAACACAGGTTAATTTCTTATTCATGTGAAATGTACACATTTCAAGGGAACTCTTCTCTATATAGTCACTCAGGGAACCAGGCTATCAGTGGCGCCACTGTTTTTTAGCTGGCCATCTAGATCCAGGGTTGTCAAGGTTGCCAGGTCAAAAGGAACTTACAATCACACTTAAATGCCTCAGACTTTAAGTGACATGTGTCACTTCTTCTCACAACCATAGTCCACAGTTAGACATATGACCCTGCCCTAATGACAAGACAAACTGGGAAATCTTTAAGTGTGCTTAGGAAGGAGAGGATAACTGAATATTGTATGGACTAGTTATTTCTATCTTCCTCTACTTTTAATGTTCAGATAAACATGGAAATATAGATAAGTCACAGTAATGTTATTTGATCATTGTGATGGAGAAACATTTGTTGAAAAAAATAATTGGATCATATCATAAGTGTAAATAGGAAGCAGGAATTTGATCCATTTCTTCAATTTTGAAAACACCTGTTGACTAATAAGCTATACAAGAAAGCTACGTGACAATATAATTAGCTCTTAATTTTTAAAAAAAGTCCCTCGGAACTAATGATACCACATGGAAAACAAATGTTTGAATAAAGCTAAGTCACTAGCAAGAAACAGTTAAGAAGTGGGACAGGAAATACGAAGGAAAAGAGATGAGTAAAAAGGAGAAAAGTAAGAGTAAAGCCACATAAAAACATCCAGCAAAGATTTAAAATGTTGTAGAACATAAGGTATTTTTTTTTAAAAAGATAAGTAAAGAGTCCATATAAAGCATTTACTTACAGCTTCAAAGCTTTATCATAGTTAGGACATCAAGGTTGAATAGAAATAGAAGTGTTCTAAATGATTCTCAGAAATGGATATTCCTTAACATCTAGGTCAAGAATGAGAGTTATAAACATTTTCGTGAGAAAGTGATGACCAAGATAATAAATTGGTCCATCCACCATTCATGGTAAAAAGAATGGTAGTAGTCCTTCTAAGTCAAAGGACACTATATTATTCATCATTCCAGCACCCCAGGCTCAGGGGGTTTGAGAGAAAGAGGGAGTAGAGATGGAAACCATCAGGGCCTGATCAAGCAAGCAAAAGACTTGAAATAAAATATTTGCAAGAAAAATTTCAAACAAAAGTAAAAATTCTTACATAAATAGCTCATTCAAGTCAATTCAAAAAAAAAAAACTTAAAAAAAAATTATCTCTCGAAAACATGACTAGGGACTCATAAACTCTTTCTGTAGTGTCAGAGATTACATATTTTAGATTTTGATGGCCATACAATCCTATCATAACTACTTGTCCCTGCTGTTGTAGCAAGAAAAAAATAGATAATATGATACAGAAATGAATGGGTCTGGTTGTGTCTTAGTGAAACTTTATTTACAAAAATAAGTAGAGGCTGAATTGACCTGTAGCCCATAGTTTGCGAACCTCTGCTCTAAGAGAAAAGGGCAAAGAATAGTAACAAAAATTTTAAAATAAACTGGTCCCAAAAATAGTAAAGAAAACAACATTCAACCATATTAGTAATCAAAGAAATGCAAAGGAAAACAACGAAATTCTATTTTTCCCTACAACATTATGAAATAAATACCACGATACATGGCTAGAAGGGGCAAGAGCATACTGACATAAATTTGACAAACTTTCTGAAGATGAAATGCATACATACAAATGTCAATAGATAGATACATACATACATACATAGACAGACACACATATTATATACATATATATATATATATATAGAGAGAGAGAGAGAGAGAGAGGGAGAGAGGGGGAGAGAGAGAGAGATGAACCATAGAATTAGAACTAGCAAGTTTTACCAAGGATGTGTGGTGTTTGGTCTGAATTTTAAAACTCTTAGTCCAAAATCTATTTATAGATGAATCAGGAATGAAACTACTTCTGGGTAGCCATAATAATGATTTACTTAACATATATGCACTTTCCTAGCCCCATTAATTACCTGAATAATAAAAAATGGTAAGAAATGGGAAAAGTCATACAACCTCTTTATTGGTTACAGAATTTCTTAATGGCAACATGAGGTCTCCTACTCAATCTCCTTTTTATCACCTTCTTTCATCCCATGGATTGAACAACTTTCTGGAGAAATCATATTAAGCAATAGCCAGAAGCATGTACTTCTAGCCATAGGATGTCCACCCGCTATGAGGGGTCCCAATACCCCCATCTGTCTATGGGTCCAACAATTCCTGCATAAAAATATTTCCCTAGCACCTTTGAACTGTAAGTATAATAATTACAAGGTTTTGTAAGTGCTATAGAAATGAAGATTTCACTAACAAGTAAAATTTGTTTCCGGTACTCTCTCAACTATTATAAAAAAACTGAAACACAGATTTATGAAGAGGTTTCTACCTAATAAATCCATTTTCTTTCTTTTTGAAATTCTCTTTTCTTCTTCTCTGACCACAAGAGTAACCATGCCTCACTGTCAAACGTTACAAAGAAAAACTTAAAAAGAAACAGTCACCCATGATGCCAGTAATGAGAGATAACTACAGTAGGTATTGTGAAGTATATTCTCCCCGATTTTTATATTCATATATATGGGTGTGTTTACCAAACCAAGATCTGCTAAACTATTTTTTTTAATTTGCTCTATTTTACTTAAAACAATATAAACAATTTAAATGCACATAAATAAAAATTAGCTCATTCACTTTTAACCACATTGCATTTTACTGGAAGTATGCACCATAATTAATTATGCAATCTTCTTCTGATGGACATTTAGGTTGCAAAATTATTTTCACTATCATATACTCTAACGTGAACATTTCAGTACACATATTTGAGTGAGCCTGCACTATTATTTCCCTTAGGAAAATTCCTAGAAATGCAATTTTTCATGTTGAAGAGTATTTAAAATTATATTTTACATTATATTAACAAATTACGCTCTAGGGGAGATTGGTTCAAGATGGCGGGGTAGAAGGACATGCACTCACTCCCTCTTGCAAGAGCACCAGAATCACAACTAACTGCTGAACAATCATTGACAGGAAGACACTGGAACTCACCAAAAAAGATACCCCATATAAAAATACAAAGGAGAAGCCACAATGAGATGGTAGGAGAGGCACAAAAACAATAAAATCAAATCCCATAACCGCTAGGTGGGTGACTCACAAACTGGAGAACAATTATACCATAGAAGTCCACCCACTGGAGTGAAGGTTCTGAGCCCC
Source organism: Balaenoptera physalus (assembly GCF_965194825.1). Taxonomy (NCBI): domain Eukaryota; kingdom Metazoa; phylum Chordata; class Mammalia; order Artiodactyla; family Balaenopteridae; genus Balaenoptera; species Balaenoptera physalus. The sequence continues at coordinate 118,602,569 of NC_138891.1, read as the reverse complement.
ATGTCAGGCTTCCCAACCTGGGGGTCCAGCAACGGGAGGGGGAATTCCCAGAGAATGAGATTTTGAAGGCTAGTGAGATTTGATTGCAGGACTTTGACAGGACTGGGGGAAACAGAGACTCCATTCCTGGAGGGCACACACAAAGTAGTGTACGCATGAGGACCCAAGGGAAGGAGCAGTGACCCCATAAGAGACTGAACCAGACCTACCTCCTAGTGTTGGAGGGTCTCCTGCAGAGACAGGGGATGGCTGTGGCTCACCGCGGGGACAAGGACACTGGCAGCAGAAGTTCTGAGAAGTACTTCTTGGCATGAGCCCTTCCAGAGTCCACCATTATCCCCACCAAAGAGCATGTAGCCTCCAGTGTTGGGTCACCTTAGGCCAAACAACCAACAGGGAGGAAACTCAGCCCCACCCATCAGCAGACAAGTGGATTAAAGTTTTACTGAGCTCTGCCCACCAGAGCAACACCCAGCTCTACTGACCACCAGTACCTTCCATCAGGAAGCTTGCAGAACCCTCTTAGATAGTCTCATCCATGAGAGGGCAGACAGCAGAAGCAAGAAGAATTACAATCCTGCAGCCTGTGGAATGAAAACATTCACAGAAAGACAGACAAAATGAAAAGACAGAGGACTATGTACCAGATGAAGGAACAAGATAAAACCCCAGAAAAACAACTAAATGAGGTGGAGATAAGCAACCTTCCAGAAAAGAATTCAGAATAAAGATAGTGAAGATGATCCAGGACCCTGGAAAAAGAATGGAGACAAAGATGCAGAAGATGCAAGAAATGTTTAACAAAGACCTAGAAGAATTAAAGAACAAACACCTGGAAGAATTAAAGAACAAACAAACAGAGATGAACAATACAATGACTGAATTGAAAAATACACTAGAAGGAATCAATAGCAGAATAACTGAGGCAGAAGAACGGATAAGTGACCTGGAAGGCAGAATGATGGAATACACAGCCACAGAACAGAATAAAGGAAAAAGAATGAAAAGAAGTGAAGACAGCCTAAGAGACTTCTGGGACAACATTAAACACACCAACATTCACATTATAGGGGTCCCAGAAAGAGAGAGAGAAAGGATCCAAGAAAATATTTGAAGAGATTATAGATGAAAACTTCCCTAACATGGGAAGGAAATAGCTACTCAAGTCCAAGAAGCGCAAAGAATCCCAGGCAGGATAAATCCAAGGAGAAACACGCCGAGACACATAGTAATCAAATTGATAAAAATTAAAGGCAAAGAAAAATTATTAAAAGCAACAACAAAAAACGACAAACAACATACCACGGAACTCCTATAAGGTTAACAGCTGATTTCTCAGCAGAAACTCTACAAGCCAGAAGGGAGTGGCAAGGTATATTTAAAGTGACGAAAGGGAAGATCCAACAAGCAAGATTACTCTACCCGGCAAGGATCTCATTCAGTTTCAATGGAGAAGTCAAAAGCTTTACAGAAAAGCAAAAGCTAAGAGAACTCAGCACTACCAAATCAGCTCTACAACAAATACTAAAGGAACTTCTCTAAGTGGGAAACACAAGAGAAGAAAAGGACCTACAAAAACAAACCCAAAACAATTAAGAATATGATAATAGGAACATACATATCAATAATTACCTTAAATGTGAATAGATTAAATGCTCCAACCAAAAGACATAGATTGGCTGACTGGATACAAAAACAAGACCCATCTATATGCTGCCTACTAGAGACCCACTTCTCAGACCTGGGGACACATACAGACTGAAAGTGAGGGAATGGAAAAAGATATTCCATGCAAATGGAAATCAAAAGAAAACTGGAGTAGCAATACTCAGATAAAATAAACTTTAAAATAAAGAATGTTACAAGAGACAAGGAAGAACACTACATAATGATCAAGGGATCAATTCAACAAGAAGATATAACAATTATAAATATATATGTACCCAACATAGGAGCACTTCAATACATAAGGCAAATGCTAACAGCTATAAAAGAGGAAATCGACAGTAACACAATAATAGTGGGGGACTTTAACACCTCACTTACACCAATGGACAGATCATCCAGACAGAAAATTAATAAGGAAACACAAGCTTTAAGTGACAAAATAGACCAGATAGATTTAATTGATATTTATAGGACATTCCATCCAAAAACAGCAAATTACACTTTCTTCTCAAGGCACACGGAACATTCTCCAAGATAGATCAAATCTTGGGTCACAAATCAAGCCTCGGAAAATTTAAGAAAATTGAAATCACATGAAGCATCTTTTCCAACCGCAACACTATGAGATTAGAAATCAATTACAGGAAAAAACACGTAAAAAACACAAACACAAACACATGGAGGCTAAATAATACATTACTAAATAACCAAGAGATCACTGAACAAATCAAAGAGGAAATCAAAAAATACCTAGAGACAAACAACAATGAAAACACAATGATCCAAAACCTATGGGGTGCAACAAAAGCAGTTCTAAGAGGGAAATATACAGCAATACAATCCTACCTCAAAAAACAAGAAAACTCTCAAATAAACAATCTAACCTTACACCTAAAGTAACTAGAAAAAGAAGAACAAACAAAACACAAAGTTAGTAGAAAGAAAGAAATCATAAAGATCAGAGCAGAAATAAATGAAATAGAAACAAAGAAAACAATAGCAAAGATCAATAAAACTAAATGTTGCTCTTTGAAAAGATAAACAGAATTGATAAACCTTTAGCCAGACTCATCAAAAAAAGAGAGAGAGGACTCAAATCAATAAAATTAGAAATGAAAAGGGGACGTTACAACGAACACCGCAGAAATACAAAGCATCTTAAGAGACTACTACAAGCAACTCTATGCCAATAAAATGGACAACCTGGAAGAAATGGACAAGTTCTTAGAAAGGTATAACCTTCCAAGACTGAAGCAGGAATAAATAGAAAATATGAACAGATCAATCACAAGTAATGAAATTGAAACTGTAAATAAAAATCTTCCAACAAACAAAAGTCCAAGACCAGATGGCTTCATAGGTGAATTCTATCAAACATTTAGAGAAGAGCTAACACCCATCCTTCTCAAACTCTTCCAAAAAATTGCAGAGGAAGGAACACTCCCAAACTCATTCTACGAGGCCACCATCATCCTGATACCAAAACCAGACAAAGATACTACAAAAAAGAAAATTACAGACCAAAATCACTGATGAATATAGATGCAAAAATCCTCAACAAAACACTAGCAAACAGAATCCAACAGCACGTTAAAAGGATCATCACCATGGTCAAGTGGGACTTATCCCAGGGATGCAAGGATTCTTCAATACATGCAAATCAATCAATGTGATATACCATGTTAATAAACTGAGGAATAAAAACCATATGATCATCTCAATAGATGCAGAGAAAGCTTTTGACAAAATTCAATACCCATTTATGATAAAAACTCTCCAGAAACTGGGCATAGAGGGAACCTACCTCAACGTAATAAAGGCCATATGTGACAAACCCAAAGCAAACATCATTCTCAATGGTGAAAAACTGAAAGCATGTCCTCTAAGATCAGGAACAAGACAAGAATGTCCACTCTCGCCACTCTTACTCAAAAGTTTTGGAAGTCCTAGCCACGGCAATCAGAGAAGAAAAAGAAATAAAAGGAATACAAATTGGAAAAGAAAAAATAAAACTGTCATAGGTTGCAGATGACATGATACTATACATAGATAATCCTAAAGATGCCACCAGAAAACTACTAGAGCTAATCAAGGAATTTGGTAAAGTTGCAGGATACAAAATGAACGCACAGAAATCTCCTGCATTCCTATATACTAACAATGAAAGACCAGAAAGATAAATTAAGGAAACAATCCCATTCACCATTACAACAAAAAGAATAAAATACCTAGGAATAAACCTACCTAAGAAGGTAAAATACCTGTATCAGAAAACTATAAGATACTGATGAAAGAAATCAAAGATGACACAAACAGATGGAGAGATATACCCTGTTCTTGGGTTGGAAGAATCGATATTGTGAAAATGACTGTACTACCCAAAGCAATCTACAGATTCAATGCAATCCCTATCAAATTACCAGTGGCATTTTTTACAGAACTAGAACAAAAAATCTTAAAATTTGTATGGAGACACAATAGACCCCAAATAGCCAAAGCAGTCTTGAAGGAAAAAAACGGAGTTGGAGGAATCAGACCCCCTGATTTCAGACTATACTTCAAAGCCACAGTAATCAAGACAATATGGTACTGGCACAAAAACAGAAATATACATCAATGGAACAGGATAGAAAGCCAAGAGTTAAACTCATGTACCTATGGTCAACTAATCTATGACAAAGAAGGCAAGGATATACAGTGGAGAAAAGACAGTCTCTTCATAAGTGGTGCTGGGAAAACTGGACAGCTACATCTAAAAGAATGAAATTGGAACACTCTCTAACACCATACACAAAAATAAACTCAAAATGGATTAAAGACCTAAATGTAAGACCAGACATATAAAATTCTTAGAGGAAAACATAGGAAGAATACTCTTTGACATAAATCACAGCAAGATCTTTGTTGACCCACCTCTTAGAGTAATGGAAATAAAAACAAAAATAAACAAATGGGACCTAATGAAACTTAAAAGCTTTTGCACAGCAAAGGAAACTATAAACAAGATGAAAAGACAACCCTCAGAATGGGAGAAAATATTTGCAAACAGATCAACAGACAAAGGATTAATCTCCAAAATATATAAACAGCTCACACAGCTCAATATTAAAAAAAACAAACAACCCAATCAAAAAATGGACAGAAGACCTAAATAGACACTTCTCCAAAGAACACATACAGACGGCCACGAAGCACATAAAAGCTGCTCAACATCACTAATTATTAGAGAAATGCAAATCAAAACTACAATGAAGTATCACCTCACACCGGTTAGAATGGGCATCATCAGAAAATCTACAAACAACAAATGCTGGAGAGGGTGTGGAGAAAAGGGAACCCTCCTGCACTGTTGGTGGGAATGTAAATTGATACAGCCGCTATGGAGAACAGTATGGAGGTTCCTTAAAAGACTAAAAATAGAATTACCATATGACCCAGCAATCCCACTACTGGGCATATACCCAGAGAAAACCATAATTCAAATAGACACATGCACTCCAATGTTCATTGCAGCACTACTTACAATAGCCAGGTCATGGAAGCAACCTAAATGCCCATTGCCAGACAAATGGATAAAGAAGAAGTGGTACATACATACAATGGAATATTACTCAGCCATAAAAAGGAAGGAAACTGGGTCATTTGTAGAGACGTGGATGGACCTACAGTCTGTCATACAGAGTGAAGTAAGTCAGAAAGAGAAAAACAAATATTGTGTATTAACACATATATGTGGAATCTAGAAAAATGGTACAGAAGAACTGGTGTGCAATGCTGAAATAGAGACACAGATGTAGAGAACAAACATATGGACACCAAGGCGGGAAGGAAGTGGTGGTGGTGGGATGAATTTGGACATTGGGATTGACATATATACACTCATATATATAAAACAGATAACTAATAAGAACCTGCTGAATAAAAAATAAGATAAATAAATTACCCTCTAGAAAAGTTGTAACAATTTATTCTCTCTCCCTAAGTGTCCAATATGACCATGTTTAAATAAATTATGGTATTTCCACAGACTAAAATACTATTTTGCAAAAATTAATGACATAGCAAACTAGGCATAGGACTGTATCAAGTAAAACAAGGTATAATATAAAGCATACCACTGATATGATATATTACTATATAAATTATATATGTGGAGAGGAATATATACACATATATACACACATATATATGGCAGAAATTGTCACAACTGAGGGATAGGACTAGAATAAATTTCTAAAATTTCTTTAATGCTCTTCTATATTTGTCAAATTTCCTAGAATTTCTGCATATTTTACTTGCAATCTGATAAACAATATGCTCAGAAAATATTGTAAGTTGTAAAGCCAAAGAAACAAGTCTTCAGGTCATCTAATGTTAGACGTACACTTACAAAACTGCAAACTCCTAGTGTGCTCCAATCTGGAATGTTTAAACGTAGTGGCCTGAATTACATTTGACCAACAAAGAACTTGCTTTAACTCATGAAAATCTTCATGCCTCATAGCAAGCAGGATAAAACTTTTCTTTTCTCCACTGAGAAAACAAATAAGAGCAAACTGTGAGATCCCTGAAAACAGAGAGAAAACTATCTCTTCGAACAAGCTCTAAGTTCCTGGCTGCAGGCATTTTGGAAAGCATTTTGGATGGGAACAAACCATTAATAAAGACTCAGTACTTACACTGACCTTTGAGCAATTCCAGATGTAGACATGGAGAATTTTCCACAAATAATAAAGAAGGGTCGGCTACAAGAAGTGACAGTCCGGAACAGGCTTGCAGGAGGCTAGAATTACACGGGACACAGAAAAGAGACTCAGCAGAAATGAAACAATGCAAAAGGAATCCATATCCTTGACCAAACATAACCAGAGATTTATACTCTCATAAGAATTTTTACCAGTTCCTTAGTGTGGAGGAAATACAGGCTATATTATATTTTCTGGATATGATTATAGTTTCATCAGTCTTTATGATGCACTTATTCTCCATTCTATTACTCTATGCTAACTTTTTATACAGAGTAACTCATTTAGTCCTCACTAAATCCAACTTGGTAGACTGTTATTCATATTTTACAATTAGAAAAATGAGGCCCAGAAATTTAGATAACTTGGCCAAGATCATACTTCTTGAACAGGGGTCAGCAAACTTTTTGTTAAAGGGTCAGAGAGTAAACATTGTGCTTGCCAGTCACAAGGTCTCGGTCACAACTACTCAACTCTGCTGTGTAGTACAAAAGCACGCATAGGCAATATTTCAAGGAGTCAATGTGGCTATGTTACGCAAATGGGTGGTGGGTCCGCTGGCTGTGGTTTGCCAACCTCTGATCTAGAACGTAGTAAAGCAAGATTCAAACTCAAGTCTATGCCTTTAATAACTAAACTGCCATACAATAAGAGAAAATGAAATAAATGTGGTTCTCCTCCCATAACATGGGTTCACTAACTTTCAAATATTCTTTGCCTCTCTATACAGTTTTGTTCTAAAGAATCTAACCAGTTAATAGGAATTGTCACTTATTGTGATTTGGTGAGCAGAAAGATCTGGATGCCCAGAGAGCATAAACAAGGTAGGTAGCTCACCTAAAAGAATGTGGATTTAACAACATTATGTTAGGATAGATGTGCAGATCTGAAATTTGGGCAGTACTCAGCCTGCTAAAATGGAAAAGAAGAAAGAAGAAGATGACTCTGGGTTCTTTTAAAATATAACAATACTTAGTTTAACAAGTCTCTATATTTTTTTCTTAATTTCAAAATTATTATCCGTGAATTTGTCTCATAAGTACAATAATATTGGGTAATATAGCTATATCCATTTTAAGTTGTTTAAAATTCAAAGTCATGAGGAAAGATATTTTAATCACATCTAGTTTTTCTTGTGTTTATAAATTATAAAGTAGCAATGAAAATTAATCAACAGATTGAGTCAGTTGTTTGATTTTTTAGTAGTAGATCTTCACCAGAATTTGAGAGCCACATCCATGACAGAATGAGTCAAGATGACATAACATTCCTTAAATAATGGAGATGTAACAAGCTCTCTGGGCAGGAGAATGGTCAGAAAATTTATACTTCAGTCTTAATGTTTCTATGGACCAGTCATACAACCTTCAGCCAATTCTGCATCTTCTTTAGAAAAATGGTAATTATATCATCTGTTACCATACCAGGGTCATTGTGAAAGTTATATAAAAAAAATTCATAAAGTTATCTTATAAATTTAAAATGCTATATTCATTAAGGTAGACATCTAAGGCTTATAATACAATCTGTTTTTACAAAGAAAAATACTTTTATTTTTTTCCTTCTTTCACAGATCTATAACCCCTTTCACCAGAAACAGAAGAGACCCAGAGTTCAGAATTTTTGCCAGCCCATCATTGTGAAAAAACAAAGTAAAGCCATAATTCTACTATTGTTTTATTTTTTAGGACCTTTAAAATTTTCCTTACCATTAGTAATCACCAACATTTCTAAATATTCAGTCTATTAGATTCCTACACATTTTCTTTAGAAATCTCAGTGACTAAAAACTAAACAATAATAGTACTTATAGAACCAAGTTATTTGTAAAAGGTAGTTTGCACAAATAAATCTACTAAAATTTTGGTTAAATTTCTAAGAAATATCATAAGGACACTGTAATATTAGATTGTGTTATTTTTCACAAATATTTGCAGCCCATCTCTCCGGAAGGTTTATACCCTCCTACTCCACTACTGTCAGCCTTGGTTGTATGATTCTTGTAACGTGAGCAGAAGTGACCCATGTCACCTGCAAGCTGAAATTTTAAAAGCCACTATGTCGTTTGCCAGGTTCTATTTTCTCCTATGCTATAAGACCAGAATATTCCAGATAAGGGCTGCTCCAACATTCTGGGGTCCAAAAGAATACAACATAAAACAGCACTAAGACCAACCCATGAGACCACGTAGAGTGAGTGAAAAGTAAAATTTTGTTCCTGTTAGTCACTTTAAGTTATTTGCTACCACAGGATTACCTAGGCTATCCTAAGTGACTAATTACAAGAATGCAAAAGTCCAGTTATACTCTGTATGTTGACAATTAGAATAATTAACATAAGCATGGTAGCAACATAAAATCTCATTTATTAAGAAAGAAACAAGCATTCCAATGCTTCCTATATGTGAACACAGTTACAACAGGATATAAAAACCAAGTTTTGTCTCACTAAACCACAAAGATGGTGTAAGAGATTCAGACTGCAATAATTTTTCAAGTTATTTATAGAATAGAAAGACATAAAACCAGAGAATCACATCCAGAAACAATGTTGGCCATCATTTAGGGATTATCTATAATCCTAGAAATTAGGGCTCTCACCATCTTATTTTACAATCACTTTTTTCTTTTTCTATTTTTTAACGAAGAAACTTCAAAATTATTTTCAAGGAAAAAAGAAATGACTCTCAAAATGCACTAGCAAAATTCAACAGATTTCCTAAATCCAAAGACTAATAAAAAATATGACATTTCCTCATCTAGAAGCTGTCAATATTACACAGGTCATTTCAGGATTTCTGTTTTTAATTAAAACTTAAATTGTGTCATTAGTATTTTTAAGCATAAAATCTCTAATATGCGGCTCGATACATAAAACATAAGATTTCAGGGATAACATTAGATACGCTTTGCACTTTCAAGAAATTATCAACACAGTATCAGGGATACCCTGCCCTCTACTGTCAGTATTATAATTTTGCATGTTTAACTAAATTAGTTAAATCACTTCATTTAAAATCCAAGTTTTCTCCCTCCATCAGAAACATTCTGTTTCTATTCTACTAGCTGTTTTCTTAGAAAATTTAACATGTATGTTTCACTGAAATATTAAAGTTCGTCCATCCTTTTATACTGCTCCTAAATAAAGGAACTCAGAATGCTCTAACGCTAAGCAGTCATTTCCCAGCTTATAGTCTCTTATTGTTCTGTACTAATTTCTCTCGATTTTTACCCTTATCAGTTAGAAAATATTGTAATTATTTCACATGGTAAGTTTACTTAGAGTTACACAGGTATTTTCTATTTTATTTGCTCACCATTCCTTTCTGCATCTCAGACCTTCCCTTGAAATTAGTTCATCTTTAAAGCAGGTCTGCTGGTATGAAATGCTCTCCATTTTTGTCTGCAGGAATCATTAGTTTGTCCTTCTCCTTTAAAGGTTCAGTGGTATACAATTCCAGATTAACAATTATTTTCCGTCACTATTTGAAGATAATATTCTCCTGTCTTCTACCTTCTGCTGTTGTTGATACCCCTCATCTCCATACTTCATTGGCCTCTGGCTCCACGTAGTTTTCCAATAAATTGTCCCAATATTCACAAACTTGCAGTCTACTCAAGCTCTCATCAATGCCAATTTGTGGAGTTTTCCACAGTTTGTTGAGAAATCTCACTTTGTCTTTGGCTTTCTACTTCACCTGTATTGTAGCTTCCTCAATTCCCTTTGGTTTCCCTGTGTATTTGTCATTTCTTATGGTTTTCAGTATTTTCTTACCATGTGATCTCTAAAAGTTAGTTTAAAATATATGCAGATTTAGTATATATGGTTTACATCATCTTCATTTACGTCAATGAAGAGAAAACATATAAATGCATTACCGTTTAGTATTTCATATCACCTTGGTATTCTGGATATGTACTGATGGTGGTCTTGTACAGTGATAGTCAAAATTTTTTAAATCACATACTTTTGTCAAAAAATTAAGTGCTCTGCAATGTATTATACTTATTTGCAAATCACATGCATGTTCTCCTATCAATCTTAACATTAAATAGTAGTGAAATATATTTTTATTTTTAAACAAACAAATTTAAATAGAACATATGGAAAAGATTTTACATATATTTTGGAATGTATGGCCCATCTGGTATCATAAAGAGTCTTAGAAGCTCTAACATTGGCAGGCTTTCTGTAGTAGAGCTAGCTCTATTCTTTGGACACTGTAGATATTTTCAGAGCCTTTTAGATAATTCAAGAAATAAGTCTGGGGGCTTCCCTGGTGGCTCAGTGGTTGAGAATCTGCCTGCCAATGCAGGGGGCACGGGTTCGAGCCCTGGTCTGGGAAGATCCCACATGCCGCGGAGCAACTAGGCCCGTGAGCCACAATTACTGAGCCTGCGCGTCTGGAGCCTGTGCTCCGCAACAAGAGAGGCCGCGATAATGAGAGGCCCGCGCACCGCGATGAAGAGTGGCCCCCGCTTGCCGCAACTAGAGAAGGCCCTTGCACAGAAACGAAGACCCAACACAGCCAAAAATAAACAAATAAATAAATTAAAAAAAAAAAAAAAAAAGAAATAAGTCTGGAAAAATACAACAAAGTATCATTGTTTTCAATTACTAAATATGGTACTACTCAAATAACATTATGTCCCAACAAATATACAAATGAAATAGGTGAAATTTTACCACTACTCAGAGTATCCCTCATTAATTCAACAAAATTTGTTTTCTACCTGTAAAGTGCCTGGTGCTATATTAGGTGCAAATGATACAGCAGTGAAAAGATGGACCTGGTCTGAGGCCACAGACTATAAAGCCTCTTACTGGAGACTAACAATTAAAAAGCCAGTACAGTAAAGTGGGATGAATGCTATGCTTGTAGAAAAGCAGGGCACACTAAATGAGTACTTAACTTCAGAAACATTTTGAAAAGACTCAGGCTCTTATGATTTGGCTTGAGATTATACCATAGACAGAACCTTGAAAAACATGTTTTATTTCTTCGCCCTGACAATCACATTATAACTCCTTTGTTCTCCCTGCATTATGTGAAATCCTAGATGGCCACTAACAACAGTTCATAAAAAATTAAAACTTATTAAAAACGTTAGTGATGATTTACAAAAAAAGCTTGGTAAAGATAGTTGCAAGTCAGTACAATTTTGAAAAGGTACCTCCTGTGATGATGGATGAGTTTACTCAAAGTGCAGATTATTGGAGATTTGGTGAATCATACAAATATATCTGGGTTCTCTGACATCAAAACAGAGTAAAAAGACAGCAACTAAAAATATGTAGGAGATGATATATGAACCAAATTACTTTTTAAAGTGTACTGTACCAGTTTAAAATTTAATTTGGTGTAACATGATCCTGTACAAATTAAAGGAGCATCCCATGATACTATGTTATCATGATTAGAGACATGAAAATAGAGGTTCTATTTTAAGTACAACAAAATAAGCATCATCTCGCAATGAAGTGAAATGACCTATTTTCTTTTTCTTTGTGTTCTCTTACTATCTTATTCTCCCTTAAGATAGCAAGGGATAGTACATATACATATTCTTAGAGGTATGTAGTGATGGTCCAGGTGTTCATCCAGTCAGAGTAAAACTACAGCTCACCTGCCTGGCACATAAGATTTACCCAATTGTATATAATTGAAACATTTAGACAGATTATGTAGAATAACACATTTGTATGAAATTTTGTGAATGGATATATGACTAAATGGTTGACCTGTGTTTGTAGCATTATCTTGGGGGTACTTGATCACAGCCTATTTTGGTATATTTCAAGACATCTGAAACAACCGTCAATAGAAGGAGCCCTCAGCCAGACACAGAAGGCCCGGTTTTGATGATCCCTCTTCTACTGAGTCCATGGCTGAGGGCAAGGCCCTGAACCTCTGGGTTTTTAATCACAGTGTCCAAATCCCTAAAATGGGATCTCTGAGGCTCTTCATACTCTCACATTCTGTGTTTCTGTGTGGTTCCTGCTGATGTTTATTGGGTCTCAAGAGCACAGAAAGTCCACCTTCCCAACAAAATTTTTTGAGTACCCCCGTGTAATAATGGACCATGTTCATTCATTGCCAGAACATGTCAAGGAATGTATAAGGTTGGTAGCAATTGGGAAGGGTGGACCGGGTCCAATGAGGGATGCACATATTAAAATATCTGCACTCAGATTGTCTTGTGTTATTTAGTTCTCTAATTTTATTTATGCAAAATAAACATTATTTTTCCCAGACTGTAAATTTTACATTGTAGGAATTATATCATACTATTAATTATGCTACCCAGACAGTAAGTTGTCAGTTACTTCTTGATTAATATCTAAGACAACTTTAAAAATAATCAAGTAATTATTTGGGACATAGAGTTTTTACCTACTTTATATCAGACAAAACTCTGAAATGAATTTCTTAAATATAAAAAAAGGAGTTAAATACTTCTCACTTTTATTCCCATAGCAATTACTGGAAAAGAAATGTAAAGAAAAGGAAAGAGTGAAACATTTAATTCCAAAATAAGTGTGGGCAACAATCCTGCTTTATTAATACAAAACCACACCCATCATATTCACGTTAAACATTTAGTTTTAGTAAGTTGGTACATGAATTATTGGTAAGGAAATTATTCATGAGGAAAAAATGGCTTTTGACATAAACCTTGTGTGTAAGAATATATGAATAATGAGTTGGAAGCCACCTCCCAGAGGAGAAAGTTGCCTGGGCTTTTAGGTATGAATATAAAAAAATCTCTCCTCATTTCACCTCTTTTCTGAGGGCCAGATGGTTCTGTGAACTGAACCCATTCCAACCTGAATATACTTAATATAAATGAACATCATAGCAAAAGTTAATAAGGCAAAATTCTGCTACCACAAAAATTTTAAAACAAATAATCACCATAAGGAAAATAGTCATAAACCCTGGCTTATGGCCCATACTTGGTTGAGTTTTTAAAATATGCTATTCAAAATCATTCCACATAATTTTATCAAGTCCTTAACACTCATTACTCCAGTGCCTTTTAACTTTACTGTGACTTCCAATAAAAAATATATTTTATATCATGGACAAGTGTACATATATATCTTTCTCTCTATATATATATGCATATATGTATGTACACATATGTTACATATAGCTTTATATATATATTTATATATATATACTTCATATATTTTTATATATTTATATGAAATTGTAAAATGGAAAAAAGTTTCATAAAATAATACCTACACTTCTACATGCTATACTGTCTGGTATTTTATATTCTTTCCTACTTCCTTTTAAAAAATGCTGTTTGAGGCCCAGTTAATTGATTATACAACTCAGTACTATATCATAAACCATCGCATAATAGAAAAAAATAGGGACAAAATATTCCCTTCAAGAAAATGGAGAAAGAGCAAAAGAAGGACAAAAAGGAAATGGGGTAGAGATAGGAGAAAGAAAAGAATGGATGAACATTATAGAGAAAAGGAGTCATAGCACTTTGGAAATGATATGGCCAAAGAGAAGAAAAGATCATTAACTAGAAAAAAGGAAAAATTATGGAAAATTGTTAGGGCTGATCTTTAGGGTTTGAAAACTTCAAGCAATCATAAATATTTTCCTCCCAGATATATGAAAACTAACAGTGTCACAGATTAACCATGACATTCATTAGATAGATGAACTATGTCCAAACTACAGACTAGATGAAAACCAAGGTGTCCTTGCAAATTTTTAAGCTGTGGCATGTTAAATTTTGTGCAACATGGAGAATATTTTATCATTCACAAATCTTGAAATAAGAATAACTATCCATTTCATTCAATAACTCTGTCAGAGGCTTTCTTTATAAATTTCCACATCCTCGACTGATGTTTAATTCATAAGATTAGCCAACAACTGTGCAAAGAGCATAGACTTCAGAGTTGGAAGACCAAGTTCTGTGTTTGAGTCTAGGTTTTACCACTCTGTAAAAAGGGTAAATGACAAAATATGTAGAAACACTTTGTATATCAGATCCCCCAAAGCAATGTAGGTAATCCTCAACCAATTATAGTACCATTATATTTTCATAATTGCTTAGAGTTAGAAGAAACTTTTTCATAGGAGAGCTCATTTGTAATACGAATCTGTTTCTCCTTTTTTTCTAACCATTCTAAGATCTTTCCATTTAATTTTCCTGCTGCAAAATAACCCAGAAGATTTCATTTTTACTTGCCTGGCACTTTTTTAGAAATCACCTCTTTCGATTTGTAAGGATTCAGCAAGTATCATCTTAAAATCTTCCATAATAAAAACAAATGTTTATTATTAGATTGTCTTTGAAATTAAATAAATCAGGACATGCTATGTTACAGATATTTCAGATAAGTGGTCTTGCTTTTTCTTCTGTTAGCCTGAGGCTTAGTTTAAAAAGTCCATGCCCTAGTGCATTTTATTATCTTCGTTATTAATTATTTTCTAGTTACTTTACTTCTGTAGTTCTCAAGGCTAGTTTTAGATTTGAATCCCCTAGGGACCTTTCCAAACTATGCGATAAATCAGAAAGCCTCATTTCTCTGTCCTGAGTTGTGGCTTAGGCATTGATTGTTTTTATGTCCCTAAGTGATTCTACTGGGCAGAAAAGATTGAGAACCACTGCTTTAGTTTTTCCCACTAATCAAAAAGCAGCTAAGAGACTCAAAATTCAGTCAAGAGATTCTAAATTGATTCAGTCAAGAGACATAAAACATTACATCCTTACATTCCAGTGAAAAAAAGCTATGACCATATCAAAGATATTTTAAGAGTAATTATCCTCATTCCTGCATCAGTAAATTTTCCTTTTGAATATTCAGGACAGCATAGAAACCATTATTTATCCTTTCTTAAAATACTTAAAAGTAAAAACCTCTCCTAATTCCACAACCCTTTCTCACAACCACTTCATTTTTCTGTTTTTCTTGATAGCAAAACTCCTCAAAACAGGATTTATACTGGCTATTTCCAACTTCTCTTTTTCTCTGGAACTTACTCCATTTGGACTTTCTCCACTACTACCACTTCGTTTAAACTGTTTCAAAGTCACTGATAATTTGTTTGATCCTAGATCAAATGGTCATTCCTCAGGCTTCATGTTACTTGATCCTTTAGCAGGTTTTGGCTGAAGTTGGCAATAGTTTGATCACTCCTCCCTTCATTACACTCTCAGTTCACTCACTTCTAAGGTAAAGCTTTCCCAGTGGTTATTCCTTTTCACTTCCCTTTACTGGCTTCTCCTTTCCAACCATGCCCAACCAATAGTGTGTTCAGTGCTCAACCAGTGGACCTCTTCTCTTTTCTGTGCTCATTCCCTTTCTGGTCCTCAATCAGCCTTGGAGCTTTAAATATCATTTATATATTGAGAAGCAACAAATTTAAATCTCCAGCTCTTCTCTCCTCCTCAGTGTCCTTATACTCAACTGACTACTTGACATCTCAATTGAATACCTATTAGCCGTTTCAAACTTAATGTGTATGAAAACAGACTCTTATTATTATCCCTGACTTGCTCTGTATAGTCTTCACCATCTCATCTTCACCATCATTCTAGCTGTCAGGCCAAAAACCTGGGAATCATCTAGGATTACTCATTCTTTTATACCCCCCAGTCATTCTTTTAGCAAGCTCTGTTGATGCTCCCTTTACAAATATACCCAGAATTCAACCACATCGTACCACCTCTACTGCCTCCTCCCTGGTCCAGGTTACATCATCTCTCACCTGGGTCACGAAAGCAACGTTTAAATGACCCTTTTCTTCTCTTATTGTCCACATCCACATAGAAGCCAGAGGAAGCATTTTTAAAATACATATCATACTTTGTCTTCCCATCACTCAAAACAATTTCATATTTCATTTTACTAAAAGTAGAATTGAAAGGATTTACAATTGTTTACAAGATCCTATGTGATTTAACTCCTTATGTCCTGTCTACACTCATTTTCTGTGCTTTCCCATCACATGTGATGCTCCAGCCACACTGGCCTCCATGCTGTTCCTGAAAGCTAAAGATATAATCTCACATCATGGTCTTTATATTGCGCTCTTCTGTTGCTAGGAATGCTTTTGCAACTGTCCCTCTAATACACCCAGATCTCTTCTCTCTCAATTCCTCTAGGTCTTGCTCAATGGTCTTACCCGGCCAGATTATTTAAAATGATAATACCTCTCTCAGTCTCTATACTCCTTTTCTGTGCAGCTGGTCCATAACAGTTATTTACTTATCTCCATCTGATGTACCGTAGGTTTAATTGTGTGACTCTCACTCCCATTAAAATGTAAATGCCATAAGGACACAAATTTTGGGTTTTGTTTTGTTTTTTTGGCTTTTCTCAACGTTCTAATTGTTTTTTTCAGCTTCATTGAGGTATAACTGACAAATTGTAAGATATTTAAAGTGTACACATGGTGATTATATATATATGTATACATTTTGAAAGGATTCCCTCCATCAAGTTAACACATCCTTTTCCTCACTATTTAGCTTTTATTGGTGAAAACATTTAAATTAGAGATGAAATTAGAATCTCTTAGCAAATTTCAATTGTACAATACAGTGTTATCAACTTGCCAGCTACAAACTGGCACTTGCCATCTAGCTCTACTAGGATTAACTCAGGAGCTGCTGCAGCTGCTGACCTTCAACACACCCTGAAAGCATTCAGGGTGGAGATCAGGAATGAGGCACTCTGTGCTCTGGGAAAAACTGGCAAAAACAGGTCTTCAGATAGTCAGATACTTTCAGGAGAAGATTTTATGAGACCAATTCTTGCATCTCCTTGTATCTAGAAAAGCACTAAAATCCTTCATGGTGACGTCTGCTCCTCGTGACTAGCAGTAACCTTCACGAGACTATCAGCAACTTTCTGCAAAAAATATGTGCTTGATTGCATGTACTCCCCCTTCCCCAAAATCACATATATACTGACCTTCCCCCCTACCTCTTTAGAGCAGTTTCTCAGAGCTATCTGAAATGCTGCCTCCCAGGCTATAGTCCTCATTTTGCCCCAAATAAAGCTTAACTCACAACTCTCACGTGCATTTTTTTTCAGTCAACAAATTATAGTCACCATGTTATACATTAGAACCTCAGAACTTATTCGTCCTCCCATAAGTGAAAGTTTGTACCCTTTTACCCACCTCCCCATATTTCCCTCACTCCAGCCCCTGGCAACCACTTCTCTACTCTGTGTCTATGAGTTCTACTTTTTTTAAGATTCCACATATAAGATTTGTCTATCTTATCTTTTCAAAATTCCATCTTATAGTTTCATTGATCTTTTCTATTGTCTTCTTAGTCTCTATTGTTTCCATTTTGATCTTTGTTATTTCCTTCTGTCTACTAATTTTAGGCTTAGTTTCTTCTTTTTCTAGTTCCTTGAGGTGTAAATTTAGGTTGTTTATTTAAGATCTTTCTTTTTTCTTTACGAAGGCATTTATCATTATAAATTTCCCTCTTAAAACTGTTTTTGCTGCATCCCATAAGTTTTGGTGTGATTGGTGTTTCCATTTTCATTTGTCTCAAGACATTTTTTTACTTCTCTTTTGATTTCTTCTTTAACCTACTGGTTGTTCAGGAGCATGTTGTTTAACCTCCATATGTGTGTGAATTTTCCAGTTTTCTTCTTGTAACTGATTTATAGTTTCATACCATTGTGGTCAAAAAAGATACTTGATATGATTTCAATCTTCATAAATTTATTGAGACCTATTTTGTGTCTAACATATGATCTTTCCTGGAGGATGTTCCATGTGACTTTGAGAAGAATGTGTATTCTGCTGCTACTGCATGAAATGTTCTATAAATGTCTGGTAAGTCCATGTGGTCTAACATGTAGTTTAAGTACAATGTTTCCTTATTGATTTTTGTCTAGATGATCTATCCATTGTTAAAAGTGGGATTTTGAAATCCCTTATTATTGTATCGCTGTCTATTTCTCCCTTCAAGTCTGTTAATATTTGCTTTATATATTTAGGTACTCCTATGTTGGGAGCATAAATATTTACTGTTATATCCTCTTATGAATTGACCACTCTATCATATATAATAACCTTCTTTGTCTCTTGTTACAGTCTTCGGCTTAAAGCCTGTTTTGTATGACACAAGTATAGCTACCCCTTCTTTCTTTTGGTTTCCATTTTCATGGAATATCTTTTCTCATCCCTTCACTCTCAGTCTGTGTGTATCCTTAAAGCTGAAATGTTTCTCATGGGCACCCTGTCAGGGGTGAGGTTTATGGTGAGAGTGTGTCTCAGCCTCTCCTACCTATTTTGATATAGGCATTTCTCATTCACTTGATATGTAGGAGTCACTTGGCTAGTTTCTTTCTAGCCTTTCTCAGGTGGTTGCTCTAGGTGTAGCTGTATATTTCGTGTGTCCCTGGGAGGAGGGGAGTTTAAGAGCCTCTAGATCACCTTCTTAGTCCAATAAGCTTGCTTTTGTTTTTGTTTTCTTGACACTGCTAATCCCAATGCCTAGAAATATGCTGGGCACATAGTTGATATTCAATACTTATTTGTTGAATAAATCAATGAAAAGCTTCAACTTTGTACTGGATACTTCAATATTTTATTTTAAAATTTATACCTTATTTGTAGGTTAGGTAATCTATAAATCCCCTTCCAGTTCTAAAGCTCTATGACTCTAACACAAACATGTGCTCAGTCTGCTTGATGACTCCTTTCCTGATTCGCTCAAACCAAGTTAGTTCATCGCCCCCTCTGCTCTTATAGCACTCTATTCTTGCTTATAATATTAGCATTTATCATAATATTTTCCCCAAAATTAGACCAAGAGTTACTCAAGAGCAAGGTATGTTTTTATCTGTTTCTTCATATCCTTGCTGTAACATACCATGGTATCTGACACTCTTAGTGTTTGGCTTTCAATATGTAAATATTTACTGACTGAGTGAGTGTGACTTGTATAAAATAATGCTTTGGGAGAGTGAGGGAAAGAGAATGTTTATCTTTTTAAACATCTAGCTGAAGGGAAAAAACTGGAGGGGAATATTTCTCTAGTGGGTCACTGAGGAGCTTTTTCAGATTTTCTGTATTCCCCAGTCTTGGAACCCAAGCACTCAAGCAGCAGATTTTTTTCTTTCCTATGATGTTTTCTTCTGGGGGCATTCAAAAGTCATCATATCCTCTCCTGGACGGTAAGACTCATTTAAAAGGACAGAAGCATATCTAAGTCTGCCTAGATAAGTAAGAAGCAATCCTAAAGCTTTCAGAAATAGATACTGCCTGAAATTCCCATTTCTATATTTTATTACAATTTTTAAAAAAGAAACAAATGAAGAAATACCTATCACTGAGCAGCATTTTAACTGCATACT
This sequence comes from Balaenoptera physalus, assembly GCF_965194825.1. Lineage (NCBI taxonomy): Eukaryota > Metazoa > Chordata > Mammalia > Artiodactyla > Balaenopteridae > Balaenoptera > Balaenoptera physalus. The sequence continues at coordinate 118,582,790 of NC_138891.1, read as the reverse complement.
CTAAATCACGATATTTAAATAAAAGAGAAAGACATAATATTGTATAATAAGATAAATTTTAAAGAAATTTTGTTTAATCACATATCTAATCTTAAGGAAATGGCAAGAAACTGTATGTATTTAGCTTAATTGTACATCTACAACATGAACTCATACTTCACTCATTGTAGTACAAAATATCATCGTCTGTTACAAGAATGAGGTTCGAATGTTTGACTTTATCATTTTTCCTTTCCTAGAACTTATTTTTATGCATACAGAATAAACTAAACTTATTTGCAGCATGAATTTTCTACTCTTTGAAAATGAAAGTGCCTCTCACCTTCACTGAAGCAAGACTCAGAGTTCTCTTTGGTTTACATCTGTTTTTAACTTTCCATAACCAAAAGTACTGCCTCACTCTAATTGCTCCAGATATATTCAAACATTAAAACAAATAATAATGATTATAACACTGTTACCAGCAAAGTCCATTAACAATTCCCAGGGAATAAAAATAGAATCTGGGTAATAAAAGAAGGTCTAACCTGTTTTTTTCCTTGGTGCTTAGTCTAGTCTCACTTGCTCATACGCTGCCCGTGCAGAGGCCTCCCACCAGCTCCTTCAGACCAGAGTTCCTGGCGTGAAATGGCTGCGCCAACACCTCAGCTTGGGACTGTGTGCAAAAACACGGCAATTAAAGATGGCGGCGGCGGCGGCTGCGGCGGGCCGTGCGCAGAGGCGCTGCACCTGGCCCTGCGATCGGAGCCGGAGCAGCGCAGCTGCGCTGGTCCCGCGAGAACTCCGCTCCCTCCACTCCTCACTGCGGGATCCCTATGAAACAGCCCCGCCCGCGGCCTGAGAGCGTGTGGTCTAGAACCAGCTCCCACCTCTCCGTTCTCTGATAGAGAATTAAGCTTTCCTTTGCTTCTTAGCCGGACTCAGTCTCCTTCTATAGGCGTGACTGACATCGGACAGGAGGACCCCTGTTTGGGACCATCTCGGGAATGTCGGTAACAATACTAAGAATATCTAAATGTGTTCTTAAGTTAAAGGAGAATCTTATTAGAGTTTATTTGTAATTTGCACTCAAAGTCAAAAGTAAGTTGAGGTGAATGTCTTTTTGCAATAGAAATTTCTCTTCACATTCAAAATAGTCATCATTACTTATGAGATAGAATTTTATGTTTTTAATCACAACTGGGGAAGGATGAAATCAAATACCTTTAAAAATGTTTTCTCTAAGCTGAACAACACTATGCTTTCATTGGAGGATTTGATTATCTGTATTACTCAAATCAGTATTTTCTAAATTTTCCAAAATGATGAATTGCTATCATATAATGGCTTTCCTTTAAATATGTCAATCATCTTACTAGTAAAAGCAGAGGACTCTGAGAATCACCTTGAGTTTCTAAACCAATCCCTGTCAGACACTCAAACATCCCATAATCCTTTACCAAGCAATTTCTACAATTATGTATCAAGTACTGTGCTAGGTACACAGGTTTTAAAGATCAAAGTCCTTGTTTCCTTCATAAAGGATTAACAGACGGAAAGCAAAATTAAAATAAAATAAATGCTTACTAGAATGTGAAGTATTCTATGCAGGATGATTCAAGTTTTGTAGGGCCCGAAATTTGAGGGAATATTTTTTATTTTTTATTTTATTGAGGTATAGTTGATTTACAATGTTGTGTTGAATTTCTGCTGTACAGCAAAGTGATTAAGTTATATATATATATTCTTTTTCATATTCTTTTCCATTTGTTTATTACAGGATATTAAATATAGTTCCCTTTGCTATACAGTAGGACCTTGTCGTTTATCCATTCTATATATAATAGTTTGCATCTGCTAATCCCAAACTCCCAATTCATCCCCCTCCCATATCCCCTCACCCTTGGCAACCATAAGTGTGTTCTCTATATCTGTGAGTCCACTTCTGTTTCACAGATAAGTTCATTTTGTCATATTTTAGATTCCACATATAAGTGATAGCATATGGTATTTGTCTTTCTCTTTCTGACTTACTTCACTTAGTAAGATAATCTCTAGGTCCATCCATGTTGCTGCAAATGGCATTATTTCATTCTTTTCTATGGATGAGTAGTATTCCATTGTGTATATATATACTACATCTTCTTCATCCATTCATCTGTCAATGAACATTTAGGTTGTTTCCATGTCTTGGCTATTGTAAATAGTGCTGCTATGAACATAGGGGTGCAAGTATCTTTTCAAATTAGAGTTTAATCTGGATATCTGCCCAGGAGTGAGATTGCTGGATCATATGGCAACTCTATTTTTAGTTTTTTGAGGAACCTCCATACTGTTTTCCATAGTGGCTCTACCAATTTACATTCTTGAGGGAACTTCTTAATGAAAAAGAATATAAACTTACAAATGTAAAATTAGGCAAGTATGTGAATATTTAGAATGAGAAAATAAATCATGAAAAAATTGCAAAATTTAAAAAGCTGAAAATATTATAAACCTCACAAGATTGGCAAATTCAGTCTTTTCTCTAGTACAATTTAATAAAGTTATTTTAGTATTGATATTTTAGAAAATTTTATCTTCACAACTTGTTATTGGTAATGTTATAAAAATGTTTAGGATTGTTATCCAATTTGAGGAAACTTATCAAGTTTCTTTCGTATAAATAAGATTCCAGGCATTTAGAATATTCCTGCATATTGACTCTCTCACATACTCTGAGTTGACAACATTCATTAACCAGTTTGTCGCAGATATCTTCATTACTTTGATGTCATTAGGAGTTTCATGTTCTCTTCATCAAAGTCAATAATCTTGTCCAAACGGCAAAAAATTTAAGTCATTTTCCACTGTGTTCATATGACTCATTTCTTCACTAATTTGATCATCTAACAATTTATAGCTATTAATTTCCTTGCCCTGGAAAAACATCTGTCTCTCTTAACAAGGTACTATTTTAGGTATGTTTTGAACGTGTTTTGTTACAATTTGCTTCTCATTGTCAAAGTAATTTTGATTAATTTTCCTTCTCACCTTTCTCTTTTGCTTTTGTTTGCATATTTCATTAATTTTTATGTAAATTTTCTCCCATTAAAAAAAAATAAATGTCCCAAAGAGGAGTCTATAATTTCTCACTTGCTATATCAAAAACTTTCCAAAAAGTATTTCCTTATTACAGCTAACATGGCTTCCCCTTAGCCTTATCCTGATAATGCTCTAGTGACTGCAATGAGTGGAGCAAGACTCAAATCATAACTAACTGCGGTTGAACTATGTTTTGCTTCACAGTAAATATGCATTTGTGTTACAGAAATATGGAAAGGAAAACTAAAACTGTGCCTGGTAATTTGAAGGAAGGCATCACAATGTACATGAATACTGGAGTTAACTCTTGCAAAGTAAGTCAGTGTTCACAAGATAGGGAAGACCGTGGGCAAGAATTTGTGCTCAAGTTCAAAGCCCCACAACACTAACCATGAACCCAAGATACTGACCCAGAAATCACCATCCTTCTCTTCCAGTTAGCTATCCAGTGTCCTTGTTGCCCAATTTCCACCTACTCATGTACGGTAGCAATTGTGGCTTTCATAACTCAAGGGCAATTAAGCCGTGTGGCATACAAATTTCCAGATGAAAATAGAATAAAGACAGCTTAAGATTTTTGGTTTGAAAAGATAAAGACCAGGAAAAGGATATATGTGAAAAATATGAAACCATGAAGGGCATGCTTCTTTTCAAGTCTAGGGTGTACCAGTAAGGGACCATGTTCATGAAACTTGAAGGAGGCATTTTTGGAAAATGAAAGCACACTTTCACTCAGTGGGCTTCATCAACCTGAAAGATGGTAAGGATTAAAATTAGGAGCTTCAAGAAAGCTTAAATGACATCATGGATAAAAGATCTTTATCAAGAGGAAATTATACTTCAGAGCCTCCAGTCTGTACTCTTTGTGATACAGATCAAAAAAAGGAGCTGTCATCCTCTCCACATAAGGGGTCTTATTAAAGTCAAATGCTCTGGAGTCAGGTGAGCTTTTAGGGTGACCCCTATGATTCTGATGTTCTTAGTTTCTCAAACATCTTTAAAGCCTTTTAGAAAGTAGATATCAAATAGATAATCCCAAAGATTAGAGACAAATGCATACTACCTATATGGTTTCCTTTTTTCACTAATGTGATGGTTAATTTTATGTGTCAACTTGACCAGGCCATGGGGTCCCCAGATATTTGGTCAAACATTATTCTAGGTATGTCTGTGAGGGTGTTTTGGATGAGACTAACATTTGAGTCAGTAGACTGAGTAAAGCAGATTACTCTCCCCTATGTGAGTGGGCCTCATCCCAGGGGTTGAAGAACCCTTAATAGAATAAAAAGGCTGACCCTCCTGTGAGTAAGAGGGAACTCCTCCTGCTTGATGGCTTGAGCTGGAATATTGGTTTTTTCTGCTTTCAGACTCAGACTGAAATACTGTCTCTTCTTGAGTCTTGAGTCTATCTCTCAGTTCTCCTAGTTCTCAGGTCTTCAGTCTTAGACTTGAACTACACCAGAGGCTCTGCCGGGTCTACAGCCTTCAGACTGCATATCTCAGGACTTCTCAGCCTCCATTATCACTCATGGGCCACTTTCATATAATAAATATCTTCATATATATATATATATATATATATATATATATATATATATATATATATGAAGAGATATATATATATTCCATTGGTTCTGTTTTCTTGGAGCACCTTGACTAATACAACTGATATAAATAAGAAGAAGAATTCTATATGGTAGCTAAGAAGAGAATGTCTAAGTTAATATTTATACATATTTAATCCAGTCTGTACATTTGGCCTTTGCCATTTGAGGTATGGCATAAGGGAACAAAGACGTATTTCACCTATAAACATACAGCTATGGATGTTAAAGTTGGTCCACTGTACAGATAAGGAAAATGAAACACGGTGAGATTAAATATTTTCCCAAAGATACACAGCAAAGCAGTGGCAGAACTATCAGTAGCACACCTTTTCTGAATTCTAGTCTACTGTTCTATCCTTCACACCGGGCTTCAACTTCACATTTGATTCTTTCCACACTTCAGTGGTTTAACATGTGAAACGATCTCTGAAGCTAACTCCCACTCCCCACTTCACTTACTGTGCACTAATTCTTTCTTTAAAATGAGCATGTTCAGCTGAATAAACCAGGTCCTTGGGTTGGGCAAGGAACATACTTATGCTTTAGAAAAGGTGTGGCAGTGAAGGGCTGGGAGAGATGAGTAGAATGCCTCTGGCTGATGAGGATCAGTCAGAGAACCCTGTGTAGCCCATCCCAAGATGCGGAGAGAGTAAATATAGGGCCAGTGCCAACGTACTCAACTGCAAGGAAGGTTGGGGGGGGTGCAGAATGCCAAGGTCTACAGGGAAGCATTATCCTAGTAGCCTCCTTAGACCACCTCATCTCCAGAGAAGGCTCTGGTAACCTGAACATGCCGTAAACAAAGCTGACACTAAGAAGCACAAAAATTTGCTTCAAGGAACTTTCCCTGAATATTTTTATATGAGGCGCTCACTGTCCGTCAACTAACTGTTTTTGGTAAATTTCACCACTATCCTTATTCAATTTTCACACCCTTGGGAGTCTCACTCAATATTTAATGATACGCTGGCTTGGCAAAATAAAAGAAACTCTAGATTATTTTTGCAAAACACATCTGCTTGCTACAGAAAAAAAAAGTGAGGAAAGGAAAATAAGGCATTCAAATTTCCCTGGACAGCTTTTAAAGCTAGCTGAAAAAAATCATATCAAAGAATACTTTCTAATTTCTAAGGAAGCAAATAAAAGTCACTTAGAGAGTGTTTATCACAACTAGCTATATGTTTTTAGTCAAATCTATAATGATAGTTTTTTGTAATATAACTGATATGTTCAGTATATTTTTCCCTATTCTTTTATTTCAAGAAAGATTTTGATAGTTTGCATTATTGTAGATTTTTATAGTTGTCAGATGTTTTGCTCTGATTAGTTTTATGTTGGGTCCTTGATCAGAAATATGACACCTACCACCCATTACAGTTGTTCCTATGAGAAAAATCAATCTTTTTGGCAATGAAACAAGTCATGAAAATTTTCATGAACATCCTCTAGTGAAAAGCAAGAGTAGCTTGTTATATCCCTTCCCTACATTGAAAGGACCAGAGGGGGCAATATCCTAGTGTTTGCTTTGGATAAATCATTCAGATTTTATGAGTCCTTGCATAGATCCATTCCCTATGTCGGAACCAGCCGCGTGTCCCTAAAGTGGTTTCATAGACCTCCGGGTGCTGCTGAGCTGCAGCGCTGCCTGTCCTTAAACAGGAAGGTCAATATCCAGGGCTACTTATATGAAGTGTTTGACATATTCTATGGTCGGTAAGCTGTGAACCCTAGGATATATTCAAGAGCTAGTTATTGGTGGCCCTAACTGTGTACTTCTGATGCCTCTCTCTTTGGGGATGGATGAGGGATAAATTTAGATGGGCTCACAAATGGAAATGAATGCTTAATCTGGATGGTGGTGAGATATCTAAGGAGAGAAGCAGTTTTATTAGGAATAAAATATTCACATACAAAGAATAAACTATTTTACATACACAAAAGTTATTTTTTAGAAGGATCTGTGGTTTAAAAGGTGTCTGTGATATCTGGATGTTTCTTTTCTGACCCACCACTTTCATAAAGTCACATAACATAAGTAAATATATCATAAAATTATAACTTAAAAATTAGACTCTAATGAAAACTTTCCTTCTTTCCCGATGCTAACTTCTATTCCTGCCCATCATACCAACCATTTAATGAAACCAGTCTATCAGTTCTTTGTCAGGAGTCATGAAAATCTGACAGTGGACATTGATGGCTAAGCAAAATTACACATTTTGCAAAAGATGTGGGATTCCATGAAGTCCATGAAAGTGGTTTTGGAGGACTGCTTTTACTTATATGCACAGAAACAATTGAAGAAAAGACATTGACCCCAAAACAGATGACTAAGTATCAAAAGATTAAGAGAGGCTTTGGGGAAAAGTTATGATGCTGCCACTTTTTTCCCAAAGATAATTCTGTTAATAACCATAAAAGTCAAACATGTGGGCTTTTTTAAAGCCCACTGGTCTTCAAAAGATGTTTGAAACCTGTTATAATTTTGTAGGAGGTGTACATGTTGAAAGAATTAAATCTTTTGAGCATTTCCTCCTATTCCTATGTTGATCCAATTAGCCTACAACGACCTGATTTACCAAATCCCTCTCCTCTATGCAGACTCTCTGTTTTCAGTTTCTCATCTAAAACTGGAGAGGAGTCTTATGAAAATGAAATGAGAACAGAAATTTACTTTCTATCCTGGAAAGGGGTGATTTATAATATAGAACAAGGTTGAGGGAAGATACCAGAATATCAGGGTGAAAGGTGAGGGAAAGGGGGGCACATGGTTTGAAAAATATATTCAGTATGATATTTATTTTAAATTTTACAAAGCAAACAAAAAGTACTTTGTCATATCATAACAGTTATTAATATAAACCATAGAAAATAAAGCTTATAAAATCTTCATAAGTGGTAATATGCATATGCTACTGTGATTTAAAGAAGGTTTTTTATAATTAGAAGGAAGGGAAATTTGAGAATATTTTCTGCAATGCATGTGTGTAGAAAAAGGGAGAGAAACACTGGTCTTTGTAAACAGGCAAAAAATAATTTAAGGGTGAGAGAAAAAAAGTTCCATTTGGTCATTTGAGGCTTGACCAAATCTATTTACTCTAATCTTTTCCTCTAATAAAATAACAAATGAGCTGATTTAAAGGTGGTGAATCTATTTTGACATTCTCTCCTCTCTCACCTGGATACAGACCTCCTCAGCTCCAGAACTGACTCCTTTATTTGATGAACAAGGATGGCCAGGGGAAGGCAAACACACACATACCCTCTTTGCAAGCTCAATCTATGTCTAAGACACCCTAGTGTTAAAGGCAAGTCATATATTTACATTGGTCTTAACTATATTTATAAAAGCAGGGCAGAGTTCCTCCCTTGATTCTATAACTCATTCTGAGTTCTGGGAGGTTTGTATAAATGTCAGCTGTCATAATTGCTCATTTATTTGAGAGTGTATTTATTTGAACATTTATATTGAGATCTTGGGATTCCTGCTGTAGGGATATAAAATTTACTTTTTACTAAATCTTTAGACAGGCTAGGAAATAGTACAGGATTTAAGCAACAGAATTTCAAAGCTAGGACAGAACTTAGAGATCATCAGTTTCTTCATTATCATAAATATGAAAACCAAGGCCCAGGAAACCAGAGTCTAAAGCTCATGCTTAGACAGTGATGCTGCAGAGTAAAAAAGGCTGCAGGATTTGGAAGCCCAGACTTCTGAATTCAAATCTCTACTCTGCCTTTTATAATTATGATATATTGGGCAAATCATTTAATCCCAGAAGAAGATATTTTGATGTGACTAAAGTTAAATAATTTAACCATGAACTTCAGTTTATCCATCTATAAAATTAGGGCAATAATACCTAGCTTTCAGGGTTATTGATAAAAATACAGATAATATATAAAAATGTTTTTAAAATGTTAACTCTTATTTTTCTTTACTAGAAGAAATTCCAGAAATCCTAAATCCCAGCTCTTTGCTCTTTCTAACTAAGAGTAGGATGTCAGCATAAGCTTTAAAAATCTGATTCATTTTTTAAAAATTCCCTTAGTAAAAACCTCCTATTTCTTGATACTCTCCTCTAACAATATCACAATTAGACATAGATTACTGTTTGACAAAGAGTGGTTCTCAACAGTAGACTCAGAATGCTCCAGGAAAAATGAGGCATATAATTCAGGTAATGCTGTATACTATCGCTCTAGACTAAAGAGAAGCAGAGTTTATTAATACCCAAAAGGTTTCTAAAAAATTCTGCAGGAAGGAAATCTATGTATACTAGCTTAACCAGGTTCTTTGGCATCCTAAATAAATATCTGTTAATACTCCCACAGACTTGTGTCACCTGGACAAACTCCATTCCCCAAAATAACTGACAAAGGTGCTGCTCAAGGCACAAGTTAATTGAAATGATATGAATTCCAAAATAATGGCTTAAATTCCTTCTGAGTGTTAAGCAAATAAAATGTCAATTCATTTCTTTTTAGTTAAAAATTTTTATACATAGAGCTGGGGAGAGTGGGGAGAAACTGCTGAATAGGTATGGAGTTTTACCTTGGGTGATAGAAATTTTTTGAACTAGATAGATGTGGTGGTGACACAGTACTATCAATGTACTAAATGTCATTGAATTATTTACGTCAAAATGGTTCCATTTATTAGGTGAATTTCAACCTCAATAAATTATCTTTTAAAATTTCATACATGTATAAAAAGTTCAATTTCAAAATATCAAAACCTGACTATTTCAAGTGTTGTATGACAAACCTACAAAAAGTTTCAGAGTTAAAACATATATTACTACAAATATCGAATCATTATGTTGTACACCTGAAACTAATATAACATTACGTCAATTATACTACGATTTAAAAAAAAACACACATATATCACCAGAGCAAAGAGCAAGTTTTTTTAATGGCCTGTAAAATGTCTGTATGTATTTGTAAAAATAAAAATCAATATTTCTTTTAAGCTCTGAAATTGCAGAAGCTATGTAGTAAAGTCAATACTAGAAGAAAAAAAAAGGTATTTTCTACAGGTAGCTAATATCTTACAGGCAGATTACAAACCATCACAAAACACATATTGACAGAGATTGACTATGGCTGCTGTAACTTAATCTCTGCATTCGTGATCTCAAACCTCCTGAGTCTCACTTCATGGTTTATGATACAGTTACATCACAACCCCTCAATAGAATTACAGCTTTGTCACTAATCTCTCCCTATCAGTTATCCTGTAAGGAAGGAAGCTGGAAGGCACCACTAGAAAGACGCAACAGCATGAATGATTGCATTCAGTCCCTTTCCACAATAATATCTCTAAGTCTGGGAGTGATAAATGGCACCCAAGTTATAAACGAGCAACAAGGTCAGTAGCACCAAGCAGCCAAGAGTTCAAAGAAAAGTCACAATTCTGATGGGTTCAAGAAAAGGCCACATGCTGCTGGCATGCATGAGTAGAGATAAATCCTCAAAGATGCCTTACTGCAATTACAAAACAGAATCAGAAAAGCCTGTTATCGAAGAGCTAAGAGGTCTGTCCAGGAAATGAACAAAGAACATTGATTAGCATAAAAGTCATTCTTTTTCCGGAAAAATGATGAATTTTTATAACATTCCATGACCAGTCAAGAATTCTGGTGGAAAATGTCTTTAAAATGTTAAATAATTCTTTGACACTGAAAGATGTATCACTGAACAACACTGGTTTTTTTCTTGGTCTTCTCTCTTTAATCTCTTAAATACATCTATAAAGAATCCAGAAGAGGCATGGAGGGAAATGGCCTAACTCTCTAGAATTATTTTAGTCTGTGTCTTCATCCCTTTATCAATTTCCTTAGGTGAATTGCATAAAATAAAAATGTGATCTTTTCTTATAAACTAAAATATACAAATCTTCTAACAATATAACGAATAAAAACCACTCAGAATGTTATCATGAAAGTGGCCTGAGAAATCCCCTTGTTTGACCCTTTATGTAATAGAGACTTGAAAATGTTGAGAGTCTTTCCCTAAGTTATATCATTGGTAATAGGCAAACTGGGATTAAAACCACTAGACTTCTGAAACTTACTTCTATCTTCTTTCTCCTTAATAAAAGGTTCCCTCAAATAGATAGCTACTGAAGGTCCCGTAGCATCTAGCTCTCTCGTTGAGGGGACTATAATCCTCAAGTTTTCATGCTCTGTAGATTTGTAATAGATTTCAATAATCTTTGCTATTGCTCATTTATTTGTTCATGAGGATCAAGACGAATTGTACCATACTGGAGAATTTGCTAGCCATTCTGATGCAAAGCTAGAGAATACAAAAAGGGGCAATCATTGAAATCTCCACTACTCCTCGGAGAAAGAAGCCTTAAAACAAAGGACTCCTGAAGATATTGAAAGAGCTTCTTTCCACTTTCACTCCACTTTCTCATAAGGAGCCTCACATTCCTCCTGTGACAGCCATGGGAATTTTCTTCCTTATTTTAAACAGCCATGTTGGAGTATAAAAAATATTGCACCATGTCTCCCATGAGTAATTAATGTTAAGGTTATGATTTTCACAATGCTTTTGCCTTAAACAACAGAATACGAAATGTTAAAAAGCTGCTCATTGCATCCAATAATGGAAATGTAAGGCACATTTTGTATATGGATGCTTTTAAGATTCAAAATGATGTTACAAAATTTTAAGGATAGGACACTAACCATTGAGAAAAAAATATGTTTTCAACAGTGGCCTAAAACTGTAAACAGTGGTCATCAAAGGACACAGGAGCTCTTATTGTCCAAATTGGTGGACAACCCAACCATGACTTACTTGTCTTTTCAGACCATTCTTATATGTAGTTATTTTGTGCATGTCTAATTTTCTGGAAATACTTCAAACTAGGTATTGAAATTTTACCATAAAGCTTTATTTTCTCCATCGTGTCCCATAAATGCCTCTACAACACTTCCTAACTTATCATGAGAACACTTGACTGGCATTGTGATCAGGCCCAAAGAATTTCTGCAACCTTGCTGACTCACACCTCTTTTGAATATGTATAATAATGGTTTTGCTTCAAAAGCATCATCTCTCTTCTTGCTATGCTAAACTTGAAAAGCGTAAGATGACTATTTCAATCAAGTACATCATTAAGAAGTCTAGACCATGAACGTGAAATTTTTTTTAATAGATAATGAAAAGAAGAGGTGATCAATAGAAAGCCACACAGCTCCAAATACATGTGAGAGTTATGAAGAGTTGGCCTCTGATGGGAGAGTAAGATCAATAGAAAATATAATCACTGAAGTGTTCTGTGTACTCTAGACTCTAGAAAAATTATAGTCCAAGGCAGAGCCTCCTACAGCCACTTCAAAGTGTCTAAATTCTTTCCTTGTGCTGGAATGTTCTAATTACTATGGCTAGAAAAACCAAGTTGCAGGATAATTAACCACCTCCTCCATCAGAATCAGACTGAAATAAAACAGACCTCAAATGCCCCCGGACATCTTTTGGCACCTTTTCTTTAATTTGGGTAGGTTTACTTCATGAATATGCAAAATGCAGAATTAATCATCCTCTCTTTATTCCATGAAATAAATTGCTCATGCAGATTTATCCTGTAAGCAATGCTATGTGCACTGCTTTGCTTTCCTCTTTTGCTGTGGGCTTCCAGAGAAGCTGTTTACCTCTCTTCACAGAAAGCACTTCCTTTAGTCCTTACTGAGCTAGAAAATCTGCCTTCGTTATCACGAGGGCAGATCACAAACAGAGATATAACCAGGACAAAAAGCACGTTTTAACTTAATTAAGACCAGTATTGTAATTAGACCATTAAAGCACAAATATTATTGGCAATCGGCTGGAGCTGAGAGACTTTTTTTAAACCTGTGGTGGATTTTATTGTTGCTATAATGGTTTTTACCATAATGAAATTTAATGCATTACCAGGAAAAAGCCATACCCTGTGGTAGGGCGCTGCTTATATTTCGAAACACGTTAGCGTGAAGCTACAGTGAGATCTAATAATAGAAATGAACTTACCTAAAGATGCATTGATTTTTATATCAGGTCATGTTGAGAATTTACAAAGAACATCCAGTCCATGAAACAAAAATCCTCTTGAGAATAACATTGATTGCAAGAAGGGTAATATTAGAAAAATGGAAATCCTCTCCTCCCGGAATAGTGTACATTCGTATAATGGATTAAGTGCACGAGGTAGTTTAGAAAAGGTCATCTTTCAGATAAATGATAAATTTGATAAATTTCAGTAGATTTAATCACCCCTGAGATTTGATCAAAACAGCAATAAAGTAACAAATAACATCCATCTCACACATATAATTTGCTTATTTATTCTAACTTCTGAAATTATAAACATTATTTCTATTAGCATGACCTATTCAATAAAATTCCTCTCAAGATAAATTCTTACCATTTTAATACATACCCCAATCGTTGGATGGCTTCAGAGAAGATAAGAAGATTGTCTGAAAGAGAAGGAACAGAGAATTAAGGCAGTATTAAATTATATCTTTCATAAAACCATAGACCCCTCCTAAGGTATAAGGGACTAGAGAGGGAGGTTACTGTTACGCCCACATTATTAGACTTCAAATCAGCATTCAACAGTTTACATATATATTCAAAAACACTTTACTAACAGTTTTCTTCAGAGTAGTGTATTTCTTCATTTTCATCATTCAAGTTTATGTTATTTATCCATATTCTCTATTATGTTTTTAATGTATTTTGTTTTGAAATATTAGGTTACAGTTTTCATATCTGTGAGGGCACATCTCTTGAGAATTCTCCTAATCTGTATGGAGGTTCTGGTGCTCCTTACTCTCCCTTTTCCTATTTTAAATGGGTATGACGTTCAACTCACCTTTTTCTATTGCTCAATTTTAAGTAAAATGAGTGTTTGGTTCTTTTTTGAAAGGAGGAATGAGCCCTGCTATCTTTTCTAACTTCATGGCTCTAGAGCTCCCTCTTTTGTTGTTTTCTCAAAGTGATTGAAATAATACAGAGTCCTGCTTTCTGAGATGGGCTTCCTTTGCTTCCCTTTCTCATTTTCACCTAGATCAAGGGAGACAAACGACCGCCTATGGACCAGATATGGACCTCTGGCTTGTTTTTGTACTGCCTTCAAGCTAAGAATGTTTTCCACGTTTTTAAAACATTGAAAAGGAAAGGAAAAGAAGGAAGGAAGGAAAGAAGGAAAGAAGATGATGCACAGAGACGCAGGTGCCCCAAAATAAAGCTGGCCCTTTAAAGAAAAAATTTGCCATCCCCTGAGTCCTAGGTCAATGTTTTCTTTTGAACTTGTCATTGTTCTGTTCAGTTAGGATTCTACTCCCAGAATTTTCTCCTGGCTCAAGCAAGACTGACCTGAAAGAGAGCTTCTATTTTTTAGCATCAAAAGTTTTTAGGGTCCAGACCTTACAGAAGTCCCCACGCACTAACCAGTAAATTTGATCCTGAGAACCCCTCCGGCTATGCCTGCTGTTTTCAGATTGCCATCCTTTCCAGCTGGCTTTCTTTCTCTGCATTTGTGGATTCAGGAAGAACTGAAATTTAGGCCACTGCCTCCATCTTCCCAAAATCGAGTTAATTTTTTTTAACTGAATAATGAAGAGAACCTGGAAAGATTAGGAACATTTCTGCTTTCTCTTTATGAACTGGAATGTGATTTTTTAAGGACCAAGGATGTGTTCAGTAAATGCTTATTAAATTGATTTACTGCTTCTTTCTTCCTTATCTTTAATAAAATATTCAATTATTTTTTTACATATGTTAATAAAATTGATCAAATAAATAATTAAATTTCAATTTATATACCATTATACAATAAAATTAAATTCCCCTCAGAGAAAGCAGACTCTTTCTCCTGGGTTAATTCTATATCTCCCCTAATAACAAAGCCACTCTCAGAGAGTTGAATCTATTTTACTCTCTTTGTTTCAGATTTCCCTTTCAAGGATGTAGCACAATATGAACCTTCATAATTAAATTTATTCTATGAGAAGGATGGAGTCACTTATATTGAACCTATAACTATTCAAAATGCCGAACAAAATATAAAAAGTAACTCTGAGGAAATCCTGGAGAGCGAGCAAAAGCAGAAAGAAACTGGAGGGCATTTGACTCTTGCAGGAAAGAAAGGAGCTGCATCAGGTGAAATCCTTGTTTCCAAGGCTTTTCACTGAGGACACCCACCCAGTAACACCTGGGGAGGGGGATGATGGAGGGCTAACGCTCAAGCAAAGGCTCAGACTTGCTGGCTTCAAAAGTCATAGAAGGAAGTTTGGGTTGCTAAATGGCTGAAAATTAAGAGGGGAAAATCAAATTAAAAAGACCACAGTAAGGGCAGTCCTCAAAACTGCATACAGTGTGCAGGTTCGCAGAGCAAGTTAGAGGGAGCGCTGACTACCCAGAGAGGGAGGGATAGGGCAGACCCCAGCTCAGAGAAGCTGTCTGGCCACCTTGGGTTTTGGAGTGGGTGTGCCCCAGCTACTGTGAACTTGGACCCCGTTGCAGGAGCCTTTCTCAGGATGCTCTTCTTTTCTCTGCCCAGACCTGGAGTACATTAGCAGCAGGGAATACTTGATATTGTTTTTCAGAACTATTGAATAACTTTAAAAAACCGAATTATTGGGATTCGCTTCAAGATGATGGAGGAGTGAGACATGGAGATCACCTTCCTCCCCACAAATACATAAAAAATACATCTACATGTGGAACAACTCCTACAGAACACCTACTAAACACTGGCAGAAGAGCTCAGACTTCCCAAGAGGAACAGATGCCTGAGGGCAACCTACACTCAGAGGTGGGGCCAAAACCAAAGCTGAACCCCAGGAGCTGTGCAAACAAAAAGAAAAGGAAATTTCTCTGTGCAGCCTCAGGAGCAGTGATTAAATCGCCACAATCAACTTGATGTACGCTGCATCTGTGGAATACCTGAATAGACAAGAAATCATCCCAAAATTGAGGCAGTGGACTTTGGGAGCAAATGTAGACTTGGGGTTTGCTGTCTGCAACTGATTTGTTTCTGATTTTTATGTTTGTCTTAGTATAGTTTTTAGTGCTTGTTATCACTGGTAGATTTGTTTCTTGGTTTGGTTGCTCTCTCTTTTTTTAATTATTATTATTTTTTTTTAATAATTTTTTTCATTTATTCCTTTTTTTTTCTTTCTTTTTTTCTCCCTTTTCTTCCGAGCTGTGTGGCTGACAGGGTCTTGGTGCTCCGCCCTGGTGTCAGCTATGAGCCTCTGAGGTGGGAGTGCCAAGTTCAGGACATTGGACCACCAGAGACCTCCCAGCCCCACGTAATATTAATCGGTGAGAGATCTCCCAGAGATCTTTCTCTCAACATTAAGACCCAGCTCCACCCAAAGGCCAGCACGCTCCAGTGCTGGACAACCCATGTCAAACAACTAGCAACACAGGAACACAACACAACCCATTAGCAGAGAGGCTGCCTAAAATCATACTAAGTTCACAGACAGCCCAAAACATACCACCAGACGAGGCCATGCCCACCAGAAAGACAAGATCCAGCCCCACCCACAGGAAGACAGGCACCAGTCCCCTCCAACAGGAAGCCTACACAAGGCACTGAACCCACCTCACCCACTGGGGGCAGACACTAAAAACGGGCACTAAGAACCTGCAACCTGCGAAAAGGAGACCCCAAACACAGTAAGTTAAATGAAATGAGAATGCAGAGAAATATACAGCAGATGATGGAGCAAGGTAAAAACCCACCAGACCAAACAAATGAAGAGGAAATAGGCAGTCTACCTGAAAAAGAATTCAGAGTAATGATAGTGAAGATGATCCAAAATAATAGAAATAGAATGGAGGAAATAAAAGGTATGTTTAACAAGGACCAAGAAGAACTAAAAAGCAAACAATGATGAACAACACAATAAATGAAATTAAAAATTCTCTAGAAAGAACCAATAGCAGGATAACTGAGAGAGAAGAACGGATAAGTAACCTGGAAGATAAAATGGTGGAAATAACTACCACGATCAGAATAAAGAAAAAAGAATGAAAAGAATTGAGGACAGGCTCAGAGACTTCTGGGACAACATTAAACACATCAATATTCAAATTATAGGAGTCCGAGAAGAAGAAGAGAAAAAGAAAGGGTCTGAGAAAATATTTGAAAAGATTATAGTTGAAAACTTCCCTAACAAGGGAAAGAAAATAGTCAACTCCAGAAAGCACAGAGACTCCTATACAGGATAAATCCAAGGAGAAACATGCCAAGACACATATTAATCAAACTATCAACAATTAAATACAATGAAAAAATATTAAAAACAGCAAGGGAAAAGCAACAAATAACATACAAGGGAATCCCCATAAGGTTAACAGCTGATCTTTCATTAAAAATTCTGCAAGCCAGAAGGGAGTAGCAGGACATATTTAAAGTGATGAAAGGGAAAACCTTACAACCAAGATTACTCTACTGAGCAAGGATCTCATTCACATTCAACAGAGAAATTAAAACCTTTACAGACAAGCAAAAGCTAAGAGAATTCAGCACCACCAAACCAGCTTTACAACAAATGCTAAAGGAACTTCTCTAGGCAGGAAATGCAAGAAAAGGAAAAGACCCTCAAAAACAAATGCAAAACAATTAAAAAAAATGATAATAGGAATGTACATATCGATAATTACATTAAAATGTAAATGGCTTAAATACTCCAACCAAAAGACATAGATTGGCTGAATGGATACAGAAACAAGACCTGTATATATGCTGTCTACAAGAGACCCACTTCAGACCTAGGGACACATACAGCCTGAAAGTGAGAGGATGGAAAAAGATATTCCATGCAAATGGAAATCAAAAGAAAGCTGGAGTAGCAATTCTCATATCAGACAAAATAGACTTTAAAATAAAGACTATTACAAGAGACCAAGAAGGACACTACATAATGATCAAGGGATCAATCCAAGAAGAAGATATAGCAATTGTAAAATTTTATGCACCCAACATAGGAGCACCTCAATACATAAGGCAAATGCTAACAGCCTTAAAAGGGGAAATCGACACTAACACAGTCATAGTAGGGGACTTTAACACCCCACTTTCACCAATGGACATATCATCCAAAATGAAAATAAATAAGGAAACACAAGCTTTAAATGATACATTAAACAAGATGGACTTAATTGATATTTATAGGACACTCTATCCAAAAACAACAGAGTACACTTTCTTCTCAAGTGCTCGTGGAACATTCTCCAGGATAGATCATGTTTGGGTCACAAATCAAGCCTTGGTAAATTTAAGAATATTGAAAGCATATCAAGTATCTTTTCTGACCACAGCACTATGAGACTAGATATCAATTACACAAACAAAATGGTATAAAATACAAACTCATGCAGGCTAAACAATACACTACTAAATAACCAAGAGATCACTGAAGAAATCAAAGAGGAAATCAAAAAATATCTAGAAACAAATGACAATGAAAACACGATGGCCCAAAACCTATGGGATGCAGCAAAAGCAGTTCTAAGCGGGAAGTTTATAGCAATACAATCCTACCTCAAGAACCAAGAAAAATCTCAAATAAACAGCCTAACCTTACACCTAAAGCAATTAGGGAAAGAAGAACAAAAATAACCGAAAGTTAGAAGAAGGAAAGAAATCAAAAAAATCAGATCAGAAATCAATGAAAAAGAAAAGAAGGAAACAAGAGCAAAGATCAATAAAACTAGAGAAGTAACAACTGACACTGCAGAAATACAAAGGATCATGAGAGATTACTACAAGCAACTCTATGCCAATAAAATGGACAACCTGGAAGAAATGGACAACTTCTTAGAAATGCACAACCTTCTGAGACTGAACCAGGAAGAAATAGAAAATATAAACAGAACAATCACAAGCACTGAAATTGAAACTGTGATTACAATCTACCAACAAACAAAAGCCCAGGACCAGATGGCTTCACAGGTGAATTCTATAAAACATTTAGAGAAGAGCTAACACCTATCCTTCCAAAACTCTTCCAAAATATAGCAGAGGGAGGAACACTCCCCAACTCATTCTATGAGGCCACCATCACCCTGATACCAAAACCAGACAAAGATGTCACAAAAAAAGAAAACTACAGGCCAATATCACTGATGAACATAGGTGCAAATATCCTCAACAAAATAGTAACAAACAGCATCCAACAGCACATTTAAAGGATCATACACCATGATCCAGTGAGGTTTATCCCAGGAATGCAAGGATTCTTCAATATATGCAAATCAATCAATGTGATACACCATATTAACAAACTGAAGGATAAAAACCATATGATAATCTCAATAGATGCAGAAAAAGCTTTTGACAAAATTCAACACCCATTTAGGATAAAAAACTCTCCAGAAAGTAGGCATAGAGGGAACCTACCTGAACATAATAAAGGCCATATATGACAAACCCACAGCCAACATGTTCTCAATGGTGAAAAACTGACACCATTTCCACTAAGATCAGGAAGAAGACAAGGTTGCCCACTCTCACCGCTATTATTCAACATAGTTTTAGAAGTTTTAGCCACAGCAATCAGAGAAGAAACAGAAATAAAAGGAATCCAAATCAGAAAAGAAGGGTAAAAATGTCACTGTTTGCAGATGATATGATACTATACATAGAGAATCCTAAAGATGCTACCAGAAAACTACTAGAGCTAATCAATGAATTTGGTAAAGTAGCAGGATACAATATTAATGCACAGAAATCTCTTCCATTCCTTTACACTAATGATGAAAAATCTGAAAGAGGGGTTAAGGAAACACTCCCATTTACCATTGCAACAAAAAGAATAAAATACCTAGGAATAAATCTAGCTAAGGAGACAAAAGACCTGTATGCAGAAAACTATAAGACACCGATGAAAGAAATCGAAGATGACACAAACAGCTGGAGAGATATACCATTTTCTTGGATTGGAAGAATCAACATTGTGAAAATGACTATACTACCCAAAGCAATCTACAGATTCAATGCAATCCCTATCAAACTACCACTGGCATTTTTCACAGAACTAGAACAAAAAAATTTCACAATTTGCATGGAAACACAAAAGACTCCGAATAGCCAAAGCAATCTTGAGAAAGAAAAACGGAGCTGGAGGAATCAGGCTCCTGGACTTCAGACTATACTACAAAGCTACAGTAATCAAGACAGTATGGTACTGGCACAAAAATAGAAATATAGATCAATAGAACAGGCTAGAAAGCCCAGAGATAAACTCACTCACCTATGGTAACCTTATTTTTGATAAAGGAGGCAAGAATATACGATGGAGAAAGGACAGGCTCTTCAATAAGTGGTGCTATGAAAACTGGACAGCTGCATGTAAAAGAATGAAATTGGGACACTCCCTAACACCGTATACAAAAATAAACTCAAAATGGATTAAAGACCTAAATGTAAGGCCAGACACTATAAAACTTTTAGTGGAAAACATAGGCAGAACGCTCTATGACATAAATCACAGCAAGATCCTTTTTGACCCACCTCGTAGAGAAATGGAAATAAAAGCAAAAACAAACAAATGGGACCTAATGAAACTTAAAAGCTTTTGCACAGCAAAGGAAACCATAAAGAAGACAAAAAGACAACCCTCAGAATGGGAGAAAATATTTGCCAATGAAGAAACTGACAAAGGATTAATCTCCAAAATACACAGTCAGCTTATGCAGCTTAATATGAAAAAAACAAACAACCCAATTCAAAAATGGGCAGAAGACCTAAATAGACATTTCTCCAAAGTAGATATACAGATTGTGAACAAACACATGAAAGGATGCTCAACATCACTCATCATTAGAGAAATGCAAATCAAAACTACAATGAGGTTTCACCTCACCCCAGTCAGAATGGCCATCAACAAAAAATCTACAAACAATAAATGCTGGAGAGGGTGTGGAGAAAAGGGAACCCTCTTGCACTGTTGGTAGGAATATAAATTGATACAGCCACTATGGAGAACAGTATGGAGGTTCCTTAAAAAACGAAAAATAGAACTACCATATGACCAGCAATCCCACTACTGGGCATATACCCTGAGGAAACCTTAAATCAAACAGAGTCAAGTACCACAATGTTCACTGCAGCACTATTTACAGTAGCCAGGACATGGAAGCAACCTAAGTGTCCATCAACAGATGAATGGATAGAGAAGATGTGGCACATATATACAATGGAATATTAGCCATAAAAAGAAACAAAATTGAGTTATTTGTAGTGAGGTGGATGGACCTAGAGTCTGTCATACAGAGTGAAGTAAGTCAGAAAGAGAAAACCAATACCGTATGCTAACACATATATATGGAATCTAAAAAAAAAAAAAAAAAACGGTTCTGACAAACCTAGGGGCAGGAAAGGAATAAAGACGCAGATGTAGAGAATGGACTTGAGGACACGGGGAGCAGGAATGGTAAGCTGGGACAAAGTGAAAGAGTAACATTGACATGTATACACTACTAAATGTAAAATAGCTAGTGGGAAGCAGCTGCATCGCACAGGGAAATCAGCTCAGTGCTTTGTGACTACCTAGAGGGGTGGGATAGAGAGCGTGGGAGGGAGATGAAAGAGGGAGGGGATATGGGGATATATGTATACATATAGCTGATTCACTTTGTTATACAGCAGAAACTAACACAACATTGTAAAGCAATTATACTCCGATAAAGATGTTAAAAAAAAAACCCTGAATTATTTACGTCTGCCTATTTTGAAAGGCATTAGACCTATGTAGTATGTTCCTTCAAAATATCATACTTGTTTTTCCCAGTTCGAGTTCTATGGCATAAGATTAAAATCTATGTGCTAAGAAAAATTATACACAACTTGTTAATACTGTAAAAACGAACACAACATTGTAAATCAATTGTACTCCAATATAAAACAAAATTTTTTTAAAGAGATTTTTATAGTATGACCTTTTGACATTATGCAGGAACATTGTTTAATAGGCCCACATGATTGTTTAATTATCTAGAAGGATGAACCCATTTACTATTAGATTAGAGTTTAGACCCTGAAATTGATTATTTCTTTTTATTTCAGGTACATATGGTAACTACAAAGGCTTTATTGCCCTGTAGGAAATTGATCAGTTTTTACGTAACCTAGCAATCTCGTTCTAACGTTCTTCTATAAATGCCTGTAAATTCCTAGTTTCTCAAAATGCTCTTTTACTGGATCAGTCATTAATGGGTTTATAAATCTTTGGCGTGCATTTGTTCTATATTTGTATTACTGTGTTTTTAACTTTTGGAAAATAATGCTTTGACACAGAGATTGTGCATATCTGGTAGGTATACACATAACATTGTGTGATAATAAATGTGCTTAGTTTGGTTGTTGCTTTACAATTCAAAAAAAAGAAAACAAAACTGTGTATAACCCCCACAAAAATCTCAGCTGATTCCTGGATGTGCCCAGGGTGGGATATGGAGAACTTCTGGTATGCAAGCTTGGGAGATGATCTGGTGAAATCTGAAACCGGCCCCTGGACACGGAAAGGAAGGAGAGACCCAAGAAAGAGGCTCATTGGAGCCTCTTATATGGAATTTTACCTAAGGAAATCCCCCAATATCTCATCCTTTATTTACTCAGTACCTTTGGTGAAGACCTATAACATGCCCTGAGATGGGCACCACAGGAGATACAAAGTGAATGAGACACATTTTAGCCTTACAAAGAATTTACAAACTAGGTTAGACACTAGTGGTACGTATAAATATACAAATAAGCAAAATAAATGTGAGTAATTCAAGCACAGAATAATCAGGGAATTGTGGTGGTTCACATAAAGAAACATTTACTTCTAGGGTGATTGTCTAGAGAAAATAGTATTATAGGCAGCTTTTGAAAATGAAAAGCATAGTCAGAGTTTTGACAGGTGAATGTGTTTCTATACGGCATTCTAGTGGATAAGGCCATATTAATAAATGTTCACGAATCTGATAAAAGAACAGTTTGCAATTTCAGACACTATTTTATACTATCATTATTCTGCCAAGGCTTATGCAATTTGAATTTTATGTAAGTTAAAAACAATCTACTTTTAGATTCAATACCAAACAAATCTCACTACATTTTTAATAGTGTCGTCCCTTGGTATTCATGGGAGATTGGTTCCAGAACCCTATGGATACCAACATCTAACCAATGCACATCCTCTTGTATATGTTAAATCATCTCTAGATTACTTATAATACCTAGCATAATGTAAATGCTATGTAAAAAGTTACCATCACTCAGCAAATTCAAGTTTTGCTTTTTGGAACTTTCTGGAGTTTTTTTCCCCCAAAATATTTTTGATCTGCTGTTGGTTGGTTGAATCCAAGGATGCAGAATCCACAAATACAGAGGGCTCACTGTATTATTAAAACCAAAGAATCAGGTTTTAATCCCAGCAAATACAAGAAATTCCTCATGATTTACTCTTTTTAGAAATAAACAAAACAAAGAAAATTATACAAAGGCATGAAATTATGCATGCTAAAATTTATACACCATTTCTCAAGTGAAAAGAAACTGAACTGTTATTGACCATCTTCCATATATCAGATGTAATGGGAAAGCAATATATGTGTATCATTATTTTGTGTATATGTTTACTCTGTGCAAAGCACTGTGCTAAATCCTATAGAAAAAGAAAACAGGTCTTCATTCTTTAAGGAGTTTGCACGTTAATAAGGGAAACACACATGGGCTCAGGTACCATGAATGAGATCTATGCATTTATCGGTCCAAAGTCATAAATATCCCTGGCTGTTCAGAAAGAGTAAACATTTTTATCGTACCTCTGTCTGGCATACAACTGTTGCTTCAGAATCTTCATTATAGTACTGTTCTGTATTACGGCACTTAGACTGTATTTTAACTGTGTACTTGACTTGCTCTTTTTTTTTTTTTTTTTTCCTGTCATCACCTCACATTCAGTGTGTCTAAAATAGACTTCATTTTTCCCCCAAAGTGGCTGCCTCTCATGATTTTGTTTCTGTTCCTGGTAGCAACATTAAGGCAGAGCCTTAATATACAGCAAGTCCCTTTAATTCAAGTCCTTACTTTCAGCCCTGATCAGACCTTGGATCATGTTGGTCCTTTGTTCATATTTTTGAATCTCTGACTTGCTCTTTTGACACAATAAGATATTAAGGGCAAAGACTGAGTCATCACCTCTTTTTGCCTCAGAATCTGGGAAGTCCTGGAATATTCCATTATTCAATAAACACTTCATTAAAGGAGGAATAAATAAATAATTAGTAACTTTAAAATAAGTCATTTTTTTAAATTACAAAACCTTATTTAACAAAAGACTACCCTCATAACCATAGAAAATATGGAGCGATAGAGTAGGTTGTGACATAAAATGATCCATCAATTCTTTTATTTTCTCAGCCTGACTTCTACAGTCTTCTCCCAAAGCATTTTAAGCATCTAAATTATTTTAAATATATACGCTGCAAAGGGTAACCTATAACATGTTTTGTTATTATATGCCAAAGTTCAATTAAACATTTGGATTCATATTTAATCTAAATTCTACTCATAGAAAAGTTCTCATCTTTTCTCCACAATAGAAATAGAAACCTATCATGTGATGGAAACTATTTAATAAAGATTTTGTGTCCTCCTTAGAATCTAAAATAATAAAGAGCTTATGAGTTTTTTCCTACTTTTCTCTGTTTTTGAAAAAAACAGACATTTTTAGAGCAATTTACAGTAAAATTGAGCAGCAGGTACAGAGATTTCCCATATACCTCCTGCCCCACATACACGCAAGCCTCCCCACTATCAGAATCCTGCACCAGATGATACATTTGTTGCAGTTGATGGACCTACATTGACACATCATTACCACACAAAGTCCACAGTTTACCTTAGGGCTTACCCTTGGTGTGGTACTTTCTGTAGGTTTTAACAAATAGGTGATAATGCATATCCACAATTATAGGATCCTATAGAATAGTTTCACTGCTCAAATAATCCTTTGTGTTCTGCCTATTCATTCTGCCTCTTCCCTAACCTTTGGCAATGACTGATTTTTCTCTTTTTAATAGACTTTATTTTTTAGATCAGTTTGTTTCACAGCAAAATTGAGTGAAGGTACAAAGCTATTCCTTATCTCTAACCCCTGGTCCCACACATGCACTTTTTAATCATTTCCACTGCACATACAGAGGTGAATGCAGAACCAGAAGCCAAATACCCTACTTCTAAATCCTGTGTTCTTTCCACTTCACAGCAAATACATTTCTCTAAACACAGTCCCTGCTGTAACAGACTGGGCCTACAGGCCCACTCTATACAAAGTTCATTCAGGGGTGATTATGGCCCTAATTCCTTTATTAAAATTCCTCCTAAGAGGATCATAAAATTTACCCTTTAAATATTAACCAAATTTTAGTGACTACAAATAATTAGCATTTGATTATTTGTGAAGTCTGACCTCTCGGAGAGAGTTTTGTGTCTTCAGTCTGTGCTTTCCTTCAAAATTGCATTTCCTGTTAATAGTTTCATTAATAAATAAGGAGTCAGTCATCTAAGTTCCTTCATTTGTAATAAAGGGCTTTTGGGACTAAATGGACTTAGTTTGTTTCCAGCAATAGAATTTAGTGATGACACGATCATTCTTTTCCCTCATAAAATTAGAACCTCTCAGAAAAAGTTTATTAATTTAAAAAATGTGACTATATTAATAAAATATTTTTCTATTCCCAAAGTGACATTTTCTTAGAAGATTTAGCATGTGGAATAAAATTATATTGGAACAATTTAGCAATGTGTTGGATAACATTAAATTATTAATAATCAAAGTTATTATTTAGGGAACTATAGTTATATAGGTAATTATAATCATTTTTATAAAGCTGATTATTAATAATTATTAATATTATTGTTATTAAAATGAATTGATGCCAATTCAGAGAATAAATAAAAATATATCAATGAATGGCATTTATATATTTGTGGAGAATGTAAAAGTGTGATTGGAATCTGCTAAGGGATAGGATGTCTGAAGGAAATGTTTATCAGTACTTCTCATCAAATAACAGTCTTCCAGAAATAGAGTGGCTTGCTCAGATCTCAGCCTCTGGAGAATTATAAATCTGGGGAGGAACTTTGAACGTCTTTGAGAGTAATTTTCCCTGTAAGCTGTAGATAAGACACCTTAATAGGGATCACACCTTCCAAAACAGTACATGTGACTGAAGCACCTCATCTCCACCTACAAGAGAGACTTGTAAACTCCCTCTGTATTATGAGGAGAAGGTGCTTAAAGGCCAGAACCTCTCAGCAGCATTCTGTTGGCACCATACCCAAGGCTGACACTCCCTTTCACGTGGATTGTAGAGTCCACTTTGTTGAACTAACCCCAAACTAAATGAGAAACCAGGAGTGGCAAGGGAAGATATCTGGAATTGGGGATGAATAAACCTCTTTAAATTGTAATTTTGTGTCCAGAGGTGCCTTTCTTAAACTTTGTCCTCTGAGATTACACACTGTGAAAAAGAAAATAATAATGTAGGTTTTTATCTTTAATTAGACATACTCCTTCATATATCATTAATGATGTTGATTTTTTTCAAGATGCTTATATTTGGTAAAATTGGATCCTATCTGTAGTTTTGCTCTGTTTCCATCTGAAAAAAGCTAACAAAGATAAAGGACTTTACAGGTTAAATTATGCAATGAAAGATCCCATTCAAGTTACCATTGCAAATGTGAAAATGAAGATGGAACCCTCTTAAAATGTAGATAAATGTTATCTAATTATTTATATGACTTTTCCAATTTTTATTTAAACTATCAAGTGAAGAGATTAGTTTCATAGAAACTAACTTTTGACTTATGAGTAAGATGATCCAGTAGTTCACAGTTTTATCCCTGGAGAGTAAGATTTAGAAATCAGGCCCTCTGAAACACCAGAATCACAGTGATCCCAGGAGACAAGGAAGAGACAAGGGCAGCCACTGCCTGTACTTTCAGAGGGAAACCTGACTTCTCATTTTCTTTACAGAACAACTCCTGAAACATTACAGTATAATGATTTATACCTCCCTTAATTTGAAGCTAGTGAGGTTGATTAAGTGATTGAAGCAATTACTTTTGCTAAGAAAAGTACTATGCTTGAATGCTGGTAAATGTCAAAGGACACTGAGTGACGATCATAATTTTCTGATTCTAAAAATGCAACCTGGGCTTCCCTGGTGGCGCAGTGGTTAAGAATACGCCTGCCAGTGCAGGGGACATGGGTTCTAGCCCTGATCCAGGAAGATCCCACATGATGTGGAGCAAATAAGCCCGTGCGCCACAAATACTGAGCCTGTGTGCCGCAACTACTGAAGCCCACGCACCTAGAGCCTGTGCTCCGCAACAAGGGAAGCCACTGCAATGAAAAGCCCATGCACCACAACGAAGAGTAGCCCCCGCTCACCGCAAGTAGAGAAAGCCCGCGTGCAGCAACGAAGGCAAAACGCAGCCAAAAATAAATAAATAAATAAATAAGGTTAACGTAATTTATTTTTTAAAAAGACAGAACTTTAAAATAAACAAATAAATAAATAAATAAATATGCAACCTAAGTAAAGGTTGCTTCAGCCCTTGCTTCAGTTAACTATCTACACTGCTCACACATCACAGTCACACGTTCTGTCCATTAATGATGAAAAAGAGGAAGTTCAACTATGTTCAAATGAGGAATGTAAACAGAAAGGAAGTTCAGGGTATGCATGTATGACAGAGTAGATTCAGCTAAATGACTTATATTTTCTATATCTAAAGAAGGACAGTAACTGATTATAAAGATTGCATAAAACTAGTAATTAAAAGTTACATTGTTTTGTGAACATGTATATAGAGAGATTTTTAAACATTTGGGGGGAAAAGTTTATCCATCAAAGAAATCCAAATGATGCTAATATTTACAGGGTCGCTAGGAAATAATAGAATTTTTTTATAATGTGCCCTTACTAATCAAATCTTCTCTTGAAATTTTAATTATTCGTTATATCTCATTTCTCCACTGAATGAAGTTATTTTGAGTAAAACACAAATCCCAATGTGAATAAAAATACAAATTGGAAATTGAATAGAAATAAACTCCTTTAGCACAGTGACCTAAATTTTTAAAAAAATTAAGAACTCTCAAAAGCAGAATTTTAAATCACTTGCCCCAACTTTGAACTTGTTAAAATACAGACACTATACAGACCATCCCCAAATTCTGATGGATTGACCTGTGATTTTATGACTCTACAGCAGTTCAAAAGAGATAACACATTCAGTAGAAAGTGTACTTCAAATGTTGAATTTTGGTCTTTTCCCTGGGCTAGTGGTGAAAGGTACAATACTCTCATATCCATAACTGCAACTCGCAGTCAGTCATGCAATCACAAGGGTAAGTAACTGATGTACTTAAAACCATTCTGTATCCAGACAACCTCCTTTTTTTTCACTTTCAGTACAGTAGTCAATAAAGTACATGAGATATTCAACACTTTGTTATAAAATAGGCTTTGTGTTAAATGATTTTGCCCAAGTGTAGGCTAATGTAAGTGTTCTGAGCATGTTTATGGTAGGGTAGGCTACGCTATGCTGTTCAGTAGGTTATGTGTATTAAGTGCATTTTCGACTTAATGATATTTTCATCTGATGATAGGCTTATTGGGACATAACCCCATCATCAGTAGAGGAAGATCTGTACTAAAAACACCCCTTTTCTGCTGTTGCTTGTCAAATTATTGTACATGTTACCATTTACTTAACAATGTGAAAGATATCAAGCAAAACATTTAACACTCAAATTATATTGTAGCATGCCAGGGCCACCCAAATATGTTTATCCCTGAGTCCTGCATCATTCAATGGAACACAACCTTCGTCAGCTACGCCTACTCCATTTTATCCTATCCTGCTATCCCACATCCATCATGTCCTATTTCTGCCTCACCCATCATCATAGGTGCCCTCACTTACAACTGCACTTCCTTATCCTTCACTTCTGAAATCAAGTGCTCCTACATGTTTAAGCAGTTTTTATAAACTCTCTCTTCTTACCCTAATTAAAACCTGGATCTCCCCCGAGTATATGATTTTCTCTATAAAAATTCTATAATTATAAAAGCTACTGTAATCCAGGTTACCTAGGGCTGTATCCTATCCCTATACAAGGAGTCTATACAGACTTGGAGAGGAAACAGTAAAAGGGATTGATCTTGTGATTTCTCAAACTATAGGCATATATTCATTACCACACTCACAATGTGGGTGTTTGATGATGATGATGATGTTGATGATGTTAGCTGACCAGGAAGGAAAGGAGATACTTCTCCTCTGCATGTTCTTAATACCTCCTCATCCATCTTTCCTAAAGAGAATTCACATTATATCCCAAGGACAGATTAAGCTATTCTTTATGCAAAGCTGTACAGAGTCCAAGAATGGGAATTTGATTAGCAAAAACAATTTGATGCAGATACCTGGGTATCACGTACCACACATTCTCCTGGAATGCCCAATTGCATCCTGAAACAGTGACTAAATTCCTATTCCCTTTGTGTATCTTGTAAACTTCACAGCCCCCTGTCATTCATTTTCAAAGGTTTTTCTTCTCCATTAGGTGTCTGCTAGTATGCAGTGGAGATGGAGGAGTCTTGGTCTCACTGTTGGTTGGGGATATGAGGCTTTCCACTTCAGGGTGCCGCTTTCAACAAAATCTTTTCGCAAATCCACCAGTGGGTTTTCCTTTTATCTCATTTGCTGAAATTTGGTCACAGGGTCTCTTTTAGGTACAATACAGCCTAAAAACCCAGTATACTGCAAAGAGGATCAGGAGGCCATGTGTGGTTTAGAGCAATGATATTTTACCCCATGAGGACATTTTATCACGTGAAAACATTGCCATCCTCCACAAGTGGGGGGGTTCTAGTAGCAAGGAGGAAGGTAGAAATAGATACTCCATAAACCACTATGTTTCCTAGTCAGTGACTACAAATTACTCATTGTGAAAAAACTTAATGTTAAAACTCATAGAAAAGAAGAAACAATAGAAAGTTATATATTGTTCTTTATGGATGAGTACCAGTGTTCTCACATTTCATTTCTTCAGTGTATTATGTAATACTTTCATGAAATTTATGAAACGTGGTAAAATTTTTCTAACAGGATGAAACCCTAAGGAACAGTGATAGAGTAGAAAGTTCTTATTAAACAAATGTTCATCAATTTCATCAAAGAAATTGCCAAGCCTTTGGTGACTATCTACCAAGGCCATCTATTCCATATTTGGAATATGAACAGCAGTTATTTCTTATATTTAACCAAGTGAAAACGTGGTAATGGATATACAGCTATGCATAAAATACAATGTCTACATATTCTGGTGGAAGGTAGGAGGACCTCTTAGTAACAGTGATGAGATTGAATTATAAGCACTGTAAAAAATAACTCTCATTTTTTACTCCTAAAGAATAAGAAGGGGGAAAAAATGTGCTATTGTAAGATTAGGGTGAGTCTCACAAATGGCAGAAAGGCACTGACACTGATTGTTGATAAGGAATCAAGAGACCACAGAAATACCACGTCTCCCACATTCACCAGGAAATCTCGGCATGACAGCCACCAGATGAAGCAAGTATACTAAGAAATAGGAAATAGGATGTTATGCTCTCTTCACCACATCTTCAAAAAGTCATTCCATTGGAAAAAAAAAATCATTACATAAAGTTACAGGAATCACATGGAAAAACAAATTAAATGAGAAACATCATATTTCACAATCTCATAATTATTTTTATTTAGTTAAATCCCTTTAACTCTCAGGTAACTCCATGATTTGATATATTCCATTTCTTTGGGAGCTATTACATCTAATGGAAAAATAATTTTCTAGTACTAAACAATTGTACTAGAAAACAGCAAATGAATAAGTTATTATCACTATTTATAGAGTTTTTTAATATGCTAAAAATCTTTGAAAAAAATAAAGCCTTCTCTGCCTAGTATTATTATTGCTGGGAGCAATTAGGTAAAGCATAGGAGGCCAGATTCTCTTTTTAAAGTCTCTACACAGCTCTAAAGGTGAAAAGCATGTTCACAGAGAAACTACATGAAGTTTTTTAAGGTAAGATCTTTCATTCACTTATAGCCTTAAGTATATGGGTGATAGAAATGTATCTCACCACTCTGAATTAATCTAATCTAATTAACGTATAATGACTAAAGTTGGCCATATGTTAATTAATTAAACTAAGCAACAATTTATAAATGGATGACTGAGGAATTCACCTAACAACAATGTTCTAATCAAGAGATGAGTCCTACTACCAAATTTGAGTTGAAAATAGACAATATTACTAACATAATTTTAAAGTTATGAACAAAGGAATTTCTCAAAATAGAAAAAAAAAATTTTTAAGGCTTGGGTAAGAGACATTGGGCCTGATCCAGAGTTACCCCACACTCCTTAGTAGAATCTGTCCTTCAGACACAACATTAGGGGCGTATATCAGCAAGGCCTTGTCTACAGGGGAGAGGAGTACTTAAAGTTCTCTTGTCCAGGATAAATCACTTATTCTGACTCTATACTCAGAAAAATTCCAATTTTATTATTTGCCTTGAGGTGCCTATCGGTAGAGAACATTATAGCCTACAAACATCGTAGCTAATCTATATGGAAATAACATTTATCTTTTAAAAACAAACAAAAAATGGCATTCCTGTCTATGCCTTAGACTCCTGTGAATTTGGTGTAGTTTAGATAACTGACAATATATGTGTATTCTGGTCCTACAAACCAGAATATGGTGACCCTATCAGAAAACTTCCAGAGGGCTAGCTGCCTTGTGCTTGCTGTACACCTCTTTCTTCCCTGCTCTTTCAAGCCCATTATCCTACACTGTCCTCTGAATATGAAAATTGTGTCACTAGTCTACTCTTAATGAAAGGTATCTAATAATATCTCCAGAGTTTGAGGTAGATTCTGCTGAATCACCAATACATAGCTTTTACCAATAGAATATAAGTGAAACTCAATTTTGGGAGTAAAGGTAAAATCTATGATTCTTCTACAGGAGAACCAAATCTATGGTTCTTCTACAGGAGAACGAATCTCTAGCTTTCTTAGTACCTACTGCCAACTCATTGGGTTACCGTCCCAGACATTATCCAGTAAGGAAGCCTCACTTGGCTGCCAGGGAAGACCTAGATTTCTGCGAAATGCTAGCAACATATCAATGAGACAATACTCATTCTTATTCCCCCATGTTTTCTTAAAATTTAATTATTGCCTTCTTCCTGTTGTTTTTCTTCTACTTTGACTACCAGCTACACTAATCATAATCATTGTTACATCGATTCGTATTTGTCTTAGCAAAAATTCCAATAATCTATAGCAAAACACACAGCATTTTATGTCTGTACGATTATCTAAAAGATTAGTTAACACTAATTAAGGCATTTGTTTTTCCTGTGCCTGGTACAGATATATATAGATTCGAATACAGGTCATTAAGTAACTTACAGAGACTGTTTAGTGAATGGATAAAGGGAAGGGTTTCTGATGTTCCTGAAACTTAACTCACATTATGGCCTGTCCATATCACAATCAAAGCAATATTTGGGATAGTGAGCCAGCTGGAGGAGAACCAGACTTGAAATATAATAAACCCAGGAGGGGAGGCCCAGGACAGGAAGCTGGAAGCAGTATGGTGTTGGCTAATGCAACACTCAATCATCTGCTAGATTAAAGTTTTGGCCAGGTTAGCTAGCTGCAGAAAAAATGTGAAGCAGAAACTTGCTCATTATAGAGGAACAAGTTGACTAAAAACAGAGTAATACTATTTAGTAATTATCACCTTTTCCCCCAGCTGCTCCACACCCCCAGCACACACATCTAATAACGAATGGATATATGGTATGAAAGTCTTTGGCCACAAGACAGAGCCCAGGAAATGTGCCCCAGGAAAGAGCTCTAAAAGCAGACGCTTTGAAAATCTTCACTTTGCTTCTGAGGTGCATCGATGATGTCTTCCCCAAAGGACCAGTTAAGATTCTCCTCCCAAATCCAAGAATCCTACTAGATTACCAAGAGATATTCTCTTTTCTCAGACAAAAAGAAATGTTTTAAAGTAATTACAGCTAAGAGGGGGGAAAAGTTCCAAGTTCTTCTATTCTGTCTCTGTAAATGTCTGTTTGCATTTATATTTTGTCTTCTAAAACTCTTGAAAATTCATGGTAAAATAAACAGCCAGGCATAAAATATTTTAAAGTCAATACAATAAAAGCTGGTTGAGGGATGCTGCCCTCTTATACCTCTAAAACACAGTAGAATATCTACCTTGTTATATATTAAATCTAATATGTCACTGCATTTACAAGAGGAGAAAATGTATATTTCCTAGAGACAGAAGGATTTAGACTGGACATTTGTATTCATAGAGCACCATTGAAGAAGTGTTAGGCTTTTTTGGGAAAATGACTTACTTAAAGTAAGAGTCAGAAATTGGTGCCCTCTAAGGTTGCACACAGCCAGCTCTCTGTCCCTAAATTGCTGGAATTACATCTCTGCTTCCTCTGTCTTCTCATTCTGTAATTGGCCCTATAATTTAGTTTTGACCTGTTCCCTGCCTAGTACTCCATGCCTACGCCAGTAGTCTTCCACCATCTAAGGAACAAAGCCCTGTCCTGAACCTTACCCAGGGGAACCTATGCCTACAGACAGGTCAGTTGTGCAACGATGACCACTGTCTCCTTGGCTCACAATATTCCCTGTTTTCTGATTTACTCACTACTGATGTGACTAGAAAATGACCTTTTTCTGCATTGCAAATTAGACTGCAACACTCCTCAAAAATTGAGCGCCCCAATTTATCACCCATTTCCCATCAGCATCTATATTGAGTTACTTCCTCTGTGTCAGTTCTTCACCACAGAACAGGTTTTGTGGTACCACCTAAACCTGTGCGGGCAGGTTTTTGGCTGTGTTCTGCTCTAGAAAGACAGTCAGTACTTGGCATGAATCAACCCAAAATGTGATATTGTGGTAGGCAGGATTCTAAAGATGCGCCAACCCCCCAACAAGATTCTCATTTCCTGAATATTCAATCATTTATCTAGGCACTGTTAGCATATGTAAAAAAGCTTATTAATCAGTTGACCTTCAAGCAAGAAGATTATCCTGGTTTATCAGGGTGGACTCAATATAACCATATGAAGGAAAAGGTTAAAGGGTGAATTTGAAAACTACATTAGAAGAGGAAGAAGAGAGATACAGCAGAAAGAGGAAGTCAGAGAAATTCTAAGCAGGAGAAGGGTTCAACTGCACATCGTTGCTGGCTCAGATGTAGGGCCCATGTGCAAGGACTAAGAAGGGTCTCTAGGAGCTATAGGCAAACCCCAGCTGACAGCCGGCAAGAAAGTGGAGACCTCGGATCTATAACCACAAGGAACTGGAGTCTGCCAACAACCTAAAAGATCTTAGAAGTGGATTCTTCCCAGAAGTTCCAGATAAGATCCCAGATCACTGACATCTTGATTTCAGCTTTGTGAGACAAGACACAGAGCAAAGAAACCAATTAAGCCATCTGTAGAACAGTGAGACCATAAATTTGTATTGTTTTAATCCATTGACTTTATGGTAATTTGTTTTGACAGCAATAGGAAACTACTTACAGATGTTCAATTCACTCATATAATTTATTTTGTGAAAAAGAAAAACAATTCTTAGGAAAAAGACACCTCTGGTTAAGGTTAACATCAATATTCTTTTTTATACACACAGTTGGGAGCTTATATTTCTTATAGTTCTCCCACTACTTTACTTGTAGAAGCGTTTTGTAACCAAACATGTCTTCATTCATTAGACATTTATTGAGCATCTCCTCTGTCCAAAGGTCTTTGGCAGATATAAAGAATCCCTGCCTATGGTCTCATCCTTGTATGGAAGATGGGCTGATCGCTACAGGACAAAGCCTAACCACCTCAACACAGCATACACAGTGTTCAATCGTCTACCTTTTACCTATAATTCTCTACTTCCCCTCATGATCCAGCCAGACATGACACCAGTCTTTTTTCTAAACCTCTGATTTCTTTTCATGCCTTTGAAACTTGGAATTTACAGTTCCATTACCTCAGGGTGGCTTTTCCCTCTGTCTGGAAGACTCCTCCCCCAGATAGCCAGATGTCTCTCTCACTCACGTTCTTCAAGTCTTTGCCGCATTTCATTCTTTAAAATACCCCTATCCTGACCACTCTATTGAACATTGCAAACTACCATCACCTCCACAATCTGAATTGGCCTTATCCCTGCACTATTTCTATTCCATAACACTTAGCAACCTCCAATGTACTATATTATTCATTTATTATATTCATTTGGTGTTATCTCTCTCTTCCCCTAATAAAATATAATTTCCACAAGAAAGTGACTTTTTATCTGTCATGTTCACTGAGTTATCCCCAGCACCCGGAACACTGCCTCACTCACAATAAACAGACCCTTTATAAATACTGATAGATCATTGAATGAATCATACCAAGAGAATATCTTTTCTTTTTTTTTTCTTCAGTAGTTACATAGGAAATTTATTATCCCCAAGAAGTGGTGAAAACTGAACATACAAACAGATTTTTTTTCCTTTGTGTACACATTTAGTTTAATCGTAACAAAGCAACCTGTACACTTCTAACGTTTAAAACTGGGCATCATCTTTCCTTTCCAGTGAAACAAAAATAAAAATTTTTAAATAAACAGGAATAAAATTACAACAGAGAATGTCAATTGCAAATAAGAACCTACAGGTTCTGCTGATTCTCCTATCAAGTGGCAGGGCTCAAGTCATCATTAGGAGAGAACTTTATTTTAAAAGTGTCATCTGAAACTGAAAGGATGTCCATTAAACATCACAACTAAACATGCCAAAGGAGAAGCCATGTTGTCAAAATGCCCACTTAACCCACCCAAACATCTCAGACCCAACCTTTGCTGACCTTCTATAACCCCATTTTTAAAAGTTTTTTCTTTCTTTTTTTGAACAAGAGAAAGTAGACAGATACATGCTGGTAAATGCTAACTGTCCATATTCACATAGAGACACAGTGTAATCTCTGAGCCCAAAATACAGAGAAAGGAGGAAAAAAGCTAGAATTCTATGCACTACTACACAGGGGTCTAGCACCCTCCAGCTTCCAGCAGAGCTAAGGGAGCAGGAGGTTTTTCTTTTTTCCCACAGAGCATGGTGGTGTTGATTCCATAAAGTTTTTGTTGAGACAGGAAGGGGTAAAAATGAATTTGGAACAGAAAAGGGTAGAGACTCTTTTCCCACTGAATTCTGCTCAAGGTATTTCCCCCCAAAATAAGTTGTGAGCCATGGTATAAAGGAGAAAAGAGACCTCAAAAACAGGACGACTGAGCACAAGAGGAGAAGGAGAAAAAAAAAAAAAGACTGCAACTTGCTCCCAGGGACTGGAGAAAATTTATAAAGGAAGGTCAGAATCCATCAGTGTTCCATTAGTCATCTTCTCCTTCATCTTCCTCTCCTTCCTCCCTCTCATCATCATCTTCATCTTCTTCACCTTCATCCTCATCCCCTTCTTCATCAATATCTTCCAATCCTTCTTCCTCTTCATCATCATCATCATCTTCTTCTTTCCCTTCCTCATCATCCATGTCTGGAAGCAAGTAGTACTGTAATGGATTTGGCCACATAGCATCTTTGATGACCTCTTCTAACTCATCTGCACCTGCATCAGAATGATCAGTAAACCAGGTGAAGAAGCCTGCTGGTTCCTCATGCTGTCTCTTCCTGCTGGCTTTATTCTGTGTTTCACTCGAACGTTTTGTCAAATCCTTTCTGGATTTCCATTTGATTTCAGTGGACTTTGAAGATGGATCACCACTCTCATTCAGATGAAATTCTTTGGAGAGAAATTTGTTTTTGAAGTAAGGGTTTTCATCAAAATAAAAATCTATTCTGTAACCTGATTTAATATCTTCAAATTCTGTCACTTCGACTCTTGTCAAATAATGCAGCGCCTCTTCACCCTCCTCTCCAAGCAGTGCAGACACTTGTGGATAGTTAGCAAATGTTGTTACCCAAAAATCTGGGCTTTGGGTGATCAATTCTGACCTCTTCTGAAAAAATGGTTGGCAGAGTTTGTTATATTTCTGTTCTACTTTCAAAATCTCCTCACTGGCTTGTTCGTTAAGTCTGTCTGTTTCATTTTGTACTTCATCAATATGTTCAATTGCTTCTTGCTGTTCTTTTTCTTCCTTCGGCAAGTTCTGAGAAGCAGACGTTTCCTCTGGCCTGGAGGCAGCAGTCAGTCTCGGTTTCTTCAGTTTCTTTGCTTGGGGTGGAAGTGAAGACTGGTTTTGGGGGCCATGCTGGGAGAAAAGCCAAGAATCCACCCAAGGGAAGAGGCTTGTACCAGGAGCTCTGAGAACTAAGGCTGCCCCAGGTGACAGAGGTTTAAATATCACAAACAGATTTGAGAAGTAAAGCATTTGCATCACCAGTCTTGCTTTGGTATCTCTACTGTAGTCTTGAAATTTTCCTGAGAAGGCAATTCTATGATCGATCTTTCTGGTTATTTCTCATTTTAAATTCTGATAGAGAAAAGCTGATCAGCCTCCGACTTCCTTGCCCTTGCACGGTTCCATCACACCCAATGCTTTTAAAAATCGAGGTCATCTGCCAGGTTTTGAGCTGTCTTCGACTCCTTTCCCACCCTTCTAAACTAAAGTGGAGACTTTAGTCTAAAGCGGAGACTCTCACCGCATCTCTGCTTTGCCACCTGGCGCCTGTACAGACTCTGCC
This sequence comes from Balaenoptera physalus, assembly GCF_965194825.1. NCBI lineage: Eukaryota > Metazoa > Chordata > Mammalia > Artiodactyla > Balaenopteridae > Balaenoptera > Balaenoptera physalus. Next base: position 118,545,270 of record NC_138891.1, on the reverse strand, counting down.
AATGGGAGGTACCAGAGGGGAAGGGGAAGGCTGAAAACCAAGAGCACATATTTTCAATAGTTATTTGTAGGGTGCACTTTGGGAGAGCCCGGTTGATGTCCATGAGAAGTGGAGAATTGACAGGTCCACAGGTCACCTTGCTAAGATCAGGAAGTGATCAGGGACTAGGGCTTCACAATAGTCAAGTGTCTGGTATGCCCAACATTCTTCTAGGACTAATCTGGAAGTAAGGGAAGCATTGTTAGATAGATTTTGGTGAAATAAAGGTCCACCTTACATATATAGGATGCCACCAAGAATGAATATCTTTCAAATTCTTGAAAGAGAACAGGACAGTTTATGAGTCTCACTCACAAATTCCTTTTCCCAACTGTCCTTTTATGTTTCAATAAAGACATAAAAATTAATGCTTAATTAAATGCAATATTTATTATTTCTCTACTGCCATTCTTATTGGCTGTCAGTCTCCTTTTCGATAAACCTTTCAATCCATGATTGACATTTTTCCCCTTGTCTTTTTTTTTAAACTGTTTTAACCTTGGTATTCATATACCAGAAATGTAAGGATGAAAATTGTAAAGATTAGAGAAAACATTTTCTTTCTCATTACAAATACAAGTTGCTCCCTTTGAGGTTATTCTTTAACATTTTATAATTGCTGACTTATTTTTCAAAGTTGTCCTATAACACAAAAAGTTTGCAAACAGCTACAAGCACCTATGAAGCCACATATGGCTCCCAACACATAAACCAAAGCCACAAATTGATATTTCTAAAACTTCAAAAGTTTAAGAAGGTTCTTCTGGGATATGTGACTGAAAAGTACTGACACCGTGAGTGACAAGGAGCCAGTGTGCTCCCTGGTAAAGAAATTCTAGCTCATGCTGGCACTGAACACGGTGCTTGAACTCACCCACCATTTAGTAGGTTACAGCATGCCAACTTTACAGAGGAAAGGTTTACGAAGGAAAAGTTTCAGTCTCTCCTTCTTTAGCCTTCTGTATCTTGCCCAAAGCAGTTTTGCCAAAGCCAAAGTCTTAAGGGCTGGGCTCAATTTCTCCATTTTAAATAGGGATCACAAATAAAACTGTCAACCGGTAAGAATAAATGTAGTGAGTAAGAATAAGTGTAGTTAGCTTCTTGGCCAAAGTGGTAGACTTAGTTTGGCTAGCAATGCCAGAGCAAATACATCCATGGGGCTCATTCAAACTGGACAGATGTTGACTTGGTCCCAATAACAGCAAGTGGAAAAACTCAGTCCTCAATTCACCTCATTGTGGGTTTGCCTGTTTTAAGTTATGCCTCCTGCAACCTAAATAGCAGCTATTTCAAAAATGTTTTCGTCTCCCAAATCCTAAAATGGATCTAATCATATAGTTTCATACTTAAAAACACAACAAGCAAACAAACATGACCAATTTTCCTTTAAAACTGGAGGCATAGCAGATAAACAAAGATAATTTGAAACCCAACATGTTTAGGTATGAGGGATGAATAAAAGAGCAATTTATTTTTTGAAAAACGTTGAAAATCATTTTTTTTAAAGAACTTCCAATCTGCCTGAGAAATTTCAACTTTAAAGGCAGTCTCCACAGTCTAAAAAATCTATATTAGATATTTCAAAGAATACTCACAGTAGAACAATTGCTATGGCTACAAAGAATCTGACATTTGCATTTCCTAAGGTAATGGTTGGCAATACTCACTATTAGAATCACTTGAAGAATTTTTTTTAAAATTCGATGACCAGGTCCGACTCTTGACCAATTAAACTAGAATATCTGGGAGCAAGGTCTAGGCGATTCTAAAATCCAGCCAGGGCTGTAAACTGAGGAGGTCTATAAACAAAAGGAAAGTAATAAGAATTGTGAGAAAAATGTTTTACACACTTGCCTGATGATCCGTGTCTCCTGGAATGCTTCTTAACACCTGTTGCACGCCAATCTCTGGGGAAAAGCTTGGGAAATGTATTTTTAAACAGGAACCCAATAATCGTTATCATCAGGAACCTGGTCTCCTGGAAGGAGAAATGCGAGTAACTATATACAGGTTTTAGCAGATATCCATGGAAAGCACTTAAGAACAAAATGTTATTTAAGCGGGCCTCCAAATCACCACTTGAGCCTTTTCCAGGTAAGGTTTAAGGTCAACGTTAACTGAGGCACACTCTAGAGGAAGCTCAAGTCCCCTTAATATTCTCATTGAACCCCCAAGGGAAAGGCCATGTGAAAAAGGTCAAGAGCAAGATGACATCCTCAGACATCTGGGCTACAGTGTTGGAGGACAGGGGGAGATTTTATAGGAAGAATTGAATTGAGGTAAATCCTCCTGTGTCATCTTCTTGTCTTCACATACAGTCACTCTCTTCACATCACACAGTGTGTTCTGTTCACAATCTTTTGTTGTGTTGAGCCGGAGCCTCGAGCACCTTGGAGCAGCAGGTGCCTCCAACTCCACAAGGCCTGATGATACATGTGATTTGTATCATGTACCATTTAATAGTACACTAAAACATAGTCGTTTTAAGTATCTGTTTGCATTTTACTCTTTTACTATTTGTTTTATTATTTTTACTATTTTATTTTTAGTAGTTTGTTTTACTATTTCCCTCTTGCAACACTGGGGTATTGTAGTATTCATTTAATATCCTCTAACAGACCATAACATAAAGAGGGCAAAGGCAGGTTTTCATGCTGCACCATTGAATTTCCCATATAATTTGCCCCGTGAGACCCCATGACATCAGTGGCAATGCCCAGTGGAACAATAGAGAAGCCTGATGGGCACAGTAATTTCTCCAACAAGTTGGTGGGATACGACAATAGTACAAGCAGGACATGGTGATACAAGGAACCATGTGGCACGGAATGCAGAATATCATCTTAGGAATAAAGGGGAGTCACCACTAGAATATACAGACATAACAATTTGACCTAGACTTAAGGTTCTATGAAGAAAGTGAAGGCCAAAGCCAGAAAGATTGGAGAGGTTACCATACCCACATCTCTACCCAAAGACAAAGGAGGTGCAGAGATACTTAAACTTAATCAAATTTTTTAAAAAGTAGGATGTAATAACATTTACACAACAATTCCAGTTGTGTTAGAGAAGTTTGGGTGCATATTTTAAAACTTTAATGACATAGAGGACAAGGTTAACAGTGTTTATCTCTGGGTAGTAGGATTATGAGTGATTTCAGGGATTTTTTTTTGCTTAATTTTTTTTTCTAAATATTCTACAATGAATATTTTTGTGATAAGACAATGTATTCAAGTTATAAAATATTATGATTGTTCAAAATTTATTGTATACTATATATTTGTGGTTTAAGGAAGTCAAGTTCTCAAGCCTCATCATTTATTGGTTTAACCCATTCTCATAGCAACAAGTTGTTAAAGAAATAAATATGTATATAATGGAACTCAAATTATACCTCAATCCTACATGGTAGAGGAATAACTGTGTTCAAGATTAAAATGCAAGAATACTGCAGTATAATTTTTGTGGTCAAATACAAATATTTTTCAATAATTATTCATTGTATTGGCTAATATTATACTTTTTCACTCTAACCTTATTCTGCTACTCTAGACTGTGTCATGAGGCATCAGTATTGTCAACATTATTGACTGTGAATAAATGTAAGACTCAGGCTCTTTAGTTCTGGGACCCAAATCCCAGCACTAGTTCAACTGTCCAGCATTCTCACCAACATAGGGGAGGGGGTCTCGTGAGACTAATTGTTCTAACTAAAATCAGACTTCTTAAACACAGAGTAGAAAATCCGTGGTTATATTTAGTATTCCTTTAATAAAAAACAGAATTTTATAATATACTTGAGTACAATCCATCTCCGTTTATATTAACTTTAATGTATGACTCTTTGATCTTAGTTAAAAACAATGTATTCAACTATTAATAAGGGTTCAAAATATCCAACTAGGAGGAGCAGAGGGCGATTGCCCCATCCACTTGAGCATGGGGAGCCTGCTGAGCTCCCAGGCCTGTCCCCTGCCCTCCAAACCCCCCTCCAGGCCACGTGGGTCCTTGGGGGCATAGGAGGGAGGCTGGGGAGATCAGAAGAGACAGGCAGGAGGGGCCCTCCCAGACCCCAGACCGGAGGAGCAGGAGAGGAGAGGAAGGTGTTTGCACCGCTCACTCAAGCCCAGGAAGCCTGCTGGGCTCCCAGGTGAGGTCCCCGGCCCTCTGAGATCAGGGTGGGGGGCATGCCTGGGCCCCTTATGTTCCTTGAGCCTAAGTCCCACGCCCCACACCCCCGAGGGCCTATTCCAGCCCTGTGGGTCCTGAGCATTGGCTCCACCCACCACCCAAACCTTATCCTTGCTTAGGCCTCACCCTCCACAGCCACAGCCTTCTCCCCCCTTTTCTTTTTTTTATTTTTCTTTTCCCTCCTCCTCTTCTTCATTATTGTGGTACTGATGTACCTTCTGGTTGTTGATTCACCTATATATATTTTTTACATTCTTTCTAACATATCTGTTGGTTGCCTAGTCTAATTGTATTTTTTACTTTGTTATTGTTCTTTTTTTTTTTTTGCCACCCCACGTGGGTTGTGGGATCTTGGTTCATGAACCCTGGGTCAGGCTGAAGCTCCTGCAATGGGAGCTCCGAGTCTGAACCACTGGACAAACAGAGAACCTCAGACCCCAGGGAATATTTATTGGAGTGAGGTCTCATGGAGGTCCTCATCTTAGCTCCAAGACCCAGCTCTACCCAATAGCCTACAAACTCCAGTGTTGGAAGCCTCAGGCCAAACAACCAGTAAGACAGGAACACAATCCCACTAAAAAAAAAAAAAAAAAGAGACAGCAAAAAAATATGTCACAGATGAAGGAGCAGGGTAAAAACCTACAAGACCAAATAAAGGAAGAGGAAATAGGCAATCTACCTCAAAAAGAATTCAGCAATAATAGTAAAGATGATCCAGAACCTCAGAAATAGAATGGAAGAACGGATTAAGAAAACACAAGAAATGTTTAACAAAGATCTAGAAGAACTAAAGAACAAACAAACAGAGAGGAACAACACAATAACTGAAATGAAAAATACACTAGAAGGAATCAATAACAGAATAACTGAGGCAGAAGAACGAATAAGTGAGCTGGAAGACAATATGGTGGAAATAACAGCCAAGGAGCAGAATAAAGAAAAAAGAATGAAAAGACTTGAAGACAATATCAGAGACCTCTGGGAAAACACTAAACGCACCAACATTCGAATTATAGGGGTCCCAGAAGAAGAAGAGAAAAAGAAAGGGTCTGAGAAAATATTTGAAGAGATTATAGTTGAAAACTTCTTTAACACGGGAAAGAAAATAGTCACCAAACTCCAGGAAGCACAGAGAGTCCCATACAAGATAAACCCTAGGAAAAACACACCAAGACACATATTACTCAAACTAACAAAAATTAAATTCAAAGAAAAAATATTAAAAGCAGCAAGGGAAAAGCAAAAAATAACATACAAAGGAGTCCCCATAAGGTTATCAGCGGATTTTTCAGTGGAAACTCTGTAGGCTAGAAGGGAGTGGCAGGATATACTTAAAGTGATGAAAGAGAAAAACCTACAACCAAGATTACTCTACCCAGCAAGGATCTCATTCAAATTCTATGGAGAAGTCAGAAGCTTTTCAAACAAGCAAAAGCTAAGAGAATTCAGCACCACCAAAGCAGCTTTACAACAAATGCTGAAGAAACTTCTCTAAGCGGAAAACACAAGAAAAGAAAAAGACCCACAAAAACAAACCCAAAACAATTAAGAAAATGGTAATAGGAACATACATATCGATAATAACCTTGAATGTAAATGGATTAAATGCCCCAACCAAAGGACACAGACTGGCTGAATGGATACAAAAACAAGACCCATATATATGCTGTCTGTAAGAGACCCACTTCAGACCTAGGGACACATACAGACTGAAAGTGAAGGGATGGAAAAAGATATTCCATGCAAATGGAAATCAAAAGAAAGCCAGAGTAGCAATACTCATATCAGATAAAATAGACTTTAAAATAAAGACAGTTACAAGAGAGAAGGAGGGGCACTACATAATGATCAAAGGATCAATCCAAAAAGAAGATATAACAATTGTAAATATTTATGCACCCAACATAGGAGCACCTCAATACATAAGGCAAATGCTAACAACCATGAAAGGAGAAATCGACAGTAACACAATAATAGTAGGAGACTTTAACACCACACTTACACCAATGTCATTCTTCACAGAATTAGAAAAAAAAAATCTTACAATTAGTATGGAAACAAAAGACCCTGAATAGCCAAAGCAATCTTGAGAAAGAAAAATGGAGTTGGAGGAATCAGGCTCCCTGACTTCAAACTATACCACAAAGCTACAGTAATCAAGACAGTATGGTGTTGGCATGAAAACAGAAATATAGATTAATGGTACAGGATAAAATGTCCAGAGATAAACCCATGCACATACGGGCACCTAATTTATAACAAAGGAGGCAAGAACATACAATGGAGAAAAGACAGCCTCCTCAGTAAGTGGTGCAGGGGAAACTGGACATCAACAGGTAAAAGAATGAAATTAGAACACTACCTAACACCATACACAAAAATAAACTCCAAATGGATTAAAGACCTAAATGTAAGACCAGACACTATAAAATTTTAGCGAAAACATAGGAAAAACACACTTTGACATAAACCACAGCAAGATCTTTTTTGAACCACCTCCTAGAGTAACAGAAATAAAAAGAAAAATAAACAAATGGGACTTAATTAAACTTAAAAGCTTTTGCACAGCAAAGGAAACCCTAAACAAGATGAAAAGACAACCGTCAGAATGGGAGAAAATATTTGCAAATAAAACAACAGACAAAGGATTAATCTCCAAAATATACAAACAGCTCATGCAGCTCAATATCAAAAAAACAAACAATCCAGTTAAAATACGGGTGGAAGACGTAAATAGACATTGCACCAAGGAAGACATACAGATGGACAAGAGGCACACGAAAAGATGCTCAACATCACTAATTATTAGAGAAATGCAAATCAAAACTACAATGAGGTATCACCTCACACCAGTCAGAATGGCCATTATCAAAAAAGCTAGAAAAAATAAATGCTGTAAAGGGTGTGGTGAAAAGGGAACCCTCCTGCACTGTTGGTGGGAATGTAAATTTATACAACTGCTATGGAAAACACTATGGAGGTTCCTTAAAGAACTAAAAATAGAGTTACCATATGACCCAGCAATCTCACTACTGGGCATATACCCTGAGGAAACCATAATTCAAAGAGACACATGCACCACAATGTTCATTGCAGCACTATTTACAATAGCCAGGACATGGAACCAACATAAATGTCCATTGACAGATGAATGGATAAAGAAGATGTGGCCCATATATACAATGGAATATTATCAGCCTTAAAAAGAAACGAAATTGCTTTATTTTAGTGAGGTGGATGGACATAGAGTCTGTCATACAGAGTGAAGTAAGTCAAAAGGAGAAAAACAAATACTGTGTGCTAACGCATATATATGAATCTTAAAAAAGAAAAATGGTACTGATGAACCTAGTAACAGGGCAGGAATAAAGAGGCAGACAGAGAATGGACTTGATGACATGGGGTGGGAGGGCAAAGCTGGGGCAAAATGAGAGTAGCATCGACATATATAGACTACTGAATGTAAAACAGCTGGCTGGTGGGAAACAGCAGCATAGCACACACAGGGAGATCGGCTCTGTGCTTTGCAATGACCTAGAGGGGTGGGATAGGGAGGATGGGAGGGAGGCTCAAGAGGGAGGGGATATGGGGACATGTGTCTGCACATGGCTGATTTGCTTTGTTGTGCAATAGAAACTAACACAGTATAGTGCAGCAATTATACTCCAATAAAGATCTATTTGAAAAAATAATAATAAAAAGAGAAATATCCAACTATTTGTTACATGTAAGTGTTCCATACAAAAAAATGCCATATCTTAAGGATTTTCTTTATACTTCATATTTTCTCTTTGTTGAGCAAACACGGAACTTTTTAGAGTCACTACCAAGATATGTTTTAAGAGAGATGTAACAATACAGTGGTTGGATGACAGTACAGCCAGTAGAAACAACCACCCATAATGCTCAGACCCCAGAATGGTGCACGGCAAAATGGGGAGATAAAGTTAGCATTTACCAGCATAGTATCATAAACTGATAACGACTAAACTTACAACTCTCCTCTCTTTCTGATGAGGTACACACTGAAATGAAATGACCTCATATCAGACCTGGTAGGATGGAATTGTCTATTGATTTAAGAAAAGTAGCTGATGAAAGTTTAATTTAGCTAACTTTAGTAAATAGAGAGGTATATAAAAGCATATCCAAAATGTTGCCATCTGAAACATTAAACTTTTAATATACAGCATGCACTGAATTATTCTGGTGATTGGTGATGTCTATTTTATAGCTGTGTTTCCAGAATATTGTTTTAAGCTCTGTAATTCTGAAAAAGAGTTTCCAGGTTGGCATGCGTTAGCATAGCAACATGCTCACAATCACCCCACAGCAAAGTCATCATCATCAACATTATTGACATCATCCTAGTTGTAACAAATAAACTATAACCAGGAGCCACCGTTTTGAATCCCACCTTTACCTTAAGTCATGGCTATGGTGTTCTCCTGCCATGCAAGGTTAGCCTCTTAAGAAATAATATCCAAAATTACAGATATAACTGACAGTAAAAATCAGCTAAGATTTTAAAAAATTATGTCATAAAGTAACTTAAACCTTAAGAATATAAGAATACAATGAAAGAAACAATTTATATATTTTTTATTTTATATTGCTTATTGAAAAGAAAAATGTTATATTGAAGCCTCTTCCTCTATGACTTATTCAGTATCCTTGAACATTATCATTACTAGTCTACTATCGTAAAATGTCTTACATTAGAAAATAAGCTACTACTATGGATTTGAACATATAAAAATACTGGCAGTAGGATAAATTTACTTGTAGTACTGAGGATAAAAATGGAATGGTGTAACTAAAGAGGAAAAAAACATGTAGAGATTCACTTAAACTCAGTCATAAGCAGTACATAATAGGTGGAAAATCACTGTTGCCAACAGAACTGAATGCCCTGTAGCCATAAGAAATTTTATTGAGTTGCATTTTTTAAGCAAAGCCTTCAGGCAAAATATGTACCCAGGAGGCATGTTCCAATTGTGATGGATACTTGGGTAGTGACTATAATGACAGGTGTTTGGAAAAAGACTACAGTTACAATCCAAAGCATAACAGTCACCTGTGAAAACTGGCCTTATTAATCCTATATGAACATACAGATCACATTTCCCACTCAAACCATGCCCATGATTACAAAAATGAGAGGATAACAGAATATATTTATTATAAGGGGCTAGAATATAGCTGTGTTGAACATTGTTTAAACATTAATAAGAATTAATCTGTGTTAAGGGAACTGATGGGCAAGAAAGAGTCAAACAAGAATATATACATGCAGGATCAAATGAAGCATAGCAATGACTAAAACACAGAATAATGAGAGAGTTAAAAAACAGGCACTACAAAGGAACCAGTCTTCCTTTGACTCAGAGAAATACACGGAAAAGTAGCATGTATTAGAGAAAACAGATAAAAAGTCAGTATCTATATACATAGATAATCCTAAAGATGCTACCAGAAAACTACTAGGGCTAATCAATGAATTTGGTAAAGTAGCAGGATACAAAATTAATGCACAGAAATCCCTTGCATTCCTATACACTAATGATGAAAAATCTGAAAGTCAAATTAAGAAAACACTCCCATTTCCCATTGCAACAAAAAGAATAAAATACCTAGGAATAAACCTACCTAAGGAGACAAAAGACCTGTATGCAGAAAATTATAAGACAACTGATGAAAGAAATTAAAGATGATACAAATAGATGAAGAGATATACCATGTTCTTTGATTGGAAGAATCAACATTGTGAAAATGACTCTACTACCCAAAGCAATATACAGATTCAATGCAATCCCTATCAAACTACCACTGGCATTTTTCACAGAACTAGAACAAAAAAATTTCACAATTTGTATGGAAACACAAAAAACCCCAAATAGCCAAAGCAATCTTGAGAAAGACAAACGGAGCTGGAGGAATCAGGCTCCCTGACGTCAGACTATACTACAAAGCTACAGTAATCAAGAGAGTATGGTACTGGCACAAAAACAGAAATATAGATCAATGGAACAGGATAGAAAGCCCAGCGATAAACCCACACACATATTGTCACCTTATCTTTGATGAAGGAGGCAAGAATATACAGTGGAGAAAAGACAACCTCTTCAATAAGTGGTGCTGGGAAAACTGGACAGCTACGTGTAAAAGAATGAAATTAGAACACTCCCTAACACCATACACAAAAATAAACTCCGGATGGATTAAAGACTTAAATATAAGGCCAGACACTATAAAACTCTTTGAGGAAAACATAGGCAGAACACTCTATGACATGAATCACAGCAAGATCCTTTTTGACCCACCTCCTAGAGAAATGGAAATAAAAACAAAAATAAACAAAGGGGACCTAATGAAACTTAAAAGCTTTTGTACAACAAAGGAAACCATAAACAAGATGAAAAGACAACCCACAGAAAAGGAGAAAACATTTGCAAATGAAGCAACTGACAAAGGATTCATTTCCAAAATTTACAAGCAGCTCATGCAGCTCAATATCAAAAAAACAAACAATCCAATCCAAAAATGGGCAGAAGACCTAAACAGACATTTCTCCAAAGAAGATATACAGATTGCCAACAAACACATGAAAGAATGCTCAACATCATTAATCATTAGAGAAATGCAAATCAAAACTACAATGAGATATCATCTCACACCAGTCAGAATGGCCATCATCAAAAAATCTACAAACAATGAATGCTGGAGAGGGTGTGGAGATAGGGAACCCTCTTGCACTGTTGGTGGGAATGTAAATTGATAGAGCCACTATGGAGAACAGTATGGAGGTTCCTTAAATAACTAAAAATAGAACTACGATACGACCCAGCAATCCCACTCCTGGTCATATACCCTGAGAAAACCATAATTCAAAAAGAGTCATGTACCACAATGTTCATTGCAGTTCTATTTACAATAGTCAGGACATGGAAGCAATCTAAGTGTCCATCGACAGATGAATGGATAAAGAAGATGTGGCACATATATACAATGGAATATTACTCAGCCATAAAAAGAAACGAAATTGAGTTATTTGTAGTGAGGTGGATGGACCTAGAGTCTGTCATACAGAGTGAAGTAAGTCAGAAAGAGAAAAACAAATACCGTATGCTAACACATATTTATGGAATCTAAGAAAGAAAGAAAAAAAAAAAGGTCATGAAGAACCTAGGGGCAAGACGGGAATAAAGACACAGACCTACTAGAGAATGGACTTGAGGATATGGGGAGTGGGAAGGGTAAGCTGTGACAAAGTGAGAGAGTGGCATGGACATATATACACTACCAAACTTAAAATAGATAGCTAGTGGGAAGCAGCCGCATAGCACAGGGAGATCAGCTTGGTGCTTTGTGACCACCTAGAGGGGTGAGATAGGGAGGGTGGGAGGGAGGGAGACGCAAGAGGGAAGAGATATGGGGATATATGTATATGTATAAATGATTCACTTTGTTATAAAGCAGAAACTAACACACCATTGTAAGCAACTATACTCCAGTAAAGATGTTAAAAAAAAAAGTCCATGTAGTATTCCCTATGTGTAGGTCTTTTCAACTTCTTAATGGTGTCATTTAAAGGTCGTTTAATTTTGTTCAAGTCCAAGTTACAAATTATGCTTTTGATATAATATTTAGGAAATATTTGCTTAACCTAAGGTCATGAAGATTTTCTCTTGTGTTTTATTCTAGAAGTGTCATTGTTTTACCTATTGCATTTAGGTCTATGGTCCAGCACTACTTATTGAGAAGACCAGACTTTCCTAGTTGGATTACCTTAGCACATTTGTCAAAAATCAATTGGTGGGCTTCCCTGGTGGTGCAGTGGTTGAGAATCCACCTGCTAATGCAGGGGACATAGGTTCAATTCCTGGTCCGGGAAGATCCTACATGCCACAGAGCAACTAAGCCCATACACCACAGCTACTGAGCCTCTGTTCTAGAGCCCGTGAGCCACAACTACTGAGCCCTCATGTCACAACTACTGAAGCCTGCACGCCTAGAGCCTGTGCAACAAGACAAGCCACTGCAATGAGAAGCCTGCACACCACAACGAAGAGTAACCCCACTCACTGCAACCAGAGAAAGCCCGCATGCAGTGACAGAGACCCGATGCAGCCAAAAATTAATTAATTAATTAATTAATTAATTAAAAATTCAATTGGCAAAGACTTAATATTGTTAAGAAGACAATACTCCAAAAATTGATATACATATTCAACACAATTTTTTCAACATCCCAGTTGTTTTATTCTTTTTTTTGAAATTTGACAAGCGGATCATAAAATTACATATAACTGAAAGGAATCTAGAATATCCAAAACAATTCTGAGAAGGGAGAACAAAGTTGGAGGAATCACACTTCCCGATTCTAATGCTTACTACAAAACTGCCATAATCAACACAGTGTGGTACTGGCTTAAGGATAGACACTTAGATCAATGGAATAGAATTGAGAGCCCAGAAATAAACCCTTACATTTATGGTCAATTGATTTTCAACAACGGTGCCAAGACATTCAATGGAGAAAGAAAAGTCTTTACAACAAATTGTTCTGAAAAAGCTGGATAGCCACATGCAAAAAAAAAAAGAAAAAAAATGGAATTTGTAACCCTTTTTTATGCCATAAATAAATATTAACTCAAAATGATCATGGACTTAAACGTTAGAGCTAAACTATAAAACTCTTTGAAGAAAATACAGGAGTAAATTTTCATGACCTTGATAATGCAAAGACTTCAGAGATATGACACCAAAGCACAAGAGATAGAAGAAGTATTAGATAAATTGAACTTCATCAAAAATAAAAACTTTTTGTGCTGTGAACTATATCACAAGAGCACAAAAAGATAATCCATAAATGGGAGAAAATAATTGGAAATAATATATCTGATAAAGGAAATGGATACAAAATATGTAAAGAACTGTTACAACTCAATAATAAAAGGACAAATAACCCAAGTTTTTAAAATGGGCAAAGGGTTTGTCATATATGGCTTTTATTATATTGAGGTAGAATCCCTCTATGCCCACTTTCTGGAGAGTTTTTATCATAAATGGGTGTTGAATTTTGTCAAAAACTTTTTCTGCATCTATTGAGATGATCATATGGTTTTTATCCTTCAATTTGTTAATATGGTGTATCACAGTGATTGATTTGTGTATACTGAAGAATCCTTGCATTCCTGGGATAAACCCCACTTGATCATGGTGTATGAACCTTTTAATGTGCTGTTGTATTCTGTTTGCTAGTATTTTCTTGAGGATTTTTGCATCTATGTTCATCAGTGATATTGGTCTGTAGTTTTCTTTTTTTGTGACATCTTTGCCTGGTTTTGGTATCAGGGTGATGGTGGTCTCGTAGAATGAGTTTGGGAGTATTCCTCCCTCTGCTATATTTTGGAAGAGTTTGAGAAGGATAGGTGTTAACTCTTCTCTAAAAGTTTGATAGAATTCTCCTGTGAAGCCATCTGGCTCTGGGCTTTTGCTTGTTGGAAGATTTTTAATCACAGTTTCAATTTCATTACTTGTGATTGGTTTGTTCCTATTTTCTATTTCTTCCTGGATCAGTCTTGGAAGGTTGTACTTTTCTAAGAATTTGTCCATTTCCTCCAGGTCGTCCATTTTATTGGCATATAGTTGCTTGTAGTAGTCTCTCATGATCCTTTGTATTTCTGTGGCATCAGTTGTTACTTCTCCTTTTTCATTTCTAATTCTGTTGATTTGAGTCTTCTTCCCTCTTTTTTCCTCATGAGTCTGGCTACATCATTCTCAATGGTGAAAAACTGAAAGCACTTCCTCTAAGATCAGGAAGAAGACAAGAGTGCCCAATCTCACCACTATTATTCAACATACTTTTGGAAGTTTTAGCCATGGCAATCAGAGAAGAAAAAGAAATAAAAGGTATCCAAATTGGAAAAGAAGTAAAACTATCACTGTTTGCAGATGACATGATACTATACGTAGAAAATCCTAAAGATATCACCAGAAAACTACTAGAGCTAATCAATGAATTTTGTGAAGTAGCAGGATACAAAATTAATGCACAGAAATCTCTTGCATTCCTATACACCAATGATGAAAAATCTGAAAGAGAAATTAAGGAAAGTCTCCCATTTACCACTGCAACAAAAAGAATAACATACCTAGGAATAAACCTACCTAAGGAGGCAAAAGACGTGTATGCAGAAAACTATGACACTGATGAAAGAAATCAAAGACGATACAAACAGAAGGAAAGATATACCATGTTCTTGGATTGGAATAATCAACATTGTGAAAATGACTCTACTACCCAAAGCAATCTACAGATTCAGTGCAATCCCTATCAAATTACCAATGGCATTTTTCACAGAACTAGAACAAAAAATTTTACAATTTGTATGAAAACACAAAAGACCCCGAATAGCCAAAGAAAACTTGAGAAAGAAAAATGGAGTTGGAGGAATCAGGCTCCTGGACTTTAGATTATACTACAAAGCTACAGTAATCAAGAGAGTATGGTACTGGCACAAAAACAGAAATATAGATCAATGGAACAGGATAGAAAGCCCAGAGATAAACCCACACACATATGGTCAGCTTGTCTTTGATGAAGGAGGCAAGAATATACAATGGAGAAAAGACAGCCTCTTCAATAAGTGGTGCTGGGAAAACTGGACAACTACATGTAAAAGAAAGAAATTAGAGCACTTCCTAACACCATACACAATAATAAACTCCAAATGGATTAAAGACCTAAATGTAAGGCCAGGCAGTATAAAATTCTTAGAGGAAAACATAGGCACAACACTCTATGACACAGATCACAGCAAGATCCTTTTTGACCCACCTCCTAGAGAAATGGAAATAAAAACAAAAATAAACAAAGGGGACCTAATGAAACTTAAAAGCTTTTGCACAGCAAAGGAAACCATGAACAAGACGAAAAGACAACCCTCAGAATGGGAGAAAATATATGCAAATGAAGCAACTGACAAAGGGTTAATCTCCAAAATATACAAGCAGCTCATGCAGCTCAATATCAAAAAAACAAACAACTCAATCCAAAAATGGGCAGAAGGCCTAAATAGACATTTCGCCAAAGAAGACATACAGATTGCCAACAAACACATGAAAAGATGCTCAACATCATTAATCATTAGAGAAAAGCAAGTCAAAACCACAATGAGGTATCACCTCACACCGGTCAGAATGGCCATCATCAGAAAGCTACAAATAATAAATGCTGGAGAGGGTGTGGAGAAAAGGGAACTCTCCTGCAGTGTTGGTGGGAATGTAAATTGATACAGCCAGTATGGAGAACAGTATGGAGGTTCCTTAAAAAACTAAAAATAGAACTACTGTATGACCCAGCAATCCCACTACTAGGCATATACCGTAAGAAAACCATAATTCAAAAAGATAAATGTACTGCAATATTCATAGCAGCACTATTTACAATAGCCAGGACATGGAAGCAACCTAAATGTCCATCTACAGATGAATGGATAAAGAAGATGTGGCACATATATACAATGGAATATTACTCAGCCATAAAAAGAAATGAAATTGAGTTATTTGTAACGAGGTGGATGGACCTAGAGGCTGTCATACAGAGTGATGTAAGTCAGAAAGAGAAAAACAAATACTGTATGCTAATACACATATATGGAATCTAAAAAAACGATACTGATGAACCTAGGGGCAGGGCAGGAATAAAGACGCAGACGGAAAGAATGGACTTGAGGACATGGGCGGGGGGAAGGGTAAGCTGGGACGAAGTGAGAGAGTGGCATGGACATATATACACTACCAAATGTAAAATGGATAGCTAGTGGGAAGCAGCCACACAGCACAGGGAGATCAGCTCGATGCTTTGTGATGACCTAGAGGAGTGGGATAAGGAGAGGGGGAGGGAGGCTCAAGAGGGAGAGAATATGGGGATATATGTTTACATATAGCTGATTCACTTTGTTATACAGCAGAAACTAACACACCACTGTAAAGCAAAATACTCCAATAAAGATATTTAAAAATTAATAATAAAATAAAATGAAAAATAAATAAATAAATTTTAAGAAATAAATCAGAACAATGAATAGAAGAAAAAGAATGGGCAAAGGATCTGAATAGACGTTTCTCCAAAGAAACACAAATGACCAATAAGCACATGAAAAGATGCTCATTAGGAACATGCAAATAAAAACCATAACGAGATATTATTTCACATCCATTAGGATAGCTGTTATGAAAAAAGTCAGACAACAAGCATTGGTAAAGATGTGGAGAAATTGGAGCCCTCATACATTGCTCATCAATATGTAAAATGGTACAGCTACTTTGGAATACTGTTTGGCAGTTCCTCAAAATATTAAACATAGAGTTACCATGAGACCCATTAATTCCACTCCTAAGTATATATCCGAGAGAAATGAAAAGATATGTCCACACAAACAGTTGCACACCAATGTTCATAGCAGAATTATTATTGGTAACCAAAATGCAGAAACAACTCAAATGTCCATCAAATGACTAGATAAATAAATATGATATATCCATACCATGGAATATTAATCTGCCAACTGATTTTTTGCAAAGATGTGAAAACAGTTCAATGGAGGAGGACTTTTCAACAAATGGTTCTAGAACAATAAGACATCCAAGGTAAAATAATTCGAACCTCAAGCCTGAACTTTATGTCTTGTACCAAAATTAAGTTAGAATGGCTCAGAAACTTAAATGTAAAATTATAAAACTTCTGGGAAAAGAACACAGGAGAAAATCTTTAGAATCTAGGGGTAGACAAAGAGTTCTAAGACGTGATACCGAAAGCATGATGCATAAATACAGAAACTGATAAATTAGACCACATCAAAATTAAAAACTTTTTGTGTGTTCAAACACCTTTATGAAAAGACATGCTACAGATTGAGCCCAAATATGTGCAAAACACATATCCAGCGAAGGATTAATAGCTAGGATATATAAAGAACTCTCAAACAACAGTAATAAAACAGTCCAATTAGAAAATGGACAAAAGACATGAACAGACATTTCACTGAAGAGCATATACAGACAGCAAATAAGACATAAAGATGTTCAGCATCATTAGCAATTAGGGAAATGCAAATTCAAACCAAAATGAGATATGACTACATACCTATCAGAATGGCTAAAATTTAAAATATTGGCAACATCAAATGCTCATGAGGATCTGGGAAACAATCACCTCAGACGTTGCTGGTAGGCATATAAATAATACAGCCACTCTTGAAAACAATTTGGCAGTGTTCTTATGAAACTAACCATGTAACTACCATACAACTTAGAAATTGCACCTTTGGGCATTTATCTGAATGAAGTGTAGAGCACGAACTTCAATGTGAGGAATGATGCCGAGACAGAGGCTGCTGGTTGTCAGCCCTCCCCAATCTACATCTCTTGTTTAACTTCAGTTCAGCCTGAATATTTTTATTTGAATGATTTGGACAAAAATATAGATATGGGGGAGTGGGCAGGAAGAAAAGTGAGTTTTACTTTGGATTGTGCAGTGAATTTAATAAACGTCTGTCTTCCACAGCACTTATATTCTAATAGTTTGGTAAAATATTATATAAGAAATAAGTCCGACAGAGAAAGACAAAGAGTGTATTTTTCACTTACATGTGGAATCTAAAAAATAAAGCAAAGGAATAAATATAACAAAACAGAAACAGCCTCACAGATACAGAAAACAAACTAGTGGTTACCAAAGGGGAGAGGTGGGGAAGAGGCAAGATAAGGGTAGGAGATTAGGAGATACAAGCAACTAGACAAAATAAATAAAGTATAAGGATGTAATGTACAAAACAGGGAATATGGTCAATATTTTAAAATAACTTTATATGGAGTATAATCCATAAAAATATCGAATCACTGTGTTATATACCTAAAATTACTATAATATTGTAAGTCAACTATACTTCAATAAATAATTAATTAAATATTACATATGGAAAAAATTAAATTGCAAAGTACCATGAATGTGTACAGAGATGTTGTTCTTTGTAAAAGCAATACTTTTTGCTTGAATTGTATTAAACATGCCTAAGTTCAAAGTTACAGGACTTCAATTGTAAAGGATATCGCACATGAGTGTTTAGTTATTGAGATTTTCTAGCGTGTTAGTAAAACATAATTTCATTAAGTACTACAATGGTATGGTATATTATACTCTTATCAGCAGTGATTTTATTAGGCAAACATATTTGAATTGTATTTTTCTGGAAAAGAAATCACTTGGGACAAAATTGCTGCTTTCTATATTGCCACCCAAAAGTGAGAGACACCCCCCAGTTCTAAAATCCAACAGACAAGGTTATGGGAAGTGACTCATTTTTGGTTGAGACAACATTTTTTTCCCTTTGATGACTCTTAGTTTATCTTTTGTCAAAGCTTCATATTCAGAATAACATACATTTCTTTTACAAGTCCTTGTAGTGTTCATTCTAAATAAGTCAATTCTGTCAACACATTCTGATTTTTATTGGTTTTATAAAACAATTCCCTAACAATACAGTTTTAGAGTTGAAAGGGATTGTGGAGGAATTTTAATACACTCTCACATTGTATTTATAGAGACACCATTTTTATCAATAATTCAGACAGTGGAAAATGGGGTAACCACTAATCACCCGCTTATCCATTAGTTAACTCCCTCACCTATGTAGCTATTTATTAATTACGTGTGATCATTTCATTGACTGTCACCACATCCTGAATGCCCGTAAGAGACACATTAATGCACATTCTTTTCTCTCACTACCCTTTGCAAACTGCTCATATGAAGCTGATGATCCTTTTATGTTTGATAAAAATCCACAAGATTTGCCCACCTTTGAACGCTTGAAATAGAAGGAGTTACTTTCAAGAAGTGTGTTTTCAAAGGCAGCAGGAAGGGAAGGGCTGAGCAGCAGCCTGGTGAGCAAACGGTAAGAGTTCCGCTGTCATCTCGACCCCGGTGACCCCTTCACTTCACTTCCCTCAGCTGCAATAACACAGAGAGCCGCATTACCCTTGCTTACTTGAGGACATGAAAAGGAAACCATGCAACCAAAATGAGTGAAGGTCAGAACTGGCAGTGAAGTCTTGTGGAAAAAGGCGAGTTGAGAATCAGAAGACCCGGACAGTTTTCCACTAATCGAGACTATGGGACCACAAACAACTCAACGCTTTCATTTCTTTATCACAAAATGGCCATAATCACAACAACAAAAAAGGGAATGTGCAGACTTTTAAAAAACGGAATACTTCCAAAAGTACATTAAAATCCAAATAAAGGGTGCATTCATTTGATGTATTATTATTATTGCCAAATAAATAACAGAATTAGGTCTGACCTCATAATTAATTTTCTTAGGTTTGAATAGGAACCAAACAGTTTTTTAGTCTATGGTAAATGTCCTTTAGTCAAAAGAGTTTCAACTTTTTATCCAATAGGGAAACAGTTGCCAAAAAACAAATAAAAGAGCCTCTTAAGGGACATTAGTTCTTGGACATCAACCTCTAAAAACAAGGTTGTGATAGTACATTGAAGTGAATCAGAACTCAGTGGATTGCATTCCATCAAATGATTTTAGAAAAAGAGAAAATGTTTATTCAGATGTGATTGGAATTTCAAGACAGACAAACATAGAACATATTTTATGCTGTGTTTCTGGTATTTAAAGTTTGTAGTAATACATTGAAAACTGTATTAAATAAACAAGGGAAGGCTTTTTAAAAGATGCCACTAAAAAATGTAGCAATTATGTTTAAACCAAAAATACCTGTTAACTAATATTAGATAATTTCCTTTGTCATTTTTCAAACTCTAGGATATTAAATGACTCTAGCAAATCAGCAGCTTAAAACACGCATCTTTATATGTGCTGGCAATTCCAACACTTAAAATCAGTAGGAGTTAAGAACACCGAGGAAGCTTAGAAATGCAACGCAGATACTTTCAACTCATCTGCCTCTTTTCTTAATCAAAGACTACAAAATGCCATCTACCTATTGGCTATTCCTTATGAATATTTTTTTGAATATTAATAATAAATGATCAGAAACATCATCTTGTTTTATTCTCCTAACTACTTAAGGAGTTTTATTCTCCTAACTACATTAGGCTTCAACATTTTCAATATAGATGGTGCTCACATTATATGGGTATGTTGAAAAAAATTATTTTCAGGAAGAATTTAAGTGATTTGAAGTCAAAGCACAGCTGAAAAGAAAGTTCCTGATGGTTTTGCCCACACCATCTGAAGGCTGATATTGCAGTACTCTTTTCCTTCCTGAGCCGTTTGCTCTTTCATAGAAAATAAAATTATGTGAAATTGCATGAAAAAGTTTGTATTGTGACTTTAAAAGGCAGGAGGGGACTGAAAACTGCTTATGGGAAGTAGAAACTATAACAGAGAATCAAAACATAGAAATCCAGAAAAAATAATCGCCATACTTAACTCACACATTATAATATTTCCTTTACCACTGTAATTATATCAACTGAAATCATAAGCTAATTTTTGCCTAATTATACCTTATGATATAAGACACAATAATAATTGAATTTATGCCATGGTTAAATGATTACTATTCTGTCTTACACTACATCATCCAAACTATCTGAAGCACTTATTCCCAATCAATGTTAACTATGTGAAAGGAAGAAAAACCCACAGCAGGCTATTCATGCAATCGACCTCCACTGAGTGAGTTAAATGGTACTTTGGAAAGTGTTTGACACAGTACCAAAGGGGTGAATACCAAAAACAGAGCTTATATCTGTGAGATTTTTCTACTATGCCATTAAATTAATAAAGACTTTAAAATAATTTTTTAAATGAAACTTTAAAGTGCATCCATTTATGAATCTATAGAGACAAAATCATGATTATTTCTAATCAAAATTAGCTAAAGCATCTTTTCTATTACTTACTCATTGGTGTCAAGGAAGGAAGGAAACTAATATTTCTGGCATCTTCTACTTACAGAAATTTTCAAATGCTTTCTCACTTAGTCCTTACAACAATCTTATGGGCCAGGTTTATTATTTTTATTTTACAGATAAGGAAACAGAGACACATTAGCAATTTTCTAAGTAAAAGACAGGGTAGTGGTTCAAATTCATTTAGTTCATAGAAATTTTATGGCAAATACTGAGGAAGTGTGATAAAAAATTATAAAGTGGTATTATTTTTTTCTGTATTTTTTTCAAATTTGTGAATGATTTTCATACTACAATTCAGACCATCTAATAAGGGTGAGCAGAAGATTTACAAAGCAATTAGCATATTGCAGAATCAGATCAGTGCAAGGAAGGGCTAACCATTCCATATGGATAACTACCTTTTGAAATGCTGTTCTGTTGATACGAGTGTAATCTAAATCCGTTTTCAACAACAGAGGCCCTTTGAGTTCTCTAGAATATTTTAAAAATTCTTTTATTTGTTGTTTTATCATATTGATAGTAATCTAAAAAAACATTAATTAATTGCTTGAGCACAAATACTGCCTTCTGGTCTTGATGCTTGCATTTCTTTATATGTAAGCTCTAGTTATATCACCTTCCTGGTACAGAATAATGAGAAAACAGAAACCAACATAATACTTAATTTATGTGATGTTTAAACTACCTGATTTTAGGACTCACTAGAAAGCTACAGTAATTAAGACAGTGTTGGTGCTGAGAGTAAAAACAGATAAACAGATCAATGTAGTAGACTAAAAAGTGTACAAATAAACCTACATATATATGATGAATTGATTTTTCAAGAAAGATAACCAAGGTATTTCAATAAGAAAAGAAAATAGTCTTTTCAACAGACAATGCTGAAACAACTGAGTATCATTTTATGACAAACTATCATCAATGCTCACATCATACTGTTCAGAAAAATGGACTTAAAATGAATCATAGATATAAACATAAAAAGATCTCATCAAATTTAAAAGCATTTGCTCTGGGCTTCCCTGGTGCAGTGGTTAAGAATCTGCCTGCCAATGCAGGGGACACGGGTTCAAGCCCTGGTCCAGGAAGATCCCACATGCCATGGAGTAACTAAGCCCGTGCACCACAACTACTGAGCCTGCGCTCTAGAGCCCACGAGCCACAACTACTGAGCCCACGTGCCACAACTACTGAAGCCCGCATGCTTGGAGCCCGTGCTCCACAACAAGAGAAGCCACTGCAGTGAGAAGCCTATGCACTTCAACGATGGTGGAGGACTAAGACAAGGAGATCGCCTTCCTCCCCACAAACACATCAGAAATACATCTACATGTGGAACAACTACTACAGAACACCTAATGAATGCTGGCAGAAGACCTCAGACTTCCCAAAAGGGAAGAAAATCCCCACGTACCTGGGTAGGGCAAAAGAAAAACAGAAAAAACAGAGACAAAAGAATAGGGATGGGACCTGTCCCTCTGGGAGGGAGTTGTGAAGGAGGAAAAGTTTACACACACTAGGAAGCCCCTTCACTGGTGGAGATGGGGGATGGGCATGGGGGGAGCTTCGGAGCCATGGAGGACAGCACAGCAACAGGGGTGCAGAGGGCAAAGCAGAGATATTCCCTCACAGAGGATCGGTGCTGACCAGCACTCACCAGCCTGAGAGGCTTGTCTGCTCACCTGCCGGGGCAGGTCAGGTCTGGGAGCTGAGGCTCGGGCTTCGGAGATCAGACCCCAGGGAGAGGACTGGGGTTGGCTGCGTGAAGACAGCCTGAAGAGGGCTAGGACACCACAACTAGCCAGGAGAAAGTCAGGGGAAAAGTATGGACCTTCCTAAGAGGCAAGAGACCATTTTTTTGGGGTGCAGGAGGAGAGGGGATTCCTTCCCCATTTGCCCACAGAAGGCAGAGCACCGACTAAGAAAGCTCTAGAGACGGGCATGAGCCATGACTATCAGCTAGGACCCCAGAGATGGGCATGAAATGCTAATGCTGTTGCCGCTGCCACCAAGAATCCTGTGTGCAAGCACAGGTCATTACCCACACCCCCCATGGGACCCTGCGCAGCACGCCACTGCCAGGGTCCCAAGATCCAGGGACAACTTCCCCAGGAGAACACATGGCGTGCCTCAGGCTGTTGCAATGTCACGCCAGCCTCTGCAACTGCAGGCTCAACCCACATTCCAATTATGACTACTGTACCCCTCCTCCTCCCCAGTCTGAGAGAGCAAGAGAGACCTAATCAGCCGCTGCTTTAACCCCCTCTGTTTGGGTTGGGAACAGATTCCTGAGGGTGACCTACACGCAGAGGCGTGGCCAAAACCAAATCTGAACCCCAGGAGCTGTGCGAACAAAAAAGAGAAAGGGAAATTTCTCCATGCACCCTCAGGAGCAGCGGATTAAATCCCCGCGATCAACTTGATGAACCCTGTGTCTGTGGAATACCTGAACAGACAATGAATGTTCCCAAAATTAAAGTCGTGGACTTTGGGAGCAACTGTAGACTTGGGGTTTCTGTCTGTGACAGATTTGTTTTTGTTTCTGATTTTTATGTTTATTTTAGTTTAGTTTTAAGTGCTTATTATTTTTTGTGGATTTGTTTATTGATTTGGTTTCTCCCTTCTTTTTTTTTTTTTCTCTTATTGTTTTTTTATTCTATTTTATTTTTTCTCTTCCTTTTTTTCCTACCTTTTCTTCTGAGCCGTGTGGCTGACAGGGTCTTGGTGGTCCACCCTGGTGTCAGGCCTGAGCCTCTGTGGTGGGAGAGCTGAGTCCAGAACACTGGACCACCAGAGACCTTCTGGCCCCATGTAATATCAATTGGTGAGAGCTCTCCCAGAGATCTCCATCTCAACACTAAGACCCAGCTCCACCCAACGTCAAACAAGTTCCAGTGCTGAACACCCCATGTCAAACAACTAGCAAGACAGGAAAACAGCCACACCCATTAGCAGAGAGGCTGCCTAAAATCATACTAAGTTCACAGACACCCCAAAACACACCACTGGACACAGTCCTGCCTACCAGAATGACAAGATCCAGCCCCACCCACCAGAACATAGGCAGCAGTCCCCTCCACCAGGAAACCTACAAAAGCCACTGAAGCAACCTCATCCACTGTGGGCAGACACCAAAAACAACAGGCACTAAGAACCTGCAGCCTGTGAAAAGGAGACCCCAAATACAATAAGTTAAGCAAAATGAGAAGACAGAGAAATATGCAGCAGATGAGGGAGTAAGGTGAAAACCGACCAGAAGAAAAAAATGAAGAGGAAATAGGCAGTCTACCTGAAAAAGAATTCAGAGTAATGATAGAAAAGATGATCCAAAATCTTGGGAAAAAAATGGAGAAAATACAAGAAACGTTTAACAAGGACCTAGAAGAACTAAAGAGCAAACAAACAATGATGAACAACACAAGAAATGAAATTAAAAATTCTCTAGAAGGAATCAATAGCAGAATAACTGAGGCAGAAGAATGGAGAAATGACCTGGAAGATAAAAGAGTGGAAATAACTGCCACAGAGCAGAATAAAGAGAAAAGAATTAAAAGAATTGAGGACAGTCTCAGAGACGTCTGAGACAACATTAAATGCACAAACATTTAAATTATATGGGGGGTCCCAGAAGAAGAAGAGAAAAAGAAAGGGTCTGAGACAATATTTGAAGAGATTATAGTTGAAAACTTCCCTAACATGGGAAAGGAAATTGCCAATCAACTCCAGAAAGCACAGAGACTCCTATACAGGATAAATCCAAGGAGAAACACGCCAAGACACATATTAATCAAAATATCAACAATTAAATACAATGAAAAAATATTAAAAGCAGCAAGGGAAAAGCAAGAAATAACATACAAAAGGATCTCCATAAGGCAAACAGCTGATCTTTCAGCAGAAACACTGCAAGCCAGAAGGGAGTGGCAGGACATATTTAAAGTGATGAAAGTGAAAAACCTACAACCAAGATTACTCTACAAAGCAAGGATCTCATTCAGATTCGACTGAGAAATTAAAACGTTTACAGACAAGCAAAAGTTAAGAGAATTCAGCACCACCAAACCAGCTTTACAACAAATGCTAAAGGAACTTCTCTAGGCAGGAAACACAAGAGAAGGAAAAAAACCTACAAAAACAAATCCAAAACAATTAAGAAAATGGGAATAGGAACATACATATCGATAATTACCTTAAATGTAAATGAATTAAATGCTCCAGCCAATACACTGGCTGAATGGAAACAGAAACAAGACCTGTATATATGTTGTCGACAAGAGACCCACTTCAGACCTAGGGACACATACAGACTGAAAGTGAAGGGATGGAAAAAGATATTCCATGCCAGTGGAAATCAAAAAAAAGCTGGAGTAGCAATTCTCATATCAGACAAAATAGACTTTAAAATAAAGACTATTACAAGAGACAAGAAGGACACTACATAATGATCAAGAGATCAATCCAAGAAGAAGATAAAACAACTGTAAATATTTATGCACCCAACATAGGAGCACCTCAATACATAAGGCAAATACTAACAGCCATAAAAGGGGAAATTGACAGTAACACAATCATAGTAGGGGACTTTAACACCCACTTTCACCAATGGACAGATCATCCAAAATGAAAATAAACAAGGAAACACAAGCTTTAAATGACACATTAAACAAGGTGGACTTCATTGATATTTATAGAAAATTCTATCCAAAAACAACAGAATACACTTTCTTCTCAAGTGGTCATGGAACATTCTCCAGGATAGATCATATGTGGGTCACAAATCAAGCCTTGGTAAATTTAAGAATATTGAAAGCATATCAAGTATCTTTTCTGACCACAATGCTATGAGACTAGATACCAATTACAGGAAAAAAATCTGTAAAAAATACAAATACATGAAGGCTAAACAATACACTACTAAATAACCAAGAAATCACTGAAAAAATTCAAAGAGGAAATTAAAAAATACCTAGAAACAAATGAAAATGAAAACATGGTGACCCAAGACCTATGGGATGCAGCAAAAGCAGTTTTAAGAGGTAAGTTTATAGCAACATAATCCTACCTCAAGAAACAAGAAAAATCTCAAATAAACAACCAAACCTTACACCAAAGCAATTACAGAAAGAAGAACAAACACAACCCAAAGTTAGCCGAAAGAAAGAAATCATAAAGATCAGATCAGAAATCAATGAAAAAGAAATGAAGGAAACAATAACAAAGATCAATAAAACTAAATGCTGGTTCTTTGAGAAGATAAACACGATTGATAAACGATTAACCAGACTCATCAAGAAAAAAGGAGAAGACTCAAATCATAGAATTAGAAATGAAAAAAGAGAAGTATAACTGACACTGCAGAAATACAAAGGATCATGAGAGATTACTACAAGCAACTATATGCCAATAAAACGGACAACTTGGAAGAAATGGACAAATTTTTAGAAATGCACAACCTTCCAAGACTGAACCAGGAAGAAATAGAAAATATGAACAAACCAATCACAAACACTGAAATTGAAACTTTGATTAAAAATCTTCCAAGAAGCAAAAGCCCAGGGCCAGATGGCTTCACAGGTGAATTCTATCAAACATTTAGAGAAGAGCTAACACCTATCCTTCTCAAACTCTTCCAAAATATAGCAGAGGCAGGAACACTCCCAAACTCATTCTACGAGGCCACCATCACACTGATACCAAAACCAGACAAAGATGTCACAAAAAAAGAAAACTACAGACCAATATCACTGATGAACATAGATGCAAAAATCCTCAACAAAAAACTACCAAACAGAATCCAACAGCACATTGAAAGGGTCATACACCATTGTCAAGTGGGGTTTATCCCAGGAAGGCAAGGATTCTTCAATATATTCAAAGTAATCAATGTGATACACCATATTAACAAACTGAGGAATAAAAACCATATGATCATATCAAAGATGCAGAAAAAGCTTTTGAAAAAATTCAACACCGATTTATGATAAACACTCTCCAGAAAGAAGGAACCTACCTCAACATAATAAAGGCCATATATGACAAACCCACAGCCAACATCGTTCTCAATGGTGAAAAACTGAAACCATTTCCTCTAAGATCAGGAATAAGACAAGGTTGCCCATTCTCACCACTATTATTCAACATTGCTTTGGAAGTTTTAGTCACGGCAGTCAGAGAAGAAAAAGAAATAAAAGGAATCCAAATCGGAAAAGAAGAAGTAAAATTGTCACTGTTTGCAGATGAAATGATACTATACATAGAGAATCCTAAAGATGCTACCAGAAAACTACTACAGGAATCAATGAATTTGGTAAAGTAGTAGGATACAAAATTAATGCACAGAAATCTCTTGCATTACTATACACTAATGACAAAAAATCTGAAAGAGAAATTAAGGAAACATTCCCATTTACCATTGTAACAAAAAGAATAAAATACCTAGGAATAAACCTACCTAAGGAGACAAAAGACCTGTATGCAGAAAACTATAAGACACTGATGAAAGAAATCAAAGACAACACAAACAGAAGGAGAGATATACCATGTTCTTGGATTGGAAGAATCAACATTGTGAAAATGACTATACTACCCAAAGCAATCTACAGATTTAGTGCAATCCCTATCAAACTACCAAAGGCATTTTTCACAGAACTAGAACAAAAATTTCACAGTTTCTATGAAAACAGAAAAGACCCCAAATTACCAAAGCAATCTTGAGAAAGCAAAACGGAGCTGGAAGAATCAAGGTCCCTGACTTCAGACTATACTACAAAGCTCCAGTAATCAAGACAGTATGGTGCTGGCACAAAAACAGAAATATAGATCAATGGAACAGGATACAAAGCACGGAGATAAACCCACGCACATATGGTCACCTTATCTTTGACAAAGCAAGGAAGACTATACAATGGAGAAAAGACAGCCTCTTCAATAAGTGCTGCTGGGAAAACTAGACAGCTACATGTAAAAGAATGAAATTAGAGCACTTCCTAACACCATACACAATAATAAACTCAAAATAGATTAAAGACCTAAATGTAAGGCCAGACACTATAAAACTCTTAGAGAAAATCATAGGCAGAACACTCTATGACACAAATCACAGCAAGATCCTTTTTGACCCACCTCCTAGAGACATGGAAATAAAAACAAAAATAAACAAATGGGACCTAATGAAACTTAAAAGCTTTTGCACAGCAAAGGAAACCATAAACAAGAGGAAAAGACAACCCTCAGAATGGGAGAAAATATTTGCAAATGAAACAACTGGCCAAGGATTAATCTCCCAAATATACAAGCAGCTCATGCAGCTCAATATCAAAAAAAAACAAACAACCGAATCAAAACTGGGCAGAAGTCCTAAATAGACATTCCTCCAGAGAAGATATACTGATTGTCAACAAACACATGAAAGGATGCTCAACATCACTAATTATTAGAGAAATGTAAATCAAAACCACAATGAGTTGTCACCTCACATCAGTCAGAATGGCCATCATTAAAAAACCTACAAACAATAAATGCTGGAGAGGGTGTGGAGAAAAGGGAACCCTCTTGCACTGTTGGTGGGAATATAAATTGATACAGCCACTATGGAGAACAGTACGGAGGTTCCTTAAAAATCTAAAAATAGAACTACCATATGACCCAGCAATCCCACTACTGGGCATATACCCTGAAAAAGCCATAATTCAAAAAGAGACATGTACCACAATGTTCATTGCAGCTCTATTTACAATAGCCAGGACATGGAAGAAACGTAAATGTCCATCGACAGATGAATGTATAAAGAAGATGTGGCACATATATACAATGGAATATTACTCAGCCATAAAAAGAAACGAAATTGAGGTATTCGTAGTGAGGTGGATGGACCTAGAGTCTGTCATACAGAGTGAAGTAAGTCAGAAAGAGAAAAACAAATACTGTATGCTAACACATATATATGGAATCTAAAAATAATTGTTTCTGATGAACCTAGGCAGGACAGGAATAAAGATGCAGACATAGAGAATGGACTTGAGGACACGGGGAGAGGGAAGGGTAAGCTGGGACAAAGTGAGAGGGTAAAATTGACACATACACACCACCAAATGTAAAATAGCTAGCTAGTGGGAAGCAGCTGCATCGCACAGGGAGATCAGCTCAGTGCTTTGTGACCACCTAGAGGGATGGGATAGGGAAGGTGGGAGGGAGACGCAAGAGGGAGGGGATATGTGGTTATATGTATACATATAGCTGATTCACTTTGTTATACAGCAGAAACTAACACAACGTTATAAAGCAATTATACTCCAATAAAGATGTTAAAAAAAATTTAAAAACAGAAAATAATAGCTTGAAAAATCCAAATGCTCACCAATTGTTGAATGGATAAACAAATAATGGTATATGCATATAATAGAATACCACTCAGAAATGAAAAGAATCAGATTACTGATATGCACAACCAAATGGATGAATCTCAAAAATACTATGCTCTCAAAAGTACCCAGATACAAAAGTATATGTACTGTATGATCCTATTCATATGAACAGGCAAAACTAATCTATAGTGGCAGAGAGCAGATCAGTGATTGCCGGCGATTGGGGGTGGGCAGGGGGGAATTAACTGCGAAGGGACAGGAGGGAACTTTTTTGAATAATGAAAATGTTTTATATCTTTATTGGATTGCTGTTTGCATAGGTATATGTTTCTCAAAAGTCACAAAACCATATGCTTTATATAAGCGCAATTTATTGTATGTAGATTATTCCTCAATAAAGTCTATTTAAAAAACCAAAACAGCTTTTAAAAGAAATTCAGCTACCTGAATAAATTTCCATAGTGCCTTTCAGTCCCCTCGTATAGAACGTTTCATTACAATTGTTTTATCACCAGTTTTCCAGAGCCTAAATATTTTTATACCCCACCTTCAAGGCAAATCAACAATAATGGTGAGGACCTGTTGAACTCTACATATGAGCGTTTTCTTCTGCAGCTTTGGTTTAGGAAGAACAAAAAGAGGGTTTGAGGATAAAAAAGCCTGAAACTCCAAAGGAAATCCGGATTATCCCACAGTCATAGGAACATATAACTACCAGAACTGGTTTTAAATCTGTCTAAAGCATCAATGACAGTTATATGGCAATGGTAACACCAGAAGTGATTTTAAATCTGTCTACTTGTTCAGGGACAATTCACTTCAGTGTACATACCTCTGCAACTAAGACAAAACATCACCCTACTTCTGCTTATATTTGCAACACAAAACATGCTTCTAAGATTGACTTCAACCCACTCCTTCCTCTATAACTAGTATGACCCAAAACGAAGTCTTCCTAAAGCCAAACGAAATAGTGCCATTTGCAGAGACGTGGATAGACCTAGAGACTGTCATACACAGTGAAATAAGTCAGAAAGAGAAAAACCAATTGCATATAATATCGCTTATATGTGGAATCTAGAAAAATGGTACAGATGAAGTTATTTGCAAAGCAGAAATAAAGACACAGATGTAGAGAACAAACTTATGGATACCAAGGGTGGAAGGGGGGGTGGTGGGATGAATTGGGAGATTGGGATTGACATATATAAACTACTATGTATAAAATAGATAACTAATGAGAACCTACCGTATAGCACAGGGAACTCCACTCAATGATCTGTGGTGACCTAAATGGGAAGGAAATCTAAAAAAGAGGGGATATATGTATATGTATAACTGATTCACTTTTCTGTACAGCAGAAACTAACACAACATTGTAAAGCAACTATACTCCAATAAAAAGTTTTTAAAAAACGACTGTCAATATGCTTTGCTCTACAAGATTAAGCTTAATCATCAGAGCTCTCCCTTGCTTACGCTGTAATTTTGGCATTTACATTGCAGATACCGAGTAGTGATCTTATTTTTTGGCAATTCCCAGATCTCATTTTACAGATGGAGAAAATGTGACATGAAAAAATTAAAGGCTTTGTTTTTAATATAACTAATGATCATATAACTAATATAATCCACTGGGAACTAAATACCAGTCTAATAATAACAGGTCTGGTACTCTTTTTCTTCCAGCATTCACATAGAAACACATATACACATGCATATACATCGTTGACATAAAATTCTTCAAGATAATAAATGTCATATAAATGAGTTTCATGGTCACTCAATCTTTTTTGACTTATACTTTAGGGATTTAAAGATGACTATATTCCTCCTAATATCAAGGGGATCATGGTTTACTAAAGGAGACATTCAGGTAAGAAATAATAGTAATGAGATAAACAGAAATCAAAAAAACTAGATTTGTATTTTAGATTCATTGCTTATTTGCAATATAATGCTGGATAAATTACTTACCCTCTCAGAGTTTCAGTTTTTTTATCCATAAAATGCAAACAATAAAATATACTCTGAAAGAGTACTGGGGAGTTTGAAGATTCATGATAACAGAGTAAAAATCACAATGACTGAAACAAAAATAGTTGCCATTTTCATTTCACCAACATCATTATTCCCAATAAAATAAGTAGTTCTATGAACAGACATGAGAGAATGGTTGTCATTTTGAGAAGAAAGTGATATTGGTATGGATTTGCAAGAAGAGGAATAAGTTCAGGGGGAAGGAACCCTGAGGTGGGAGTGGAGGTGGTAGCGCAAGCATTCCAGGCAGTAGCTAGAGCACACGTAAATCTCTAGAAGTACAAGTAAGTATAAGTAATATTTACAGGATGCATACTCTCTACTAGGCACTGTCATTAATATACTACTTCATTCCATTCTCACAACAATCCTAAGATTCAGATACTTCAATATTGCCATTTTACAGATGAACAGACAGGAGCAGATATTGTAACTTGCCCAAAGTCACAAAGCTATTCCATAGTAGGCCTAGGAATTGAACCTGAGTAGAACATGGTAGCCTACACTCTAACCCATTACACAATAAAGAGTGTACTATAATGTACATCACTACTTTATATAATTTTCAGGGCTGTTTATGTCAGTCAAGTTTTTCAGAAGCCAATGAAGACATTTGGAAGACTAGTGTATTCAGAGAAGATTTATCAGATCCTTAATTTCTTTTGCAGTATGATTTAAATAATTAATTATGTATAGTAGGCACAAAATGCAGTATAAAACTTAGGTGTTCACAAAATACAATTTTATTTTTCTATTACTCAGTTTATTTTCTGTCACAAGCTTCCAAGTAGTCAGATCATAAAAATTTAATATCCTTTAAATATCCATTTGTCTTATCACTGGGTTCTAAATGCTGGGTGGGTAGGAGTTGATGGGCATCTGGCTCTTGTCTTACAATCTGTATATTCTGACATCTCCTGAGATCGGCTGAGGAATTCATAATTCATTTCAGTCCATGAATTTCTGTCAAAACAACAGGTCACTGCTAAGTCATTTGTCCCTCCCATCCGAAAGGTTCCTTCGGGCATGTTCTGTCTAGGCTACGTCCCATGATCTTTTAGAGTATGTAGGATTATTCTGCTGTTCTTAATCACACAAGTCCACAGAGATTTACCGGATGAGAGGCTGCCTATGATCTCTCATTACTTCCTTGCTCCTCTTAGTTTCAGGCGATATTTGTACTTATCAGGTATCAACCTGGCATATGAGAAAAATGTTACCATAAGTTGATCAGAGATGTTTGCCCACCTAAATCCATTTTGTCTTTTTCCTGAGCCAGTATTCCATCCTCCCTTGCTGGGAGGTGTGGCCACGTAACTGGGTTTTAACCAATAGGATATTAGCGGAAATAATATGAGTCACTTCCAACCTGGCCCCCAAGCCTTTCACACATGCTCCTTTATGTTCATTCCTCCTCTGTTGTCATGACACAGACAAATGAATCTCTAAAGGCTGAAAAGATACAAGCTGTACAAGCTGCAAAGGACCTTGCTTCCTGAATGATAGAGCAGAGAGCTGTAATCTGAAACACCCACCAGGACTGTTATTGATCAATAAATAAACTCCTGTTTTTGTCTAGCCATTAGCAGATTAAGTTTGTTTCTTACCACAGGCTGGTTTATCCTAACTAATACACAGACCCATATGATTAGATATCTTAAACAGTGGTTTCTGTTCTGTAATATTGATGTGCCTCCATGGCTGTACTTTCAGAAGGGAAAAGAGGCACCACTTTCACTCCGATCTCCCCAATTTATCTGGAGTGTCTGAATGACCCCTTGTTCATCCAAGAGAAGGGTCATCTCCCTTTTATAAAGTATGTTCAATATTTACTACTCATTGCTTCTCCATCTTACTCTCCTCTTACCCCAGCTCTAAGAATCTATTATTTCAGTGGGAGGCAGAAAGTTTTGTGTTACTCATCAATTACCCCTTTTTTAACCATGTTGAAGAGATTAAAATATCATTAATCGAGTATTTTGCAAATAAGTGGGGAAATGAATAAGTAATGTTCTAGCTGATTAATTGAGAGACATCGAAGAGTACAAAGAAGAGCAAAGGTGGAGGAATCACCGTCAATATGCCTAAATATTATGCCACAATATTTGTAATCCTCTGTCAAATGGATCACATACCCAAGAACTGCATTATCTCTCAGGGTCTCAGTCATTAGCTTGAGTCCTACCCAGAATCTGGGGAACTGTGACACTTGAAAATGATTAATATTTTTTGATAGTGAGGAATTTGGTCAAAGCACAAGTGTTTATTGAGTACTTACTACATATGCTGTTTACTGTTTTGCGTACTGAAATCTCTAGAAGTACAAATCCTTGTAGTGAAGGACCAAAGATTTTCTCTCAAGATACAAGTACCAAACAGAGGGAACCCCCCTCCACCTTTGCCTGCTTCAAGCATGACCCATACTGAGATGGTAGAGTGAGACAGAGACCACATCAAGGTTTTGTAATAATCCACAAATGTTTTCATGTAGTTGCTCATGTGACCCTGGAAACATCTAGGAGTGCTGATATATGAGAAAATGAGTGTAGTTCCCCTTGCATTGCTTCTAGAAAGCAGTTAGTGCCATGGGCCCCTTGAGTCCAGTTCTTGACTTGAGACACTTTTCCTTATCTCCCTACCCTCTGCAGAAAGTACTCACAGGATTTTGTGATGTAGAACTCAGAAATCTAAGAAAATTGCCAACTGCCTCAAATTCTTTAAGGCCAGCCTCACTCCATAATCTAGAGTAAAGGAGCACATATTCAAACTTTACCCTTGACACATGCTTGGATAAACTGCAGTTTCCTGATTAAATATGCAGAGTAAATTCCAACATGGGTCCCAGGTGATAAGTTTCCTAAAATAATTTTTTTTACCAGTTCTCAATTGTGATTCTATCTTATTCTATCTCAGTCATGAGTCAATCCATATTGTACAAAGTCTCACCCCAGCTGGCTAAACTGAGAGCAAGAAATGAAAATCAGATATGATTCTCACGTAATAAATATGGGAATTGTGACTTCAATGATGGAACGTTGGAGAACTGAAGGACAGGGGATTTTTAAGATTCTGGAGAAATTTCTTCTTTTAAAAACGACTTGCATGGGTTGGGATATTTTGAGGTTACAAACTGTGGGTTAAAATAAAGTCTCAGGGCTCACAGGTCTGGTAAAACCACAAAATTCTGTCTTGAATGGAATTTCTGGTGCCAAGCTTTTCATTGCTTTCACCTGAAACCACAATGAGAGGAGTCAAGTTTTCATATGGGTAGAGAAAAGAGAAAGTAAACAAAGGACACTCGTTTCTCACATCACCAAGCAAACAGGCAGTCACACTGGTGCCTGATCTGCCCAGCACTTAAGCAAGAATCCTGGAGAAAGGTTCACAGAGCCACTACTATTGCTTCATCCAGTTTCTTCCCAAGGATTTGGGTATTCACATCCCATCGTCCTGGGGGAGGGCATAGGGGTAAATCTGCATATTTGTGGATAGTATGACCATGGTTGGGAAATACCTTTGTGGGAACATGCTGGTTACAACAGCTAAAGTGCTTTTCGCCATATTCAGTTAAATTAATCCCTGTCTCCTGTCTCCCACTTCTTTTGGCTTTTTTAGTAACTTCCTTCTATCCCACTCCCATGTAGCTCATGCCCTTTTTTTTTTTTCAGTGCCTTTACTATTGATCACTCAAAAAGTCATTCTTAGTTTGGAAAGACTGACGGGAGGCACATTTGCCTGTTTCTGCCGCTAAGTACAGCTGGATATCCTGAACACTATATATAAAACAAAAGAAGGCTCTGAATGGTGGAGACAAGAGGACAGACTGGCTACACAGTCTGGCTAAGCTGTGGACCCAAGGAATGACACCACGGTGAAATACCTGGGTTTTCTTTTTATCTCATATACCTCAGACTTAGAGCCGAAGAAACCAGCAAGCAGAAAATACTAATGGGAATAGACAATTAAGCCTCAATGAAAGTCTGTTTTTCTCTACCCAGAGGACTAGAAAAGAGTCAGCCTAGACGATAACAATTCAGCTCCAAACAAATATCACAGAGAAAACTGCTGTCTCATGACCCCGCTCCTGCCTCCACTTCTGCTGGCATGGTGTCAGAGAAGGCTGAGCGAGGGCTTGGGAAGTCCATCTCCATCAAGCTGTAATGCATCCCACCCTACCCTGGTGTCAGCGGATACCACATGGGGAATCTGGATTTGTACCTCTGCACTGTGGGAATAAAGCTCCCCTCCCCGCTCTCCCCCCATGTTTCAGCAGTATCAGATGAGAACTAGCAGAGGGTCAGAACTTCTACCACTGCCACCCTATCCCTGCCCCACATCTCAGTGGAGGACACCTGCGCACAATAAGCAGCCTTTCTAGCCAGGGAGGTATCCGTGAAGGTCTAGACTGAAGCCTGCATTCTCACCCCCAACCCAGAAGTAACAAGGTACCCCTCAACAACCCCCTGCCCGCACTGTGGGGTTAACAGAGGTGGGGAAACCTAGACTTCCACCCTGTCCTAGCAGTAATGAAGAGGTGCTCCCAATCCTTTGCCAGCTTCAGAGGAGGCCTGCTAAAACATGATTTAGATGAAATCCAGTTTCATGACATAATATTCAAAATGTCCAGGATACAATCACACATCACTCCTCATACCAAGAACCAGGAAAGTCTCAACTCGAACCAGAAAAGACAATCAACAGAGCCACCACCAAGATGACACAGATGTTGACATTATCTGACAAGGAATTTAATAGAATTCTTCTTTAGCAGATTCACTGTAGTTTCTCAATGAAGTGGGCAGCCCAATTAAAATAGATGTAATGAATTATAATTCACATTTAATGAAATGTATTTGTGCAAATGGTCACTCAGCACCAACAACCATAAAGAAGTAATGACAGCTTGTTATTACTGATGTAATTAATGGTGGCTTGTTAAAAAATGAGATCAGAATATAGATTAAGAGATTAAGAATCAAGATAAAAAGTACCCACATTCTACTTAATCCATGCATGTTATAATTGAATCATTATAACTGAGTTATGGATTGGGGTTCATTTGTCTACA
Source organism: Balaenoptera physalus (assembly GCF_965194825.1). NCBI lineage: Eukaryota > Metazoa > Chordata > Mammalia > Artiodactyla > Balaenopteridae > Balaenoptera > Balaenoptera physalus. The sequence continues at coordinate 118,508,603 of NC_138891.1, read as the reverse complement.
AACATTTGTCTCCATGTCTCCTTCACCATCCTTCCCAATCTCTACATATACACTCCACAATCACTTAGGAGTGCCTGTATACCTGATTGCTTATAAATTAGAATTACTCAAATATAGTCAAACATAATTATGAATATTATTTGCAATAATGGAAACTAGTGAAGATGTATTAGTCAAGGTTCACCAGAGAAACAGAACCAATAATATATATATATATCTACCTACCTACCTATCTATATCTGTATATATCTATCTGTGTAGATATCTATATATACATCTATAGATAGGTAGGTAGATAGATAGGTATATAGTATGTCTATACTTGTATCTACAGCTATATCTACCTATATCTATATATTGAGAGAGAGAGATTGACTTATTATGAAGAATTAGCTCACACCATTACAGAGGCTGAGAAGTCCCACAGTCTGCCATCTGCAAGCTGGAGACCCAGGAAAGCTGATGATGTAGTTTAGTGGGAGTCCAAAGGCCAAAGGACCAGGGGAGTCTGTGCTCTAAGTCCCAGTCTAGGGGCAGGAGAAATGGGTGTCCCAGCTCTACAGTCAGGCAGAAGGCGCAAATTCCTTTCTCAGCCTACTTTGTTCTACCCAGTGGATTGCATGATGCTTATCCACGTGGGGGGCAGGGGGCGATCCGCTTTACTGAGTCCACTGACTCGAATGATGATGTCATCCAGAACCATTCTCACAGACACACCCAGAAACAACGTTTAGCCAAATATCTGGGCACCCCATATTCCAGTCAAGTGGATATATATCACAAAAGGCAAGTGGCCCATCAAACTTTAAGTTAAATAATTAATTTCCTATTTGCTCTGAACTACTTTCCTTCCTCAAAGAGTTCTCAGTGCCTAGTTCCTTGAAAAAACAAACCCAAAATTATTTTACTGAATCTGATAAGTCTTTAAGATATCATTTCATTGCAAATACTCTTTCTTCTCTCTCTTTATAGTCAAATTTTATTAAGTCTTTATTTATGAGATAATGTCATGATCCAGAAGCAATACAAGGCTTTTTGTAGAACTTTTTTCCCTCTGAGATAAGACTCTAAAAGTTCTCATAAACCTCTTCACTCTTAAAAGCAAGAGTTGGCAGACTCCGCTAGGGTTTCAAAACTATGGGACATCTTTAATTGCATGGTCATTTGTCTTTACATGATACCTTTCACCTGGTTTTAATGTCAAGAGAAAAAATTTGTGGAGGACTAACTTTTCCATTTAAACAAATACAAATGAAAATATAAAAAGATAAAAGATAAAAAAGATAAATTTATCAGTTTCCACTTTTACTGGTTTTATTTGGAGGTTTGTGAATCTCAGGGATGGGTCCTGTTACGGGGAAAAAAAAGAGATGGTATTCAATTTGAATATAAAATAAAAGAAGGATGGAAGGAAGGGGAGGAGGGAGGGAGTCCTTCTTTTATGCAACTTCTCTAACATGTGATCATAGTTGTAAGGAATTGTTCCTTATCTTAAAAATCCATTTGACTGTGCTGTGAATGAGTCCTTGAAAATTCCCCAAGACACAGAAAATGGAACTTTTCTACCCAGGACTCTGTAGTATTGCAGAGTTATCTGAAGTAGAGCACACTGGTTATGTCTTTCCAAATTAGTAAACCACAAAAATGTAGGAAGCAGAAAATTACTTGCAAGCAAAATGAAACCAGTATTTATAGTAATTAAGAGATGAGGAGTTTGGGGGGAATTAGTTTAAGGAGGGGGAGAATCTACACTACTTAATTAGACAACGACGCTGTTATAGAAACTTTACAAACACAGTATGTGCTAAGCAGCCCATGCCCCACTCTCTAGTATCCAAGACACCCACCTTTCAGCTCTACAGTTTAGATGGAAATATGAGATGCAAACACTTTAGCTTTACCCATGCTGTATTTTACTTTCTGCTTAGATTACAATTGATTGTGCATGATTGGAGAACATGTTAATGATATTTGGAAACTCTTAAACCTTTTTCTTGGGGGGGTGAAGTAGAAAGGAATAGCTTTATTGCTTTGCCAGGAAAAGAGGGCCACAGCAGGCTAATGCCCTCAAAACTGTGTGTCTCGGACTTCCCTGGTGGCGCAGTGGTTAAGAATACACCTGCCAGTGAAGGGGACACAGGTTCGATCCCTGGTCCAGGAAGATCCCACATGCTGCGGAGCAACAAAGCCCGTGTGCCGCAACTACTGAGCCCACACGCTGCAACTATGGAAGCCCATGTGTTCTAGGGCCTGTGTGCCGCAACTACTGAAGCCCGCATGCCTAGAGCCAGTGCTTCGCAACAAGGGAAGCCACTGCAATGAGAAGCCCGCACGTCACAACGAAGAGTATCCCCAGCCGGCCACAACTAGAGAAAGCCTGCACCCAGCAACGAAGACCTAATGCGGCCAAATAAATAAATAAATAAAATTATAAACAAACAACCAAACAAAAACTAACAACAACAATAACAAAACCGTGTGTCCCAACTTGGAGGGGGCAGTGAGGCGTTTTATAGTAATGGTTCAAAGAGGGTGTCATCAGCTCGTGGACATTCTTCTGATTGGTTGGTGATGAGCCAGCATCATCGACCTTCTGGTTCCAACCAGTCTGTGGTCCACGTGCTTGTGGGCAAATTAACTTTGAGATATGGTTAATCCTTATGTTAGTAGGTAAACTCTAGAAATCTGAGCACAAAAGTTTAGCTCAACTGTATAAAACATTCTTCCTGATTTTCAGGATTTGGTCACGTTTCTGTGTCATATCCTGGGAAATAGCAAATCCTTGCTCCAATTTAGTTCTTCTCTGATTGGTTCTGCAGCCATCCCAAAACGAACTCTGGACAATAAGGATTTAGAACATTACAAGGATAGTATGAAATGTCAGAATTTCTGGAGAAAAGCTTAGGGGGTGGGTAGCAGTTGTCTGAAGTTCTACTAATGTTCAGACCCACTTGGGAAGGGGTTAGTTTTTCTATAGATCATATCTAGAATCTGTTATTTTATAGTAAACTCCAATAGTCACAGAGCATTACAAAGAGTAAACTGTAAATTTGGCCCACCTGTTGAGCTCTGCCTTGTCACTTCAACAGCTTTTAAGAATTTTTTCTGCAAGTATTTGGAAAAATTTTATGGGAGTTAAATGACATTAGAAAGAGCAGATGCAAAACAGAAATACTTCTGGAACAGATTTTATGTACAACTTTATAGTTTACAATGTGTTGTACATGCAACCTCAGCCGATGGCCTATTTATTCCCATCCAATCATGTTGGATGGAATACAATTCCATGTCTTAGATGATTCATCAGTACATAAAAATCAGCTTGGCCCTAACCATGCAAATACAATCTGAACTCAATTTTTAAGAAACCACAGATTTTCCCCTTAGGGAATGGACTGTTTGTGGGCAGTCTGTCTCTTTATAAGAAAATTATTTTCTAACGGAGCATTTTCACAGGCTAAAACTGAGAATTCCAGTATTTTCACTGCATAAGTATACCTAGATATTTCAAAGGAATACTCCAAAAACAAAATATGAGCTATTTTCTTGTTTTTGCAGTTTAAATACCTGTATGGAGCCCTATGTAAAATTCTACTCAAGGACTGATTTTCCTTATCAGATTAAACCAATGGAACACCAAGTCTTGCAAAATCCCTTGCTTTCACTTAGGAAAAAAGATCAATTTCACTTACCTTGTGTCAGTTACCAAGTGATTACCTCTCATCTCCAAATCCGCTCACCATTGCCCTGCTGATGATCCTGGAGCTGGACCCTGAAAACATTGCTCTTTTCTCAGAGGACACAATGGTAAGTATTGTCAGCAGATGGCGCTAGAGAACACTGCTGGAAAAAGAGGCTTTGTTTCAGTGTGTTTTTCTCCACTTGCTACTGCGGTGCACAGCATCCAGCAGTACATAGGACATCAGTGTGTTCTGCTGAATGGCACCTCCACAATGGCAGGTTCCTCTGGCACTTCAGAGGGCAGCTTCCCAGCAAATTCCATGAAGCAACACTTTCCTATGGACAGTTTTCCAAGCACCCAGAAGGCAGCTTCCTGGCAATTTCAGCTGGCAATATACCTCAGAGGACTTCACCATCCAATGGGCCATGGTCATGGCCACACCCTCTCCATTGGTGGGGAAGAGTACCTCTTCCAGATTTGATCTTTCTCTTGGTGCTCTGACTCAGCCCTAGAGATAGTGGCTTCTCCCTAGATGTGTTCTTCAATTCGATTATTCTTTAGAGTTTTTCTGTTGCTAAGAAATTGGTTATAGTTATTAATTCTTTGTATTAAACTTTCTTTGCTAAAATTGTAATGTGATTTCCATCTCCTGATTGGTTCCTGAGTGACATGTACATTCAAACAGTTTTAAATTTAATAGTAACTGACGATACAAGTACAAATTTGTTTCCAAAAAATCATGGTATAATAACATAGGAAATCTAAAACACTATCTTAAAAACATATGATCCCACAATTGTTCTTTCAGTAGACATCATATTTAAAGTATCTACGTACCGTCAACATAAATAAACCATCTAATAGAATAAATATTATCAAACCAATCTGTTTATTATTTTTTTTTTTTTAAAGAATTTTTTTTTTTTTTTTAAGGCATTGTTTACTTTATTTATTTATTTTTGGTTGTGTTGGGTCTTCGTTTCTCTGCGAGGGCTTTCTCTAGTTGTGGCAAGCGGGGGCCACTCTTCATCGCGGTGCGCGGGCCTCTCACCATCGCGGCCCCTCCCGTTGCGGGGCACAGGCTCCAGACGCGCAGGCTCAGTAATTGTGGCTCACGGGCCTAGTTGCTCCGTGGCATGTGGGATCTTCCCAGACCAGGGCTCGAACCCGTGTCCCCTGCATTGGCAGGCAGATTCTCAACCACTGCGCCACCAGGGAAGCCCCAATCTGTTTATTATTGATGTTTGAAAGGAAATTTCCTTTAGTGGAAAAGCTGCTGAAATATTTACACAGGCATTCATCAGTAAAAATGCCAAACGAAATGAGATCAACTACGTACTTTTAAAAAGAAGTTAATTTGTATACAGATATTGACTTATGAGGGGGTTACGTCCTAATAAACCTATCGTAAGATATTCAAAATATCTTGTCAAAAATGCATTTAATACACCTAACCTACCAAACATCCTAGCTTAGCCTAGCCTGCCTTAAATGTGCTCAGAACACTTACATTAGACTACAGGTGGGCAAACTCATTTAACACAAAGCCGAAATTGTTGAATATCTCATGTAATTTTTTGAAAACTGTACTAAGAGTGAAGAACAATGGTTGTATTGGGTACAGAATGGTTGTAAGCATATTAGCTGTTCACCTTCGTGATCACGTGGCTGAATGCGAGCTGCAGCTCACTGCCACTGCCCAGCATCATGAGAAAGTATCATATCACGTATCACTAGCCTGGGAAAAGATCAAAATTAAAAAATGTGGAGTTTACTTTCTATTGAATTCTTATCGTTGTGGCACCATCATAAAGTCGAAAAATCTTAAGTCGAAGCATCTAAGTTGGGGACCGTCTGTACATGTCAGATGACATAATTTAAAGTACCTCTGAATTTACTTGAATGGAAGGCTACTCCCTATCACTAATGTTGGCATTTTACAGCACATGGATCAAAGAGAGAGCATTGTGATTTTCAGTTTTCAGTAGCTTTCTCTGGGTGGCCATTATTCAGCCTAGTACGTTGAGCACCAAAGTGCTTTGACATTTGCCTGGATGTGCTGATAGCCTGGATAGCCAAATGACTTTGGGCTATCTTCCTTGGAGAGAAGGTAAATGTGTTCTATGCTTGGAAAGAAAAAGGTGGATTATGAAGCAGCTGCCCCACTAGCTTCTAGACGTAGCCATGTGAATAGTGACTGTCCAATGAAAAGTGAGTGGAAGAAACTGATGTTTGTTATTCTGGGCCAATGATATTAAGAAGCTAGTGTCCCTCCACAATAGTCTCTTTTCCCTTCTTCTGGCTGGATAAGACTATGAAAAGTAAATTATTGAGACACAGAAAGGAAAAATCGGAGTCCCTCAATGATTGTGTGGAAGAAAGGTATCTGCCAATATATCTGAAACAGGATAAATACAAAGAAACATCCACATAGAAACATCGTGGTGAAAATGCAAGCACCCAACAAATAAAGAAGATCTTAAAATATCAGAGAGAAAAGGCAAACCACCTACAAAGGCATGACAGATTGATTGATGATAGAAAGACTTTTGATAGAATTTTCAACGGTAACAAGGGAAGCCAGAAAACAGTGGGAAGACCTTAAAGTGTTGAGAGGAAATACATATCAACCAAGAATAGTGTATCCAGCCAAACTTTATTACTAGAACAAGGATGAAATAAAGGCATCTTAGAAACCAAAACCTTTGAATGTTTATCACCTTAACTAAAGGAACCTCAGATGGACTTCCATAAGAAGAAAACTGATTATAGGACGACAGCTTGAACATAAGAAATATTGAACAAACAAAATGATTAACGGGTCTGTAAATATAAAACAACTTGTCTGTATAAGTTATTAATGATAATATATAATTTTGAAAGTTAAAAAAAAAACAACTTAATTTCTGGGTAGCTAGAGCATGTGAGTCGCAAGGCTGTTGTATTTGAACAAACTGTTTAATTTGAGTGTATACTCTGACTTTAGATTCTACCTCAGGTTAAAGCAAAGACCTGGCTGAGGATGTTGATTTAGAGAAATAACCAAGAAAACTATTTATTATTACAAAATACATTTATTTTCATTCAACAACCTAATTAAGCAATCAATCAATTAAGCAAACAAGCCATAACAGGTGATAGACCAGGAAGGGATGTACTAACTTATGCCTATTACTTAGCCAAAACTCTATTTCCTTTGACTGTTGTTTATTCCCAGCTGATCCTTTGTCCCTAAGTATTCTCTATCCAAGCAGCACTAAGTGGTCATAGTAACCTCATGTAACTGCTGCAAGATCAGAGTACTCCAGAGAGAGGGAGAGAATACAGTGTTGTTCTTTTCTGTTGAGTGGCAGGCTAGTCACTTTATGCTAACTAGGGACCTGGGCATATTTGATATGTCTTACATTCTATTGGTTCAAATTAACATCAACCTTATCTGTCCCTTTAGACTCAGAGTAAATAGAGTGTATACAACTGACGTTACTTGTTTACAAGTTAAGTGTTTATTAGGTATTTATTAGTATCAACTTTTCAGAACTATGAAGATTAACCAATCAGAAAGTTTCCATTAATAGTGGAATAATGTCCTATCAGAGGACTCACCTCCTAGGAAACAACTGTAAAACTTGCACTAAGGCACTGAAGAGGAAACTAAAGCAGACTTAGATGGGGCATATACCCTCAAGGGAAGGTAGTGGGGCAGTAAGCACCTACTTCTAAGACTTTTAGCCTAAAGTTAATTGGAATCTTTGAGGCCACCCAGTGTGTGTGTTGGGGGGGCACTTGTGAAAAATCACACTGTGTTTCTGGGTTGGGGAGTCAGAAAACTGATGTCAGAAAAATACCACTGAAGTGAAGAAAGACCCTGGAAGGGAAAGAGCCAGAGAAAAAACATAAAATCCACATCCTGAACCTCAGAACAGATTCAGAATGACCTTCTTTCAGGTATCCTGCTGCATAAATTCCAGACATAGCCTCTGTGTACCCTAATCTCTGTCTTCTCAACTTAGCAAGACCACCATACTCTTCTTGGTCTACTTTCTGTGAGAGATAAGTATTTCTTAGGTCCTTCCCAGCCTAGACACACCACAGCCCTTTCAGTGTGTGTGACCTTCTAGATTCAGGAATATATCAGAGCTTTAAAAAACCCTATATGGACATTTTATTCTCCAAATATTTCTTTTATGACCTTGGGCCAGCCTCTTGTTTGCCCCAACTAATATTGCTACCTCAGCTACCTGCATGTTAAGTAATTGCTGCTGATTGTTTTTCACAAATGCTCTGGGTGTAGTATCTTTCCCACTGAGCAAGTTCTGAGTCAGTTTAAATACAGCAAGCCCTCTGAAGTGGGCTTTTCCATGAAGCTGCCAGACAGGTGAGGTAGTAACCACTATCTGGGGGTGGAGATTTTTGGAGAGTCCAAAATCCATTCTGTCCCCTTCAGTGGTTACTAAGTTGCTGGTTTGCAAGGCTATCATGGAGCTGGGGGAGGAGATGGGAAGAAGGAAAGTTAAAATGCCACAGAGCTCACTCTTCTTACCAAGATTGTCGTTTTTGGAGGACCTTCAAGATGGCGGAAGAGTAAGACGCGGAGATCACCTTCCTCTCCACAAATACATCAGAAATACATCTACATGTGGAACAGCTCCAACAGGACACCAACTGAACGCTGGCAGAAGACCTCAGACCTCCCAAAAGTCAAGAAACTCCCCACGTACCTGGGTAGGGCAAAAGAAAAAAGAAACAACAGAGACAAAAGAATAGGGATGGGACCTGCACCAGTGGGAAGGAGCCGTGAAGGAGGAAAGGTTTCCACACACTAGGAAGCCCCTTCACGGGTGGAGACTGTGGGTGGCAGAGGGGGGAGCTTTGGAGCCACGGAGGAGAGCGCAGCCACAGGGGTGCGGAGGGCAAAGCGGAGAGATTCCCGCACAGAGGAGCGGTGCTGAGCAGCACTCACCAGCCCGAGAGGCTTGTCTGCTCAGCCGCCGGGGCGGGCGGGGCTGGGAGCTGAGGCTCGGGCTTCGGTCGGATCCCAGGGAGAGGACTGGGGTTGGCGGCGTGAACACAGCCTGAAGGGGTTAGCGCACCACGGCTAGCCGGGAGGGAGTCCGGGAAAAAGTCTGCAGCTGCCGAAGAGGCAAGAGACTTTTTCTTGCCTCTTTGTTTCCTGGTGCGTGAGGAGAGGGGATTAAGAGCGCGGCTTAAAGGAGCTCCAGAGACGGGCGCGAGCCGCGGCGATCAGCGCGGACCCCAGAGACGGGCAGGAGACGCTAAGGCTGCTGCTGCCGCCACCAAGAAGCCTGTGTGCGAGCACAGGTCACTCTCCACACCGCCCCTCCTGGGAGCCTGTGCAGCTCGCCACGGCCAGGCTCCCGTGATCCAGGGACAACTTCCCCGGGAGAATGCACGGCACGTCTCAGGCTGGTGCAACATCACGCTGGCCTCTGCCGCCGCAGGCTCGCCCCGCCTCCTCCGTACCCCTCCCTCCCCCAGGCCTCAGTGAGCCAGAGCCACCGAAGCAGCTCCTCCTTTAACCCCGTCCTGTGTGAGTGAAGAACAGACGCCCTCAGGTGACCTACATGCAGAGGCGGGGCCAAATCCAAAGCTGAATCCTGGGAGCTGTGCAAACAAAGAAGAGAAAGTGAAATTTCTCCCAGCAGCCTCAGGAGCAGCGGATTAAAGCTCCACAAACAACTTGATGTGCCTGCATCTGTGGACTACCTGAATAGACAACGAATCATCCCAAATTGAGGAGGTGGACTTTGGGAGCAAAGTTATATTTTTTCCCCCTTTTTCTCTTTCCGTGAGTGTGTATGTGTATGCTTCTGTGTGAGATTTTGTCTGTATAGTTTTGCTTTTACCACTTGTCTTAGGGTTCTGTCCATCCGTTTTTTTTTTACTTTTAAAAATTTTTTTCGTAATAATTATTTTTTATTTCAATAACTTTATTTTATTTTATCTTCTTTCTTTCTTTCTATTTTTTCTCCCTTTTATTCTGAGCCGTGTGGTTGAAAGGCTCTTGGTGCTCCAGCCAGGCATCAGGGCTGTGCCTCTGAGGTGGGAGAGCCAACTTCAGGACACTGGTCCACAAGAGACCTCCCAGCTCCACATAATATCAAATGGTGAAATTCTCCCAGAGATCTCCATCTCAACGCCAAGACCCAGCTTCACTCAACAACCAGCAAGCTACAGTGCAGGACACCCTATGCCAAACAACTAGCAAGACAGGAACACAACCCCATCCATTAGCAGAGAGGCTGCCTAAAATCATAATAAGGCCACAGACACCCCAAAACACACCACCAGACGTGGACCTGCCCACCAGAAAGACAAGATCCAGCCTCATCCACCAGAACACAGGCACTAGTCCCCTCCACCAGGAAGCCTACACAACCCACTGAACCAACCTGAGCCACTGGAGACAGACACCAAAAACAACGGGAACTACGAACCTGCAGCCTGCAAAAAGGAGACCCCAAACACAGTAAGCTAAGCAAAATGAGAAGACAGAAAAACACACAGCAGATAAAGGAGCAAGGTAAAAACACACCAGACCTAACAAATGAAGAGGAAATAGGCAGTCTACCTGAAAAAGAATTCAGAATAATGATAGTAAAGATGATAAAAAATCTTGGAAATAGAATAGAGAAAATACAAGAAACGTTTAACAGGGACCTAGAAGAACTAAAGAGCAAACAAACAATGATGAACAACACAATGAATGAAATTAAAAATTCCCTAAAAGGGATCAATAGCAGAATACCTGAGGCAGAAGAACAGATAAGTGACGTGGAAGATAAAATAGTGGAAATAACTACTGCAGAGCAGAATAAAGAAAAAAGAATGAAAAGAACTGAGGACAGTCTCAGAGACCTCTGGGACAACATTAAACACACCAACATTCGAATTATAGGCATCCCAGAAGAAGAAAAGAAAAAGAAAGGGACTGAGAAAATATTTGAAGAGATTATAGTTGAAAACTTCCCTAACATGGGAAAGGAAATTGTCAATCAATTCCAGAAAGTATAGAGAGTCCCATACAGGATAAATCCAAGGAGAAACACGCCAAGACACATATTAATCAAACTATCAAAAATTAAATACAAAGAAAAAATATTAAAAGCAGCAAGGGAAAAACAACAAATAACACACAAGGGAATCCACATAAGGTTAACAGCTGATCTTTCAGCAGAAACTCTGCAAGCCAGAAGGGAGTAGCAGGACATATTTAAAGTGATGAAGGAGAAAAACCTACAACCAAGATTACTCTACCCAGCAAGGATCTCATTCAGATTTGATGGAGAAATTAAAACCTTTACAGACAAGCAAAAACTAAGGGAATTCAGCACCACCAAACCAGCTTTACAACAAATGCTAAAGGAACTTTTCTAGGCAGGAAACACAAGAGGAGGAAAAGACCTACAACAACAAACCCAAAACAATTAAGAAAATGGGAATAGACACATACATATCGATAATTACCTTAAATGTAAATGGATAAATGCTCCAACCAAAAGACATAGAGTGGCTGAATGGATACAAAAACAGGACCCATATATATGCTGTCTACAAGAGACTCACTTCAGACCTAGGGACACATACAGACTGAAAGTGAGGGGATGGGAAAAGATATTCCATGCAAATGGAAATCAAAAGAAAGCTGGAGTAGCAATTCTCATATCAGACAAAATAGACTTTAAAATAAAGACTATTACAAGAGAGAAAGAAGAACACTACATAATGATCAAGGGATCGATCTAAGAAGAAGATATAACAATTGTAAATATTTATGCACCCAGCATAGGAGCACCTCAATCCATAAGGCAAATACTAACAGCCATAAAAGGGGAAATCAACAGTAACACAATCATAGTAGGGGACTTTAACACCCCACTTTCACCAATGGACAGATCATCCAAAATAAAAATAAAAAAGGAAACACAAGCTTTAAATGATACATTAAACAAGATGGACTTAATTGATATTTATAGGACATTCCATCCAAAAATAACAGAATACAGATTCTTGTCAAGTGCTCATGGAACATTCTCCAGGATAGATCCTATCTTGGGTCACAAATCAAGCCTTGGTAAATTTAAGAAAATTGAAATTCTATCAAGTATCTTTTGCGACCACAACGCTATGAGACTAGATATCAATTTCAGGAAAAAGTCTGTAAAAAATACAAGCACATGGAGGCTAAAAAATACACTACTTAATAACCAAGAGATCACTGAAGAAATCAAAGAGGAAATCAAAAAATACCTAGAAACAAATGACAATGAAAACACAGTGACCCAAAACCTATGGGATGCAGCAAAAGCAGTTCTAAGAGGGAAGTTTATAGCAATACAATCCTACCTTAAGAAACAAGAAACATCTCAAATAAACAACCTAACCTTACACCTAAAGCAATTAGAGAAAGAAGAACAAAAAAACCCCAAAGTTAGCAGGAGGAAAGAAATCATAAAGATCAGATCAGAAATAAATGAAAAAGAAATGAAGGAAACAATAACAAAGATCAATAAAACTAAAAGCTGGTTCTTTGAGAAGATAAACAAAATTGATAGACCATTAGCCAGACTCATCAAGAAAAAAAGGGAGAAGACTCAAATCAATAGAATTAGAAATGAAAAAGGAGAAGTAACAACTGACACTGCAGAAATACAAAGGATCATGAGAGATTACTACAAGCAACTATATGCCAATAAAATGGAAAACCTGGAAGAAATGGACAAATTCTTAGAAATGCACAACCTTCCGAGTCTGCACCAGGGAGAAATAGAAAACATGAACAGACCAATCACAAGCACTGAAATTGAAACTGTGATGAAAAATCTTCTACCAAACAAAAGCCCAGGACCCGATGGCTTCACAGGCGAATTCTATCAAACATTTAGAGAACAGCTAACACCTTATCCTTCTCAAACTCTTCCAAAATATAGCAGAGGGAGGAACACTCCCAAACTCTTTCTACGAGGACACCATGACCCTGATACCAAAACCAGACAAAGATGTCACAAAGAAAGAAAACTATAGGCCAATATCACTGATGAACATAGATGCAAAAATCCTCAACAAAATACTAGCAAACAGAATCCAACAGCACATTAAACGATCAAACACCCTGATCAAGTGGGGTTTATCCCAGGAATGCAAGGATTCTTCAATATATGCAAATCATTCAATGTGATACACCATATTAACAAATTGAAGGAGAAAACCATATGATCATCTCAATCGATGCAGAGAAAGCTTTTGACAAAATTCAACACCCATTTATGATAAAAACCCTGCAGAAAGTAGGCATAGAGGGAACTTTCCTCAACAAAATAAAGGCCATATATGACAAACCCACAGCCAACATCACCCTCAAAGGTGAAAAACTGAAACCATTTCCACTAAGATCAGGAACAAGACAAGGTTGCCCACTCTCACCACTATTATTCAACATAGTTTTGGAAGTGTTAGCCACAGCAATCAGAGAAGACAAAGAAATAAAAGGAATCCAAATCGGAAAAGGAGAAGTCAAGCTGTCACTGTTTGCAGATGACATGATTGTATACATAGAGAATCCTAAAGATGCTACCAGAAAACTGCTAGAGCTAATCAATGAATTTGGTAAAGTAGTAGGATACAAAATTAATGCACAGAAATCTCTAGCATTCTTAAACACTAATGATGAAAAATCTGAAAGTCAAATTAAGAAAACACTCCCATTTTCCACTGCAACAAAAAGAATAAAATATCTAGGAATAAACCTACCTAAGGAGACAAAAGACCTGTATGCAGGAAATTATTAGACACTGATGAAAGAAGTTAAAGATGATACAAATAGATGGAGAGATATACCATGTTCTTGGATTGGAAGAATCAACATTGTGAAAATGACTCTACTACCCAAAGCAATCTACAGATTCAATGCAATCCCTATCAAATTACCACTGGCATTTTTCACAGAACTAGAACAAAAGATTTCCCAATCTGTATGGAAACGCAAAAGACCCCGAATAGCCAAAGCAATCTTGAGAAAGAAAAACGGAGCCAGAGGAATCAGGTTCCCTGTCTTCAGACTATACTACAAAGCTACAGTAATCAAGAGAGTATGGTACTGTCACAAAAACAGAAATATAGATCAATGGAACAGGATACAAAGCCCAGAGATAAACCCACGCACATATGGTCACCTTATCTTTGATAAAGGAGGCAAGAATATACAGTGGAGAAAAGACAGCCTCTTCAATAAGTGGTGCTGGGAAAACTGGACAGGTACATGTAAAAGTATGAAATTAGAACACTCCCTAACACCATACACAAAAATAAACTCAAAATGGATTAAAGACCTAAACGGAAGGCCAGACACTATCAAACTCTTAGAGGAAAACATAGGCAGAATGCTCCATGACATAAACCACAGCAAGATCCTTTTTGACCCCCCTCCTAGAGAAATGGAAATAAAAACAAAAATATACAAATGGGACCTAATGAAACTTAAAAGCTTTTGCACAGCAAAGGAAACCATAAACAAGACCAAAAGACAACACTCAGAATGGGAGAAAATATTTGCAAATGAAGCAACTAACAAAGGATTCATCTCCAAAATTTACAAGCAGCTCATGCAGCTCAATATCAAAAAAACAAACAACCCAATTCAAAAATGGGCAGAAGACCTAAATAGACATTTCTCCAAAGAAGATATAGATTGCCAACAAACACATGAAAAAATGCTCAACATCATTAATCATTAGAGAAATGCAAATCAAAACTACAATGAGGTATCACCTCACACCAGTCAGAATGGCCATCATCAAAATATCTACAAACAATAAATGCTGGAGAGGGTGTGGAGAAAAGGGAACCCTCTTGCACTGTTGGTGGGAATGTAAATTGATACAGCCACTATGGAGAACATTATGGAGGTTCCTTAAAAAACTAAAAATAGAACTACCATATGACCCAGCAATCCCACTACTGGGCATATATCCTGAGAAAACCATAATTCAAAAAGAGTCATGTACCAAAATGTTCATTGCAGCTCTATTTACAATAGCCAGGACATGGAAGCAACCTAAGTGTCCATCAACAGATGAATGGATAAAGAGGATGTGGCACATATATACAATGGAATATTACTCAGCCATAAAAAGAAATGGAGGTATTTGTAAGGAGGTGGATGGAGTTTGAGTCTGTCATACAGAGTGAAGTAAGTCAGAAAGAGAAAAACAAATACCATATGCTAACACATATTTATGGAATCTAAGAAAGAAAGAAAAAAAAAAAAAAAAGGTCATGAAGAACCTAGGGGCAAGATGGGAATAAAGACACAGACCTACTAGAGAATGGACTTGAGGATATGGGGAGTGGGAAGAGTAAGCTGTGACAAAGTGAGAGAGTGGAATGGACATATATACACTACCAAACGTAAAATAGATAGCTAGTGGGAAGCAGCCGCATAGCACAGGGAGATCAGCTCAGTGCTTTGTGACCACCTAGAGGGGTGGGATAGGGAGGGTGGGAGGGAGGGAGACGCAAGAGGGAAGAGATATGGGGATATATGTATATGTATAACTGATTCACTCTGTTATAAAGCAGAAACTAACACACCATTGTAAAGCAATTATACTCTAATAAAGATGTTAAAAGAAAAAGACTGTCGTTTTTCATGAATAACACTCTTCAGATTGTCACAATCCTTTGATAAATTTCCAGAGTTCTGAAATAAATTGGCTGTGATAATTTTTCTAATGTTCTCATAGTTTTTATAGAGGAATATATTTTCAGAGGTCCTTACTCCACCATTATATATTTTTCTTCTCCCATATGTATACTTTTCCTTTTGCTATTCATTCTTTCTTACATCTCTAAGTGTCATTTGAAATTTTCTATTTTAAATTCCTTGAACTCCTTTAAATTCCTTGAATAAATTCTATTTATCACACTTATTTTAAAGTCCTTGTATGATCATTCTATGATCTGAATCTTCCATATTTTTTCCTAATGACTTTTTGCTTGTCATTTAAATTCAGATTCATGTCTTCTCTAGTTTTTGTTGTATTTGTTTGCTTCATCTTATTTGATTTGCTTGAGTACTGATTATACATAAAGTTCGAAGAGATCATATCAGGCTCTGGATGATATATCTTTACCTACGGAGGATTTACTTTTATTTCTGGCAGGCAGCTCAGTTAAGGGTGCTAGCAACTCCAATTGACATTAATTTTATCAGTCACTGAAATGACTCCAACCTGGGCTTTACTCCCTCTGAGGGCCTTTTTCTGTTTGCTTTTGTTCTTTAGTGTGTAACCATTCTAGGTGCTGGGTTTTTCTCATATATGGGTCCTGAACTCCAATCCCTGCTGCCCCATGAGTCAGCCTAAAGTGCTGCTCAACTTCCCCACCTCTGAGCTGCCTCTTTAGGAACCGGTAAACATATTGAAGAGAAAAGAAGCACATGATGCTGGGCTTGTCTACATCTGTTCTCATTCTTTTCTGGATTCAAGTGTGCACAAATCCTCAGTCCTCATTACTTAGGTAGTTCTCCAGTGCCTTCACATAGATATATGTACTTTATTTTGTGCAGCTTTTTTTTTTTTTTAACAGGGAAGATTTCTCTGAAAAAATTGATTGTACCATTCTCAGAAATAAAAGCTCCACTCAAAAGTTTAGTTCTTGACCTTAGGTTTCTGAATCTATTTGTTGTTTTGTTTTGTTTTTTTTCCCAAGAAAGAGTCACTTACCAGGATGAATGGAATTCAAAGAAGAGAATGTTGGCATCCTCATGCTGCTAGAGACCACCTTGATTAGAATCAGGCCTGCTGACCTCTGTGTGTAGTGCTCAGATTTGCATTCTACGAAGTTTCTCTTTCATTTTTAAGCAAAGGAGAGATTTGAGAGGATTTGTACCAAAGGAAGAAACCAAAAGGATCATACCAACGTTGGCTGGTATATTAGTTTGCTAGGGCTGCCATAACAAAATATCACAGATTGAGTGGCTTAAAAAATAGAAATTTATTTTCTCACAATTCTGGAGGCTATAAGTTCAAGATCAAGGTGCTGACAGGATTGGTTTCTTCTGAGCCCCTTCTCCTTGGCTTGTAGATGGCTATCTTCTCCCTGTGTCTCCACATGGTCTTCCACCTCTACATGCCCATGTACAGACTTCTTATGAAGTCACCCACCATATTGAATGAGGGTCCACCTCATTTTAACTTAATTACTTTTCTAAAGACACTATCTACAAATACACTAACATTCTAAGGTACTAGGTTTTAAGATTTCAACATACAAAATTTAAGGGAACACAATTCAGCCCATAACACCCGGGGTAATGGATCTTGGCTCTCAAGGAGAAATTTCATTATTTCTATACTTTAGAGGCCATTACAATTTAGGTTCAGACCCAGAGAACTCTTACAGAGCCTTCAGGAAATGGCTCTTCATACCAATACACTCAGTGATAAAGTAAAGAAACAACTTGCCCCGGGAATGTCAATGGATTCTTATTAAGTCCCTGAAATGGTCATACTTTCTGCTCTTTCGAAGGCCTGGGTGTTCAACATTTCCTTGAATGTAATGAGATTCTCAGTATTTTTCAAAAACTATCTTTTTTAACTTAAAATTATCTTATTTTAATATCTTAATTTTCAGAAAACAATAGAAAGTTAAAAATGCTTTAACTTCTTTAGCAGACTTTAAAAAATAAGTGAAATAATTATAACTTTTTCAAAAGAATTTATGTTATTCCATCAAAGACTAACCCCATGGAGAGCATACATCTTCAGATTCCTGACTATTGAAGCATCACAAGTATGAAATTATCAAAGTAATAGATCTCACAGTGTAGACACCATATCTCTAGGATGTAGGAAAATTTCAAGGAGAATTGTTTATATGTAGATAGTAGCACATTTATTTAATAAACATTTACAAACATCTACTATATAGTTTTGCATAGTTTAAAAAGGGCATTGTGGTGGTTATGAAAATCAAAAACAAAAACAAAACCACCCATTAATCCATTGGCCTGATCCTCCAAGAGTATATAATCTAGCTGAGGAGACCTTAAAAACATGGATTGTTACATAGCTGTTGAGAGGCACCCTCACACAGAGGCCATACTACCCTCCAAGTTACAACTATCTCACTGCATATATTGTATGGCCAAAGCAAATGTAAGGATTACTGAAATGTAAGGTAGGAAGATTAAGAGTACATTGAATTCAATTAGAAATAGCTGGATTTCCACAAAGTCAATCATTTATAATATAGATAATTCAAAAGAGTACCTAAAAGTAGAAAACATTTTGAGGGCAAAATAAAGCTTATAATGGTTATAATGACAGGTCCTGCATTCCTGTTTGACTTCCAGGACGAAAACAGTTTCTTTCTTCATATGTCTAAGATATAAGAGTAAAAGAAGATCCTGGGAAACTTGGGGTGGGGACATTTTAACCATCTCATTCTTTTGACTGATTATGTAATATTGTATAGCTATAGAGAATAAAAGAATAAAAAGCCATCACGTAGTACATACTTTCTTGTAAAAATGTGAATTAAAGAATCATCATAAAGAATTAAGGTGCTTATAATAGTGTCATCTTAGAGGAAAAAGTAAAGAAGCTTTTAAAATGAAAGTACATATGTTTAAGCAAGTATACTAGCATTTTCTTCTTTTTCTACTTTATTAAAAAGAAAAAAAAAAAAAACAAGCTATTCTCTAAATACAGTATTATGACACCACCTACTGGGAATTTAGAAGACAACAATCAAGTTATTTCAGTGTAACCATCCTGTCATCAAGCATTTTTTAAATTATCAATTCAGCCGTGTTGTTAAATTCTTGAAGCCAATCCAACATGCTTTCTGTCTCCACCACTCCACTGAAAAGACCCTTGTCAAAATCACTTACTCTTCTGTCCTCATTTTACCCAGAAACACTTATCATAGGTGACCATTTCCTACTTTTAGAAAAATTCATCTGTTTTGGAGTAAGAGACACCAGATCTTCCTACTTCATTGGAGAGTCTCTATTTCCTTAGCTGGTTTTCCCTCCAACATAACACCTTTTAATGCTCCTCAGAACTCAGTCCTGGGCCCTCCTCTCTTCTCTCTACATCATCTTATCACATAACATGAATTCCGTTGACTAGCTGCATCTCAGACGTGATGATTCTCAAATTTATGTCTCTAGAGGATAATCCTCTACCAAGCTCCAGACTTAGAACTCCAACGGCAAACTTGCATAGAAACAGAAAATTAAAACTTACTAAATGCTATGAAATTGGAAGCAAGTCCAGAGGCCTCCCAGGTGTCTCTTTCCAATCACACATTTATCCTCCCTCCTGGAGTAACTATTATCCGGACTTATATGGTAATCCTTTCTTGTCTTTTTTTTTTTTCAGTTTTGCCATTCATTAATGCATTCCTATATATTTTTATTTTACCTAGGTTTTTTTAATGTTAAATAAATGGAATTTTACTGTATATGCTTTTGTCTTGTTTCTTTTAGTCAGCCATATCTTTATAAGATTCACCCATGTTGATATATGCAGCTGTCACCTTCTCCTTTTTATTGTTGTACAGTATTCCATTATATGAACATACTACAATTTATCAGTTTATCGTTGATGGATATTTGGGTTGTTTCTAGTTTTTGCTAGTATAAACAATGCTTCCAAGAACATTTTTGTATGTGTAAACTGATATACATGTACCTAAATATCTTTAGGAAAAATACTTAGGAATTACTGAATAATGTACTCATAACTTCAGATGTTTTAAAATAATGCTAAACACTTTTCCAAAGAGGTTGCATTAATTTACACACCAACCAGTATAATTTGGGTGTTCCTATTGCTACATACACATCCCCACCAATATTTGTTAATTTTTTTTTTTTTTTGCCAATCTTGTGGGTGTTTGGTGGTATCTCATTGTGATTTTAATTCCCATTTTCCTGATTATTTATGAGGTTGAACACTTTTCTGGTTATCAGTCATTTGGATTTTTTTTTTGTAAAGCCTCTATTCAAGTTCACGTTTTTATTGGATTCTCAGGCATTTTTGTATTATATATACATATAATTCTTTTTCTTTGTGGCTATGTTTTTCTTCTATGCCTTCATCACAGCCTGAACTGTGGTAGCCTGAACTGTGTCAACAATGAAAGTTGTAAGTCCCTTTCTAGAATCTCCTTCCTGTATGGTTGCTAGTTAGCATTGGCCAAAAGAATTGCAAGACTGGGAAAGTAGAAGTGAATGAGCCTTGTTTTCTGAAGGTCATTTGTTAGATGTGGTGACTGACAAATGAAGAGGTGCCAATAGATTCTAGCTTGAACCTGCTCTCCTCCACTCCACACCCAGCTTTCTTTGGCTGCTAACTAACTCTGTTGACCAACAGTTGCCCCAGGCCCATCATCATTGCAGAGGTGGTAGCTATACAGGGTACACCTTCTCACAGATCTAGGAGCCTTCTCTTCAGAGTCCCACTTCAGCAGCTGGGCATGCTTGGCTCCCCAGGTTTACTGGTCAGTGATACCTCCTCTGATTTGCCAACTTCTCTCCTAGAATGTCACTTCCCAGATCCTGCCATAATTGTGTAAGTTTTAATTATTATAAGTATCTTATCTCACAACTCATAGTAGCTCTGCTTCCCTCATTTAACCTCATAAATGTAGATATTGGTATCAGAAGTGGTTCCAGGGTAACTGAATCTTGAGTACATTAATCTATCCTGTTTATCTCCAATCCAATTAGATTAAAATGAATTAATGTTGCCTATCATAAAGGCGATGCTGGTAGGCCGTGAATTGCAGTGGCAAAACCGTGACTTAAATTATCACATGAAATCACCTGTAGAAGGAAAGACTTAGAGTGACTAAGTAGCTGCTGCCATTTTTTGTGAAAATTTGTTGTATTAACAGATTGATTGGTTACATCAAAGTGCACTGAAGAATCTGAAGAAAGAAAATGATGAGCTCAGGGGGTTAAATAATTCTCATCTCAAAGTCTGAGTAAAGGACAAGAAAACTGCAGCGATCTTAAATGAAACCCTTGTCTCCTATAGCCACAAGGTCTTTTCTAAAACCATACCCAAAGTTTAATTCTGTGCAAGGCTGAATTAAAAAGCAAATTGAGTTCACAGCATTACAGAGGATCTCTTATGTTAAAGTCAGGTCATTGATTGGGAAAGAGTGGGACCCTGAAAATTGGAACAGGGACACATGGGAAATTTCCAGTGAAGCTGAGGACCTTAAACCCCAAAGTTCTGTTGAACCTTGTCAATAAGAGCAGCCTTCTTCCTCTGTATTGAGTTTAGATTTCCCTTGCCTGAAAAACTTGTAATGGCCTCACCTGAGGTGGCTGTCTAGCAGGGACCTGCTGATCTTCTTCAATATTCACCTCTCATTGTTTGTAGGCCTATATTCAGATTCAAATTCTAGCAGGCCCCAGGGTTAAACTTAAAGTGTGACCCAAGAGGAGACACTATGTACATCAAAAATAATGCAAAATTCTGCCAGTTTATATTGAGAGGAACCTGAGGACAGTGTGTGAGAATGGATGTTTGATAAGAGTGAGGGAATATACATTGAATATAATGCTAAATTGATTGATATGAAAGCACTAAGCAGAGACCTTGGATTCAATTTTTGGCTTCAAAGGCTAGCAGCAGCTCTAAGAGTTTTCTTGGTTGGGTGACTGAAATTGGACTCGAATATGGCCAAAACTGAACAAAGATGAGATGCCAGAACTTTATTGGTACACTGCATATGGAATTGCCCAGAAGTTTACGGAAACTGCAATGCTGGAGTAGATTATGTATCACTGCTATGTCCACTGGAGAGGCCAGAAGATACTCCCTTCATCAAATCCTTGGGAAATACACTGGTGACGTGAGCACCAGAATCCTTTAAGAGAGCTCTTGTAGCTATTCTCTGTGCACTAGAAATGACAATGGGAAGTGCTGCCCTCAAACTTGCCAGAATTCAATGGGAATAGTACGATCCCAGAGAGGTAGGGGTCATGTAGCATCACTGAACTAGTAGAGACGATGTAGGTATGGTTCCTTTAATGGCAGCACAGCCAAAAATAACTGGAGGTCTTGATTTTTGTCAACGTCTAATTGTCATGGTGTCCTAGGACTAAAATAGATAGGTAGACTATTAAAGAAGAAAAGCGTATAAATCTGTTGAATAGAAATTTCACTCGAATGAGCAAATGAAGAGTCGTGGCCCCTCAACCAATTCCAAGACAAGCCAGTTTGCAGCCGCAGAGCCACTTGAATGAAGAGGAGACTCAGTCTCCTTGAGAAAGTCCCCATTTATTAAGGTGACTGTGCACTGGGGAAAAGGATATATATAATCAAGCATTTCAGGTACGATGGACATAATTCCTGGGGCTGCAGGAATGTCATTATGGTACACCAGCAAGAGCAGGAATTTATGCAGGTCAGATATTAAGAGTTTTGGGTTAGGTCTATCTCAACTAGGTTCTATTCCCAGCATTTTCTCCAGGGTGATGTCTGCCCTTCTGAAGCAATTTTGATTTTGAGCATTTTTTACTTCCTTGAGGATTAGACTGCCTCAGACCCTTCCAATATTTTTGTCCACATCCTTTTGTACTCATCCACAAACTGAAGCCAGTGGAGCCTTCTCCGTTTTGCTTATCGTTCTCAGAACTATTTGCAGAAGATTCCGAGTAGGGTCTTCTCACTTTATGGTATTTATTGGCAATTTCTGTTTCCTGAGGGTCTTAGGACATACAGAATTTCCTGGGTTTTTTGTTGTTGTTGTTGTTTGCTTGCTTTCTACTGATAACTCCTCACATCTGCTAAACCTGTCAAAGTCTTGCCAAAATATTGTAGTTGTGTGTAGTTTGGCTCCACCCACTTGTATTTTGTAGCTTATAAGAATTCCTGTCACTTCACTTTGTTGAAAAATCCTATGTGTTTTTCTTTAACTATCCTTTTTTTAATGAAAAAAGGATCTGGGAACATTTTAGAAAGTATGTTATCATGAGCCGTAAGTCCACTCTTTATTTTTATTACTGCACTGCCATCTTGCACATTGCAAATATCCTCTCACTACATTGCCTTGTCTTTTCACTCTCTTCAGGGAATCTTTTGATGGACCAAATTCTTAATTTCATGTGGTTAAATTTATCAAAAATTTCCTTCATGTTTAATTCTTTTTCTGTGTTAAGAAATCCATTGTTATTCCAAGATCTTAAAGATACTCCCCATATACTATCTTCTAAAAGATTCATAGACTTCTGTGATTTAGCCATCATGGAACAGTTGGTATCAGAATAAGTTTCCTGATATCAATAACCATAAAACTGGATTTAAAAAATATGAAGCAACTCTTTTCAGTGTTTGGAAAATGGACATGCAAGGTTGCAATACTCGAGGGCAGTGCAGAACACCAGATAAGCTTTCTTCCTGGAGACATTTTCAAAATATGGGGTATGGGAAGTGCAAACCAAGCAAAGAGCAGGTGTCTTATTCGGCGAAATTTCCAGGACTGTGGAAGGCACACTGAAGTTTGAAACTGTTAGATAATTTTTATTTTTCTAAGAAATTACATGACTACTTGGAAAAATGATTCCTATCTATCTTTAAAATAATTGTGCTTGCTAGTCCAAATTTTAAGCTAATTCTATGTGTCATGTGGAAGTGTGAGAACAGCATAATTTTCATAATTATTGTAAGGGGTGCAGCAATTATAATCAGCACTTAATTTCCTTTCAAGCCTCAGGTTTGTGATTTAAGCACACCAGACTCCAAAAGAAAAACAAGGCAGAAAATTTAACTAATTTTCACTTAAAATATATTATTTTGGTTAACATGTTATGCTGATATTTTTATCATTTTAAAATTAATATTATATTGTTTTACTCAATTTCTAAAATGGTAAAATATCAATAGATATAACCTGCTCAAACAAAAGCTCTTTTAGGTCCTCAAAAATTTTTGTGTGAAGAGGTCCTGAGACCAAAAAGTTGGAGACCTGCTGTTCTCTACCACTAATATTCAATTAGAATGCATTTTTTTAAGATGGGAAAAAGAAGCTCATTCATAAACACCACAAAAACATTAAAACACATTAAGATATTTAAAGAAAAATTAAAAAAATTTTTAAACTCTTCTGAAAGACATGAATCTAATGAAAGGATAGACAATATTGTTTTTGGATAGGAAGACTCATCATTGTAAAGGCTCCATGATTTCTCTATATGCCAATCTATGTAAGCTAATGTAAGTACAATCAAAATGCCAGTAGGATTTTTATTTGAAAGAAGATTGAATAATTCTAAGTTTATCTGTAAAAGAGTACAGAAAATTATGGAAAAAAATGAGTATTAAGTGCATCTCTGTTGGGTAGTAACACAACATATTAGCTACTAGGAAAATGTATATTAGTTATAAAACAAATATTTTAAATCAATGTTAAAACAACAGTCATTAAATTAGTAATGGTAGCTGAATAGACAAAAACATTAAGTGGAACTGAAGAGAGTGTTCATAAATTTCAAATATAAAAATTTATTACCTAGTGCAGATTACATTTTAGATCAGTAAGGGAAAAGAAGAAGTATTTTATAGACAACTAGATAATCTTGGCAAAAACTTGTGAATTTTTACCTCACCCTTTAATATAATTTCCAACTGCACTAAAGACTGTCATAAAAAACAAAATCATAAAAATATCAGAAGAAAATATGGGTGAGTATTTTTATAATCTTGAACAGGGAAAATCCTTTCTAAACATGATATCAAAGGTGAAAATTATAAAGCAGGTCAACAGATTTGATTACATAAAAATAAAGTCATAAAACAGTAATATTATAAGCAAGCTTAAAATAAATGACAGAAGGTAAAAATTTGCAGTGTGTGTAGTAGTAAAGAATTAATGATTCCTAATGTGAGCTATTGCAAATTTATAGACGTGAACACCCAATAGAAAAAGTGCAAAGGTCATAAGCAAGTACAAGCGGCCATTAACATATTGAAACATATTCACTCTCATTAAAAATTTAAAAAATACAATAAATTTTCGGTTGTCCCTGAATATTAAAGACTGATAATATTCTATGTTGTTGAACCTGTGAAGAAACACACTCCCATGCACTAGTGGTGGCAGTTTAAACAGGAATAGTTTGGTGAAGTTTGACAATTTAGCTCAACATTTTATATCTGTATACTCTGTAACTCAGACAGAAGTTATACATCTACAAATTTAGCAGAAAGACGAGATAAAAGTAGCACACACAGAGACATAAGTAGCAGCCTACATTGTATATCCATGAATAAATATCGTACATCTTCCTTATAATCAAATACTGTAGAGCAGTGAGAGATATATACACACTTTCTTGGAAATATGTCTACATCTATTATATTTTTTAAATTTTTATGAAAATTATTTAGATATAGTTGTATGTGTGCATGTATATGTGCACATGCACAGAAAGATGTCCAGGGGAATCAACGCAAAAATGTTAAGTGTCTAACTCTGGGTAGATAGATGAATTTGGTGGGATTATTACTTTTGTCTAATTACTGAAGTTTGTTTTATAAACATACTACCTGGCAGATACTGTGGCATATGGCACACAAGCAAAACGTGTGAATGGGCATGAATTCATATTATATATACATCCTTCCACTGCTGACTTTAAAAATAAAGCATTAAATAGCATCATTTAAAAGTTTCATTTGATAAAAAAAGAGCAACAGGATTTCAATCAGAACTAGTGCATTTACTCTTGAGGTCCCAGAGATAATCTATAGATACACTTTTGAATATTTAGTGTTTTAGTGATTAACGTATTTGGATAAAAATGAAATCTTTGAGCAGAAACTAGTGTGTAGGTTCTATACCTATTGTCTCTCAGCTCCAGTTCCATCCACCCTTTTATCCCCTGCTCTGTGATGCTGCGGCTGGGACTCTGCAAATTGCATTTTCCTGACCTCTTTGCTGCACTCCATTTAGGTTCTGTCAATATGAAGTACTAAAGAAAAGTTGGAAAGTAGAAAGAGGAAAACAAGATTTACTTCTTTGTCTTTGCTTGCCAATCCTACCGGTGACCTAATAATTTCAATTGATTCCAGTCTTCAACTGGAACTTAGAGCTTCAACTTTAGAACTTCTAGAGCTATCTTCATTGCATCCCTCAGAAGTAGCAAGAGCACTTAGGTGGTGAACCTTCTCAGAGGTTTGAGCACCAACTCCATGGGGACCCTTTTTTTGGAGCTCCAAGGTTCTGGTAACCCCAACTTTTCCCCTTTTGTTTCCCTACCCCTAGGAATAGTAGCTGTATCCTGCAGTTAGGCTCTCTGGGTTACTCTCTAATGCCTCTACCACATCTCCTCTGTTGAAATACCTTGTGTGGTCTCTCCTGACTGGATATATGATGATAGAGGTGCTCTCTGAAGAGCAGATGTAGTAAAGTGGTTAATGGCAGGATCAAGATAAGGAGATGTAAATGCTGACAGCTAATTTGCTCAGGTTAGCACTTTGGAGGGTGTTTGAATGTTCCAGGGGTGTTAATAGAGAAAGATGTCCATATCAGCAAGGGTCTGAGGTAGCTCTGTCCAATGAAACTTTCTGCAATAATAGAAATGTTCTAAAATGTATTGTCCAATACGGCAGCCAACAGTCACATGTGGCTATTGAGAATTTGAAATATGGCTAGGATGACTAATATTATTTGGTTTAAGTTTAAATAGCCACAGGTGACTAGTGGCTATCATACTAGACCATGCAGGTCTAAGGTGATTGGAGGACCAGACAACCTGCAAGACTGCACCTTTATTAAATTGCCAGATATTTTAACAGGTACTAGGGTTACAAAACCAGGAGATACTATTTCCCTCTAAAGGAGTTCAGTCCAGCAATGGAAGACAGATATGCAAAACCTCTTCGAAAGATTATTCTGCCAACAGTATATAAGATGGATTAAAGGGGCAAGGGCAAAGATAGGCCACTCAAGGCCAAATCCAATTGTCCAAATTAAAAGATGAGAAACCTCATCAACAGTAGGAGTGAAGGGATGCATGAGCAAGGTATTAAAAATCTGACATGTCAACACCTAGTAATCAATGGGAAATAAATGCAAAATTGAGAATAATTCCCTATTTCTGAATCATTATATCATTCACCAAAAGAATGTAAGAGAATCAGGTTTGGGAAGAAGTAGTGAATTCAGTTTTGGATGTGCAGAGTTTAAAGTGCCTGTGAAGCATCCAAGTCTCTATGTTGAACAGACAATTGGACATACGTACAGATCTAAAATGCACAAGGGAGGTTTGGTTAGGAACACAAACTTGTGAATCATAAGTATGTAGGCAGTACAGGAAGACAAGCTAGCAGACACGACCATCCAGGAAGGGTGAAGAGTTAGAAGAGGGCCAAGTACAGACCTTGACAACACTGATATTTAAGGAGTAGAAAGAAAAGAAAACGACAAAGAATGCAGGTAGGAATGAGAGTAGTCCAAAGAAGCTTGTCTCAGGAAGGCAGAGATTCTGAAAATCATGAGCAGAAGCCAATAGTGACAAATTATAAAACGGCTGATAATTACTGAACACTTAACTTTGTGGCAGACATTTTCTAAGAGTTTTTTAATATAGAAACCCATTTAATCTTTAAAAAAAAATCATATAAGGCAGTTTTTACTGTGATCCTATTTTATAGATGAAGAAACGTAGGCACAGAAGAGTTAAAAGAGTTCACTCAAGGTCAACACCGCGGTAAGGAGCTGAGCCAAGATCTGGACACAGGCAGTCTGGTTCTAGAGCCTGCACTCTTAGCCACTCAGAAGAGAGAAAGAAGTCCAGTAAGTTAAGGACTGAAGAACATTTGAGTGCAGCTTCAGCTGGAGCGCAGACGAAAATGCACATGCAGTATGGCTGAGGGGGGCATCAGCAAATTTATACCCCCTGCCTTTTCACGTGACATACAATAATGCAAAAAGCACATTTCTCCACCCTACTTTAGTCAGGCTCAATTAGTCTCTGAGGGGAGGGCCAGAGGTAATCCTTAGAAAAATCAAAGTTGGAGATGCACCTACCAAATGTTCTCAAAACAGTTCTCACTTTAAAAGGCTTTTAAGAATCCACATGATAGATAGGACCTAGACACCTTTTATAAAGAAAGCTCACCCTTTTGATGCACACCTAAGGTTAAGGATACTAATCTAGCTCCAGATTATTGAAAAAGAACCATTTGCTAAAGGACAAACTGATATTGTACGGGCTTTGGGCTAATACAAAGCAAAACAGTGAGCTAATTTTGTAGTAGAGTAAATAGGTCTCCCAAATAACGAACGTACTTTTAACTAAGTTTATAATTTTATACTAAATTTGATTTTATTTATATCTTCCTCATAACATTGGGTTATCAAAAATGTCTATCCCTTGTCACATCCTGGTTAATAATTAACAGTAAATTTACAAGTATGGAGGTGAAAAGTTGAAGGGGTTCATATCCAAGCTCCCCAACTTTCTTGGTAAAGGTGAGATCATCCTATTTTACTGGAGCTGCATTGAATAGGAGGTTGAGGATGGTAGTGAAGGTGTGAAAGAAGAACTGTGCATGGAGTAAGTAAGGATATTTGAAATTCTGGTGTGTATGTCTGTATGCATTCAATTGCGTATGTAGTTCTCTCAATCATGACTCATTTACTTTTATTAGTAGTATTATAGTACTTATTATTTGATTATTGTAAGTCACCTCTATCAAATGGCTAATTAGAAAAAGAAGGAACTGGAGGCTAGAAAGTACAGGAGGGGGTAGGGGAAAGCATGTGTAAAACAGATTTTTTTTTCATTTTTTAAAAGCAATGACCCTCTCCCCTTCCACCCTCCAACCCCCCGCAAAAAAACCCCACCAATGCTTATATGTATGCACCGCATAACATTATCCAAACATGGAAAAATATGTGTCCACAATGGTTAACACCAGTGCCTCCAGTACTGGCTGGGGAATAGGGATATAAAGTAGGTAAGAATAAAAATACCAGCAAAACAGAAACAGATCTATGGTATAATGTTAAGTGAAACTAATAAAATAAACATGAACAAGGGCAAGTCAACATGAATTATTTCATTCATTCAGCAAAAATCTGTTCAACGAAAACACACTGAAATGATTAGGTGGATGCATTGTAAGCAATTTCTAACTTGGTTTGCTATAACGTTGATATAGTTTTTAGAATAAAGTGAGAGTAAAAGAAAAGCAGATGAAAGAATAGAACTACAGATATTTGCACAGTGATCTTGTAACAACAATACTTTTGTGTCTGCAAAGGAGGTATATAAACTGGGCCATCACATACTGTGGACTGAATTGTGTCTCCCACCCCCAAATTCATTTGTTGAAGCCCTTACCCCCAAATGTGACTGTATTTGGAGACAGGACCTTTAAAGAGATAATTAAGATTAAATGAGGTCGTAAGGGTGGGGCCCTAATCCAGTATGACTGGTGTCCTTATAAGAAGAGGAAGAGACATCAGAGATGCACACATGCACAGAGAAAAGGTCATGTGAGGACAAAGTGAGAAGGCTACTTTCTGCAAGCCAAAGAGAGAGGCCTCAGGAGAAACTAAACCTGCCAACATCTTGATCTTGGACTTCCAGCCTCTAGAGCTGTGAGAAAATAAACTTATGTTTTTTAAGCCATCCAGTTTGTGGTATTTATTATGGCAGTCCTAGCAGAAAAATACATATGCTTTAGATGAGGTTATCATTGGCACAACAAACAATATTTAATCTGCTTAACAATGTAAAGTAAATTTTAAAAAAATGATTATACAACTGTATCCCTACTTACTCTTCCCAAGTATGCTGTGCGATTGTACTTTAGAGGGAGGACAATAGGACTCAGAAGCCAAAGTCAACAATTCTGAATCATAAAACAAAGACACTGAACTTCTGGAGAATTAGATATAGGAGGAGAGAATCCACCTTAGTCTCAATAAATCTAAAACTAAGCAAAAGAATTTTTAGTCACTTCTTTGAAATTGCCAGTGAGGGAAATAATGAAAAGTTTCCAAGAAATGAGGGTTCAAAAGTAAATAGAAATTAAACATCAATTTAAGGTGCATAAAATGCTACTGATAGTTTTATTTATTAGTGCTGTAGTCCTCAACATTCAGCAGATATCAGAATCTTCTGAAGGACTTGTTGAAACTTGTTGACTCTTCAAGTTTTAACAAGTGTTAGTCAGTAGTTCTGATATGGGGCTCAAGAATTTTCAGTTCTAACGTGTCCCCAGATGACGCTGAAAAGCTGCTTGGCTGGAGACCACATTTTGAGAACTACTTATTTAGTGTATTGTATTTTAACGAATCTGGAAAGTATTATGGGATCTCACAGGTTCACTCATGGCTACAGTCTCCTTACACAAGATGTTTGTAACAAGTTCCTACAAATCTTAACTTCTATCTATTTGAATTCTACCCTAAATTATTTCAAAATGTAATTTTGGGGGAGTGGGAAGGGAGTACTACAGTAATCAAAATGAAAGTCATTAAATCAAAGTGAAATCTGCCATGGACAACAGTTCTATGAGGTTTCAATTTTTAAATTACTAGCCATAAGTTATATTTAATCCAGTAAATAATGTTAAGAAAATTTCACTAACCTAAATCTTAAGAGTAGATTAAAAGCTGATATAAAAACAAGCTGTTTCCCTAGGTCTTGAAAAAGGTCACTTTTTAAAATAAGAACTTCAGATTCATAACTAGGAATGAATAAACTGGCTTTTAAGTACAGAGTAAATATGATAATAATACTTACCTGGATGTGCCTTGTAAAAGAAGTAATTTCCATATGGTGTTTAGCAGTTTGTGTCTCAGTGGTCAATTATACACATAAACACAAACAACTTTACCGTTACGGCAGAATATCATAAAATACTGAAGATACTTTATAAATGCTTTGATGATACATATGAAGTTTCTAAACTTGCAACAGGACTTGAAAACCGATGCAGAGCACTAGTTCTGCTCAGTAGAGAATTTGAAATCTAAACCAAAACACATTCTGATGGCTATAATATGCAAAATCTAACTTTACAACAGAAGTAGTACCAATTCTTTGTCATTAATACCTTAGCAGTATATTGATACTTTTATAAGGAGTATTATATAACAGTTTAATATTTTCTTGTTCCTCTTCCATCCAGCATCTTTTATGAGAGGCACTTATAAAGAGCACTAGCTTTGGCGACGCTATAAGAAACATACACATGGTATAATGATATATTTTACTACGCTAACAAAGTATCACTTATAAAGAATTTTTATAAATTCAAAAATAGGTTGTTGGTAACAATGATTACCTTTAAAGCATTGAATTTCATTCACAATATTACTTCATTAATCTTAAACAGCAGTTCCATCTACAAAATGTTCTACAGCTTTTTCCTTTTTGAAAAGGAGGTAAATAAATGCAGGTAAGGTACTCATAACTTCTAGTTCAACAATATCAACTTCATTTCACAGCACTGATTAGTAGAGAACATTTTCAAATAAAGTAGTATACAATTTACAAAAATAGAATGACTATATAATGCAAACACTGTCCTCCATTATGAAGAATATGTGTGTGTATACATGTGTGTATGTATGTATATATACATATACATATTTCTTATAAGTTTCACTATTAAATAGCCCTTATTCAAGTACTTTTTTTCTGGTATCTCTTGAAATAATCACCTTGCTATATTATATGTAAATACATAAAAAAATAAAAGGTTAATCTAAGAAAAGGTTAAAAGTTTCAGTGTGGTTGACTTAAATATCAGCCGCTCACTTCAGTGAAAACCTGATTTGAATTCAAAACAGGTTTAGGTGCCATACTAAGTTTAACAACTTAGTCAAAAATATAGATATATTTAAGTGTCAAGTACTCAGTAAATTTCTAATGTGCTAACATTAGAGCAAAATTAAAAGTGTGTATTAATCTATTTATCACCCAATCTTAAACAATCCCCAGACAAAATTCATTTATATAACTAAAAAAATACACTAATATATAATATACCTGCTTACAAACACATAGGTAGCCATAAATAAAACTTTATTCTTTAATTTCACTTACAAGCTACCAAATATTATGTATTGTACACAGTGCTGAACACTTAAATGGCTGTAGTCATGGAGGATCCAGACTGAATGGAAAGCTGCAGATAAAGAAAAGATAAAAGCAAAGTAATACTGTAACAGACAAGTGGCAAAGGCATGGTTTTGCCATAATAAAATCAATTGGATTTGTAATTATACATCAGTTCTGGTTAAAACAAAGTGAGCGCCATGCGATTCTCAGCTTTGTTTGCAGTCTGGCTAAAGTCTGTAGAGTCCTTTTGTCTTCTGCGGTGATTAAAATAAAAAGTTAAAAACTATAGCAGCAACAAGCAAACCCTGTAACAGGAAGGCAAGGGTTAAGAACTAAAAAAAAGTTTATACAGTGTGTTTAGGGAAAGTATGTGCAGTTTATCTTCCATCAGCAGGAGTCCGACTGAGGGACAACATGATTCGGGCAAATCGCTCACAGAGTTCATGCGTGGAGTACGGAGGTAACTTCGGTGGCTCGTGGAAACCTTTAATCTCCGTAGAACAATCAAGCAGTTTTGGCAGAAAATCTGTCAGCTTCTCTTGGAGGTTTGCTGCAAATATAAACAATTAGATGTAACTAAAGATAGACAGGGAGAGAAATTATCTTCAACAAGATTTATTAATTTGGAGTGGTCAGTTGATGTTTCATTTCAAAACATGTAAAATCATTACCATTTTGGGGGAAGAAGTAAAACATAAATGGCAACAGTAGTGCGCACAGCTTAGTTTGTAAATAAGAAAAAAAACTGATGTGAATATAAACATGTTACAGAATATAAAAAATGATAATAACTAACATCTAATTCTAACTGCTTTTAATCCCAACACCCCAGGTGTCCACCTGCATTGTTTAAACTTACATTCCATTTCTTGTCCAAGGTAGGAACACCATCGATTTCTCATATCTTCCACAGCAAGTATATCTTTCTCTTCCATTTCATCCACCAATAACAAGGGCAAAAATGGGACAATAAACTCATTCATGATAATCAGACCATTGTTTACTTCTCGATCCTCTCCAGATTCAAACAGTTCTGCAGCCTGCTCATTTAATTTCTTAACGCAATGAAAAAAAGAACAACAGGTTTGTTTCCTTTTTTAATTAAATAAAAATGTAAGTGTTAATACTGAAGGCAACATAACAAGCATGTTCCCAGACAGTATTAGAACAAATGGAAGTCACAAAAAGCAACCTCAACCTATTGAGCAAGAAAAGTCTCTTAGAAAAGGCTATGCATACAACAAGAGAAACAAAAGCAAAAAAGAAGTGGGAGAAATCATGTTGCCATGTTTTTAAAACTTATGTTCAGTTTATTTTACTTTGATCATCACTATAGGGACCATTTTTAAATTTGTTCTCCAGAGGTAAATTTCCCCCAATTCTAAAATTTGACAAGCACTCAAAGTAATTTTAAAAACAAAGAAATTTTTGAAAGACTCATCATCTTTTCCGTAAATGTCAACTGAACAGGGACTGTTATATTTCTTGATACAAAAATATAAAGGTAATCCATTAGTTCATTTATTCCTTCAAAAAATTCTTACTCAGTACATGCCATGTGCCAGAAACTGTTCTAGATGCAGGGGTACCCAAGCGATTAATACAGAAAACTCTCATGGAGCTTATAATCCCTTACAATACAGGGATCAGTAAACTTTTTCTGTAAAGGACAAGATAGGAAATATCTTAGGCTTTGAGGGCTATATCGTTTTCATTGCAATGACTGACCTCTGCCACTGCTGCACAAAGGCAGCCATATGTAAATGAATGGGCATGCCTATGTTTCAATAAAACTTTATTTATAAAAACAAGTGGTAGGCTGGAGCACAGGTCAAGTGTGCTGACATCTAATTGAGTAGAAGAGAGAAATCCATGAGATAAGAAACAGACATAGGAGACAGATAAAAAGATACAGGTATAATAAGACATTTATGTCTGAAGTTTTATGTTTACAGAATGATAAATATGATTTTTAAATAGTTTTAAGCTGAATTTCAAATACAAAAATTTTATTGTTTCTTATGGTTATATTATGTCATTCTTGTGCAATTTATCTTGACTTTGTAAAGAGGCTTATGCTGAAAGTCCAATTCAGCCACTAAGCAAATTATTTAACCTTCAGCAAACAAGTACTTTCCTAGCTTCAGCATCTTTAT
The DNA here is from genome assembly GCF_965194825.1 of Balaenoptera physalus. Classification (NCBI taxonomy): domain Eukaryota; kingdom Metazoa; phylum Chordata; class Mammalia; order Artiodactyla; family Balaenopteridae; genus Balaenoptera; species Balaenoptera physalus. The sequence goes on along the minus strand of NC_138891.1, from coordinate 118,474,642 downwards.
ATGAAAAATGAGATACTATTACCTTCCTTACACAGTGGTTAAGAGGATTAAATGAGGTAAGCCTTTAAGTATCTAGTGTAATTTTTATAATTTGCATTCAAACACATATAATTATTCTGAAATTCGATGTTAAGTTCACTAAATCAAAACATATCCTAGAAACAACTCAAACACAGTATGTCCAAAGCCAACCTTATTCATTCTCTTAAGAGTCCCAAAAGCCAAAGACAGAACTAGTAAGTCAGGCAGCCTTAATGCTTCTATTTCCTTCTTCCCACTCATCTAATAGTTACCAAGTCCTTGATTTCATTTCCTTTACCATCTTATATACCCTCTCTTTCATATTCATTGTACTTCTGCCTTAGTTGATGCTCTCGCCCTCTCTTCCCTGTCTATCTCCTCTGGCGTTCTTCATTTCAATCTTTACTCCTTTCCAGTTCATCTTCTAGTATACTACTGCCAGAATTATTTTCCAAAAACAAATCTGATCATGCCAAACTTACACCAACTTTACAATGGTACCAATGCATTAGAATGGTGCATAAGCTTCTTCACAGTCTGACATCAACAAATCCTGTTGGCTTCATCACTTCCACCTAACCCTGTTCCTCATAACTTAGCCACAATGGATTTATCTTCACTTTCTGTTGTATACTTTCCGTGCCTTTTCATATGATATTCCTTTGTCTGGAATGTTTTTCTCTCTTCTCTACAAGGCATTAAACTCTTATTTATCCATCAAGATCCAGATCAGTGTTTATCTTATCTCTTAAGCTTCTCCCCAACAATTCCAGGCATATTATTTTGCATATTTCTCATAATAATACTTATTCTGAAATATAAAAATTATCTGTGTACATCTCTCACCAGATTGAATTCTCTTAGGATAAATAATAGGTCTTACTTATCTTTGCATCCCTCAGAATCTGACATTCAGTAAATACTCAATGTAAAAAAAAAAAAAAAACCTTAAAGGAACACTAAAATAATCCTCCTGAGGTTTTCTTTAAATCCCTATGTGAAACAGCAAAGTGTGGCTGGTTTACTAACCTATAATGATAAAAGAAACACATTCTACCATTTTATAAATGTCTTAGAATAACCATCAAGTTTTGGTTGTATTTATGTTTAAAACAGTTTTACCAAAATATTTCAATATCCTAACACTGTAACATTTTTACATTAAAAATTGCTTTAACTCATTCAATGCAAAATTTTATATAATTATATAAAACTTTGTACTTTTTAAAACTGAAATATATATAATTCAGGTCCTCCTTCTCAGGGGTTGATTAAAAACCTTTTGAAACTGACCAAATTAAGAATACCATCCTTAATGGATACAAACCATCAATAATTCAAGTCTTAAAATACACTCAAATGCAGCAAAATCAGCTAAGAGAAAAATAACAAGATCACAAGCTTCTAATATTCCCATTCAAAAATTCTGAAAACATACCACAGACTACAATTAACATATACTATGTAGTTCTACTGAAAGAAAACATTTCACCAGTACACCTACTTAAAGTTTTTTAAAGTACACATTTGAATACCTTTATATATTTTATAGAAAAAAATTGCAAATTAGAAGTTCACAATCTATAGTCACGTTAATAGCTAAATGAAATCTAATCAGAAAAAAGTATAAAGATGGAATTTGTAATTTTATACATAAAGGTTAGCTGACTCAAGAAACATTAACAAAGTACTCCAGATATCTAGAGAGTAAACTGGTGGGGGAAAAAAAAAAAACTTGCTAAAAAGATTTCTTAAAGTTTACAACAACAATAATATTTCAGCACATGCATAGTAAAAATATTTGAGGAAAAAAATTCCATTGACTAGGTGAAAATAAAGGATATTATACTACAATGAATCCTTTAACATCATGTACACTATATACACTATTTATAAAAACTCAGAAAAATCTATTCTTTTTCTGGAATAATAATGATGATAATTCATAACATCATTTAGCCCCTCTTCTGTCATCAAAAGAGGGAATGGCAGAATGAGAAGAAATCTAAATATAAAAATGTAATTATTCTGATCTCATTTTAAGAACATTTCTGGTTCATCATCTGTAAAACTTAAGATCCTTAAAGAAGAAGGGATAAAGAATTGAGTGTATTTTCCCACCTCAAGGGAACAGACCCAGATTATAGACATCATCATGACACCCCATCAGAATTAATAGTCAATCACTTATATATGAGTCTGGAAAATTGCCCCAATGGAAGACAAAATGATAAAGTAAACACATACTATGTGCATTCAACTTACTAGTAAACATTCTCTTCTATAATGTGATATCAATTCTTCATCATGTCCTCTGTATGGGCCTTTGGACAAGAGTTCTTTGTTATTCTGATAAGCACAGATAAGGAACAGCAAGGAATCTATATAACTTAAAAAAAAAAAAAGTATAGCATTAGTATTTTATCTTTGTAAAAAAAAGGTCAATTACAATTATAAAGCATTTTAAGTATACATTTAAATTTTGATTATCCAGAACAACATTAAAATAAAAACTATCATCTGATGATACACTGTATGCCTGAAGGCATCTTCCGAGCAACAGCCGCATCTGAAACCAGCAGACAGTTGTCTTAAAAATAAAACAAACAAAAAACAGAGCTAGGAATTAAGAAAAAACTGAGAGAAAAAGGCCATAATTGATGAATTCAGAGTTCCTTCTGTCTTCCTTGGTATTTATTTCCATTTAGACTCAAAATTAACACTGATGTGAAAGTCAGTGATCTACTTTTTAAACAACATAATGCCAGTTTTGTTTGAGGGAAGGATCAGGTTACTTTGTTCCTTTATCACGAACAGCACTCAATTCATTCAGTGACTCTTTTTTAGTCAGGTTTTTTTCTATGTGAGGGCACAGTTCTACTCATTGAGAAAAATGTAACAGAGGGGAGAATATCCAAAGGAGACGGGTGAAGTAGAAGGGAAAAAATGCTTCTAAATCTGGGAAATCTAGTGGGATACAAACAGACAAAAGAAAACACTAACATAAAAGGCAGGCAGGGTTAAGCCTCTGTTTTATAGTTAATATTAGTATGTTATTGATATAAGTCTAGACCTTAAGAAGTTCAAACTAGGTTTTAAAAAGGGAATATGGGAAAAATGTTTGAGTATTATATTTGTCTCTAAAATGATTATTCTTCTCCTAACATGCTGTAGGAAAAAATATATACAGCTATATATTTGTATAACTGAAATATGAAAGATATTTTAAGATATTTCCTATGTGTCAGATTTTCCAATCGTAATGTATCTTCTCACAAATTCAGAAAAATGCAACATCCTAAAAAGTGAAATACTGTACAGAAACAATGTTTACTGCCAATCAGTGTTACTGTTTATTAATTTCAGGTGCTCAGAAACAAGCCTATATTCCAAATGTTAAATGTAGAATTATGTGGAAATTAATGTACACATTCATGACAAATCAAATTACACACCTGAAACTACTTCATAAAAAATAAGTTCTTTTAAGTATGTTTTGAAAACAGCTTTTCCCAGGAATTTGTTTTTGAGAAAACTTAGGGTATGAAATCTTATTTAGAAATAATATGGGTATAGTCTCAGCTAAAGCTTTTTTTGTTTAAAGAGTGATAATAATATTAAATGTTGTTTTACGCCACTAAGTTGAATTAGTTTGCTGGCACATCTACCTTTCCTTTTACAGCTATTAAGCTTCCTGTTGAAAGGTCTCCCCTGAATGACATCCATATCTGGCTTTCTAGACCTGAGTCATCGCTCTGAGAATAGCTCTGAAACCATGAACATGTTCCAATTTTCTAGTGAAGTACACAAAACGTTCTACATTTTATCAACCTTTAAAGTGCTTACATTTCAAGTAATCAGAATAAAATTCAGCAGTCCAGTTACCAAATTCTTATTTAAGATAAAATAAGACTATGTAGCCTGATAGATTCTCTTTATCTTCCATTTTTACTGCTGTAAAATTACGGTTCCTAAAAACATGATTTCATTTCACTACTCACAGAAGTAATAATGACCCATCAATAAATACTTCAATTTATGGTTTTCAAGTGCTAAGTTTTCATTAAAAACAAGTTTGAACGAACCTTTTGGCAATGTTTTATACACTGCTAGTTATGGTAACCGCTATATTTAAAGTGGTAAAATTAACATTTCTTTTTTCAATATTCCATAAATATTATTTGTCACCATTACTAATTTTCTAGCTGATCTTTTGCATTTGCTATGCTAAGAATATTCACTTTACCAACAAGAATATATTTAAGAATAAGCAAATTATGAAATTTAAACATAATTCCAAGTTATACTTAAAGTCCTTTAACAAATGTTAACTCAGAAAAGCTAATGTAGAAGCTATGCAGAGAGCAAGAAAATGACAGGTTCATCTTGTTAATTCGTATTGAGATAATGAATACATTTTGTCCTTTTCTGATTTCATTAAATTATACAAGAATACAGAGGTCTCTATTTCAATTTTTCTCTCCCTAGTTAGTCGTGTGACCTTGACAAAGTTATTGCAGCACTGTGAAGCCCAGTTTCTTTACCTATAAAATGGAAATACCTTTTAGATATTCTATTCAATTGTAAGACCATATTAATATTTTTCTCAGAAAACTTAATCTCCAAAATCCTAAAGCTAATTAGCATATCCCTATTAAATAAAACTTTGACCAAAATATTAATAAAATAGAGCTGATCAAAATAGTTTTCTATTTCAGTGACCAAAGTGAATTAACTTAAAAGTACACAATCACTAGGACTTTAATAATTTGTATCCAATATTAACATTACTTCTTACTTTTGTGTGATAACTTTTAAGATTTTGATAAGTGTAAGAATGATGGCATTGTGTACTGTCCAACGAACAGAGCAGCACTGTCCAACAGAACTTCCTGCAATAATGGGAAGTGGTGTATCTGTGCTGGCCAGAACAGTAGCCACTAGTCACGCATAACTACTGAACATTCAAAATGTGGCTAGTATGATTGAGAAACTGAATTCTTAACTTTAAAAATTTTAATTAATTTAAATTTAAATTTTTGCATGTGGCTGGTGGCCACCATGTTGGACAGCATAGCTCTAGAAGTAATGTTCCATGTTGGCATTTAAAAAAAACAACATTATTACCTCAAGTGGAGGTTTCTTATACTTTACACAATAAAAAAGAAAAGGAAAAAAAAAGAAAGAAATCAATATCCCTTTTACTTGGCGGCAGTATTACAGTGTATATTAAATATAGCACATAAAAAAATCCTTAGTCAAGTAAATTAATGTTAAAGGATATGAATTGAGAAATACATGGATAATAAGTAAATACACATTAGTGAATAATCTATAATGGTCAGTAAATCAATATGTATCCTTTTCTTCTCAATAACAGTGATTGCAATTTAAAAAGTAGAAATTCCTTTAAAACCATCTGTAATTTGTATGAGAAGTAATCTAAAATATTTACAGTCGCAGTATTTAGAAGACAACTGATTAGTTTTCTACAGCTATATTTTTTATAGCACCTGGAAGTTCAGAGAAAGAGACAGATTAGAAACGCTATCTCTAATTTGAAGTCAAGATTAAACTCAGAAAGAACAGGAAAAAGGCTAGTGACTGGAAGGTGGATGTTGGAGAATACAAAGAATTCCATTTGCTGGGCTACCAGCTTCTTCGGTCCCCAGCAAACTTCTAGGCTTCAATCTAATCCTATTCCATTCTAAGTTTCAATTGTAGTGTTTGAGAGCTGATAAAAACAATGACAATAATGCCAGCTTTACAGATTTAGCTTAAAATGGAAAATATATTGTATGTGGGGTATATGGGAACTCTTTGTATTAATTTTGCAATTTCTCTGTAAATCTAAGACTGTTCTAAAATAAAACATTTATTGAAAATATACACTGCGAACAAAACCTTTTCTATAGATGAGGTCACATCTGAATAGAATACAAAAATTAAGCTCTTCTTTTCATGTGTGTCCATTTTGCCTTACCTTTCTCTTTGAAAATTTTCTAGCCCAATTATGAGATACATGGTTGTTTCCCTGAATTTTCTATAATCCTGATGCCATTCCTGTAGGTGAAAGAAAAGAGTAAAAGTATACAGATATTAAAACTACAATGAAAACTGCTTATAAATGCATTGTTTTGATAACCGTTTGAATTAATAGAAGCAAAGAGTTCATAATCAAAGATAAACTAGACCTAAATCAAGACTTTACTGTCTTATATACAAAACTATTTATCGGTATAATAATAAATGTAAAAATTATTAGACATTGATGAGAAATTAAACAACAATGATCTCACTAGAAGAAAACAGAAATACAAAGGCAAGATAATCAGTCAGGTACGTCATCTCTCTCTCTCAAAAATTCTTCAGTGTAAAATTTTATTATTAAGATATCATTATAGAATATTTGGGGTGCATGTATCTTTTCAAATTAGTGTTTTCATTTTTTCCAGATACATACCGAGGAGTGAATTGCTGGATTATATTGATGGTTCTATTTTCATTTTTTTGAGGAACCTCCATACTGTTACCCATGGGGAGAGGGAAAGGAGGAGTGCGATAGGGGTACAGGATTACAAAATACAAACTACTATGTATAAAATAGATAAGCAGCAAGGATATATTGTATAGCACAGGGGATTATAGCTATTATCTTGTAATAACTTTTAATGGAGTATAATCTGTAAACTGAACCTATGCTGTACACCTGAAACTAATATAATGTAAAGCAAATAGACTTAAATTAAAAAAATATTATTATAGATCTACATCACATTGAAGGTAGAAGGTAAATGAAGCTAACTCCTCTAACAGGAAGCAAAGCTTGAAGACTGTTATTTGAAGCACAGTTTTAAGGAACTGAAAGAAAAAGCAAAATGTTACATCATAATAAATTTATTTAACCTTTTAATTTTCCCAAATTTGTGTTAAATTTTAAATGTGGTTGCTGAATACTCTTTTCAGCTGAGCTATGGTGAAAAAGATAGATGTATTTCACATTTCAACAGCCCCTTCCTCCAAAACAACTCACAATTATTGGGCATGTAATGTGACTAAATGATTCAGAACTCACAACTTATAACTCTAGAAAATGATTAAAAAAAAAAAATCAAGATTTCTTAACTTACTTAATAAAAATTGATTCAAGGAAAATCATAACTAAAATTCAATATAGGACTAACCTAAGGGAGATAGCGATGATAGAAGTGTGAAAGCTTTTATATACATATTATTATAAGTAAATGAAAATAAGAAACATACAGGCCAGTTATTGACCAGCTACATTCTACTTGAATACGAATCATTTTAATTTTTAATTTTAAAAGGCATAATTTCCACACTATTAGTAGACCTTAATAACAAATAAAGGTTAAATTGTCTTGCAAGCATAAAGTTAACTTTTCTGGGGGAAGTATTCAAATTGCCACTCTATTGTCATTAGAATCACCTTAGAAGTTGTTAAGTAGGTAAACTTTTTCTTTAAAGGGTTAGACAATAAATGTTTCAGGCTTTGCAGGCCATGCAGTCTCTGTTGTAGTTACTCATCTCTGCGGCTGTAGTGTGAAAGTGCTGATGTGCAATACCTAAACAAATGGCTTGTGTTCCAATAAAACTTTATTTAAAAAAAGCAGGTAGTGAGCTGGATTTGGTCTGTGTGCAAGGTTTGCTGATGTGCGACTTAGAGCAAGACAAAGATATGTGGGATATACAGAATCCAAAAACATGTCACGTAAATACCTATAAGACTTAGTGGATCTGCAGTTAGAAAAAATATGAGAAGTTTTCATAATAAAAATATGCTGAATCCAATCTGATGAAGCATGCTTGTAGAGAGACTGTAGAATCAAATCACAGTTAAAAAATCAAGTCCCATGTTACCTGAATCTTGGAGACAAGGGTAGAGTTAGCAACCAATTTGCCTGCCATCTCTGGCATGTACTGTGTGTCCATTTATTTGTGGCTGTGTTCCTATATTTTCTATTCTGCTTTATTGTTCGAATTTACCTATTCTTATGCTAATACTATTATAAAGCATAAAGGTTAAAATAATTTGTATTGATTTCAAGTAAAAAGCCTTCCTACCTTGTTCTTCTTCAAGAATGTCAGGACTAGAGTGAGATCTTTGCATTTCCATAAAATTTTTGAATCAGCTTATTAAAGCTCCATAAAACAACTTGCTAGAATTCTGACAGAAACTGCCCAGTATCAATAAACCATTGTGGGGAAAACTGACATCTTTACAATACCAAGTTTCCCAAACACGATACGATACATATATCCATTTGTTTAGGTCTTCTTTATAATGTCTCCTAAAGTCATGCACATTTTTTGCTATATTTGCTTCTAGGTACTCCACAGTTTGGGTACTACTAAAAATGCTGTTATTCTTAAGAATTTCTATCTGATTATTTGTTACTGGTATAAAGGAATAAAACTGATATTTGACATAAGACTTTTATGTTACAGAGCTCTCTTATCTTTATTTATCTCCCATAAATTTATCTGTAGATTTTGTATTTTCTAGGTATAAAATCTGCAAATAATGATAACTTTGTTTCTCCTTTTGCAATCTCTTACTTTTTGCTTTATTTTTTGTTGCCTTACTGTCCTTGAATTTCCAGTACAATGCTGAATAGAAGTGGTAATGGCATACATGCCTGTCTTTTTCTTGATCACAAAAGGAAAGCTTTCAATGTTCAGATTTCTTTATGATATTTGTTTTTGTTTTTCAAGACACTCTTTAGTAGATTAAAGTAGCTACCTTGTTTCTCCAAAGAAGATATACAGATTGCCAAGAAACACATGAAAGGATGCTCAACATCACTAATCATTAGAGAAATGCAAATCAAAACTACAATGAGGTATCACCTCACACCAGTCAGAATGGCCATCATCAAAAAATCTACAAACAATAAATGCCAGAGAGGGTGTGGAGAAAAGGGAACCCTCTTGCACTGTTGGTGGGAATGTAAATTGATACAGCCACTATGGAGAACAGTATGGAGGTTCCTTAGAAAACTAAAAATAGAACTACCATATGACCCATCAATCCCACTACTGGGCATATACCCTGAGAAAACCATAGTTCAAAAAGAGTCATGTACCACAATGTTCATTGCAGCTCTATTTACAATAGCCAGGACATGGAAGCAACCTAAGTGTCCATCGACAGATGAATGGATAAAGAAGATGTGGCACATATATACAATGGCATATTACTCAGCCATAAAAAAACCCAAAATTGAGTTATTTGTAGTGAGGTAGATGGACCTAGAGTCTGTCATACAGAGCGAAGTAAGTCAGAAAGAGAAAAACAAATACCGTATGCTAACACATATATATGGAATCTAAAAAAAAAAAAAAAAAAAATGGTTCTGAAGAACCTAGGGGCAGGACAGGAATAAAGACGCAGACGTAGAGAATGGACTTGAGGACACGGGGAGGGGGAAGGGTAACCTGGGACGAAGTGAGAGAGTGGCATGGACACATATACACTACCAAATGTAAAATAGACAGCTAGTGGGAAGCAGCCGCATAGCACAGGGACATCAGCTCGGTGCTTTGGGACCACCTAGAGGGGTGGGATAGGGAGGATGGGAGGGAGACACAAGAGGGAGGAGATATGGGGATATATGTATACATATAGCTGATTCACTTTGTTATACAGCAGAAAATAACACAACATTGTAAAGCAATTATACTCCAATAAAGATGTTAAAAAAAAATACAACGCAAAACAAAAAATAAGTGGAGAAAAATAAACGACGATTATATTTAAAAAAAAAAAATGACTGTTTTCTGTATCCTTCCTTTTATCTGTTAATGTAGTGAATTACACTAATTGTTTAAGGGAATATAAAGTAATTAAGTTTGTAAATGAGAGCGGTCATTAATCAAAGGCAGTCATGAAAGCAAGTTAAAATTTACCAAATTTATAAATTTTTGAAAAGATAATGTATAAAGTTAAATTTAAAAGCTTGAAAAAATACTAGGTGTTTGAATTGGTAACTTAAAAAAATATTAGTTTTAAAGCCAAAGTTAACACAAAGAGAATTTTTTGCACAAAAATTACCACAGGCATGATACGAGTGCTCATGTGTGTGCTCGAGATCTCTCACACAACACTGTCCAGTAATGACAAATATGTATGGCATACAATGATTAAAACGAATTTCTAACTTCCCCCCAAAATATGTGATGAAGCAAAGAAAAAATACAGCATGGCTTCACTGTAGTACAGTATTTAAGAACATAGGTTCTGTTAACAAAGTTGTGACGTGAAGCTATGAGAACTTTAGGCAAGTTACTTCACCACTCTATGTCAAATTTTCTCACGTGCTTAGCTGTGCTGAAATGAAAGATTACTGAATTAAACAATTCCTCAATCTACAGTTCAACCTCTCAAAAGGCACATTACCTCATACTCCTCAAAGTTTACTTCTTCAGGTTTTATCATTTCAATTTTGGCTTGAGCAACTTTCATTATGTTGTGACACCTTCAAATAAAACAAATGTATTTCTAAATCAAAAGCAAACTCCATAAAAACTGAAAAACATGTGTTACACAAAACTAAACTACCCAACACATATGAAAATGAAATACACTATCACTGAGCAATATTTTTTTGAGGAAACAACTTTCAAATAACTTAAGTGAAAAATGTGTTTTTTGGACAATACCAGATAGTTACAAAGTATATAAAGAAGACAGAAGCAATAATTCTAATTCAAATTTACCATGTTATATTTATTGATACATATGGCTTTTAAACTATATTCTATTAATAAAGATGGAATATGTAAAAAAAATTTTTAAATTTATAATGTATTATTAAGTAAGCTCCAGAGACACAAAATCTTATTTTCCCCCAAATGGTATTATTCATAAATAGTAAAAAGGAATCCAAAATGTGCCTATCATTTCAGGTAGGAATGGAAACATTTCAACAGATTTTATGATCAGAACCATTGCTAAAGAAATCTCCCCAAAATATATTTAGTTATCACACACATTTTACTCCAGATTTCAAGCACAAAAGAAATTAGATTTCTTAAAACAAACTATTTTTAGTTGCCAGGGCAAATAACTGCAAAAGACTGAAAAATCAACGTGAACACTCCATAAGTATCCTCCCCAAATTCAATAGCATATACTCATTGGAACATAGTACACTGACAGTCCAGATAATGAGGGTTATAACTTCTGAATTCTTCAGTTATATGTAACAAAATAAGTGATGCCAACCTTACTACTAATAAAAATATTAATAGCCAATACTCACTGAGCATTTACTGTCTACCAGATAATGCCCAAAACCATTTACCTGTATTATTTCACTTAATCCTAAATTTCACAGCAGACACACGGTGAGGCAGAAATTAAATCTAGATGCTTTGTTTTCCCTCATACTCTTCTCTACTCACATATTTTTAATTCAGTATTTTTGAGACATTCACGAAAGGATAATCATTTACTTCAGAATTAAAATGTGTTTACAATGAACTCCAAGATAGTATAAATGTTTCTGTATTCTAAAATAACTTTTCAGTACTTTGGATCTTTACCTGAGGCCTAAATTTTTTTAAATAGTATTCATTCTAACTAGACTAAATTAAAATTTTTAACATTAGTAAATAGTTTTATAGGAGTTTCTAAGAGAAAACATTTTTTGGTAAACCAAAATTAATTTAACCATTCTAAGCCTTCTCTTTATGTCAGGAGATGTTTAATTACTTTATTTGTACATATGATTAATTACTCTTCTCCAGTGGTTCTCAAACAAGGGTTATTTTGCTCCCTCAGGGGATATGTGGCAGTATCTGGAGACAGTATGGGTTGTCACCAGTTGGAGGGTACTACTGGCATTTAGTGGGTAGAGGCCAGGAACATTACTAAATATCCTACAAATTACCGGACAGCCCCCTCAAAAACAAAAAATTATTTGGCCCCAAATATCCATAGTGGAGAGGTTGAGAAATTCAAATATTAAGTCCCAAAAGGGCAGTGATAATTATATTATACTCTTCTGTGTACCTTTACATTGCCTAGCTCAGTACCTTAGTTCACAATTAAAATGTACTGAAGTGATCTAAATTATTTTTAGTTCAAACTTTTAAAGGTCATGATTATAAATTCCAAATAAATTACAAAGCAATTGTTCAAATTAAGTGAAGTCAAATTCTGTACTGCATTTATTGAAATATGTCTGTGTATGTGTAAAATAAACATTCAAAAATTGCACTGGGAGCTATAAAAAAGACAAGGACAATTTGAGCACACGAATAAGATATTTAACATTTTCAAATTACCTTTCATCAAAACTCAAATTTCTATCTCCAAATTGTTCTAGCAATGTTTTCTCAATGATTTTCTTTGGAGCCTGATTCTGGATAAAGTAGACTACTACATGATGTAAACGGTAGTCTGTTTCTGGTGGGGTATCTTCTTGGGCCAATTTAACCAACCTTGAATATTCCAACTTAATTGCCTAGAAAGTACAAGAAAATGTCAATCTTGGTTAATTATAATAATTAAAATCTTTCAATATTATAACTTAATTATCCTTACAGTGAAATATGCTTTTTTCCTTTTAAAATATTACAAATAAGGTAGTAGTACATCTAAGAATATTGTCCCATGTTCCATAGTTTAAATACATCTAAGCTTACCATGTGAGTAACTTTGTAAAACTTATCAGAGCCTGGTCAGAGTCTATTCAGAGGCATAAAACAGAGATACTAGGTATATCACCTAACCTATGCTCAGTTTGATGTACCCCTCTAATGTTTCAAATTCTAGGGCTGAACTGCAGTTCCCTAGAATACCCATATCTGAAAGAAAATGGCTGGCTCTTAAATGCATAACATCACCACAATTAACTTCAACTGTAGAGCTGACAAATAAGGGATGAAAAAGCAAGTTTTTTATTTACCATAAAATAAATTTTTTATTGTTTCAAAAATATTGATTTTGATTATTAATGCATAATATCACTATTACTACCTTGATACTTGAGCTTACTTTTTCTTTATAAACACCTCAGAATTCATATTATAATGGGAAACTATGAATACTAATGCATGTTCCCACACATAAGCAAATGATTTGAAAAATATCTGCTCATAAAGAAATATGTGTACAGTTATATATCAAATACTACTATAAATAAGAAGCCCATATAGTTAAAGATAACACTTTAAAAATATTCATTTATATTAGACACATCTAAATTCTAACTCTGCTAACCATAAAACATTTGGGGCTACATGCAAAATATATTTTACAAAAAGTCCATTCTACCGGAAAGGGTTTTTCTTTTTTCTTTTAAATGCATGCCTTTCCTAAGCAATTCTTGGCCATCCAGAAACTACCACCTATGGGGCTGTATTTTATAGAAGTGAGAAAACACAACTGAAAAATAGTAAATGAAATATTCTAGTTATATATTCTTAGGGAAGCTAATAAGTCCTTTCTATTGATATATAGCTTAGCATTATAAATAGAGTAAGGTAATTACTCTATAGCTAAAATAAATTATTCCAGTTTTATTTTGGATATACATGTCATTCTAAAGTGTTACTGCTGTGGTTAAAAATAGCCATGAAAATTAACTATATTTAGTCATGTAAGACTATGATGGCTCACTTTACTGCATGCTTTGCTTATAAACTCTTTAATCTTCCCAATTTGAAATTAAAAATTTTTCCAATTTGAAAAAAAGGCACATGGTCATTTAATAACTAAACTATACGGAATTTGAGAATAAGTGTAAAAGAAAAACAATAAATAACTGTTCTTCCTTATCATGGCCCTTAGACAATGATTGGCAGAGGCTATTAGAAGGTTTTTGGATATTTAAATATTTCAGATGTCATGCTTTTGGCCGAAATTAGTATGACCAGAATAAAATAAATTTGTCTCTTAAATAATATTATAGGTTTAGACATAAGGAATTACAACACTAAATGATTATCCATTCTCCCACCTGCCTTCAAAACACATGCTGTGATTTTTTTTTATAAATAGTAAATAGATTTCTATTAGAGAGCTAGAATATACATCGTCTTTAACTCTAAGATTATGTTTATCTCTTGATTTTGCTCTATTTAAGAGTCTCCTAATTTTAATGAGTAAATGCCAAAGTCATAATCTATAGGTGTTTTATTAAACCAGTAGAAGTAGAAAGGTACTTCTAAATATCTAGGAGCAATTTTTCAAACACAAAATACCACATTTTATCAGCATAAATTATCAACGTTTTTTAAAAATAAATTGCTATTTCTCTAACGTCATTTTATTTATTTACTTTTTAAATTTTTATTTATTTATTTATTTATTTTTGGCTGTGTTGGGTCTTCGTTTCTGTGCAAGGGCTTTCTCTAGTTGTGGCGAGCGGGGGCCACTCTTCATCGCGGTGCGCGGGCCTCTCACTGTCGCGGCCTCTCTTGTTGCGGAGCACAAGCTCCAGACGCGCAGGCTCAGTAATTGTGGCTCACGGGCCCAGCTGCTCCGCGGCGTGTGGGATCTTCCCAGACCAGGGCTCGAACCCGTGTCCCCTGCATTGGCAGGCAGACTCTCAACCACTGAGCCACCAGGGAAGCCCTCAACTATTTTTTTTTTTTTTTTTTTTTTATGAACTTCCTTCTCAAGAAGTTTTCTGACTTCTACAATATACTCCAACCATACACATTCCTTCAGATTTTCAACAAGGTGTTCCACACTGGTATATTTAGGAGAGCTGTACACAGTCTACCCTTAACATTTAACATGGTCTTACTAATCAGGCTCAGTGTTAACCTATTGAGTCTTATTTCCTGTTACTCTTCTACCCAGATCAGGTTCAACTCCCCACAAATGCACACATGTCTTTGCTCCTTAAGTTCTCTACATGCATGATGTCCTTGATCATTCCCCATCTAGCCACACATGATTCATTCAATGAGACTAGTTAAAGTCTCTCTCTTTTGAAATCTTCTTCCAAATGATTTCTACTTAGACTTTTTTCTACTTTTCTAAATCATATGATAAAACATATTCTAAATTTATAACTTCTTATAGACTATTTTGATGTAAGTATATGTATACATTAGAAAATGTCAAATATACAAACATACAGTATACTCTGGAGGCAGTAAGATCTAAGGGAAAATCAGCTGGAGTAAAATTCAGAAAGCTAGGTATATCATTTTATTTTTAAAATTGTTTATTTTAAAAACTGATAGTGTACTAAGAGATGAAGAAAAACTACTTCAAATTCCAGAGGGTCAGAATCATATAGGTTATATTCTTTGAGCACAATGTAATATAAATAGGAATTAAAAATAAAGATAATTCCCAAACTAAACACTTAGGAATTTTAAAATACTGTTCTAAATTATTCTTGGACCAAAGGAATCAAAATTATATTAATACTGGGAATATGAGATCTCAAAACCAAAAGGTCACAGCCACATTGGTAAAGGAAAATTCCAGCTTAAGCAATACAGAATAACATTTATTTCAAGAAGCTAGAAAAAGAAAATAAACCAAAATAAAGTAGAAGAAATAAAATAATGTGGCAATTAGATAAAGACCACCAAAGGCTTTTTCTTTCCAAAGAGCTGAATGGAAGACCAAAAAATGGAGAAAACACCACCAGAAATAAGGAAAGTGATAATACCAAAGATACAGGAAAAAGTTTTAAAATTTATAAAAGAATAATACATAACTTTATGCCAATAAACTATAACATCTTTATTAAACAGATGATTATCTAGGAAAATATAAGTTATCAGAATTACTTTAAGAGGCAGAAAAACTGAAGAGATGCAGAAAAAATATAGATAATTGAAAAGGTTGCCTAAGATCTATGCCCAATAAAGGAATTAGGCCCATTCTGTTTTAGAGCTGTGCTGTCATGTCAGATCTTCAAAGACCAGATGATTCCTATATCTAAACTGCTCTGAACCTGAAAAAGGGGGAAAGGCTGCTTAATGATTATGTAAAACTAGTATAACCTGAATATCAAAAATTGACAAATATTTTTAAAAAAAGAAAGTATAGATCAATTTTGTCAGTGAACATAGATGCCAAGACCCACATCTATTTTTGATAAACTACCTTGTGTACATAAAGAATATATAGGAACAGATAGTGTTTACAATGATTAAAAAAAAGATAGACGAATGCTAAGATCCTTACTTTGCAAGGATTAAGGAGAAATCTGTTCAGCATCTCAAATAGATGCATTAAAAAATTATCTAAATTCCAATACCAAGCAGTTTAAAAGAAAACTCTTAACTGTAAATTTAAGAAAGTGCTTTTAAACTTATAAGAGAGGATCTGTAAAAAACCAACACTACACATTCTATTTAACAATAAAACACTAGAAACATTCACATTATGCTCAGGAACTAAACAAAGGAGTTTACTACCATTATTTTATTATTTATATTCTGAAAAGGCTGGTCAACATAATAAAACCAGAAATAAGAGATAAGTATAATGGAAATTATCCCAATAATGAGATAGTTATTGGGAGGCAGTTTACTGAAATAATCAAGAGAATCAACCAAAACATTATTAGAAAATATAAAGGGTTCAATAAAGTAATTGGATACAATATAAATACATAAAAGTAACTAGTTTTTCCACAACCTACCCTACCAATAATTTGGTATTAAAAGTGAGGATAAACAACTCAATTCACAGAAATAATTTTTATATATCTAAGATTAGATTAAAAAAGAAGGTATAAGACCATTATGAAGTAAAATTATAAAATCTTACTTAAGGACATGAGAGAGGACCAAAAAACTGAAGATTCATATCATGTTCCTTTCTGAGAAGATTCAAAATACTGAAAAATATAATTATCCACCTCACTGTAACTTAATATAATGCAAGTACAATCAAATTCGGAAAGGATTTAAGGAGACAAGTTGCAGTTGGTTAAAAATTATCAAAAAAGAAAAAATGAAACTTGCCAAACTTTCCATTTATAAAAGAAAAAAAATTAAGAGGTGTTTCTACTACAAAATGTCAAAATATATTACAAATGGTCCATAATGTAAATAAGTGTAATATTCAAAAACAGAAAAATGATCAATGGAACAGAGAGACCCAAAGAGACCCATTTATAAAAAGGATTTAATATACGATACAGTATTTTAAGTCAGTGTGCAAAGAATGCATTAGTCAAAGTGTTATTTGTCATGATACGTTTGGACTTTTTGGTTATTTCTCTATTTGGAGAAAACTGAAATCTCATATCTGGGAATCAAACAATAAAAATCATTAAAGTAACAAAGATTTGCATAATTTTAGAAGTGATCATATAGTCTCAAATCCATTAAGGAAATATTGCTATATTTTATAAGATTAAAAACATTATGTACAGTTAAGACATCAAAAACAAATTTAAAGATAAATGACAAACCACACAATACAATTTTCAAATTATAGATGAATCAAATTTCTTAGCAGATCAGATGCTCATTTAACTTAAAAAAAAGAAAAAAAAAGTGTGCAAAAAATGGACAGGCAGTTAACATAAGAAATACCAACTGCCAAAAAATTTAGAGAAAGATACTTAGCCTAACTAAAGATCAAAGATACATAAAATAATGGGATTACCCTTTTTATATCATTTTGTCAGCTAAGCATCAATGATGGTACATTGGAAATTCTACTACGCTATGTTCACATGAGTTTTCAAATGATATATGTACAAGAATGTTCACAAAAATACTGGAAATGACCTAAATGCCCAGCAACAAAAATGGTAATGATGAATTTAATAAAAGTTACAATTTGTGAGGGTTCTTTATGTGACACTGACACTTTATGTGTCTGACACTTTATGTGACAGACACTGTCCAATGATGTCTACATGGATTATCTCATTTAATTCTCAAGATAACTTCCCATTTATAAATAAAAAAAAATGGCCGTGATAATGTCAGTAAATTGCCTAAGATCACACAATTATTAAGGGATAAAGCTAGAATTTAAACCCAGGCATCTGACCATAGAGCCTTTGCTAGTAACAGCTCGCCTGGGACAGAACTTTCTAACCTAGGCCATGAATAAGCTGTAAGAATTCTGAGATACTAATCCCATCAGCCTTTATGGTGGCCAGATCCATCACTAGATCTATCCATGTTTGTCATAACAAGGAAAAAACTGGAATGCCCTGCTCTAAAAAAATGTTTAAATAAATTTTGGTAAGCTCAACAGGAAATAAAATGTACCTATGAAAAACAATAAATCTACAAATCATGACACGAATAATCATAAACCACATTACATGAAAAAAAAAACTAGAAAAAGAAAAGATAGAAAGAGCATACTTCTATTTTTATTTAAATTATAATGTATGGATGAGTACTGAATATCAGTCTCATTTATCTACCTAGGAGCATATACAAGAAATAATCAATAGAAGCTAACTGTGGAGTGAAAATTAAAAAGTGAGAGAGAAATGTTTACATTCTATGTTTTGGTATATGTATATCTTATTAGTTTAAACATCACTTTCTCTAAGAAGCCCTCTAGATAACAGCTCTGTTTTTCCATTATAAGGTCTCTTTCCACAAACTGCTCCTTTATCATACTAATTATGACTCTAATTAGTGTTTGCTTCCCCCTAGAAAATAAGCTTCATTAAGGCAGGAACTCAGTCCATCATTTCCCCAGCTATATTCATTGGCTTTAGTACAGTACCTTGATATAAGCAGGTAATACCTTTTGAATATGCCCATCAACAGAATGGAAAAAAAAATAGTGTAGTCATACAACGGAATACCATAAGAGAATGAACAAATTCTAACTATATCCAATACTATATATGAAGCTTCAAACATGTTCTTCAGTAAAAGCAGCCAGACACAAAAGGACCTATAGTAAAAGATTCTAGGTATATAAAGTTCAACAAGAAAACTTACATTGTTAGAAGTTCAGATAACATCTACTTTTGGATAGGGGGAAAGTGTAGTTCATAGAAAGAAGAAACAAAGGTAATTTCTGGAATACTATAATGTTCTATTTCTTGGCCTGGTTGACAGTTACATGAATAGGTGCACTGCGATAATTCACAGAGCTGTAAACTCAAGAACTGTGTTCTTTTCAGCATGTTTTACATCTTAATAAAAATATTTTTATAACTACTGAATAAACAGAGGGGTAATAATAATAGGCATTTATAAAGTAAAAAACAAACTAATAAAGTTATGTCAACTGGGAACAATTGTTATGAAGCAATGAAATAACCAGTAAGGAAAAAAAGTTTCATAATATAGAAGTGTTATTGCTTCATTAAAATCCTAAGGGCACTTTAATAGGTACAGACAAAAAAAAAATGTTACAAAAAAGAAATTTTAACGTCTTTGAAAGTAAATGAAAAAAGTTACACTAATCCCATGATTATAATTATGATGTGACCCTCCCACTCCCACCCCTGTACATATACATACAGGCAACTAGTACTTTGAGAATATTATTCCTTTTTTTCCTTCTGGCTTTTATTTTTTGCTCATCACAGTAGCCTTGTACTGCCTTTCCCTGGATTTTGTTTTTACATGACAGAAACTTCTGTCTTTAAGCCACTAGGATTTGGGGACTTTCTGTTAACAGTGAAAACTAATCTTAATAAGTCAACTTGGGAAAAGGACTTAGGTAAATGTCTTTTCTCATTTGTTTTTCCAGATCTGCCTGCCTACTAACTCTTTAATATTCGTGTACAAGGGCAGACTCCCATGTGGGAGGGCCTGTGGTTGAAATAGGAACTGTGACTGACTGGGTTGGTAACCCTTCTTAATTCAAAAGTTAATCCTTAGCAAATCCACTTACCCAGCTAGATGTAAGTTTCATTTCCCAACTTATCTTTTTATCAGTAACAAAGCGAACATTTTCATCACATGGTTTTACTACTAGCAAACATACATAACATTTAAAAAACTGTTCTGATCATAATGCATAAGTAAATCCACATACAGAAGTACTTAAACATGCACAGAGTTGAAAAACTTCTTCTCACAGCCAAAAAGCTAATATAAAAGAAAGCCAACAAAGTTTTTTTGGGTAATGTGACAGGATAGAAGAAAAAAAAAAACTCTTTCCCTCAATTTATAATAAACTAAGCATTAAAAAGAAAGAAAATTAAAACTATACTATATCTGATTTAGGGAACATAGGAAGACAAAAGGAATCATATGTTAGATTCTGTGCTATGTATATATTTTGTGATTTAATACTGAATGTCGATAATGATTAGAGTCAATTGCCAAGAACATACAGAATAATTAAAAGGTCAACTGCTGTAAAAGGAACCAAAAGTCTGTCAAAAGACCTATAACCAAAAAAGGGGCTAAGCTCATATGGTTTTATGAGTGAGTTCTAGTTTACTCTTATGGAACAGTTAATTCCTATGGAAACTATACTAGAGTTAAAGAAAAACAAGAGAGGTCAAATTCATTTACTAAATGAATTTAGTAAATGAACTTAATAAGTATGACATCAAACCTGAGGAAGAGAGCCTCCAAATTATAACTTACAGCAATTTTTTTATTAACATAGAATGCAGAAAGCCCAAATAAAATGCTACTGAGCTAAATGTAAATAGGGTATTTTTAAATTTATGAAATAAAAAATTAAGAAAAGTGTTTTAAGAAAATATTCCAGAAAATTTATAGTACCTTAGGTTGAAGAAGACTTTTTGTATAGCAGTGAAACTCCAGAACCCAGAAAGGAGAAGAAAGATAGTATAGATAGCACAGTATTTTTAAAACTTCTTTATGGAAAAAGGTACCATAAACTAAATTCAAACAGAAATGGCAGACTGGGAAAAAATATAGGACATACATCCACAGAGAGAGTAATATATAATAAATGAGAGTACATCTATACCATAGAATACTAAATGCAGGTGGTATAGATAATGTGGTAGATATATTGTCTTAACTTTAAGAATACCCACAATATATTTCTGAGTGATATAAGTTACAAAATAATATGAAGAGTAAAAGTTAAAAAATTTCTCTATATATGCATGTCCTTAAAAACAAAAGGAAAAAACCAGAAAGGTTATACAAATGTTAGAAGTGGTTACAACAGGGCAGCAACTGAGACTGTCGTTATTAGTTTTACTTAAGACACCTCTATATTACTGAATGATTGCATTTGTATATGTTATTTTTGTTATGTATATGACAAATTTTCTCAAATTTTATATTATCAGCTAGAACTTTCCAAATGCTAATCATTTACCTATACCAAAAGTATACATTAATTATAAACTGATAATGTTCACCTACATATTCTTCAATTACAGATAGATGAAAATATACACAAATATAAACTTCAGAGATTTTCTGCTGCATCAAAATCAGAGGGTAAATTTAAAAAGACAAATATATGAGATACAGAAAATACACAAAGGATAAGATGCAAAGGGCATCCCCAAAGTGATGATGAAAGGAGATCTCAAGACATCAGTTATATACCAGGAATAAAGGAAAACCAATGCAAACTGGAGCAGGTCATAAAGCTCCAGAATAGAATTCCACAAGAAAATAAAACTGACAAAGAACAGTGCAAAAAACTAAGCAAACAAAAAACAAAACAACCAATTCCAAGGAAAATGAAAGATGAGGGAAAAGAAGTAAAAGTAATAATATGTATGACTTAGTTCAACCCTGAGTAGCACACAAGAAATAATAATACAAGCTGAGAATTCTGAATTAATCAAATGACAAGATTCTTATACACATATTGCATGTGTGTGTGTGTATGTTGATGGAGGGATGAAAACTGTATGTGCTGGTGCGTGTATATGGGGCAGGAGAATAAAGAGGGCTCATCATTCACATCCCATGGTAGGGAATTCAACAGGAAATGTGTAAACTAAGAATCACAAAATCACAAGCATTCTACTTAAAGATATAGAATTAATGCCAAAAGGATTTGATGAAATAACTGAAAGCTGTTACCAGAGCTGGGGGTGGGAGGGATATGATGTGACTACTGTTGTTTGCAGTATGTATAATTAGTTGGCTCTTTAAAATATATGCAGGTATTAATTTAATAAAAGCGACGTTTCCAGTTCAACTGGAAGATAGATAAAGATACCCAACTTGACAAAGATGACAATGGTACTATCAATGACAGATAACTCTTCCATAAGAAATAGAAGAAAACTTTTGAACACACATATTTAGTGTTTTCTAAGAAAAGAAATGTAGACTGCCCGGGAATAAGGATTAATTTTTAAACATAAAAGTTGTTTTTCTTTTTTTTTTGATAAGAGTAGTTTTCAGCCTCTCTCATGGGATCTTAACAGAGTGAACAACTCATCTTGGGACCAGTCTGCCAGAACTTCAACAGTTTAGCCCCTAAGTCCTATTCCCAGGAAACCCTTCAGTCCCAGGCATACCAGGATGATTGGTCACTCTAATTCTAACCAGTTCAAAAGTGTTTATTGATATAAGGCTATTATTCACAAGGCCTTTGTTTATACTATATACCGAAAGAAACACTGAAAATAAGCAGTTTCTTAAAGACTGCGGTGAATGGTGGTATAGAACATTAAGGGAAAATTTTAGATTTTAAATGTCAAGAAAGGGAACACGTAGCTTTGTTGAAGTGAACTATACCTCAATAAAGCTATTTTTTTTTTTTTTTAAATAACAAACACTAAAAGGGGCCAGGGGGGTAAAATAATGAACTGGCTTTGGTTAACCTAAAGAAAGTGACAAACCAAACACAGTGTTTTCATCTTTCAAATATATAAGAACAAATAATAATGTAATCAAAACAATAGATCTGGTATTAGAGGGAATAAAGATTTAGTCATGGAATAATGCATCAGCTTGATGGTCTCAAGTCTTGAAATGACTAGGATATTAAAATTAATTATGGAGAAAACAAATAAGAAATATAAGATAATAAATGAATGAATCATTTTAGAAACAACTAAACGAAGAAAGCAATTTAGTATGAAATGACAATAAAATTAAAGAAAAATATTGTAATATTGACTAACAGTATTACCAGAGGAGAAAATAAACTATTACCAGAAGCATTTACTCAGTTCCTATTTTTGCCCATCAATACCCTTTATTTGCTTCAAATACAAATACAATAAATTTCTGCTAACAAATCAGAGGTGTACTATTAGGATAACTCAGGTAAATTGCTTTGTTTTTGTTGAATTATCTGACTTTAAAAAGAATAATCAGTTTTAGATTCATGCATAAAAGAAACCCGTAGAACATTAGGTGGCCATGATTAGCCATGGATAGGAAGAGAGAAAGTATATAGGAAAACAAATTTAATTCAAGAAAATAAAACATTTTAAGAAGTTTATTTAAAAAATAAATAAAATGAAAATGTTCATTGTACCTTAAAGAACCCTGCTTCAGGGCCACACCTGTCATATACATTCCTGGATTTACCTATCGCCATGATAATACCTTGCATGTTCGGTGTCATCATGATCTGCCACAAGGGATTTAAAGTAAGAACTTTTGAATGGTTATCATAAAAAAAAAAAAATCAAAAAACCAAAATAATTCCTTTACATGCAAGTTAAAAGTCCTTTGTTTTTACATGCATGTTAAAAGTCCTTTGTTTTTCACTATTTATAAATCAAACACTGCATTTTTTTTGTAGCAAATGTGATCTGATACACATATAAGTATCTCGAAATCTTCCATACAGGGCCACAGTTAGCTGACATCGTGCCTTTGTGCGAAGTGCAAAAAGGCATCCTGTCTGAACTGAAGAATTTTTAAAAAAGGCACCCCCTTCTTGACAAACAATTTAGAAAAATGTGCTGCTCTCTAAGAGAACCATTTAGAAAAAGCAACACTCTTTTTATTAAAGAAGATGCCTCTTCTTTAAGGCTCGGGGAGCTCAGCATTAGCTCAGTTCCAACTCCACTTCTGCCAGTTGGCCAGGCACCCCTGCCTGCACAACCATACAGTCTAAACATCTAAGCAGCAGCCCTGTACCCATATGACTTATTTTTAAAAGTTACAAGGCACATGCACTGTTAAACTATCACTCCAACGAATTAAAAAAAACATATACACAAAACACAAAACTCTGCCAAGAGCATAAGCACTTGCACAAAAGGTAGTGTTAAATGATTAATCACAATTCTACTTTTTTAAATGCCAGAAGGCTCACCCTAAAACAAGCACTAAGGTGCTTGATCAACAAATTAACATTTTTATTAAAAACATGCCAGTCTCCATAATCTGCAAGCACCGACATGGTAATAGTTCAACAGAAAAACGTACTGCTATTAAGTACTAAATATTTAAGTATTTCTTTGTCTTCATAATAGTTTATTATGTACTATGTCATTTTGTATAATGGACTTGAGCAACTGTGGATCTTAGTATCTGCTGGGGACAGGGAGGGTACTGGAACCAATCCACCATGGATACCAAGAGATGGCTGTATTCTTAAATGTTTGTATTTTAAAATATCTGTGAAGTGAAACAACTCAAGACACTATGAAGCTATCATATTAGAGCAATAAAGAGACTGCATCCATTACCTCTGATTCACTGAACCTATTACCCATAGTATTTATTTTGGAGTACACACTGACAGTTGCAATATACCTAACATTAACTGCTTCAGAAAATTCTTCTGGCCAGTTCCTGACTCACAAACCTGCTTCTTATTCTCTTTATGGCCCATGCTTTCTTACAGTAGCACAGTAATAGTAATGTCTGTATGACACCTCGGATTTTGGTGATTAACTCATGTAAGAGTTTAATTATAACCTTGAAGTAAGTCTGAAAAAAACATTACTTGGAAAAAACTATTCAATATACATTCAATTCTCATCCATGCCAGTAAAAACTAACAAATGATAGAATCCAGGGTCTGTCTTTTCTGTTGTTACTATTCAGAAACAGCTTTACTGGCCCCCTCTCAAATACAGAAAAGATCAAAACTGAACAGTGTAAAGAAAAAAGTGGTAAAGGGGAAAAAAAATCTGATGGGATCAGGACAATAGCAATTTTCATCTGGATTCCCAAGAACCATATCATGGGAAACAAAAATGCCTCCATACTGTTAGAAAACTAAGTAGATGAGAATTAACAGTGGAGCAGTAAGAAGAGATAAGATGGAGGTGCCCAGTGTATACAACACTGGTAGGCATTCGACAATGTTGATGAATCATTCAATTCAGTCACACAGAGGGTGCAGAAGAAAACAAAACAAAACAAAAGTTATCAGTACACTAATCTGTATCTAATCTATATCTAATCATATTGTAGGATCTTCTGGTAGGAAATGGTGGGCAAAGTATTATAATCAATAATTCAAGTAAAATAGGAAAGGAAAATATTTTCAAGTGCTCAAAATTTCTGCTATTAAACAAACCTTATCAAAACCTATCAACCCGAGAGTAAACAAATCCTATGTTTGCACAAAAGAATTAACTCTAGCAACATAAAATTATTCTTTTGACAAATCCATAAGCTTTCTACTTAAATTTTCATTTGACATTTGAAGTACTGTCAGCAAATTGGTAAGGTAATTTCAGGCTGTGGGTGGCAAAGCTGTATGTTATGCAGCAATAGACAATGTGATGAGGGTGCAGGCATGCCCAAAGTACTTGCATTAAATAGCAAAAAACAAGTGGAAACAGTGCAGAGGGCTATAATAAAGGTACCTCGTCATCATAACCCCCCTCCTTTGACTCAATCATAAATTTCCCTACATGAGGAATCGCCACCTCTACAACTTGCTGGTTAGAAGGTGGTTGGCTTGTGGTATTTTCAGGTTTCTGCAGAAGAAAATCATTAGTGTGAACATTAGAAAAGAGAACAATGGAAGCACTCAGTTTAAGTGCATAGACTCTTGATCCTTTTAAAAATACCTGCATTTTTTTAGTATGAAATGAAAACATCTAAAACTGAACATTAAAGCAAATGCATTAATCAGGTAATAATACAAGATTTCCAGCTTTCACTTTGCATCTCAAACACTAAATGAAATTTTAATTTTTTTTTCCCACAAAGCATCTTCAAATACTTAAAAATAGTTAATACTGAAATTGTATTTCCTACTGCTGTCTTTACAGGTGAAAGTTTTATTTACTTTTTTAAATTCTAATAACTCCACAAAGCCTTTCTTGATATCTCCATCAAAATAAGATATGACCTCCTCTGAATCCAGGAGAGTCTGTAAGTTTTCTTTCTTATGATTTTACCTTTCTATCCTTTCTAGTAATCGATTGTATAGCCACTTAATATCCACACTACTGTGCTTAAACCCACTCGGTCGCAGCCTATGAGACCTAGTACAATATATTTATATCATGAGTGTCCAGTGAATTCTTGTTTTGGGGAAAGCTGCTAGAAAGTGATATCCATTTTTAACAACTCAGTCAGATTCTTCTTCTTTTCTTTGTTAACAAATTCTATGAATTTCACTAACCCAAACTAATAGAGTGGAAGCCAGTGTGAAATCCAGGAAGTCCACTCAAAGACACTAATATGGTTCATTCAAAACACTGTTCAGATTTCACAAGGATCTTACTTTACTGACTAGATTTATAACTAGCATATTCACTATTTACCTACAAACAAATTTCAGACGTACTTAAGGTGCTTGAAAGCAGCTTGCTTAAGTAATTTCAAATTGCACCATAAAAATTTCCCTAAGCAAAGATGAACTTTACTTTTGACATCAAATAAACAGAAAATTTTAATAAAAACAGACTGGTTTTACTGCAGTTTAAAATACAGGTAAATTTTAGTGATGTGAAGACTTCCTGACTTTTCCAAAGTACATATGCAGAAAAAGTTTAACTGAACAATAAAACAAGAAAAATGGCCAAGACCGGCACTGCTTCCTTTAAAAGAAATGTTATTTTTAACCATAACATTTTCAGAAAAGCTTTCCTCGTTCTGTTTGAGTCCTCAATTTTTCAAGAGGAAACAACCAACCTGCATGGTTGTCATGATCGTAAGAGCTAATATTCAGCTAACCCAAAACCTGACAAATTAATTGCTGTTCTATAAATGATAGGTATTACAAATATTATACTATTATGCTTCTTGAAATTGCTTATACCTGAATAATCCTAACCCAATATTACTATGGGTAATATAATATTATCTCTGTAAGTAGAGATAAGCTTGGTCTATGACATTTAATTAAGGATTTTTAATCCTTTCAGCATTTGAGAGAGGAAGAATTGTCCTACGTCTCCATTCACAACAGTGAAATATAAGCAGGTAAACTAAGAAATTTGTCTGAACTTTTGGTGAAAAATATCTCATAAGCAAACCGACCCAAAACAATACTCTATTAAGAAGAAAAAATACAAATTTAAGGCAAGTAGCAACCAGAAAATGTATTCCTTAGAATACTTATCCTTACAAAATGACATTTCCTTTGGAAAAAAACTGCACTTAGGAAAAATAAATGTTCTATAAACCTTCCCAGTTGCCACAGAAGAGTTTCAACAGCAATAACACTAATTAATTATTTGGGTGAAAGTTGAAAAAGGGAAGAAATTTTGGGCACATGTAGTTATTCTGTGTCCATCAAGTTTAGATATCCTAAAGTACCATAAAAAATTTTCATATAAAGAATTTTAGGGTTCACTGAAGTAAAGTACATTTATCTTTTCCTATTACTGTCAGGTCCCATATGGACACCTTAACAAAGGCTGAACTTGAAAGAGATTAAAAATAAGTTCCTCAGTTAATAAGTTGTAAAAATAATTAGAACACAAAGATTTTTATTAATTGCCTGAAATCTATTAAATACGTGATTTTTTAAAAAAGTGGTCCCATAAAAGGGTGATTAGAAAGCTATATATCTTCAACCCCTTTGGCTTCCTTAATATGCTCATACCTTTTTAACCTACTAACTTATGGAGAATCTAGTCTAAAGAAATAACCAGAAATATGGAAAAAGTTTCATTTTTAACAGCCTATTTATAATAATGTAAAAGTAGAAATCAATATATAAGGGGGAATGAGTAAGTAAATAAAAATTTAATCACTTAATGGAATACTATTCAACCATTAAATGTTTTTTAGTTTGTAACATGGGGAAACAGTTATGTTCAGTGATTAAAAGAAGAAAAGTTAAGATATAAAATTTTATATGCAGTAGTAACTCAATTACAAAAATAAATCCCAAATCTGTATATAAAAATAAGAATGAAAGAAAACATACTAACTTATTAAGTGATTAACTTTGGGTAGTAGAAATATGCATAATTCTTTCTTAGAGTCTACTTTTTTGAATTTTTAAATTTTCTAAAATATTTCACTTAAAATTAAAGACATTCTTCTAAAAAGCAAGCTGTCTAAACATTTGGAGAGTATCTCTCTATGGTTTCTGTGATTCTAAGCTTTCCAGGAAATTCTTCTTCTACTAAGGCTGGAGCTTTATATATTGTATATTTGT
This sequence comes from Balaenoptera physalus, assembly GCF_965194825.1. Lineage (NCBI taxonomy): Eukaryota > Metazoa > Chordata > Mammalia > Artiodactyla > Balaenopteridae > Balaenoptera > Balaenoptera physalus. Next base: position 118,446,189 of record NC_138891.1, on the reverse strand, counting down.
GAAATGTTTAGGATTTAAGTAACAGAAGGAAATAAAGAGTGACTTAGGGCCTACACTACATAGGCACTTAAAAAAATGATCTTAATTCATCCGACAATCACCTCCATTTTATACAAAAGAAAACTAAGGTTTAGAAAAATTAAGCAACTTATTCAAGTTTGCATAGCTAGCAAGAAATAAAATTAATATTCAAAAACCCAGGACTATTTAATCCCCAAATCTGAAGACTCTGAAATTTAGTTTGTAAGGTATACCTTTAAATGAAAAAACCCGGTAGGTGGTTACCATGATCCTAAGCAACTGACCATGAGACCAGGAACCACTGGTCAGACAGTCATGATTAATATATTCTTAGACATGCTGCAGAATTTATACAGACAATGTGGCCAACTATTGGTGCTACTCCAGAAGATATGCCAGATAGAAAAATATTTATGCTAGCTATCATATTCCCTCAATGCCATCTTTTTTCAAGTAAAGGTGAAGCAGTAGGTTGGTAGCTTATAAGATGATATCCATATGAATAAACTAATCAATCAAAATTTAAGTGCTGATTTCTACAAATTTAAATTACACATGATTAGCCAAACTAAGCAAAAAAAAAAAAAAAAAAAATCATGATTCTACATTAAGCTAAGTAATGCTTCCAGCTTTCTGATACCAGTTAAAAGAATGATACTTATTAACCATAATGTAGGCTCTAACAAATAAAAATCTTAATTAGCAAAAGCCCTGGCAAATTATTTTTTTTGAATCAGGCAAAAATATTTCTCCCTTGTTATCTACTCCTGTGTTTTTTCTCCCTCCCTAGGGTTTCTTCTACCATCCCCCAAGGAGTAGAAATCCCAGATCTATTAAAAGAAGCATTTTTCAGGAAGCGCTTTAGAGTTAGCAGTTCCTCATCGCAAGTTTTTTAGAGTCTCTAGGGACATTTGAAAAATTTGAAATGATCAAAAAAAAAAATCTATCTATATTAAGACTTTTTTTATGGTAAGATGATATATAATCAAACTTTTTCAAAAAGGAAATTAAATTAAAAAATTATTTCTGATTACTTTGTTCATCAAAACATAATTAACAGAATACCCTATTAATTGAACATTTTGGTTAATCAAGGTCTTAGCATATTAAAGACATCACTGTAATTAGCAGGCTATTGTTGAGATTAACTTCACTCAGTGGAAAATTATGTGTTGAAAAATTACATGTCCTGTTAGCTTTAGCACTCTAGGAGTGGAATCTTCAAATCCTAAAATTAGCTATCACGAAACTTGTATTAAGAGTTGTTTGTGCTCACTAATAAAATAAAAAATAAATGACTATAGCAACTGAATAGTTTTGTAGTATGAAATTCTTGAAACAACGTCTCTCAGAATATCATATTCATTGAAATGTAATGCAATACCAATGTGCTCAACTTACTGTTATAAAAAGACACACTTGAATACTTGAAAATTACCAATAAAGGAGGCTTATAATGACAATTTTATACAGGACACTACTGAAATATGCATAAAGTGTTTTATAATATCATATTTATTCTACTAATAATACGCTAACCTTGACTAGTCTAGTATTTCGTTAAACACAGTCCATGAAACAATGAAATTTATACCTTATATTCCCAACTATTCCAATGTAATAAGACTAAAGATGGGAGGAGGGGTTGAGGGAAAAGAAAAATAATGCTAAATTTTGTACTCTTTTTTAAGTTCCAAATCAAATGACTACTTTAGTCTATGATTATAATTTTTCATAATTCTCTAACAGGAAGACAGAAACTTATTTTTTAAAAAGAAGCATTTTAAAAATTACAGCTGAGGAAATTACAGCCTGGCAGTTGGGTGACACCTACAACCACTCATCATGTTCAAGCAGAGCCGTCCCTTGGCCTGGTCTCTCCTGACTCCCAGGCAGGTCATTCTCCTTATACTGCTAGGAAACCTTGTGAACATTGAAGGGTATGTTCAGAGAGCTGAAAGAAAAATTCTTACCGACTGTAAAACTGTTTCAGGACTTTTATCTTCATGCTCATGTGATGCCTTGGTAATTATTCGAATAGTTTCTTCTTTCAAGTGCTTTGAGAAATCACTTCTTGATGGCTGCTCTAGATATTCTGGTTCTCCTGCTTGTGCTTCATGAGAAAAGAATCAATTGTATATCTAATATAAATCAGTGAGTCTATACTAAGATATATCTGTTATTTATTTCTCATTTGAAGTTATACAATAATTAATTTTACTTTACTTACTCAATTTAAAGTAATACATGCTTCAATATACAGCACTTCCCCCAGAATTTACCAAAAGAAAGAATCAGATCTCAGAGGAGTCAAATAATTACTGAAGAAAGCACTCATTATAGTTTATGCTAAGAAATTCATAGTAAATTCTTTTGTCATGATAAGTATCAAAGTCTAACTTTGGAAAATCACGAGCATTCTACCAAAAAAAGAGGTAGGGGGGTGGTTTGTACAACAATCCTGGTCTGAGTTGCTGCAGAGAGCACAGTAGCTGTTTTTCTGGACACAGTATCCTTTTTCATACTTACCTAACAAAATCCTAACCCTGAATGAACCCAACCTTCTATCTTTTCTGAACCTGTTCCTGGTAGCTGAGTGTTGTCAGAGAAAAACAATTACAACTTGCCAAACTGGTACCAATATAAATTCAAGACTTCAAATACTACTTCTGTGAAGAACTCCTAAAGTTATATTCTACTGCCTATGTTCTGAGTTCGAAACCCATAGATGCAACAATGTACTCTGAATGTCCACTGGGTATATAACAGGCAACCCCAAAATCCTTATACAACCTACAAGGCATTATATAAATGGGCCTCTGCCTATCTCTCCAACATTGCCTGGTGTCCTTTGCCCTTTACTCAAAAAGGAACACATACTAGTCTTTTTTCAGCTTATCTAATACAACAGAGAAGAGGTTTACCTTCCAACTTTTGGATCTTTCCTTATGTTCTTCCCTTTGCCTGTGTGTTCACCAATTCTCATCCCCCCATCTAATACCTTCTATATATCCTTTTGTTTAAATACCACTTCCTTATGGAAGTATTCCTGCTAACCACATTTCTAGAGCAGGGTTGCTCAGTCTCAACACTACTGACATTCTGGTTCAGATGATTCTTTGGTGTGGAGGATTGTCCTGTGTACCCAGGCACCTACCCACTAGATGTCAGTTGTACTGTCCCCACAGATGTGACAACCAGAAATGTCTCCAGTAGTGTCAAATGCTGTCTGAGGGACAAAATCACTCCCAGGTGAGAATCACTGCTCTAGAGTAAATGTATACTTTCTTTTTAATAGCACTTACCACAATTATAACTTCATTATTGTTGTTAAGTATTTGTTTCAAGCCCATATCCCCTGCTAGACTGTAAGAATCGAAAGAGCAGTGATGCTATCTCCCTTTTGTATTGCTATTTCTTCAACACCTAGCATATAATAAGCACACAATAACTTAATGGAACAAATGAATTAATAAGCTAATGAATGGATAAAAAGAAATAAGAAAGTACACTAAAATATTCTACAGCGTTACTGGGATAGGTTAAGTGAGTCCTTGCTCAATCAATTGGTGGGACACGACAGGATACTGTCATCCTTTCCAATATTTTATTAATTTAAAGCTTCTCTCAAAGTGAAATATTATTCAAAAAGAAATACTGTAATTTCAACATAGATGCATGAGCATTCATTTATCTAATGAATTCTAATTAAGTGTCTAACTATGTGCCTGGCACTAGGCTAGGCACTGGGACTCCGAGTGTGAACAAAGCAGCCAGTCCCTGCCCCCATGGAGTTTACAGTCAACTATGGAGAAAGTTATTAACCAAAGAATCACGCATATGAATTGTGACAATATCATAATAATACATTATAGGAATAAAATGGGGCAAGGGTAATTTAATTATGGGATATGAGATAAATTGACTTCTTAGCTGAAGGATAATGGATTAGATTTGAAAATGGAAGAATGAACAGCCCATGAAGTGAGCATAAGCTCAATCCAAACGGCATCTAGTGTGGCTGGACTATAGTATTACAAGAGGGGAGAGGTGGCCAAGAGATGATGCAGATAGGGACAAAACGGAGGCCTTTGAGTCACAAAAGTTTTGAAGGGCAAAGGAAGTGAATAAACATTTTAAATACAATGGCAACATGTCAAGTTTAAAGAACATTATTCTGACCACACTGCAAAGAACAGATTAGAGAGGAAAGTAAAACTAGAAGTCAATGAAAGTACTAAAAGGTACTACAGCAATATGAGCAAGAAACGACTGTTCTTTTGGATAACAGAGACAGCAAGAAAGAGAGAATTGGTTAGATTCAAGATGCATTTTAGACATAAAGGTTTGGAGACTGATGTGAAGATGACAAATTTTGGGTATGAGTAATTAGGATAATGGGAGTGAAATATACTATGACAAGGAAAACTAAAGGAAGAAATGCTTACAATGTGTGTGATAGGTAAAGAAGTTAAAAAAAGTTAAATGTCGTCACTTCTGTATTTCCTGACTTTGGACTGCAATGTTCTTTCAGTGTCCCTGTATGATAGACAAGGTTAAGAAAATCTTAACCACTGCAACTCCAGCTTAGCAAGGCTTCTGCTTCTGGAAGGTTTCATAAGTGGCTTAAGTCAGCTGCTTTAGGGATTAACAGAGACAGACTTCTTGTTGATAAAGATTTCATTACTTGTGTTTTCCCCCTTTGTCTCTTCTCACTGTAATAGATAAAACATCAGTAGTTGATAGTAGGATGTGAGCTTAATGCAATGAGGGCCAAGAAATCCATCTGGTGTGACAGTGGTCTAAGCCAGGGAAACCTGGACAATGTATGTAAATTAAGTCCTTAAGAGAAAAAGTAATTTTATCTGATCGACACAGTCAAATACACCTTAGGTCCCCAGCGTCAAGGTTTCCTTCCACATAGGGATTTGAGTCGAAAAACCTTATGTGATGCTGAATGATTTTGCCTAAATGTCATATAAAACTATTTCCTCTAGAATTTTCCCTGTGTAAATATCTTCCAGGGAACTTATTTGAGTGGTACTGTAATCACAGTAGGTAAACCTATAAGGATTCGAGTTCTGGGAGTTTGGAAACAAAAACCCAAACTTCATTCCCAACATGTTTGTTGAGCATATGCCATTTTCAGTACCGAGCTAGGTATTAACAATGTAAAAAAAAAAAAAAAACAAAATTTACTCACTTTAAGGAACTCTCAACAAAATCAGATAAATGTATACTCCATTACAATACGAAGTACTGAATGCAATAACAGACTTATGCACAAGGTCCTACAGAAGCATTGTGGACCTAATACACACACTTGGAATGATGCTGCATGCTAAGAACGGAGGAATGCCAACTGAGCTGAGTCTCGAAGGATTTGTAGAGAAAATTATCTTGATGAGAAAGAAGATGATTCCAGGCAGAAGGAATAGCATATGCAAAGGCACTGTAAAAGGTAATAATTGCTACAGGGGTAATTAGGGGGATTCATAAAGATTTGGGGATATGAGCAAAGTCTTAAAATGGACAAAATTTCAAGAATAGTGAGGATAAGAGGACATTTTCCAAATGAAGGATACTTCACGAGCAAAGCCTTAATTACAGGAAAATAACCTACAATCAAGAATAATGGGGAATACCCTGGTTTAGATGCAACATAGAATAGTAGTTTTGGAAGAATTACAAGGGAGTCAGATTATAATAGAGGGTCTTCATAAAAAAGAAAAGAGGTTTTAGCTTCATTTTGTCAAACCAGAAGAGTAAAAGACATGTTCACTAGAACAAACAAATAACCAAAGGAGGAAAATAGAAAGCTCTTTCCACTATCCAGAGATAAGCACTATTAATATTTTTAGTATTATATATTCCAGATTTTACCTACCCAATTTTTTTTTTTAAAAAGTTATTCTGAATATACTGTTTTTAAACTTAATATAACAATCATTCTTCCTCTTGATACAATTTTTACTGATTATACCGTGTTCTTCTGTATAAAGGGCTCATACAACTAATATTTTACCATACATTTAGGCAATTTCCATTTCTTTGTTAAAAACAGCATTAGGACAAAACATCTGGCTCTTTTATGTTTTTTGCACACACAACAGTTTTTGTTCATCCTGTAACCCTATAGGAGTCTCACGCAACAGTTTTTGTTCATCCTGTATCCCTAGAGAAGTCTCATCCCTGCTGGCCTATATAAATGGTAGGAGCTCAATAAACAGAGACCACGCTGTTTCCTTTATGCACTAACTGGCATTTTATGTACTAAGTGGTCCCACAGTTATTAAAGTGTTATTGTTCAGGCTTCAGCTTGAAATACAGCTGGTGATTACTTATGTGACATTTGTTATTCTTAATTCCTGGAAGTCTTCCTTGGTTACCTACCTGCAGCTACAAACTCCTAAACACACTCATTTCACCGTGAATGACCAGTTCTCTGTAGAGGTGTAAAATGTCCCTGTACCGGGAGTATCTTTCAAATCATTTATTTAGTTTATGGATGCTTCACTGAGATTTTTGGATGGCTATCCTCCACATAAGATATTGTCCAGCCATGTTCTATGTTGATAATAGAACTTATTCATTCACCTATTTGGCTGTTATATAAAATCCAACATTCTGAGAGTACTCAGAACTTGCTCCTTTAGTCCACCTTCATGTTGAAGTAAAGGGTTGGGAGGACCTTGGGGGTGTTCTGTGCCTGTTTTCTGGTTATGGTCTTTAGCATTTTAAGAGAGTCAACTTGACAAGCAATTGACTTTCTGTTAAAGCATAAGGATCTGCTCTCTAATCAACTATTTAAAAAAAGAACAATAACTTGTATCTTTCAGAAGTATTTCATACCTTAACTTACTAACGGGTCATACTTATTATATGCAAATTTAGAACAATATTTAAAGAGTACTGTGTCAAAGAATAGTAGTCCATTTTTCTTACAGAAATGTATTTAAAATCAATGATTCCCCAAAAGCAGGCTATAAAGAGCCATGCTAAGCTGGCTGCATAGAATCATCACAGAAACAATTTTAAGACTTCAGATTCCTAGGTGGCACCACAAACAGAATTCTCAGCAATGTGGGGAGTAGAGGCTTAGGAACCAAAGTTAAACCTAAAAATTATCCAGGATAGAGCTATATCTGCACAACATACTTTTAGCCTTCTTCCCTAATGTATAGTTATTTTGGCTACCCTTTTTTTTTTACATATACATCTTTATTGGAGTATAATTGCTTTACAATGTTGTGTTAGTTTCTGCTGTACAACAAAGTGAATCAGCTATATGCATACATATATCCCCATATCCCCTCCCTCTTAAGCCTCCCTCCCAATCCCCCACCTCTAGGTGGTCACAAAGCACCGAGCTGATCTCCCTGTGCTATGCAGCAGCTTCCCACTAGCTATCTATTTCACACTGGCTATCCTTTTAAAATGGTTGCATTCCCATACACTGAGGATCACCCTTAGGAAACTCATTATTGCAATTTCCATAGGGAATGAAATCAAATCAGAAAATATTCAAGGGGCATCAACCATGTGTCATTTATTATGCTAGATTCTGGAGATTTAAATAAGAACATCGCCCGGTCCCTGTTTTAAAGGAACTTGAAAATATTGAGGATATTGTTCATTCTGCCAGGTCTTACTCTCAGGAACCAACTGTACTTTCCTGGAATATCAGCTTATTTTTGATTTGTAGACCATTTGTACCTCATTTTTTGGTTTCAGTTTCTTTCTTTTTGTTTTTAAAATCCGAGTATGTTATATATATTGTAAGGACTTCAAATAGTTTTTGAGTAAGATATGGGTAACACAAGCAAAACAGTAACAGGCAAAGCTCTCTCTCCTTCAGAATAATTTGTTTTATACATACAGCCTAGAGCCACGCTGCTTAACCACAGGTACACCTCAGAATTATCTGACCATCTTTTTAAAAATATATATTCTGGACTCTTCCTCCACTGATTCTGATCCCAGTAAATCTTAGGTGGTATGTCCTGTTTATACTCAGAAAAAGTCCCCCAGGTAATTCTGATGTATCGATATATACCGCGGTAAAGAACTGTTGGCTAAATCTCTAAACATAAGTGTTAAGGTAAGTTTTCTTTTGCAGTAGGCAGGTTAGGGAGGTAGTGTGAGATGGACTAAAGAATACTTTTCTATCATTTATTATTTAGTTTCAGTAAGACAATGAATCGTGTGGGAGAAGTGATGCCTATGGATTTCTTGGTCACCTGTTAGAGAAGAGGAACGAATACTCATTTAATTAATACTATATAAATTAATATTCTTATTTGGAATATCACCCTTAAGAAATTGGATTTTAATGGTTCTTAGGTTACAGCTTTACTGAAAAGATTTGCAGGGAGAGAAAAAAAAAATCACTCTGATGGATTTTATGAACAAGATTTCCTTGTATTACTTCCACTAGTCACTCATAATCCTAGTGCACACCTGAGAGATTTAAACACAGGTTCTCTTTGACAGCCTGAAAGTATTATACCAAATTAAACAAATTACTTTGAAAACTGTGAGGAGAAACAGGAAAAAGATGGCATAGGCATTAAAGTAAAATTTCTCTACTAATGATAGGATGTAAGTGATTCCAATGAACACTATAATACATTCCCTTATTCAATTGTGGTATGTTAAATTCCCCTGTAACAGAATATGGATTTCTTAATATGATATGTAAGATAATACAGTAATAGAAACCAATCTTTTAAACAATAATCTCACCCTCAAATTTATAGATTTAGAACATTCTATTTCTACTAACTCAAAATGCATATTTCTAGCAATTCTATACAGGACACAATGTTTTCTACTGAGGCAGTATTGTCACTGCTTTCTAAAAACCCAGTCTGGAAGATAATTATCATAACAATTACATATGAATTGACCTTTTCCATCTCTTTATTTTTTAGTTATTCTGGCTCCTTTCAGAAATACATCTGTATTTCTCTTCGAGTTTTTTTTTTTTTTTTTAAATACTAAAGAGGGACATGAACATATATGCCCAATACCTACTGCTGAATTTTTTAAAACTTACAAAACAGCATATAAAGTGTATAATAGGAAGTATTGATCAGGATAAAAAGGGTGTGGAGCATACACATGTGGCCTTTTCATAGCGAGGGAATATAAGATGACAAATGTAAATGATGGGGAAAAGCTGGCTAGTCCTGTCAGACAGTAATATTAGTGGGGAATATGTATTAGTCTGATTTAGTAAAAATAAAATGTGTTAAGTCTGTAAATTTAGATAGTCTCGTGAGAAACAGAAAAGATGGAAAAGAGACTGTACAGAATTAAATATTTTGATGTTACAAAATATAACTGAGCCAAGAATAATAGGGTTGGAGCTTAACCAATGACTGGAGCACTCACCTTCATCTGAGCGCTTAGGTGCCACTATCACGCCAATTATGCAGCCCTGTCCTCCCACTAATAAGGTAAGAAGAGCCACGTGCAACTGGAGCACTTAAAAGTTAAGCAAAGAATAACAGAGTAGTTCCATCTTGGGGCAAGTTCTAGGGAGTAATTTGGAAAGGATATGTACAGAAGACAAGGGATGAAATCACAAAGAGATGGAACTGACTCAAAAATGAAAGGAACTATAACATAGTTACTACACTGTGATTTGAACTCAGAAACCTCTTGATATCTACTGAGCTATTTTACTTCCTACTAATATGGACAAAGTTACTATAATGAAACTGCACTGTTATGAAACTATAGAGTTTCACCTGTTCTACACAGTGGCCCTTGATGTACAGGAAGAAAAGTACAGTCCTCATCTGGTAGAGCTCACCAGAGACTACAATGGTGGTATTCAGATATACTGTACTGCATTTCTGTATCAATATGTTGGTATCTTTGTTGGTATAATACCATTATCTTGGTCTTTTAAAAATTCTGAATCAATGTCACTTAAAATCAAGATCAAGGACTCAACTATTCAACTCATATGAGAACAAGTTCCAAGTTTGGAAAGATCTGTGCATGCCTACATCAGTCACCATACCATATTGTGGTACTATAAATCTCTCATTGAAAGAATAATTCCTTCTAAAGTTCAGATGATAATGCTGAAACCTACCTAGGTAAAGCTGCATGGGAATCTGTCTATAAAAGATGAAATTAAACAAACACCTAAAATGCTTTCTTAAAAAATAAAAACAAAACACACAGATCTTACAAAAAAAAGGGTGATTCAAAATGATCCACTCAGAGTTAATTAAAAAAAAAAAAAAAGAGACAGAAAGAGACAAATGGGGTTAAGGAAAATATGTTTAATTTATCTCTTCTCATTTCCCCAACCACTAAACAGAAATAGCACCTTTCCTACAGTATAAAATGTTATCCTAAAATATTTTGACAACTTAGTGATGAAATTAATCTTAAAAAAAATCATTAGACATTGTATTTTCAGCTTTGCTAGAACATATTTTTGTACAGTGTTCTTGATATTTTATTGATTTCATCACCTAATAATTGTAGAATGTTTAATATTTATATTTTTATACACTTATCTTCTCATTTGTTTTACAGATCTATATAGATTTTTGCTTGGAATATATTAAATATTTAGTTCCTGCTAATTTTGTTTTTAACTTTAAGAATTCTGAAAAAAAATCAAATAAATACCCTACATGAATTAATACTATTTACCAGTAGTGTTATTTTGCTCAAATATGAAATTATTAGAGTTCATTCCTTTGATAGCTTTAGCGAATTGGCTTGGGTTACCTGCGGTTTCACAGTTTTTCTAAGTATCTTGCCAAGAAAAGTCAATCAAAGTAGGCAGAATAGGTAGAGGGAGAGTTAGCAGAATCATCTCATTTAACTTGAAAACAATATATATGTACATACAGTGTTATCTGGCAAAGGGGTAAGCTAAATTGTTACCTTTTATTATCTCTGAGTGATGGAATTTCAGATGATTTTTACTGGAGTCTTCATATTTTAGGATAACTAAAGTTTTATGTTGTTTTTGCTTTTTCAATGAGCATATCTTATTTTTATAATAAAATATCAATAAATATGATATTGATAATAAAATGCAATAAAAGCGGACTAACCTGTTGTCACAGAAGACTCTGACTCTCTCAATTTCTGAGATGCTAAAAGTTTTTCCTGCAAAGCTTTCTGGGCAAGCTGTGCATCCCATTCTTCTAGTTCTTTCTCAAATCGCTGGTTGTCTTCCTCAACAAAATCTCTTAAGTCTGGTGGTAGTGTTTCTATTCCAACAAGGGCCTGCCCAGTTTCTTTATTAAACTCCTCTGCAAATCATATTTCAAAAACTATTATAAAATTAAGGATTAAAGAAAAAATGCAAAGCTCAAAATAGAAGGTGTTTCAAATGTATTTAAAGTACAAATTATTACCACTTGGCGAATCAATATTACCTATATATTAAAAGAAAACTCAAACAAATGCTCAGAAAAACAATGATGCAAACATTTGATAATCCATTATAGGTAATGTTCTCAGCTTTTACTTTTAGGCTGAAGAGTAAAAAAATGGAACAAGACATAAGGCCAAAATTGTTTGCTACTTTTCAAACACTGACATAGTTCTACTTTTTCTATTATAAAATACCAGACGTTTGATTATTCATGAAGTAAAACTTACCACAAAATGAGAAGAAATAACTCATAACCTCGAAAGCTCAAAAAAGAACTAAAATTCTTTTTCATCTGAAGCAGTTAAGTATAGCAATATACTTATATGCAATTTGAAAACTAATCAATCACTATAGCAAGATTTCTTTAAACATCACATAAGTAGTACTTAAAAGGGTTACTCAACCTCTACCACACACACACAAAATAAATTTTAGCTTTCGGTCATAAATGAACTGCCTAACTAGTTTTGCTAAATGGTTAAATACAAAAGGAAAGTTTATTTTTATCAGTCTCAACAAACCTTTATTAAGTGCTTTTTATATGCAAAGCCTATATTAGAATATGAGAAATAAAAAGATTAAGACATAGTATGAAATGGTCCCTGGCTTTGAGCAGATCAGAGTGAAGTGGGAAAGACAAGTCAACATACAATTCCAACACATAATAAGTGCCCAATAGAGGTATGCTATGAGAACACAAGGAGGGATACTTTGTGGCAGGTCAAGGAAAACTTGGCAGAGCAGATGACATCTGAATTGAATCTGGAGCGATGAGAAGGAATTAGGCAAAAGAAGAAAGAAATAAGATCATTACTGGCAAAAAATAAAAATAAAAAACATAAGAACATATAGATATAAATGTGTGAAATGATTTGGTGTGAGCCAAAGAAGTTCAAATATCAGTAAAGTACATAAAGTTTGAAATGGACAATGGTTATAAATGAAGCTGGAGAGACAATTAGAGGCCAGAAGATGGAGGCTTTATATGTTAGGTTAAGGAGCTTGAATATGAGTCAATGTGTGACATAGTCATTAAAGGGATTTTAACAAGGAGAAAAAAGTCCGATTTATATTTTATAATAGTTACTAAATAGTTAACTTTGAATACAAAATATATTCCAGTTTTCAGCCCTGGTCACATTACTTTTCAATTCCAGTTTTCTCACCTACAATAACCCAACAGCATTTTCTAATCATATTCATCACACTCTTTAATAAACCACACTTAATTAATCACACCAGAGACCCGAGTCACATAAAAGGGTCACTTATTTAAAAATACATACCACCCTACATATTTCATATTCTTACCTTGCATTAAGAATTGTGGCTTATCATTTATGTACATTAAACAGTATGCACTGGCATTTCTATAACCACCAAAAGAGTCCCTCACTAGCTCTTCCCATGATGATTTTGTTACAGCAATATCATTGTACTTCATCCACCTGTTTTCACGATGATCAAAAATGTATGCCCAGTAGTGCCCGGCATTAGCTTGGCCTTCATGAACTAAAACAGCATGTAAGCGATAAGGAACCTAAATATGAAAAAGAAGAGTTAAACTGTAGTTATGCAGTCTATTACACCACATCCCATGAAACCCACAAACCATCTGACTGGGGGATCCCATAGGAGCATATGTTTTTTAACAAGAGTAAATTGGCTGGGATTAAAGTTTTGAAAAAATTAAACTATGAAATAAAAGAAGGCAGGGGGCAGAGAGGATAAGCAAACTAAAGACATGTAAAACAGACAGGTATGTAAATAAGATGATTTTCAAAACTCTGGAAATATATTTGTCGATCTATATAAGTTATTTCTTTCGAATAAAGAACTTACGATGAACACTTTTATATATAGCACATGATTTGTTTATATCTTCACAGTTATAAATTGATGGATGAGTTCAGCACAATGGCTTATATAACAAGCCATTATATGAGCCTAAGAAGTTAAAATGTAACTGAGCCTTTTACCCTCTCCCATAATCTTTTATTTATTTATTTGTTTGTTTGTTTGTTTATTTATTTTTGGCTGTGCGGGGTCTTTGTTGCTGCTCGCGGGCTTTCTCTAGTTGCGGTGAGTGGGGGGCTACTCTTCATGGCGGTGCGCGGGCTTCTCATTGCGGTGGCTTCTCTTGTTGCAGAGCATGGGCTCTAGGCGCGCGGGCTTCAGTAGTTGTGGCCCACGGGCTCTAGAGCGCAGGCTCAGTAGTTCTGGCTCACGGGCTTAGTTGCTCCGCAGCATGTACGATCTTCCCGGCCCAGGGCTTCAACCCGTGTCCCCTGCATTGGCAGGCGGATTCTTAACCACTGCACCACCAGGGAAGCCCCACTCTCATAATCTTAATATCGTTAAACAACCATATAATTTTCCCATAGAAGTTTTTTAAAATGCTAAGGCCTTTTGGGAATTTTTGATAAATTTTATTATAAAAGAATAAAAAGGTAGGCAATAAATACAGTATGAGAATACAACTGAATGAGGAAAATATTAATATAAAAATCTTAAAGTTCAACAATTTTATAACAAGAAGTATGAGAATTATGATAAATAACATAGATAAATTAAAATATGCAAATAATTTTGATAATGCTTACTAGCTCAAAATTCAACTTACTTGGATCATAGATTTGTCAGAGTACATTAGTTCAATTGTGCGATGGATTCTAGATATGCTTTCCTGCAAATCTAAGGATAGAAGATGCCATTTAATGATTAACATCAAGTATGTTTCTCCTGAGACTTATAAGGTAGGGAATAAAGGTTTTCCTACCAATATGTTAGAGGAATAAGAAAAAGTTTCTAAAACTGTTCTAAAACTTACTATTCAGAATTTGTATAAAATGAAATTTAGTTCTTAATAAAAGATATAGCACAAATGAAAAATGAAAAACAAAACAAATACGGTTTATTTAAAAAATGTGCAGAGCCAATAAAACTGAACTTTGTTCAAATTTATAAAGGAAGTTTCCAATGAAAATTAAAGCTACCCCCCCCTACATATTTCTATGAAACAGGAAAAACTTTATTTTTTTCCTGTAGTTTATTCTTTTATTGCCCTAAATCAATAACAAAGTTCTTTATCTTGATGAAGTTCCCCCTGTGTTAAAATATATAAGTTTGGAGCCAGAGGAAATTAGGGCACATAAGTGGAAAAGGGGAGCTATAACCTATACGAAAACCTTTAGAGTGAAATAAAATAACTTCACCACACATCACACACACACATACATATATGTATATGTATAGAAGTAACTGAATAAAAATCCACTATAATCACCAATGGAAATAAAGTTATGAGACTCCCATTACTCATTATTTCTACTTCCAGTAGAAATCTATCCTACAAAATTATTTAGAGGCAGGGATGTTTCACAGTTATATTGCCTCTAATTGTTTTTTAAAAAGGGGACACAACCTAAATATTTGTCAATAGGGAAATGGTTAAATTATAGTATAACCACACTATGCTATGAAGCTGTTAAAAAGAATCAGGAAAAAAACACCAAAGACTACAAAAGAAAATTAGGAACTTTAGACTAGGTAAAGGCCTTTTACAGCTTGTTAGAAAATCCAGTAACCATAAATGAAAAGACTCCCCAAATTTAAGAAAACCTATTATTATAGAAACAAAACAAAAACCAACACAAAGAAAATCAAATGACAAAATGGAAAAATATTATCTGCAGCATACACTACAGGCAACAGGTTAATACCCATAACATTAAAGTTTCTATTAAGCAATAAGAGAAGGACAAATAGTTCAATATAAAAAATGGGCAAAGGTCACAAATTTATAGAAAAATAGAATTTCACTCATAATTAATGAAATGCAAATCAAGACACTGAAATACCATTTTCATTTCAACTATCAGACTACCACAAATTAAAAAGTGCCCAGAGCTAGGGAGAACACTGGGAAACAGGTTCTCTCACACAAAATTATTGGGAATTTAAACTGCCTCATTGTTTTGGGAGGGAAATTTTTAAATAGTCAAAATTTTAAGTATATACACTTCGGATCAGAAATGGCATTTTTAATATATTCAACTCAAAAAGTATGTTAATATGTATGCAGAAGGCCAGCTTTGTTGGTAGTTAGTAACAACATAGAAATTGAATAAATTATATCATATTCATATATTGGAATACTTTGTAATAGTTTAAAAAATAATGCTAACAGCAAATATCATCAGGGATAAAAGAGAGAAAACAAATATTCCAAGGAAAATCTTTAATACTTGATGCATAATATTATAGGTTCAAAACCTTATGACATGTCTCTCAAGTTCCTCTAACTTAAAATGGCCAGAAGTGGACTCATCATATTCCTACTTCCTCCCCCAAGGTGGGGGCCTGCTCCCCACCAGTTTGCTCACTTCCAAAGTGCATTCCATCTATGTAGTTATACATATCACTATGAGCAACTAAGGGAATCATCCCTGATCCCCCTCTCTCTCTCTCTTCCCTCTTGTCAATGACCCACATCAAAGAATATACCAAATTCATTTCTTTCCTCCCTCAGTGCTACTACCTTGGTGTCAGAAGTTCTTAGCTTTCAGCCTTCTGAATGTAATCTTATGAAAACAAACACAATCTGCCAAGTCCAGCAGAAAATTATCCAACACCTAGCACAGTATTCAGGAAAAACTATGTGCTTAATTAATGTTTATAATGATTTCAAATACAAAAAATTTCCTTAGATATGAAAAATACTAAGGAAAATCTTTAGTTACTAATGCTGTTAGTTGCCACCACACCCTATTTACTCCCTATTAAATTAGGACTGCTCTTTATTTCCATATTGTCTATAAAGCATCTAGTTGGGCATTTAAAATCTAACAAGTGATATTGTTTAGTACAAGTCCAACATTTTGGTATAAAAAGAGTAACTCCTAGATTTTTTTTCACAGATCAATAAAATTAGGATAAAATTAGGAAGCAATAATAGGTTATTATATTTTGACATGCAAGAAAAATTATGATAAAACTACCATAAAATATTAATATCACTTCATTTTAAGAAAAATATTTTAACAGCAGTAAAGTAGGCAGGAGATAATTTCAGAATAAAGGAGAGTTCCTTCCAAGCATGGACAGATGGCAACTTAACACTAACACACACACACACCCCACAGAGCACTGTCCTTACTTGTATTTTACTACATGCCAGTTAAAACTCGTTATAGACTGGCACTGAGCTAATAGATCATATTTGGAAACCTACTAGAGCAGAATGAATATTAAAATTCACATTTCTAATTCTTCAACCTAAAGAAAACATTGTATCACTTGAATTCACTGCACAAACATCAACGGAGGTACGTAACTGATTAAGTACAAAATCTGATGCTGTATGATGTTTCACCAATGGAGTACCTGTGAATACCAGTTTGATATAAATTTAGAGCACTAAACCAGAAAATCAGACCATCTGTTAGGTCATTAATTAGCTAAGTAATCCAGGGAAAATCTTTTGGTTTCTCTAAACCTGATATTAAGATCATAAAAAAGGAAGCCAAACTAGTTTATCTTATAGAAAACACTTTGTAGGGGGAAAAAAACCTTTATTAATATTTACATATGAAACCCATAATCCACAGGTGACTTCCCTTCTCAATTCTAACATTAATCATGTCCATCTGAGGTAGAGTAGCTCTGCTATGAGAAGCTTCTTACCTCTGGTGTCATTTTCTATTTCTGTCCTCCAGCGATGTAAACAGCTTTCTAGCACAGAGAGTTCCTCTTCTGTTATGTGCCTTGGTGCTGGATGCATGGGCAAATCTGGAGGTATCCGAGACTGAGTGAATGGTTTGTGTATTACTGATCTCGATGAAATGGCAGCTATTGATGCGGGTGATGTGCTTGGCAGTTCTGAAGAAGGAGCTCCCTGCTGGTCTGTTGTGCTGTATTTTTAAAGCACAGAATATTCATTATTAAACTTTTCAAGTTGAAGCTCTGGACAATGATTATGTGCCAAACAAATAGCATTAAATTGGCTTATAATTTCAAAAGGAAAAAGTTTTCTTAAAAAAAACCCCCAGAAATACATGGATTAATCTAATAACCTAATGAGATTCTTAATATATGGAACTACATTATTATAAGGATAAAATTGGGGCTTTATAGTAGAAATGGCTTAATCATATTTATTTATACAAATCTTACATATACCAGAATTATAAAACCTTCCCTTGCTAATACTTAGCAGCTCACATTACAGAAAATTTTCTAATTTATCAGTAGTATTTTCATGGATGAAAGGTTGATACATATAACATACAACCTAAAGTATAATTCTGAATGGAAAAAAAGTATGATGAAAACTTCAATCCACAACCATAAAATCCATTGAAACAATGAAATAAGAAAGCCCCCAGAAGCATACAACCTTCTAAGTGAATGTCATCTTTTTAGAGTTCACTAAAATAAATCATAACATGCATTTTATAAAACCGTCTTTAAAGGCATCAATTATATTATTACGTAATACAGTAACACAGCTGTCTCTTCTATCAAGAAAACTTTTTACCTTGGTAATGTCTGTGATGGTACAGAACCACTAGATGGGGAACTAGCATCAATATCATCAACAGGAGAAGTGCAAACAGGTTTACTTGAGGCAAATTCCAACGCATACTGCAGAACATCCACCAAGGGGAATCGTTTGGGACCCGAACCATAGCTTAAATACCTGTTAACCATAAAATGTATGAATGCTTTCATTTGTGTATAAAGCACATTTGTTTTTTTTCCAATAATTGTTATAAAACATAATAAAAACATTTCAATAAATATTCCTCAACAATGAAATTAATTTTGCTTTCAAATGAAGATGGTAAAACTAAATATACACTCAAGAAATAAATTAAATGTTCTCCAAAGGAACGCAAAACCAAAGCTGATTAAGACTGAATGTGTGTATATACTGTTATAAATTTTACATGCTGCTCTAAGTTGTAACCCAATAGTAAAACGAAAACTGACATTTCCATCTCCTGAGACTTTTATTTTTAGATCTGTTATCTGGTCTCAAGATGGTGACAAATATTATCCTCCCACCGTTTACGTCTGATTATTTTTCAATATGATTACTGATACCTTTTAAGAATTAAAACTATTGAAAAATAACATTATTTTGTACAAAAAGTTGTAGGCTATTAACTTTCAAATTAATACTAAAACAAGGGAATACAGATTAGATCAGAGGTTGCAAACTGGGATCTTTCAGACCACATTTCAGCCTGTAGACTTTTGTCTGAACTACAGAATATTTCATACTCTAGATTCTGGCTTCTTCTGGAAACAATGCGAAGCTATAGACAACAGGAAGATGATGGTCACGCGTGGCACCGCCTACTAGTGCCGACAGCAGCCACCCTCTCCCCACAGGGATGTGCTCTCTGACTCCCTCTGCCCACCAGCTTACGCTTGACTTGCTTCCCCCCTTCTTTATAAAGCCTCCATGAGCCTCTCGTAGGCATCTGAGCTTTTATCTTCTGTGTTAAGGAGAAAAACTCAGTTACCGTTCGTTTTAAGGGAAATCTCAAGAGTAATATTTAGTCTCATACAAGAAGAAATCTCAATCATAGATTAGTTTAACTTTACATCCATTTTTAGTACCATGCGTATTACCTCTTGATGGTAGGAATATTTAATTTTAAACAATAAAATCATCTTCTAATGCCAACTATGAATTATTTTAGTCTCTAACAAAACTCAAGCCTAAACTATTCAAGCAAAATATCAATCCAGGATGATTATTTACTCCTAGAATCACAAATCATTCAAAACAAATTTTAAATTAAAGCTCTAGATAGTCACTAAAAATATGACTTCCTATAGTTAGCTCATAATTTCACAAAAGTTTCAATACCTTTCAAGTCTCTGTTGCAATACTGTGAGGTAATCTTTTAGTCTCTTGATCTCTTCCCTCTTAATTCTTGTTATTTCTCTGTTTCTGTGCATGTATCTATCAGGGAAAAGAGATACAGCAATTATTAGTATTTTCAAATATAGAAGTAGACACAATATTAAGTCTAGCCATCACCACAGAAGATCAACTCATCCAAAATTTTATAATAAAACATCATACAGACAATACAAATTAGTATTTTTCCTTATAACATTATTCCCAGTAACTATACTTTTCTAAATAAAAAGAGAACTCCATTTTCCTTGACAAATAGTATTAGATACATTATGCAAAAAGTAAAAATTATTTTAAGGAAATTAAGCAAAAATTTTCTCTAAGCACAATAATTCTTCACTGGATACTGAACTGTTTCAAAACTAAGTCATGCTGTATACCAAACCATACCTGTCCAGATATAAAACTTGAGGAAATTCCAATTTGTTGTGAATTTTTTCTGGTCTTCCCAATGCCTGATTAAATTCAAATCTTGACAATTCAAACGTTAACACAGGTGGTAGTTCGGTAAACCAATGCTGAAAGAAAGCAATAACAAAACCCCTTAATATCACCTTTCTGTTTTCTCCATTGCAATTTTAGGCACAGGATGTTGGTTAGCAGTGGCATTTTTATATGCATCATCATAATGCTAACATCACAAATAATTGATTGGGTATGCAATTTAGTTAAAACTGAACTTCCTCCTAAAAGTTTTTCACACCTTTTGAAAATTCCAATGGGGTAACACACAACCAGGAAAGAGAAAAATCTTCTAATGACTCTCCTTCTTCAATGATTAATTCTTTACATTAGAATTTCTAACCCAAAGAGAAAGACACTGAATAAAAGTATGGCTTAGTATCTCAAGTTTTCTTGCTTCTTCAATATTATGTCACAATTACTACCTGGAATGGCACATATACTTAATACAATCAACCACGCTGTCAAAAACCTGTGACAAAGTAACATGTAAGAGGTAGTACACTAAAGAAAAAAAATATTTTATAGCATAAATGATCACAATTCTCATGCTAAAACTAGAAACTGATACTTTCCTGTTTTAAATTTCATGTTCCCACTGTAATTTTGACAAATTTGAGAAAAAGATCTATCATTAGCAAACAGAGTTTATACTGATGATAACTACATTTAATATTTTTAAAAATGACTAGTGCTTAA
The DNA here is from genome assembly GCF_965194825.1 of Balaenoptera physalus. Classification (NCBI taxonomy): domain Eukaryota; kingdom Metazoa; phylum Chordata; class Mammalia; order Artiodactyla; family Balaenopteridae; genus Balaenoptera; species Balaenoptera physalus. The sequence goes on along the minus strand of NC_138891.1, from coordinate 118,425,655 downwards.
AGAATTGAATGCCTCACTGCTATGAGGCAACTCCTCCACACACTTTGGCAACTGTTCAGTTAAGCGTGAAATGCAACAAAACTTCAAAATTATTTCAATAAACAGATTCAAGCTTTACATAAACCTTATTTATTTAAAGAGAAAGAAAAAGGAACAAACTTGTGAATTAACAAATACAGAAGTATAAAATAATGTAACAAGTATTTCTAAAGTGCTTATTTTAAGCCGTGCAATGTACTTCTGTAAAAAGAAACTGTTGTATACTATATCGTGTATGGTATTTTTAAGTGCCACAAAAATGTCAACACATAAATGTCAATAAGCTAAGAGTATGCTAATTTAAATTCAAACGTTCAAGAAAAAGAAAAGCAGAAATGTGGCACATGTGGCAAACTGAATATGATCTTGAAAGTTGCTACTTTTCTGTAAATAAAATCAATAAAAATAAATGGTTATTAAAAACTATTTCTCCCTCCAAAAATGCTAATGATTACCTGAATTGAGATTTCCTGAGTTGGATTTGGTTTACCTTTTACTAAAAGTTGAAGTTTAAGGAATTTGCTTTATGGATATTACCTGAAACTGACTAGAGAAAGTAATAGAAGATCTAATATTAGAAACATCTCTTAAGTTTTAAAATTTCTTGAGCAAAGTTTGCTTATTTGCTTTGTTCTCCCACGGCATTGGAAAGAATTTTTTTTAGTTAGCTTTAATCCATACCTAAAATTACTATTAAGAATTAAAATATACCCCACACATATCACAAGGAAAACGTCTGATGCCTTAGGATGATATTCTCTATTCCATTTTATAATACCCAAACAAGTAGATTTCAAGTACTATTACCTTCATTTTTTCTTGCAATGCTTTAAATGTTACTATTTAAAAATAAATCTAAGTATTAACTTTAAATAGTTAACATACTTTAATTCATGGGAACCTACAATGGCCAACAGAAATGAAATGACCCAAATTGGCGGTATGCTTCTCTGTAAGCCATGAATAGTCCAGGAAATAGGTTCCATATCTTATGAAAGAATGTTCATAATATATTATGTAATATGTCTCTGTGTGGATCTGTTTCCTCCAACAGCAGTGACAGTTTATTCCTACTACAGGAGTGGAAGGATTTCACTTTTTCATTATAATGCTGATCAGGACAAGAGATAGCCAGACCATTCCCTAAATTCATTTACAAAAGTACTATGGGTATGTCTAGCTCTGTGATTTTTAGATCATAAGTACAGCAGGACATAAGTAGAATTTCAAATAATATAAAACAATGAGACTGTTTTCTTTCAAAATATTTTTCCATTCAGTGAAACTCTATACTTTATCCCTAATCTAACCGGTATGCCATGCTATGAGACACAGGTCATTAAAGGTAAAAATGATGCTTACATTCGCCATATCTCAAAACACATATCATTATATTACTATTATTATTACTACATTAAAAAATGAACTGACGGGGTAATAGATTTCTGCAGTTATTGAAAAAAGAACTTAGATAATCAGCAATGGCAACAGCAGTACTCCTGAATTTACTGTAAATATAAATCTGACCTGTTAAAATATTTTCTAGAGAGAATGTGGCCATTTTTATGAGTTAATAGCTGATTTTTCTATTAATATGTTTTAACTACCTTGCTTTTGGAAGATTACATGAATATGGGGGGGGGAGGAACAAGAAAAAACAGACCTATCATTGCAAACTCCCCACAGAACACCAAACAAAGCTAGGATATAAACTAAGCACGAGAAGAGAAAACTCGCAATTCCAATTCAAAAATTAGTTTCAGTCATTTAATTGCCTTCACTCCTTTGCCCTATATATTTCCTATATAATATCTCCATATATCTAATATAGTATATGTAGGTATTATTTCTATAACCTAGTTTTTAAGTTAAAGCTCTGTAAAATTTCTCTCAGCACTTTGATTACAACTTGGTACAACTTTGTGAAGGGAAATTTGGCAGTACTTACATTTTTAAATGAGTATGCCCTGTGACCTAAAGATTCCACTCCTAACTATCCTTCATTCCTAAGTGCTCAAGGGTATTTACAGGAAGACATTCTTTGAAATAATTCTTTGTGCAACTACTATCTCACAGAAGAATTACAACAATTTAATTTTATAAATACGGGCTACACTGATACTATGCAGGTTCTAAATAGAATGATGTAAAGCTATATAATGACATGGAAGGATGCTCACAGTATACTGGTAAGTAAAAAAATGCAAGTCTCAGGACAGTATGAACAGACAAATACAATATTTGTATGTTCATAGCAATCGTCTAAAAGGATGTACATCATATTATTAGTAGTGAATACCCACACCAGAAGTGAGGTATTTACTCTTTGAAATTCTTTCTCTCCAATAGGCAATCAAAAAATAGCTCCAGGTTTCCTGGAGAGTATAACTCATCTACAAATGGCATACCATTTAATTAAAATTTAAAATTTATGATTTAGAAAAATATTTTGTAAGTAATTATCTTACATATAATCATTTTTAATTTATTCAGTTGCCTCTTGGTACATCATTACAGAAATGTAAACTCTTACAGCCCACTGGATGTTTTAACATAAGCAATTCTGGAGACTAGAGATCTTCCTATATTAGTTGGCCACAGCTATTTCAGCAAAAAAAAAAAAAAAAAAGATGTTTTCTGTATCAAAGTAAAATCAATAATTTTTATTAAATAATAGTGTAAGAGATAAAAGGTATTAACATCGGGGATTATGCCAGTTTAGAAACAAGCCTAAAATGCTACTCATTGGTCTTTATAGAGAAACAAAATAGCTTTTCTGAAGGATATAATGAAATAAGACTATAATTTAAGGGTGTTACTAAAAACTTTTAAGATATTCTGCTCTAGTCGGTGACAGTCACTTAAACCAGGCTGAATTATTATTGAAACTACTGTGTTCAGCAAATCTAGGCAACTGGTACTAGGAATCACAGGTAATCAAATTTGCTATTATTGAGACTGCTTAGAAACTGAATTCAGAGATGACAACAAACCATTGTGTATCTTAGGTTAGATGGGAAAACCTAGGCAGAAAATATATATAGTAGTATAGGGCATTCACAGTATGAAGCCAAAGACAGAGGACAAACTAGATTTTCTAAAAAATAAATAATGGCAATCAGAGTCAACGTAAGAAAAACATTTTTAAAAGCTAGGAATATGTGAGAAAGATTATTTACCAATTATTAAATTATTTAACAATAAACCATAGTGTGTTTCATTTATAAGCTACTTTGACAATGTGAGGAAAATGCCATCCCTTTTTTCCCTGCCCAAACCCATCATTCTTTTATTTAATAGGAAACAGATCGCACTTTATGGGGCTCTGCTCACTTGTTCCATTTTGGGATCCTTGGAAAGTCCCAATCTTTACAGATTTGTTTCCCAATCAATAAAATAAATAAGCTTAATTTAAGTATTCTTAATTAAAGGTCTATATCAGAGTCTTCTGTGGAGCTCTGGTGGCCATATACCATATCCCTACCCTAGATTCTGATTTGATAGCTTTGAAGTGAGGTCTAGGTATCTGTTGAGAATCACTGAAATAGATGCTCTGTGATGTAGAGAGAAAAACTATTTCAAATATTTTCTCTCTCTCACAAAAACAGCCAAAAAATAGTAAATATTATTTATTTCCTTTTTTGTTTGAGTATGTGAGGGAAGAAGAGGAAATGAGGATGGCGTTAGAATTACATCTTTTTAAAAAAGCATACAACTCAAATAAAAGCAATTTATTCTGAAAAATACAAGAACCTAGTCCCTTTTTAGATAAACAGAGATGCCATCACTTAATATTTATTAAGTACCATTCAGAATAAATACCTTGGAAACATTTTTAATATGACTGAGACATTTCATTCAGTCAGTCAATATGTATTACGTAATTTTATCTGCAGTCACCACACTGTCCTAGGGATACAGTAGTGAATGGCACAGATGAAGACCCCCACCCTCATGCATGGAGTTTACATCTAGACAGCTATCAGCAATTGCTTAATGATGGCTGATTTTGGCACACATAATCTATCCTTTACTTTATTATTCTAGAAGAATATATGGATGGAAGGATATACAGATGGAGCTAGAGAGATGAATTGAGAGATGGAGATAGGTTATTAGACAGAGACCAGTGGAGACAGATAAATAGTTTTGTAATATATTTTTTAAATTCTTTCTTTCTTAAGAAAGCAAGTTTTTTCATCTGCCCTTCAGGCAATCACACAGTAATTTTACAAGAAAAGGAGTGTGGTGTCGCCTACTTGGGTGTGGACATATTCCAACAATATTTAATGTAAGTAACATATGTCTATATGAAATTCCACTCTAACATCAGTGTTTTTCTTCCTTACTTCCAGGACTAGCAATGCTGTAATGGCTGGTACCATGACTGAAAAGTCTTAAAAGACTGAACAGTGTCCTAAAGGAGGATTTTAACATCAAATTTTGAGAAAAAATTTTAAATGAAAATTTAACTTAGATTATAGACTATATTGACTCTGCAGGTTTCCCAAATATGTATAAATTATCATAATTAAATCCAAATACATTTTCTGAGTATTCTCTCAATTATTAGTAGCTATATTCTTAGAGCCTTAAATTGCACTTCACAACATTTTAAGAAAGACCTGAAGGGAAGGGGAATAAAGATGCTAAACTCACCTCTTGGCCGGACTTTCCTGAATTTTCTGAATGTAAAGACTCAATTTCTCCTTCAATCATGGCAGCTTCTAGGCACTCATGTAGATCTTTGAATCCATTGACCTGAAGTGGGTACTGACCAAACATTTCAGTATTTTCAAATTTTTTACCTATAAGAGGGGGGAAATTAATATTCCTCAATATGGCCTTTTAGCTACTAAAAGTAAATAGATGTATATAGTAATTATCTCCTGAACCTGAAAACTATAACTGTTTATGCTCCAGACAGTAGTAGTTGGTATAATTTTCCTATTGGTTTGTACATGTACATATGTATATTCACATCCAGCTATGCTATAGATATTACACACCCCTATGTGTGTATGTATGTAATTATATACATGCATATGTAAGTACATATTATGTATATATGTATATAAACATACATATTTATATATATATGTTTATTCTTTGAAAAAGTACCTTCTAAGGGTAAGAGAGTGTGCTAACACTGAGAATATATATAGCAGTGCACAAAAGAGGTATGGTCTCTGAGCTGAGGAAACTCCTATCCTCTTCTGGAAAAAGACATTATACACATTAATTGTACATATAATTATGAACAAACAATTGTTTATTATTACAGATGTTATAAAAGGGGTGGTGAGACAGAGTGCTGTGAGAAGGTATAAAAATGGGGAACAAACTTAGTCTTTAGGGCTGGAGGGTGAAGCAGGGAAAACTTCCATAGCAAAATGACATTTATGCTGAGACTGTAAAGGTGAATGGGAGTTGGCCAGGCCAGAACGTCGGGGAGCCAGAGTATTCTTGGCCAAGCAACAGCACACGCAAAGACTTTCAGGCTGCAAAGAACTTGGCATGTTTTAACGAATTAAGGGAAGGAAAGTATAGCTTAAGGGAGCAAGACGGTGATGACAATGAAGAGTTAGGTGAGGGATCAAAATCAAATTCTTAACAAAGTCTAGTAGCCCTTGTTAAGAATTTTTTTCCAGTATATTCTGAATATAATGGAAAGTCACTGAATAATTAAATCTAGGAATAAGAGGCTCAGATTTATATCTCTGAAACATCCTTACGGTTTCTGTGTTAAGTAAGTGATAGACTGTTAGGAGACTATTATAGAATGTATCTAAAAATAAAGGTAGCATTGAATAGGGTGTTAGTAAAAGTGTATAAAAACAGATGAAATGACATACACACATTTATAAATATATACAAAAGGGAGCACCGACAGGACTTGATTGAATGGCTCATAGGCAGGATGGGGAATAGAAGAGACAGGAAGCTATCAAGAATGATACTCGGATTTTTAGCATGAACAACTGAATTGATTTTTATGTACTGAAAGGGGCACCAGTGAAGGAAGAGTAGAGGATTTTTTTTTTACTTTTGTTTTAAGGCAGCAGGGAAAATCATTGGTTTAGAATGGCCCATAAGATTTCAAGTTGAAAAGAGCTGGACATAAATAAGTCTGTAACTAAGACTGGTGTGAAGCTATAAATTGGAGAATTGCTAGCTTATTGGTAGCAGGAAATCAAGGAAGTGAATGAGACTGCCCAAGGAATTATCTGACAGAAAGAGGAAGAGGACCTAAGCTGATTCCCAAGGATCTCCTACCTTTAGATACAGGAAGAACTATAAATATAACTCATAAGAAGTACACACAGAGGCATGAGAAAGCCAAGATAATATGGTGTGATAGAAGCCAGAGAAGTGTTTTTAAGGAAAGAGTGGGAAAAAGGGGGAGGAGAGAGTGGAGTCAACAGCATTAATAGTTGATAAGAATTCAGTAAGAACTGAGAGGGATCCAATGGACTAACACACATGTAAGAAATCAATAACCTTAAAAAGACCCCTTTTAGAAGAGGTCTGGGGACAGAAAATGAAAGTGGGACAGGTAGAATAATTGGAGAGATAGCAGGTGAAAACAAACTTCTCACTTTAAAGGAGCTTATTTCTGAATAAGACTGACTGAAAAAGAGCATGTGAAGGGAGATTTTTTTAATTTTAAAGATGTGAAATACCAGAACATGTCTAAATATTGATGAGGAAGACACAGTGAAAGGAAGAAGCTAAAGGTACAGAAAAAAAGCAAGATAATGGACAGAATAAGGCCTGAGTGAAAACATGAAAGGATGAGATTCTGAGCACATGTAATGAATAGCCATTGATATTAGACTAAATAATTCCACTATTACCTGGAGGGACAAATAAAAGAATGTGGTAGAGGTTGGAACGGATCCAAGTTGGGAAGCCTGAAGCTCATATATCTGAGGAACTCACTTTTAACAACTATGATAAAAAAGTTATAAGCACAAAATTAGATTCAGGGCCTTAGCCAGGACCCATGGTTAGGCTTCATTAACTTCATGGTAAATCCATGAAATCTGAGTTAAGATCTTTCTCAGAAAATGAAGAGACAAAGAAATTAGAGGTAGAAAAACTGGAAATTGTTATTGCAGAAAATGGGAAAGAAGACAGTGATTAAACAAAACAAAGATGACTGCCAGGTAGGGTTACAGGCTTGGGACCAGTGAAGCTTAGAGTCACTACAACTTTACGATCCATTATAGTTAGCCCATTTGAGTGACTTTCTCCTAGCAACCGTCAGGTTCTCAGTACATGCAGAGAGAAGAGGAATAGTTCCATGAGGGTCAGAGACTAGCCAGAGAGGTGGTGCCAGAAGGGAATGAGGGGAAAGAGTTTTAGAAATGTATAAGGATGATCATAATGGACAAGGAAGGAAGTAAAGCAAAGACTGAGAAGAACAGAATGGAGGGGTCAATGGCCTAGAAATTCTAGAAGAGTTGAAGAAGTTTTGCAATAGAGTACTTTAGTTAACAAACTGAAAATCACCCCTAATTGAGAGTCACTAGTCTAAAAAAAGGCATTAAGAAGATATATGTAAAAATAATAAAGTGTTCTAAAATAAATTGTTAACAAAGCAAACACATAGTTCCCCTGGAAATGTATTAAAATCACATTTATGCAGCACAGTAGCCTTTAAACAACTTACCAAATCCAAGTACGAAGACTTCACTGATTAAGAAATTTTAATAATCACTTTTAAGAATCCAGATAATATAGGTAGAAGTGCTCATGAGAAGTATTATAAATAGTGCCCAGTCACAACCTGATTAGAGCTCCTCTACTGCTATATAGTGTTCTACTTCAAATAAAAACTGGTATGATAGTGTGGACATCCCAAATTGGAATACAATGCACTATATAAAATATTCCACTACTTATATAATGAATATTTAGCATTTGAGGCAAACAAAATGTACTAACACCTCAATATAACCTTTAGGATGTCTGATTAAATCCTGAGTTAGTGTCTACCTTTTTCCAAATCTCAAATTTAAAACTACATTCAAACAAAACTTCATGGGAATCCATCACTTAACATCCTGAAGAAAAATTAATTTCCCAAATTTTATACTTCGGGTGATTTGGGTGAACTTTCAAAAGCTGATGTATAGGGTCATTTGGGAATAACAATTTTTCAAAAATGTATGCTTTGGGACTTAGTAATATTATCACTTGAAGTATATCTTATGAGTCAGTTCCCTGCCCTTGTTAGGAAAGCCAAAGAGTAACTGGTGAGGCCTGGACTTTACGTAACAGGAATAGTATCACTCAACTGATTTTTCAGAAGACAGAGTACAACTCTTTCTTGAAAACTATATTCTGAAGAATTTTATAATCACCCCCAAAATGGAAACCCTGCAATACCCTGACTATGCTAAATTGCTAAGTACAGCTTTCAACATGCACAGACTTGAAACCCTCAAAAACAGTGACCATCATACCAAGCCCAGTATTAAACTCCAATATTATTTTTAAAAGATCCACAAATTGCTCCCTTAATCCCTGTATCCTAACAATTCACAGTATCACAGAACCCGTCCCAGGCAAAGAACATCAGGACAACATTAACTAAGTACCAAGTAGCATGTGACAATATCTCTGTACTTTCCTTTACATGCACTCAATTCTTTGCTTTTTATATAAATGATTAGCAGTAACAATGCAGCAGAAACTACTAGACAGAGTAAGTCAAATTAAAATTAAAAACCATTCCACAAATAAAGTCACTATCATGACAAAGGAGCTAACAGCTAATAATATCTCAATTGTAATAAATAAGCAGACGTGTAACTATACCTTCAAGCACTCCCACGGCTAGGAATCTTCCATAGAACAACTCTACCATGGGGTTCTTTGGCTTCTCTTCATCCCTAAAAATCACGTTAAAAATATAAATGTGGTTATAATTCTTAATTTTTAGAACTGTAAATAATAGAGAAAACATTAAAAGAACAATAATATATGCCAAGACAATAACATTTATGTGGTTATCATGTGTTTGGCGCTGCGACTTACAGTGTTGGGCCAAGGTACTTAAATTTATTTTCCGTTTCTTCACCTGTCAACTGAGGATAATAATAGTAATGGAACTCACAAGGTTGTTGTAAGGGTTAAAATGAGTTTACTATGTGGGACCTCGTTATAAGAAGACCTGAGTAGAGTCTGTATTCACAAAGTGCCTGATCTTTCCATTATCATTTCGATTTTGAACTTTTAGTCTGTACAGCACATGCTTATTTGGACTTGTTGGGAAGGAGGGAAAGCCACTCTTAATCAAAATAAATTTCTATAAAATTTTAATAAGTCATTTGCCACATTTACCTAGAAGAATGAACACTAGCCATCAGCAGTGAGGAGAAAAACACCAGCTTCAACCCAGGTAGCTAAAGAGAAACTCCAATCTGTTATAAAGTTTCATGTTGCTGGTAAAATTAGTCATCTGTGAATTTTCCAAATTCTTTAACATATAAATTTGTTGTTTTTCTTTTTTGCTTGAAGCAAATAGAAACTGACAATTTTTAACTTTTTTTTAATGCTTTGTACCGTGTGGTCTAAAAACACAAAGTTTATTTTGGCCTTGCTATATAAAAGTATGTTGTATCCACAACTGCAGAGAGATTTTTCTTCATAAATTTTGTGTTTAAATTAGTAAAACTGATTTATTTTAAAAAAGAGAGAAGGACACTATCTGTCTCTTGATATATGTGTTACATTCACCCTCATTTAAACCATAGAATAATTGGTGGGAAGTACTTCACTTAATCTCTGGGACAATCCTTTGAGGTAGTGTGGTGGTCATCAGTGCTATTCAAAAAGATTTCTGTCCCTCTACTTTTAGGTACATAGTAAGAAGCACTTTCCCATTTACTTTTTATTGAAATTTGAAAAAAATCTGAACTGTGATAAAATACACACAATATAAAATTTACCACCTTAACCATTTTTAAGTTTACAGTTCGGCAGTGTTAAGTATATTCACACTGTTGTACAGCCAACTTCCAGAACTATTTTTCATCTTGAGAAACTGATTAAACAACTCCACATTCCTCCCTCCCGCCAGGCCCTGGCAATCACCATCCTAACTTTCTGTTTCTTTGAGTTTGACGACTACTGACACATCATATAAGTGACATACAGTGATTGTCTTTTTGTGACTGGCTTATTTCACTTAGCGTCTTGTCTTCAAGTTTCATCCATGTTGTAGCATGTATCAGAGTTTCCTTACTTGTTAAGGATATTCCATTGTATGTGTAACACATTTGTATTTCCATTCATCCATGGACATATCAGTTGCTTTCAACCTTTTGTCTATTGTGCTAATGCTGCTATGAATATGAGTGTGCAAGTATCTCTTTGGGACCCTGCTATCAATTCTTTTGGATATAAATTCAGCAGTAGAATTGCTGGATCATGTGGTTAATTCTTGTTTTTTTTCATCTTTATAGATACAATTGACCAACAAAATTGTAAGGTATTTAAAGTGTACAGTGTGAAGATTTGACATATGTATACACTGTGAAAAGATTCCCTCCATCAAATGATAATTATATTAGTATTAATTTTTTGAGGAACCACCGTGTTTTCCACAGCAGCTGCACCATTTTACATTCCCATCAACAGTGAACAAATGTTTCAATTTTTTCACATCTTCATCAACACGTGTTATTTTCTGTTTTGTTTTGGTTTTGGTTTGGTGAGGGTTTTTTTTGTTTTTTGTTTTTTGATAGCAGCCATCCTAATGGGTATGAGGTGCTCCCATTAACTTTGAAGTTAAGTAAACCACATGACTTGCTTTGCACAACAAAATGTGAGCGGAAGTAATGTGTGCCATTTCTGGGCTGTAACTTTGAGAGCCAATATACTTTTCACTGATGTGGTGATCCCAGAATCCTGTGATGAGATGAAGCCTCTGTCAGCGTAAGGCCCTGTCAATGGATGTGCACAGCACCTTGCTCACACTCATTGGGCACAGCTAAGGCTGTGACATAAACCTCTGAAGTTTTGGGGATGTTGCCACAGGATTATCTAGCCCACCCTAAATAGTAGCAGGTGGCACTCTTACCTCTATTGCACTGGTAATAAAACTGTAGACTACGCTAAGTCACTTGCCCAAATTCACACAACTAGTAAGTGCTCAAACTGAAAAGCAAACTCAAGTCTGCCTCTGAAACCTATGAATCCTCCCACTATGCATACTTAATCTCTGGGCATTTTAACTCTATGAAAACAGTTTATTTCACACCTTATTTTTTACAGTGACAATAAAAAGGACTTGAGACTGATATGGGGGAGAGGAAGAATCCAAAGATTGTCTCTCTTGATGTAAAAGTCTATGAATCTTTAGACATAAATATTAGTATCTCCATTTCCACACGTCATAGTTCCATGTAGAAAAGCAACATTCCTGGTTTCTCTCCTTACTGTCACAGACATACTGCATAGAAAGAGCAGTGACATACCAGGTTGGTGACTTTGGCAGAAGAAACTGGGTAAGAGCTGCTCGACTAATTCTGAATTCTCTTTCCAAATCTTCATATCTGAATTTTGGTCTGCTCTCCACTGACCTGTGGTATGCACACTGACCTTCCCTAAGGAGTCAGACAGACCAATCTTCTAGAAATTGTTTACCCTGTCCTTCTTTGCAACCTCTCAGAGGTCTTACTCTTTACTGTGCATTTAAGCTTTGAATATCAGGGACTAAGACTGTGGTTATCAACAGAAATGTAAGGAACACAAGTGAAGAGCAATTTAAAAGACGTGAGACTTCCATTGATATAACAGAAATGATATACCCACCACTTGCATGAAGAAAAGCTAGATTGACACAAATAGCAAAGGCCAAAAGAAATCACTAAAGAAAACCTGTATCAGGGACACTTGAGCCTTGGGAATTAGGTCGACACAGAAAGAGTTCAGAGATCTAGGGCAACTGATAGAGTAACCTACTCAGTGCTTCCCAATCTTTTTAATGTCATTGGCGCACAGATAATATATGCAGAGAACTCTGGAATAAAACCACATGTTTTCTCATGATAACAGAAACAGGATCAATACCTCCACATACCTATAATCTGGCTTACCATGGCACAACAACTGGAAAGCTCTGTTCTAGATAGGCAGAGCATAGTGGTTCAAAAAGTTTTAGATCCATAAACAGTAAAGAAAAAACAAAACTACTGAGAAATGAATGAGGAGAAGGACATATTTCAAATAAGACAATTTTAGATGAAATGGGAAAGTTCTAACTTCTTTTAAAAACAGTTTTAGGAAATGGGGAGAGAACTTGTTAGTTACTAGATCAGAAAAGTTGACACTGGGACCCAAAGGAATTTTTCAAAAGTAAATGAGTAATAAGGAAAGATCTCCAAAATCAGAAAAGAATGATCCTTTCAGAAATAACCAGGATTCAGGAAACAGTCAAGTGGCAGTCTTCTAAGGCTAGAGATAAAAAGTAATCAGGGAGTTGTGTTGCAGATAGGTTACCATATGAGCTGCTTATAGAAAATCTGGATAGATTCGAGGAGGAACTAGGGATTTCAGGGTAAAGCATTCAAAGAATTACTGAGAGAACTTCAAAGAGACTCAGTAATCATAGATGGGGATATAGATATTGTTCACATTCTGAGGAAACATGCTCAATAAATTTTGGGGGTTGGAACTCTAAGGAAAAGTATAAGGAACATGAGTTTTACTAAAGAGGAGCCAGGGTGGACAATCATAGATCAAGTCCACACATGGGCTGTCTGCTGGTCTGACAGGACAGAACCCTGGTGGAATTCTGCAACACAAAAGAGGTGAAGGTGGACAATGCATGTTTGAACAATAAATTACTTGGGCATACTCCTAACTCATATTTCACTAGCTCTCGTTATGAGGGCCCTATCAAGAAAATACAGAGGAGCAGGTTATACAAAAACAAGTTTATAGGGCAGAAAACAAAGTCAAAAGAAGAGAAAGAGAAGATACTCGTCCATCAAACAGAGCTGGTCCTGAATGAGGTAGAACTAAGAAGCAGGTTAACCTATTAAAAATTCAGCCAAGCCTTCCTTAAAGAAGAATGAAAAAAACGCATATGTAACTGAACCTTAAAGGGCTATCCCGCCCAGAAAAAAAAAAGTAGCAGAAAGAAATATACTCAAGGCCTAGAACTTTCAAAAGCTGAGGAAAGAGCATATCATAGAGATGATGATCTTCACTGGATGCTGGAACTCAGGTTTCAGAAGCATCAACCGCAGATTCAGTTCAGCAATCTGATGGGGAGATTTACCAAATGAAGCTAACCTGAAGAGAAGAAAGAAACTACCTAGAAAGCAGGTTTTACAGGCCTAAGCAATCCCATACCAAAATGCAATGGCAGCAACCACTGGGCACAAAAATATGTTATTAGAAAGAGCTTACATTCAATGCAGCACTGAGGGCCAGCAAACTGAAGCTCGTAAGAAAAATGTAGCTTAAGAGTGCTGGTGGACAGAAAACAAGGGCACCTGACCAGAGCCGTTAGCATCATAAACTTCTAAACATGCCAAGAAGGAAGTGGCTTTGTTCAATGCCACATTCTCAAGACAGTTTCTAACAGTAGAATTTTTTCCCTCAGATACTGTAGGTTTAGCGCCATAATCTAGAGAGATTTCTTCCAACGTTAGTTGTCTAAGACCAATTGGCCCTTAATGACAGGCATCTTGGCAGAACTAAAACCATGATGATTGCCTCCATTTATGACATTATCCAGATTTTCTGCTACAGTCTTTAGCAACAATAACTTGAGTATGGATTGCACTAAGATCTAGGAATATCATAGCTGGACTGAAAGTTAAAGGGTTGAAGTTCTGCTTTTGTTTCAAAATTTTGAAAGTAAGAGATCAATGTTAATCATGTGTCCTAATAATCCTTCAAAATCTAAAATTAGAGTATATGAAATTCTACATCTGAAGGACTGAAAGAACTACACACATACAAGTGAAAGAGAATGCAGGCTTCATCTGAAGAACCTCAACTCAATTCAGGCACAGAAAAGACAGGCCTGTAGTGTAAAGGCTGAACAAACTCAGAAAGTCAAAAATGATTTCTTTTTTGTTAGACTGCAACCAAAGGGCAAAAGAATCTGACTTTTAAGTATAATCTGTTTGGATTTTTCCTTAAAAGATCAAGTGGATATAATTTGGAAACTTATTTTTCCCCTGAGAATCTGAGAACAAATGATGAGGGCTATATAAACTTTTAGAAGCATCTCCTAGTTGCTAACAATATATAATTAGAATATTTTTACTTTAATTCAATCTCATTGCAGACTACGTTATTACGCGTTTTTTGGACAATAAGGCTGGCCATAATTTTAAAATAGAAAAAAAAAGATACATCTAACTAAGAAAGTAACAGGCCTGTACTCAGAAAACTAGGAAACTGATGAAAGAAACTGCAGACACAAACAAATGGAAACATATATGGTGCTCATGGATTGGAAGAATTAGTACTGTTAAAATGATCATACTACCCAAAGCAATCTACAGACTCAACGTATCTCTATAAAAATACCAAAGGCAGTTTTCACAACACTAGAAAAAATAATCCTAAAATCTGTATGGAAACACAAAAGACCTGAATACACAAAACAGTCTTGAGAAAAAAGAGCAAAACCAAAAGTATCAAGCTGCCCTACCCTAGTAACCCAGCTGGAACTGGTCTGAGGTGGCACAGGGCCTGTGAGTTTGGTTTTAAGTGCCTGGTGGGAAAGCACATGTAAGTGCAACTCCTTTCTCGGAATGAGAAAATTATTGCTCAGAAAGGCACAACTTGTCTGAGTTTACACACCTAGTTGGCAGATTGGCTAGGACTTGGTTTTTGTCATCAAAGTCAGTGCTCCTTAAGCTATCTAGGAGCAGACAAGATGGCCGAGTAGAAGGACCTGAGCTCACCATCTCACACAAACAACAAAATCACAACTACCTGCTGAACAACCATCGACAAAAAATGACTGAAACCAACCAAAAAAGGATACTCTAGTTCCAAAGACAAGGAAGAAGCCACAATGAGAAGGTAGGAGGGGTGTATTCATGATCAAATCCCACACATGCTGGGTGGGCAACCCACAAACTGGAAAATAATTATACCGCAGAGGTTCTCCCACAGGAAAGAGAGTTCTGAGCCCCACATCAGGCTACCCAGTCTGGGCATCTGGCATTAGGAGGAGGAGCCCCCAGAGCATTTGCTTTGAAGGCCAGCAGGGCTTGATCGTAGGAACTCCACAGGACTGGGGGGAACAGAAATGCCACTCTTGGAGGGTGAACACAAGGTCTTGTGCACACCGGGACCCAGGGGAAAAAGCAGTGACTTCACAGGAGCCTGGGCCAGACCTACCTGCTGGTCTTGGAAGGTCTCCTGGGGATGCGGGGGGCGGCTCTGGCTCACTGCAGAAACAAGGACACTGGTGGCAGAGGTACTGGTGAGTACTCATTGGCGTGAGCTGTCCTGGAGGCCACCATTTTGATGCAAAGATCTGGTCCCACCCAAGAGCCCAGAGGCTCCAGTGCTGGGATGCCACAGGCCAAACAACCAACAGGGTAGGAACACAGCCCCACCCATCAGCAGACAGGCTGCTTAAAGTTTTCCTGAGCCCACAGCTGCTTCTGAACACACTGCTTGACAGGGCCCTGCTCACCACAGAGACAAGACCCAGCTCCACCCACCAGTGGGCAGGTATCAGTCCCTCCCACCTGGAAGCCTGCACAAGCCTCTTAGACCAGCCTCACCTACCAGGGGTCAGACACCAGAAGCAAGAGGAACTACAATCCTGCAGCCTGTGACACTGCAAATACAAAGTTAGATAAAATGAGACAGCAGGGGAACATGTTCCAGATGAAGTAACAAGATAAAACCCCAGAAGAACAACTAAGTGAAGTGGAGACAGGCAATCTAACTGAAAAAGAATTCACAGTAATAGTAAAGATGATCCAAGATCTTGGAAAAAGAATGGAAGCACAGACCAAGAAGATATAGGGAATGTTTAACAAGGATCTAGAAGATTTAAAGAACAAACAAACAGAGTTCAACAATACAATATCTGCAATGAAAAACACACTAGAATAAATCAATAGCAGAATAAATGAGGCAGAAGGATGGATAAGTGAGCTGGAACACAGAATGGTGAAAATCACTGCTGTGGAACAGAATAATGAAAAAAGAATAAAAGAAATGAGGACAGTTTAAGAGATCTCTGGGACTTTAAATGCACTAACATTCGCATTATAGAGGTCCCATAAGGAGAGGAAAGGGCCTGAGAAAATATTTGAAAAGATAATAGCTGAAAACTTACCTAACATGGGAAAGGAAACAGTCACCCAAGTCCAGGAAGCACAGAGAGTGCCATACAGGATAAACCCAAGGAGGAACACACCAAGACACATATTAATCAAATTGACAAAATTAAAGACAAAGAGAAAATATTAAAAGCAACAAGGGAAAAGCAACAAATAACATACAAGGGAAACCCTATAAGGTTATCAGTTGATTTTTAAGCAGAAATTCTGCAGGCCAGAACGGACTAACACATATATCTAAAGTGATGAAGGGAAAAAAACCTACAAGTATATTCTTATACTCTACCCAGCAAAGCTCTCGTTCAAGATTCAAAAGAGAAATCAAAAGCTTTACAGACCAGCAAAAGCTAAGAGAATTCAGCACCACCAAACCTACTTTACAACAAATGCTAAAGGAATTTCTCTAGGTAGAAAAGAAAAGGCCACAACTAGAAACAAGAAAATTACAAATGGGAAAGCTCACCAGTAAAGGCAAAAATACAGTAAAGGTAGGAAAATATACATACATAAATATGGTATCAAAACAAGCAATTGTGAGAAAAGGTGAGTACAAATATAGAATACTGGAAATGCATTTGAAATTAAGAGACCAGAAACTTAAAACAATCTTGTATATACATATGGACTGCTATATCAAAACTTCATGGCAACCACAAACCAAAAATCTATAATAGATACACACACAAAAAAGAAAAAGCAATACAAACACAACACTAAAGACAGTCATCAAATCACAAGAGAAGAGAACAAAATAGGAAGGGAAGAAAAAAGACCTGCAAAAACAAACCCCAAATAATTAACAAAATGGCAGTAAGTATGTATCGGTAATGACCTTAAACATAAATGGATTAAATGCTCCAACCAAAAGACAGAGACTGGCTGAATGGATGCAAAAACAAGACCCTTATATATGCTGTCTACAAGAGACCCACTTCAGATCTAGGGACACATACAGACTGAAAGTGAGGGGATGGACAAAGGTATTTCATACAAACGGAAATTAAAAGAAAGCTGGAGTTGCAAAATTCATATCAGACAAAACAGACTTTAAAATAAAGACTGTTACAAGAGACAAAGAAAGACATTACATAATAATCAAGGGAAAAATACAAGAAGACAAAACAATTGTAAATATATATGCATCCAACATAGGAGCACCTCAACATAGAAGGCAAATGCTAACAGCCATAAAAGGAGAAATCAACAGTAAAACAATAACAGTGGAGAACATTAACAGCCCACTTACATCAACAGACAGATCATGCAGACAGAAAATCAATAAGGAAGCACAGGCCTTAAATGACACACTAAATCACATAGACTTAACTGATATTTATAGAGCGTTCCATCTGAAAGTAGCATAATACACAATCTTTTCAAGTGAACATGGAACATTCTCCAGCACAGATCACATGACGAGCCACAAAGCAAGCCTCTATAAATTTGAGATTGAAATCGTATCAAGCATCTTTTCCGACCACGACACTATGAGATCAGACAACAAATACGAGAAAAAACTAAAAAAACACAAACATGTGGAGGCTAAACCATATGCTACTAAATAACCAATGGATCACTGAAGAAGTCAAAGAGGAAATCAAAAAATACCTAGAGATGAATGAAAACGAAAACATGAGGATCCGAAACCTATGGTACATAGCAAAAGCAGTTCTAAGAGGGAAGTTTATAGCAATACAATCTTACCTCAGGAAAGAAGAAACATCCCAAGTAAACAACCTAACCTTACACCTAAAACAACTAGAGAAAGAACAACAAACAAAACTCAAAGTTAGCAGAAGGAAAGAAATTGTAAAGATTAGAACAGAAATAAATTAAATAGAGATGAAAAAAACAATAAAAAAGATCAATGAAACTAAAACCTAGCTCTTTGAAAAGACAAACAAAATTGATAACCTTTAGCCAGGCTCATGAAGAAAAAGAGGGTGATGGCTCAAATCAATAAAATTAGAAAAAAACAAAAAAGGGAGAAGTTACAACTGACACCACAGAAATAAAAAGGAGCATAGGAGACTACTCTAAGCAATTATATACCAATAAAATGGAAAACCTAGAAGAAATGGACAAATTCCTATAAAGGTACAATTTCGCAAAACTGAACCAGGAAGAAATAGGAAATATGAACAGACCAATCACAAGCACTAAAATTGAAACTGTGATATAAAAGCTTCCAACAAACAGAAGCCCAGGACCAGATGGCTTCACAGGTAAATTCTATCAAACATTTAGTGAATAGTTAACAAGTATCCTTCTGAAACTATTTCAAAAATTGCAGAGGAAGGAACACTCCAAACTCATTCGATGAGGCCACCATCACCTTGATACCAAAACCAGGCAAAGATGTCACAAAAAAAGAAAACTACAGGCCAATATCACTAATGAACATAGATGCAAAAATCCTCAACAAAATACTAGCAAACTGAATCCAAAAACAAATTAAAAGGATTATACACCTTGACCAAGTGGGATTTATCCCAGGGATGCAAGAACTTTTCGATATCTGCAAATCAATCAATGTGATACACCACATTAACAAACTGAAGATTAAAAACCATATGATCATCTCAATAGATGCAGAAAAAGCTTTTGTCAAAATTCAATGCCCATTTATGATAAACACTCTCCAGAAAGTGGGCATAGAGGGAACCTAACTCAACATAATAAAGGCCATGTATGACAAACCCACAGCTAACATCACACTCAATGGTGAAAAACTGAAAGCATTTCCTTTAAGATCAGGAACAAGACAAGGATGTCCACTCTAGCCACTTTTATTCTGCATAATTTTGGAAGCCCTAGCCATGGTAATCAGAGAAGAAAAAGAAATAAAAGGAATCCAAATTGGAATAGAAGTAAAACTGTCACTGTTTGCAGATGACATGATACTATACACAGAAGATCCTAAAGATGGTACCAGAAAACTACTAGAGCTCATCAATGAATCTGGTAAAGTTGGAGGATTCAAAATTAATACACAAAAATCTGTTGCATTTCTATAAACTAATAACAAAAGATCAGAAAGAGAAATTAAGGAAACAATCCCATTTGCCATCGCATCAAAAAGAATAAATTACCTAGGAATAAACCTACCTAAGGAGGCAAAAGACCTATACTCCGAAAACTATAAGATGCTGATGAAAGAAATCGAAGATGATACAAATAGACGGAAAGATATACCATGTTCTTGGATTGGAGGAATCAACATTGTCAAAATGACTATACTACCCAAGGTAATCTACAGATTCAATGTAATCCCTACCAAATTACAAATGGTATTTTTTGCCCATCTAGAACAAAAAAATCTTAAAACTTGTATGGAAATAAAAGACCCCAAATACCGAAAGCAATTTTGAGAAAGAAAAACTGAGCTGGAGGAATCAGGCTCCCTGACTTTAGCTATAGTAATGAAAACAGTATGGTAATGGCACAAAGAGTGACTTGCAGATCAATGGAACAGGATAGAAAGCCCAGAAATAAACCCATGCACCTACGGCCAATTAATCTATGACAAAGGAGGCAAGAATATACAATGGAGAAAAGACAGTCTCCTCAATAAGTGGTGCTGGGAAAACTGCACAGCTATATATAAAAGAATGAAATTAGAGCATTTGCTAACACCATCCAGAAAAGTAAACTCAAAATGGATTTGGATTAAAGACCTAAATGTAACACCAGATACTATAAAACTCTTAGAGGGAAACATAAGCAGAACACTCTTTGACATAAATCACAGCAAGATCCTTTTTGGATCCACCTCCTAGAGTAATGAAAATTAAAAACAAAAATAAACAAATGGAACCTAATTAAATTTAAAAGGTTTTGCATAGCAAAGGAAACCATAAACAAAATGACAAGACAACCAACAGAATGGAAAAAAATATTTGTAAAAGATGCGACCAACCAGAGATTAATCTCCAAAATACACAGACAGCTCATGCAGCTCAATATCAAAATTAATAATAATAAAAATAATAACCCCATCAAAAAAATGGGCAGATCTAAATAGACATTTCTCCAAAGATGACATACAGATGACCAACACACACAAGAAAAGATGCTCTACCTTGCTAATTATTAGAGAAATGCAAGTCAAAACTACAATGATGTATCTCCTCACACTGGTCAGAATGGCCATCATCAAACAGTCTACAAACAATAAATGCTGGAGAGGGCATGAAGAAAAGGGAACTCTGCTATGTTGTTGGTGGGAATATAAAGTGGTACAGACACTATGGAGAACAGTATGAAGGTTCCTTAAAAAACTAAAAATAGAGCTATCATATGATCCAGCAACCCTACTCCTGGGCATATATCCAGAGAAAACCATACTTCAAAAAGATGCATGCACCCCAATGTTCATTGCAGCACTATTTACAATAGCCAAGACATGGAAGCAACCTAAATATCCACTGACAGATGAATGGATAAAGAAGATGTGGTACATAAATACAATGGAATATTACTCAGCCATAAAAAATAATGAAATAATGCCATCTGCAACAACATGAATGGAGTAGAGATTATCATACTAAGTGAAGTAAGTCAGACAAAAACAAGTATCATACAATGTCACTTACATGTGGAATCTAAAAAAATGATACAAATGAACTTTACAAAACAGAAACAGGCTCACAGAAATAGGTAACAAACTTATGGTTACCAAAGGGGAAAGGTGGAGGGGAAGGGATAAATTAGGAGGTTGTGATTAACATATACACACTACTATATATAAAATAGATAATCAACAAGGACCTACTGTATAGCCCAGGGAACTCTAACCAATACTCTGTAATAACCTATATGAGAAAAGAATCTGAAAAAGAATAGATATATGTAAAAAAATTGTTAGCTAAAACCAAGGGTATGATGCTTCCTCATTTCAAACTATACTACAAAGCTATGGAAATCAAAAGAGTATAGTATCAGCACAAAAACAGACAGGTAGATAAATGGAACAGAACAGAGAGCCCAGAAATAAGCCCACACTTACATGCTCACTGAAAGTGAGGGGATGGAAAAAGATATTCCATGCAAATGGAAATCAAAAGAAAGCTGGAGTAGCAATACTTGTATCAGATAAAATAGACTTTAAAATAAAGAATGTTACAAGAGACAAGGAAGGACACTACATAACGATCAAGGGATCAATCCAAGAAGAAGGTATAACAATTATAAATATATACGCACCCAACATAGGAGCACCTCAATACATAAGGCAAATGCTAACAGCTATAAAAGAGGAAATCAACAGTAACACAATAATAGTGGGGGACTTTAACACCTCACTTACACCAATGGACAGATCATCCAGACAGAAAATTAATAAGGAAACACAAGCTTTAAATGACACAATAGACCAGATAGATTTAATTGATATTATAGGACATTCCATCCGAAAACAGCAGATTACACTTTCTTCTCAAGTGCACACGGAACATTCTCCAGGACAGATCACATGTTGGGTCACAAATCAAGGCTCAGTAAATTTAAGAAAATTGAAATCATATCAAGCATCTTTTCTGACCACAACGCTATGAGATTAGAAATAAATTACAGGGAAAAAAATGTAAAAAACACAAGCACATGGAGGCTAAACAAACAAACAAGAAAGACAGCAAACAACAAGCGTTGGCGAAAATGTGGAGAAAAGGGAACCCTCATGCACTCTTGGTGGTAATGTAAATTGGTACAGTCACTATGCCGAACAGTATGGAGGCTGTCAAAAAGTTAAAAATGGAACTACCATATATGATCCAGCAATTCCATTTCTGGATACTTATCCAAAGAAAACAAAAACACTAATTCAAAAAGATATATGCACCCCTAAGTTCATTGCAGCATTATTCACAATAGCTAAGATATAGATGCAACCTAAGTGCCCACTGATAGATAAATGGATAAAGATGTGTGTGTGTGTGTGTGTGTGTGTGTGTGTATACACATTCCACGTAATATTATTCAGCCATAAAAAAGAATGAAACTTTGCCATTTGTGACAACACGGATAGACCTAGAGGGTATTATGCTAAGTGAAATAAGTCAGACAGAGGAAGACAAATAGTGTATCACTTCACTCACATATGGAATCTAAAAAACAAATGAACAAACATAAAACAGAACAGAGTCATAGGTACAGAGAACAAACAGATGGTTGCCAGTAAGAAAGTGGATGGTGGCGGGGGATGAGTGAAGTAGGTGAGGGAAATTAAGAGGTAGAAACTTCTAGATACAAAATAAGTGAGTCACAGGGATGTACAGCATGGGGAATATAGTCAATAATAATTGAATATCTTCGTATGATGACAAAGGTGGTCAAAAGGTACAAACTTGCAGTCATAAGATAAATAAGTACTGAAATGATTAATACAATTAACACTGCTGTATGTTATATTTGAAATTTGTAAGAATAAATTCTAAGAGTTCTCGTCACAAGGGATAAATATTTTTTCTTTTTCTTATATTTTGTATCTATATGAGATGATGGATGTTCACTAAACTTATTGTGGTCATCGTTTTATGATGTATGTAAGTCACATCATTACGCTGTATACTTCAAACTTACACAGTGCTGTTATGTCAATTATATCTCAGTAAAACTGGAAGAAGAACAAATAAAAACAAAAATAGATAAAAAGAGAAGGAAAGAATTTTCAGCCTTGGATTTCTGCCTGTATTCTAGGTGTTAATTTACGTAATGCATCTTGTAGAATAACATCAGAACCTGTGGTGGCAAATTCTAAATGGTCCACCAATGTTTCAGGAAGATGCACAAAGGAACCAATGTTTGGTGTTAGGAGAGTGGCCTCAGAAGAGTGGGAGTAGGACCACCCTGAAAGTGTGTGAATTCCTTCCTTTAAGGAGGTCTGCCCATATATTTTAAATTACCAGAGTCTTAGTCGTTCAACTAAATGGGCACAAAATAAAAAGCCCCAGGGAATGTTAAGGAGAAATTTTACATGGAAGGAATCATGAATGTCCTCACGATTCCATGTAAAAAGATTTCATCAGAATTATTACTCCTGGCATGTTTCCCTACCACTAACCCATTCTTCTTCATGGAATATGACTTCATGGAATAAAAACTGAGGATGTGGGGTTAGCTTTTTCAGAGATCACTTCTGAGATACCTCTCACTAGATTCTGACCTTATATTGGACATCTAAAGCTACCCAACATCTGCAGCCACAAATTCCAAAGAGCTTGTCAATAATACAGATAACATTTAGGTTTCCACACACTTATCTCAGATTCTTATTTCTCTGTTGACAATGAATACATAAGAAAAAAAAAATGAGTGTTATTTATCGATCTCCTAATTTATCTCCATCACTAAATTTCACAGTAACTTACGTCTCCTCTTCAGCTTTCATTTGGAAGGCATCTTCTAACCAATCTAATAATTTGTGTGTAAACTCACTCACGTCTTGCTGTGGGGGAAAAAAAAAAGTCTTGTTGATATTCGAGCCTACCAATGAAAACACTAAATACCGCAACATAAAACTTACAGCCAGTCTTTTCAAAGGTATAATTAACTGACTCCTCACAAAGGTATCATATGAAATGTCTCACATCAAATGCAAGAAATATTTATAACTTAACCAGAGCATAAACTCAGTATTTGAGAAAAACAAGCATTATATTCATAATCATGTAATTGGGTTTCACCTTAGGAGGGAAAAAAATATATATGTGTGTGTGTGTGTGTATATATATATATGTGTGTGTGTATATATATATATATATATATATATATATATAAAAATTCAAACTTATCAATGAGATTTTTAAAAAGAGTTATTACCCCCCCACAAAGAGCTCTCTAATGAATCTTTATAAAATGAAGGACCCACATTACCAAAGAGTTCTTCATTATATAAAGATTTATTACTGGCTTCTGTCTTAGAAGGAATATGTGTTTTTAAACAATTCATTTTTTCAATTCAACTGTTAATGCACAACTTTTTAAGCCATATCCGATTTTACTAAGATATCTGTTAATTTGGATAGGTTGAGCCTAATTAATCACTGACTCCCCAACTAACAAGTCTACCACCTCATGAACGTCAAACTGATTCTCCAATCAGAACCAGCACTATCTTCACCTTTTGCCATCTCTTCGGTCCTACATCACCTGACATAGATAAACAGGAATAAGCAGTGGCAGTTGTACTTATCAACTACCATAAAATTCTTTCAACACTCCGACCTGGAGCACAGCAAACAGATTTGTATAGAACCTGCATGGGGAGTGGAGTGGGGTGGGGTGGGCTGGGGGGATAAAGCAACCCTACTATGAATTCCCAAAGACAGATAAATAAGTGTAAGCAATTTGCCTTTATCAAAATAGTCCCAAATATAAAACAAACTTACTATTATACATTTTCACAGCTAGAAGTTTTTTGAAGAGCATCTGGGTCAACCTATTTACCTTTAAAATGTTGAAACTAAGGTCTAGGAAGCTTAAATAAATTGCTCCAAACCCATATAAAGACAACTAAACTTAACACAAAATGCCAGTTATAAACATCCATACCACCTGTAGTGGGTTAAATTGAGGCCTGTCAAGATATATGTCCACTTGGATCCTCAGAATCCGTCTGTATTTGGAATAAGAGTCTTTGCAGATGTAAAGAAGGTACGGATCTCAAGATAAGATCATCCTGGTTTAAGGTAGGCCCTAAATCCAATGATGGGTACTCTTATAAGAGGAAAAAAAAAAAAAAGAGCAGGCACACAGACATAACAGGGGAAAAGGTCGTGTAAAGATGAAGACAAGAGACTGGCACCACAAGCCAAGGAACACCAGGAGTCACCAGATGGTAGAGGCAAGGAAGGATTCTCCTTAAGAGCCACCGGAGGGAGCACGGCCCTGACAACACCTTTACTTTGAATTTCTGGCTTCTAGAACTATAAGATAATCATTTTCTATTGTCTTGAAATCACTCAGTTTGTGGTAATTTGTTACAGCTGTCCTAGCAAACTAATATAATACTTTAAAATGGCTTTCCATACTTTTCTATAACATTACTTACTCTGCAAGGTTATATCTGACAAGAAACAAAAAGTTTTCCTACTTATCCAATACTCTTTAGAAGAAAATGTTAGGGGGGAGAAAAACTGAAAACAGCAGCAAATATAAGCAAATTCTGATGTGACCACCTTTTTTGTTCACTTATCTTTGCCATAAAAAATGAATTAAAAAAAAAAAAAGCACAGGGAAGGCAGTGGCAAAATCAGACATCTTTCAGCTCTCCACACATCCACGTAACAGATATATATTCAAGTACTACAACAACTACACTGCAAACGTAGCAGATTTTTAAAATCTCCTCTCAAGTATTGTCTTTATCTTTTGCCCATTATGTCATTGTCATCTTTTCCAACACTGTTGCTATTATTCTCTGCTACTTTCTTTCCTTCTCTTCCGCTTTCCTTCTTTAATTTCTCTGACTTCTCACATTATACGTGAAAATGTTGGTTTGTGGTTTGTTTATAGACATTTTCTATTTTTATAGGAAAATTCCCAATATTCTTTCTAAAAAAATGATAAAAAAGCAACCAAACAGCACTACATAAAGATTGGGAAATAAAAGAACTAATAACAATGTTAATGTCATTCAGAAACCTTTTCTGAGTAATTACGGAAAACTACTTTCTGCCAGCAAAGAGAGGCATATCAAAAGCGTGTATACTACACTGACACTGGGTTATCACACCTTGGTGAAGATTTTTAATTAAAAATTTGTGAACATTCTTAATTTTACCCACTGCTTTCATTTAGTAATTTTAATTATAATATAAATTACAGCTTCATTTATCATATACTTTCAAGATTATCACTATTTCTTAATTTAAAAGTAAATCTTCCAAATAAACAATGTTTTAAATGGCTCCAGCTTATTTGTATAAAGATAAATGACAACATCTTTGTCATTTATCTTTGAAAAAAACTGCTTAAGAAAAGATCAGATTAAATAAAATAAAAAGTTAATAAACAAGTAAGCTCAACAAAGCTACCTGCTGGGAGTCACTTGATTTGAAAGCATCCTTAAGAATTTCAACTGCTCTTGATGGATCAACATATTTCCTTTTAGTACCAACAAGAAGTGCAAATAGATACCGAAGCTCACGCATAAAAGGCAAATTCCGATGCTCCTATTGAAAAAAAAGAAAAAATCCTTAGGTGACGATTAAAATCTTTACTGGTAAAGAGATACTCATTTTAAAATTAACCAAAAATTTAATATAGATTAGGGATGAATCTAGCACTCCTATTACCATAAAAAAAGAGGAGTGATCGTGTCATCTAGCAGAATGAAAGAAGGAGTCAAACACGGAAAGAGCAGAGGACCTAGACTAAGCTCACAATTTTAGAATAAATGCCACATATTCACAGTAAATCATGTCATTACCCAGCCAAGAATATCCTCATTTAAGTCTGTTTATTATAATCCTTTCCATTCAGCAAAGCCCAGCTGCTGCTGAGGGCAGCAATAACAAGAGCCAACATTCAATGAGTGCTAACCACGTGCCAGGCACTACTTACGTACTTTACGCTCAATAAACCCATTTAAGCAAAAATCCCCCTCCTCCATGAAGCCTTCCCCAAGGCCCCTCCAAGTCAATGATCTCTTCAAACTCCACATCTACTGAAATTAATGTTTTTCATTCAGCAATGAATCACTACTGCCACTGTTATGTGAAAATCCTAATTATCAGACACATTAGTCTAATAAGTAATTAGACTAGATCCTAATATTAGACTAATGTATCATCTTTCTAGTGTTCCTTTGAAAACTCACTACTGTTTTTCTTCTTCTTCCAGAAGGCACAAAAACAACCCAATATTATCAATCACAAACAATTTATTTTAAAATAACAAGAAAACTTTTTATAAGAATGTAATTCACATGTCTTAGTGAAATACATTATGGTAACAAATCAGATGGGCAGTTCTTACTACGGTTAGCTCCTGAAATAACAATTTTAACAGATAAAGCTTACATATACTATTTAAATATTAGAAAAATTTTCCAAGTTTGCATAGTTTTGTAGCAGTGTGTGTCTGTGTGTGTACAGTTGTTACCCAGAATATAATCAATTAATAAAGAAACAGTTGCTCCCACAATACATTAAAAAGCAGTCCTAAGAAATAGGTGTAAAGGAATAAAATTGATTCCAAATATTTATTTGATCTAAAAACTACATACCCATTACAGCAATCAGAAAGTACATAAAGTCTAACATAAAAATGCTAAGTTATAGAAAACATGGATTTTATTTAAGCATAATAAATTCCACCATTGATGATAAAGATGAAATGCAAAAGTTTTAAATGAGATAAAAAACTAATCCATGATTTTTCTGTGGTACTTACTATTCCCCAACAAGTGCCCTATATAAATAGGTTTCAAGAGTGTGAATGCTAAAAATTTTAATCCATAAAATAATTTTCAGAAATCTCCTTAATTTCCTGTGATCAATTTCTTCATTTATCACTGTACCTAAGGCAAGGCAGTTTTTTGAGACATTCCTTGCCAAGTGACAAGAATGAAATAAATGACTTTTGAAAATTAAGTGAAATTCTGCTGAGACGCATATGTGAAAAGTTAAATACTTTAATAAAACATTTTTTGCTCTCAGCCAATTCCTGTGGCTAGAAAATCTTGAATTTCAAAAGGCAAAATTAGTGATTGCTGTTAAGACTAGCCACTGCATGGCTAAATTATGAAAATACCACCACATCTAGAAATTATTCAAACACAGTTCTTTATCTTTTTTTAAACAGATTTATCACGATATAACTGATGTACAATATACTGTACATTAGAAAGTGTACAATTTTACAAGCTTCACATACGTATACATCCATGAATGTATCACCACAATCAATAACATACCTGTCCATCACCCCCAAAACTTTCTTCATCCCTCACTCCCCTCCCTAATCATTCCCAGGTGACCATGGTTACTTTACACTTTCTAGAAATTTATATAAATCAAATCATACGCTATGTACTCATTTTAGTCAATGGTTTCCTGCAATCGGTATAATTATTTTGAACTTCACCCGTATGATTATGTACATTAATAATTAATTCCACTTTATTGCTGAGTGGGATTCCATTGTGTGGACAGACCACAACTTATTTATCCATTAACCTGTTCCAGCTGCAGTGGATATTATTGGATGTGGCTTTGTGTGGACATATGGTTTCATTCCTCTTGAGTAAAGAACTGAAGGGAAATGGCAAGACTGTATGGTAGATATTTTTTAACTTTAGTTCTTCTAGTGGCACCCCTCATTTTAACTTGCATTTGGCCTAATGACTAGTAACACTGAGCATCATTTCATGTAGTTATTTACAATCTGTGTATCTTCTTTGGTGTTGTAATCTGTTGAGATATTTTTCCCAATATAGTAATAGGTTACTTGTCTTACTATTGAGATGTAAAAGTTCTGTATATATTTTAGATACAATTCCTTTGTATGATATATGTTTTGCTAATATTTTCTCCCAATCTGTGGCTTGCCTTTTCATTTTGTATGAATTTTTCAAAGACAAGCTTTTCATTTTGATGAAAATGAAACATCAATTTTTTTTCTTGTATGATTTGTGCCTGTTTATTGTCCTTCTTAAGAAATCTTCTCTTAATCCAGAACCCTAAAATTTTCTATGCTTTCCTCAAGAATTTTTATAGTTTTAGTTCTTTGTTTTAGGTCTATAATTCATTATGATTTTTTTTTTCACAAATAGTGTCCTGTAAAGGTTGAAAAGTATTTTTCTGTCTAAGACATCATTGGTTTAAAAGATTTTCCTTTGACCATTGAATTGTTTTGGCAACTTTGATTAAAACCAATTACCCCTATATGTGTTGTTCTATTTCTGGACTCTCTATTCTGTTCTACTGAT
This sequence comes from Balaenoptera physalus, assembly GCF_965194825.1. Lineage (NCBI taxonomy): Eukaryota > Metazoa > Chordata > Mammalia > Artiodactyla > Balaenopteridae > Balaenoptera > Balaenoptera physalus. The sequence continues at coordinate 118,396,342 of NC_138891.1, read as the reverse complement.
CTATATGACTATCTTTTCACCAGTAACACAGTGTCTTGATCATTGTAGCTGAATAATTAATTCCTCCAAAGCTGCCTTTCTCTTTAAAACTGCTATGGCTATTCCATATCCCTTGGTTTTGCAGATAAATTTTACAATCAATTTGTCAATTCCTATGAAAATGCCTGCTGGGATTATAACTGGATTGCACTGATTCTATAGATTAAACTGGGTACAATTGATATCTTAAAAAAACTGAATCCCCTGATCCATGAACATAGTATATCTCTTTATTTCTTTAATTTCTCTCAGCAATGTTTTGTAGTTTTCCATATCTTTTGTCTACTTTATCTCTAATATTCCATATTTTATGCTGTCTTACATAAGTATTTTTTAATTTAAATTCCCAATTGTGTGTTGTTAGTATTAAGAAATACAACTGATTTTTGTATGTTTGCCTTGTATCATGTAATGTTGCTGAATGAACTCACTTCTTGATTCTAGCATCTTTTTTTTTTAGTAGAGTACTCAGGATCTTCTAAATAGACAATCAGTCATGTAAATGAAAAGACAGCTTTGTTTCTTCCTTTCCAATCTGCATGCTTATTTCTTTTTCTTACCTTACAGCACTGGTTAAGAACTCCAGTCTAATGTTTAATAGAAAAGTGGTGAGGGACATCTTGTTTGTTCCTGATCTTTGAGGAAAAGGATTCAGTCTTACACCATAAAGTACTATAATTAGTTGTAAGTTTCTCATAAATGAGTTTTAGCAGGATAAAAAAGTTTTTTTCTGTTCCTAGTTTCTGAGAGATTTTGCCATAAATATATGTTAGCTTTTGTCAAATCCTTTTTCTTCATCTACTGAGATAGTCATATGGCTCTTCTTGTCTAATATGTTAATATGATGAATTATACTGATTTTTGAACATTAAACCAATCTTTCAGTCCTGGATAAACCCCACCTGCCAATGAGGTATTATTATCCTTTATATGTACTACAGCATTCAACTTGCCAAAAATCTGACAATTTTTGCTTCTATTATTCATGAGGAATATTGGTCTGTAGTTTTCTTGAAACATATTTTTCTACTTTTGGTTTCAGCGTAATGCTGGTCTCATAGAGTAAATTTGGAAGTTTTACCTCTTCTTCAATTTTCTGGGAAAACATGTAGAGAATTGCCATTATTTCTTCCTTAAATGTTTGGTATAACTCACCAATAAACCTTGCTGCTACTGATTTTTTTTTTTTTTTGGGGGGTAGGTTCTTAACTAAAAATTCAATTTCTTTAATATAATATAGAGATACTCAGGTTATCTATCTTTTCATCAGTTTCAATAGTTGTTAGCTTTTAAGATATTTGCCTGTTGTTTATAATATTCCACTATTCTCTTTTATTGTCTACAGAATATGCAGTGATGTGCCTGCCCCTCTTTCATTCTTTATTTTGGTAATTTGTTTCTTCTCTCTTTTTTCTTACTCAGTCTACTTAGAAGGTTATCAATTTTACCAACTTTCTTAAGAAGCAGTTTGTGGTTCCATTAATTTTTCTCTACTGTTTTCCTGATGTCTAATTCATTGATTTATGTACTTTGTCTTTATTATTTCCTTTCATCTGCTTTCAAATTAACGAGCTTTTCCCCCCCTAATTTCTTGACGCAATCTGATGCCATTAATTTGAAACAATTCTTATTTTCTAATAAGGCATTTAGCTCATGTATTTTCCACTAACCACTGTTTTAGCTAAATACCTCTAATTTTGATACATCATGTTTTAATTTTTATTCAGTTCAGAATACCCTGAAATTTCCTCTTTGATTTGTTCTTTGTTCCTGGGATTATTTAGAGGTGTAAATAATTTCCAAGTACTAGGGGGATTATCTAGATATCTTTCTAATTGCAAGTAATAATTCTAAATAATCATGTGAATTATAAATATACTTCAACCAAGACATCAGAACAAAGAACTAACCAAATTGTGACAGAGAGAGGCAACAGTCCAAAAAGTTTCATGTAAAAACTGTAATGACTGAAAGGTATTTGCTTAATTTCTCTGGAAGTATGAGTAGTTGGTCAGGTGATCTTTCTTCCCTTTTGAAAACGGCTTATCAGTCTGACACTTTATGGCCAAAGATTACGGCCTGAAAAGCTGGTTATAAATCAAATTATATTCCCACTAGCTAGCATTATAAATGTTTCACATGTTTGCAGGAAAAGTAGTTTTCAAAATTAGACACTAAAAGGAAAACATAATTTAATAACGTATTATTACTACTAACAATAGGTTACACAAAGTTCAACACTTTACTGAAACCTAAAACTTTAACTTCTTTGTCTTTGCAACCAGTCCCCTTTAGGGCTACAGTTTCTTTATGACAAGATCACTGAAGTCTTACACTCAAGGATATCATCGCCATAATTAATTTTTTTCATTAATATGAATTTCTGAATGCAAATCAGTCCTATCTTTTGAAAAGCTAATATGAACAGTATAATAACTAGCAACAGCTGAAACCTAGTACTTACTATGTACCAGGTACTTCTAAGTCCTTTATGTGTTTTATCTCATTTAATTCTCACAGCAACTCTATAAAATAATTGCTGTTATTATTTATGCTTTTCAGATAAGGAAAACGAGCAGTAACTAGATCAAGCAGGTCCACAGCCAGAACCCAGCCAATGTGGTCCTGATGCCTGTGCTCTCTGTCACATTATATTGCCTAACAATATTAGAAGTTACAGATTTGCACTGCAAAGACAACCAGTGCAAAACTAACCTTTTAAAGAGCTCATCTACAGAAATAACTGAAAAATTTTTGATTTCCACACAATTTTTCAGGAGGCAACTGAGTAAAGACCTTGAATTGTAAATGGTAACCTATAAAATTTACTGAAATTTGACATCCAGAAAAAAGAAGAAAAAAGCAATTACTAAAGTGAAACAAAAAAATTGGCCTATTACTGACACACAGGTGAAGAAAAATTCATATTTACAATATAGTAACCAAGAATAGGAAGTTACTGTTGTAGCTGAGATTAATAGGTTCACATTCAAATTTGACACTATTTCAGATTTGATTTGGCAAATTCCCAAAAGCAAGCACAGATAAAAGAATATGAAGACCATATATACTCTGCTTAAAAATTTTTCATAATTTTACCTTTTGGTTTCGGGGTAATTCTTGAACATTTGATGGTGGCTTGTAATTCAGAACTAGTCTTCTAAATTCCAAAAGATTGAATAATGACTGAAAAAGAACAACAATTTAAGATAACCGAAGGGAAAATTCTATTAACAGAACTGTAAACATATGACTGGCCTGAGAGATTTATTTTATATACAGAATATTTCCCACTAGCACAAGAAGGCCTATTTTCTCCCTGAGAAGAAGTCACATTTTTTAAATTTTGACATATTATTCTTGATCATTAACAATATTTACGGTACTGCAAAGGAGAAAATTATTCGTGGACAACTCAAAAAAACATAATATATATTATTAAAAGTTTCCTTTCTTTATGTTACTATGTGCCTAAGCAGTTTCCTCAAAATAAAATCTACACAAATGCAAAGTCAAGAACTTTTTAGACATGTTATGTTCAGCATGAGTTTTCTAGAGGTATCAATTCTACAAAAATATAGTACAAATAAATTTATGGGCCAGATGCTAGGTGATAGAGACACAAAGAAATTACGTATTATCGCTAATCGTCAAGGAGACACACAACCTAGAAAGGAGACAGATATTTAATTATAACAATAGCAGTGTTACTCCAAAATACAGTAATATTGATCATGTAGAGCATAATGAAAGCATGTGAAAGATGCTCATGAAAAAGCTTCCTGCAGCTATGTTTTTAAGCTATAGCTTGTAACCCGTTAATGTCATCATGATAAACATTAATTTTAAAAACTGAAATAAAATATAATGGAAAATATCAGAACATGTCATAAACAGTCAATTCACCAGAGTATCATTTGTAAAATTTTCATTGGTGATATTTTTACATACATATGTATGTGTAAAGTGTTTTACAATGTAAAACGTATTCCTTTCTGTGACTCACACAGTTTATAAAGTTTGAAAATCATTGTACCGGAGGTGATAATGTATTAAATCTTCGTAAAAGATGGGTTAGCCAACTTGCTAGAAAATAAAAATAGCACCACAAATCCATAAGAAAACAAGATTTTGTTTAGTACTGGGTGTTGGGAAAACTGGTCCACTATATATAAAGAAATAGTCATATATAGATATATAGATATAGATGTGGATTAAAGACCTAAATATGAAAGGTAAAACCATAAAACTGATAATTGTGATCTGAAGTATTTTTTAATTAAGCAATATGAACATATTCATTCATTTATTCATTCATTTAACAAATATTTATGGAGCACCCACTACATGCCAGACACAAGGAAGACAGGCAGCAGAGAATAAAATATATCAAGTCTCTGCCCTTGTACTATCTTGTTATTGCAAGTTAAAACAATGAGAGCAGATGTTATAAATCAGAAATAGTAAGTACAATAACAGACCAAAATCAGAAACTTAAGGAAGAAGCAGCATTTAAAAGCCAGAGGAAAAAGAGCTATTAGAAAGACAAAATAAAAATAGTAAAGGAAGTGTGGAGTATGAGATCACAGAAGAAAAAGGAGTAGAGAAAGCTTTCAAACATAGTTGTGTATCAGAATAACTGCAGAGCTTTAAAAAATCCTATGTCAGGAACCTCTCAACAAAGATATAAAGTACCACAGAAGATTCTGGAGTACATCAAAGAATCATTGGCAAATTTCATGAAGGACAAGATTAGCAAAGGTTGAAGGTTGCCACATTCTAATAAGGTAAGGGCAAGAAAATAATCGTTAGACTTGTCAATTGGGAAGTCACCTTTCCAGTAGAATGGCAGAATGGAAGAAGAGCAGCAATGAGTCCTGAAGAAATGGGATAAAACTAAGGGGGACAAAGTATAGACTGTTCTTACAAGGAATTTAAATAGGAAAGAGAATATTGACAAATCTGGAGAATCTCAATCCCACTCCTATGCTCTGAGCTCCCACTGGAAAACTTTTTTCTTCTTCCTGAACACCCTTTAGAATTTCCTTTGGTGTGGGTCTCCTGGTAACAAATTATTTCAGCTTCTGCTAAACTGAAAATTGTGGGGTTTCTTTTCATTTTTTAAAGATTTTTGCTAGTTATAGAATTCTAGGCAGCCAGTTAACTTTTCCCAGAACTTTAAAGATAGCATTTCTGTTGAGAAGTCAACCGTTAGTCTTATTTTTGCTCCATCATAGAGGCGATACACCTTTTCCATCTGGCTACTTTTAGTATTTTCTTTGTCTAGAGTGTTTTGCTGTTTTACTATGATGTGCCTTGATGTAGTATTCTTTACATTCATACTACCTGGTTCCTACTGCTTCCCTAATCTGTGGCTTCATCTCTTTCATCAAGTTTGGAATATTCTTTGTCATCTCTTCAAATATTGTTTTTAGCCTATTTCCCTTTTAGTTTCCCTCTGGAACCAAAAATAAATTGTGTTAGTACAATTTACACCATGTCCAAAATATCTCTTATATGCTCTTATCTGTATTTCATGGCTTTAGTGTGAAAATGTTCCACAAACTGTCCAGTTGACTAATTCTCTCTTCAGTTGTGTCTGATATCCTGCTAAACTCTTCCACTGATATCTTAACTTCATTTATCATATTTTTCCGTTCTAAAATTTCTATTTTGTTCTTTTTTTACAGATTTTAGTTTTCTATCAAAATTCTCAATCATGCTTCTAATTCTTTGAGCACAGTAATAGTTACATAACAAATAATTCGATTTTTAGGTTTCCTTGTAGGTATATTTCTAATTATCCATTGTTTTCTCTTAATTTTTGGACATGTCTTATTTTCTGATATAACTAATTATGACTGATTTGAGTGCTAGACATTGTATGTAAAAAACTGGAGAAAATTCAAAGTTCGAGATGATAGTATCTTCTAACAGAATTTACATTTCCTTCTGGCCGGCAGCAAAACTGGGACTACTTGCAAACCTAGATCATCTTAACCCAATCAATTCTGAGAAAATCTCAAGCTGGGATTCACAAATTATAAAGCCTGGCCTATTTTCAGTTCTCAGTTAATTCTAGGGTGTAGCCCTTTAGAATTTAACTGAAAATCTCAGGTGTTTCCTAGGGCTCCAAGCCTGTGTGAAACTTTGCTTAGCTCCCCAGCCAATCAGCAGTCACTCCGGAAATTGCCTCAAAGATAAAATCAGCCCAAAATGTGAAGCTTACTCTCTGAAATTCTTGTTCTCTCAAAGTGTAGCCTCAAAATTCCTCACTGCTTTAGTGTTTATGATGCCTTCAAAAAGCTGATTTCATTTTTCTTTTGTTTTGTTTTGGACTCTAGCAAAATATGAGCAGGTAGACGGCTGAAAACAACTTAATATGCTACTACCCAAAGTAGAATTTGTGACCATGGATTATCACAACAAATCACAGAAATTTATTTTAAGTACCAATCTATACCCTAAATCAGGCATAGTACTATTAGTCAACACATTCCTTCAAAAGGGGTGGGAAAGAGTAATTGTCACTACTGCCTAAATTGTGTTTGTGAGTCATACACATTGAAAACAAGTATCCTTTCATTCAGTCCAAAGCTAATGTGTCAATTTTGAAATTTGTTAAAGTAGAGTTTGGTTAAACTCTTGCTAATATCAGAGAGCTAATGGAAGATGAGAGTTTAAATACATAATTTGTGGAAAACAAAAAGAGTGATGACAAGAGAGCAAAGGGAGACATAAACTGTCTATAATGAAAGATACTAAGGAAAAGCAACATAAATTCTTCTTGGTGGATTTTTTAAAAAATGAAATGGTATCAGATAAGTTGCAAGGTGAGATAGAAAGAGACTGGCATGATTAAAAACTGAAAGTCTGTATACAGAGCAATTAAAGCCCTATGTCCTTCCCAGACTGAGAAGCATCAGACAAGTACTCTCTCCTCTGTGGAATACAGGAAAATTTAAACTTTGAATATAACTTAACTGACTCAGGTTCATAAAAATCAGTCATAGTGTATTTCAGGGTAGGATGAGATTCAGGGCTACAAACAGGGTTAAGTGAAAGCCTGCCAACTGACCCCCAATTGTCCCTTCCCCAATTCCCTTTCTCTAGACTTGCTTTTGGAAAGTTAGCAACCATGCTTAAACCACAAAAAAATGAGAATCCAGTCTGGATTTGAGGCACAGAAATCTCATGTTGTAAAGGACTCCCCTCACCAAAAAAAAAAAAAAAGAAAAAAAAAGAAAAAAAAAGAGTTAACATGTTTGAGATGTTTGAGTATATGAAACACACTATTGATAATACCTCAAAAGAGAGGTTGAAGCAGCTGGAAATTTTTAAGGATAAATAAGTATACAGAAAACAGAGAGAAGAAAAGGTGGCAACTGACAACTCCAGGAAAACAAAGAATTACAGAGGGGTAGTCTTAGTAAACCACCACAATGTCTACAAAGCCAAAGAAAATGTAAACACTGACTACTGACTATTTTTAACTGGTGATATAACTATGTTGGGAGATGAAAGGAAAGGCAATTCTAGGTAGGTGAAATGAAAGAGCTAAATCCTCATCTATCTTTGCAGAAAGCCATGTCATTTAGAAAAACGAAGATAGCAAGAGAAACAGCTAGAATTGGTTGTAGATGCCTTTAAGAAGCAGGACTATGTTTCTCAGGCAGGGTGGTTTGGAGCAGAGGACTGCTGTTTTTCACAAGGCTTTTATTGCTATGGAATTTTTGGTTTTCTCTTTGAACTATGTACTCATGTTCTTTGACGAAAATTAGAGACAAAAGCAAGTGCTGTGAAAAACACGTTAAATGATATCCTGAAATGTTTTGAAAACTTGCAGCACCTTTTCAATACCATACTTTAATACATTAGAGTGGTAGAAGCACCTTAAGTCTTCAATTCCACCATAAGTAATATATGCTCCTTTACGGTTCATTCATTTACTAACTCAGTAATTACTTAAAGGGTTCCTCCAACGTGTCAGACACTCTACTATACACTGGTACAGAACAGTAACTTAGATGATGTGCTCTCTGCCCTCAGGATGCCTGTATTTTAGTCAACTTAGAGTTTCATAATTTATGCATAAGGCGACCATATACCTTATCATCCAACCCATAACCCTTCTGAGTATGAAAAAGGGCTTCAAGACTAATTAATAGGTGCTGATAGAGCTACCATGTGAGTAAACTGGGACTGTACCAGGCAAACTGAGAAGTATGAGCACCTTACTTCTGAGCATCTCAGAGGCATCCAAATGGGAATGGTGCTAAGGTTTATCATGAGAATCCACGGATTACTTGAATTTAACACCCCAAACCAGAGAAAGAGGAGAACATATTCCTATAAGTAACTACCTAATTCACTGACACCCTAGTGGAAAAAGCAGCCCCAATTCGTACTTTCTACATAAAAGTTCCTTTTGAACAGGATGAAAATAGTCCTGACTAGATAACTGGTTGATACCCAATCTAAAGACAGTCAGGCTAATATTATTAGCATCCAAAAGATTATGTAAGCCATTCTCTGTACAACCTTCTCTTTGCTTACAGTCTCTTTCTGATATTGTTCCCCTTTTATTCCAAAATACTTAGGTCTCAGTACCTAAAGGAACAAATATAACAAAGCTGTGCCTTCTGTAGTCTATCCTCATTACCTACTCTGAAGTTAGAGATTTATAATCCCAGTAAACTACTATAATTGGTAGAAATATTTACAAAGAAAAGAATTCCCAGTTGTTTCATACTAGTCTTGCCAACTAAGTATAATAAATTCCATCCCTGAGAAAAGTTTGTAACTGAAACTTCACAGTACATTTATGTCACAGTCTGAACAAGTTCCACCTTGCTTTGGAAAATACAATTAAAAAACTTCCAACACTAATATAGATTTCCTACCCAAATTTTCTTTCATAAGTGAAAAGTTCCATTTATGATGATAAACTGTTATATTTCAGATGTCTGTGGAATTAAGCAAATGTCAAGAAATGAAAAAATATAATATTTCAATTACTAGAAATGAAAAGTAAAAGGTACTTAAAATGGGTTAAGAGACTTTAAAATTACATTCAAAAACAAAACGAAGTTATCTCCAGATAAAGTTTTCTTCCCACCCACAATTTTCTGAACTCTGAAGCTTAATGTTTTTCCACATCCCCAAGTCAGTATCTTATTACTTTATTATAATCCAAATTTTTCAAGGTTAGCGGTTACTTCTCCTAGGTGTTTATTCTAACTAAACTATTGATTTTTTAGAAGCACTTTCTTACTTCTTATAGTTTTCTAAGAGAAACAGCTAACCAATGAGCCTCATTTACTGGCTGTAATAGTGTAAAGGTAGCATCTACTTGTCCAAATACAGGCTGCAAAGCATACTCATAAACACTCAGATCAGAGCCTTAAAACTGTGCTTCATATTTTAAAATGATGACTAAATTATGAAATTTAGATTGAACAATGAAATGCAAAAGCCTTTACTAACAGTGCAAGTAAAGCAAGGTAGCCTAGTAAGAAGATCTAAGAGATTAAGATAGTAAATAAAGTTTGAGATATTGTTGGCACGCAAGTGAACAATTAATGCATATTCAAGGCCAAGAACAAAAGTATCATCACAAATTTATGCTAATCCAGGTATTCCTTAACATTTTAATAGGCTGGAAAACAAATAACATAGCATATTATTAATTAGTGTATACCACAGTTTATTAAAAAGTGAGGCATAAATCCAGAAAACCAAAGGAAATCAAATTATATAATATTATTTGCCAGAAAGGCAGAAAAGAGTTGGAAATAACATGGAAGTAGAAAAAAAGTTAAAACTACAGGTTAATCGCCTAGAGAACACAATTAACAACCTTGTAGAAATGAACTTAATAACCTGTGAGTTGCTTTAATATCATATGAAAGTTTACGCCATATACAGTTTTGGAAAAGTACAAAATGAGGAGATATTTTGAATGTAAAAGAATGTAAATTAGAAAACATCTAATGATTTTAAAAGTACTCATCAGAAATAATAAATAAGCTACAATTCAGCTGTGTTAGGAAAATAAGCACAAATACTAATTTTCCTAAATGGCAATTAAAATTAAGAGCATGTTATTATTCACAGATTGTTTTATTTAAGGAGACTTTAATTTAACGTTTTGCAATTTGACAGATAACATTATCAATGTCTGAGAATGGTAAAGATTTATGACAAAAGTCATATCACATAAAAGTTTAAAAAAAAAAAGAAAACTACTCCAAATTGAGAAGATGATGGATATCTATGCATACAAACATTTTTTATTTTAGAATAAGGAGCTCAAGAAACATTTCATTAAGGCCTTTCCAAGTTAGAAAGAAAATATGTTATTCTTGATTTATCAACATTTATTCTTTACGTCATTCTCATATACGTATTGAGAATTATTTGTCAATCTGTTCCCTCCTCAAATAAAATGCTCTCTTACATAAAAATAGTATTTAAATGACTATAATTCTTGAATGATATTTTCCATTATATATAAATAATTCTGATCTGACTCACAAAAAAACACAGTTTTGGTTTCATATCTTGGTTACATCCTTCCCTAAATTTGCAGGGATTTATATACAAAAATATTTTCTTTCCACTCTGACAATTCCCAACAAACGGGAAGGAAGAAAAATTAATTCTGAGTAATGCATTAGGTAGTGTTCTATCATTAAAACTCCATACTGGGAATGAGGAACAAAGTGGGGTGGGGAATACTGCAATCCCCAAACTAGGTTAGTAGACAGAAAGGCATACTAAAACCTGGTCTGCAGTTATATATAAAGTATACAGCTTAAAAGAAACACAACCCCAACCCACTTTCCATTGCTGTCAGGCCCACCAAATAAGATCTGCATAAAGACTCTTACCTGAATAACAGCACTAAACCAGCAAGTATTGCCAACATTCTTTAGTCCAACAGGAACTTTGTCCTGCCTTTTTCTATCATAAGGGTTTCGAGAATCTCTCCAAACTTCAGTAGGTGTCCTCTTCAAACATGCTTTATTTTCTGCTATGCTGGCTTCAAGAACTCTTGAACAATGGGAAGAAGATGATGGGGGGAAAAAGTACAGTATTAATTTAGTGCTGTACCCTAGAAAATAGCATACTATAAACTAAGGATTTTAATAGATTAAGCTCTAGACAATCCATCTGGGGAAGTAATATTTAAAACTAAATTTACTCAAGCAGAGGCTAGTTTTCTTTAAGAACATAGCCGTGGCAATGCCAACACATCAAGAGGCATGCAGCCTATTTTTCTCAGAAAAAGGAAATTTCAAACACAAAAAGACAGCATTATGTAATAGGAAATATATTAAATTATGTTTCAACAAATTAGAGGCTTAGTACCACGGATACAGTACCTAGATAAGTTTTCTGAAAAGTCACTGTATTGAAGTACATATTTACAATATAACATAATGACTAATTTTTATAAGAATTACTTTGAATCAAGAAAACTAAAAATTGAAAAAAACTGTACTGTTATTCCTCTGACCATTAATTTCCTTTTCTATTATAAAAAGGGTAAGGTAAATTCTAGGGTTCCTTTCAGTTCTAGAGATCCATGATTCTACAAGAGCTAAATGAAGGGAGAGAGTATTTATGTGTTCACTTTTTTACCCAGAAGTTTGCCTAGGGAAAAATCTACTGAAATAAATATCTACATATCATAATAATAAAAGATTAACCTCTTCAAAATAAATGCACCTACAGAATATCTAAAAATATATCTAAAATATCTAAACACGGCTAAGAGTAATGCTACTTTGCTTAATGGTGTTCTTCTTGCTCTTAAGCATGCAACAACATGCTGGAAAACCCTAATCCCCACATATAAACTAACCATGCATTTTTGCCTGCTCAAGACATGTGTTACTTACTATTCTGAATAAGCATAAATAATAGCTAAATATCTTAACTCATTTTGTATTCATTATAAAACCTCAGCAAGAAGAAGTTTTTTCAACTTTTTTGGCTTCTTGAGAAAATCTCATTCATGCTACACTATCTTTCTCCTAAAGATTTTGCTCTATCAGATTAATGTCAAAATAATATAGCTATCTTCCTTAATTATGCAGAAAAAGTAAATTATTCTTTTGTCTCTAACCTTATAAAATGACATTAGATACAATGTATTAGATTCCAAACCAGTATTACTTAAAATAACTTATATGAATGTAGGCTAGAGTCTTCTTTGGGAATCAGTAAAACCACATACTGAAAAAAAGAAAGCAGAAAACAACATGATCGGGACGTCCCTGGTGGCACAGTGGTTAAGAATCCGCCTGCCAATGCAGGGGACACTGGTTCAAGCTCTGGTCTGGAAAGATCCCATATGCCACGGAGCAACTAAGCCCGTGCACCACAACTACTGAGCCTGTGCTCTAGAGCCCGCGAGCCACAACTACTGAGCCCGCGTGCCACAACTACTGAAGCCACGCGCCTAGAGCCCATGCTCCACAACAAGAGAAACCAACTGCAATGAGAAGCCCGCACACCACAACGAAGAGTAGTCCCCGCTCGCCACAACTAGAGAAAGCCTGTGCGTAGCAACGAAGACCCGACGCAGCCATAAATTAATTAATTAATTAAAAAAAAAAGAAAACAACATGATACATTACAATGTAAAGATCAAAGTAAACTCACATATTTAAAAATAAACAGTATACCCTTTTAAGAGTGGTCCAACATTAGCAGCAGTACTCTGCCCAAATATCAACTCTCCATGCAACCTTGGCCCATACAAGCTTTTTCCCTTAAACTATTGACCACTAAAAGGTACTAGAACTCCTTGGAAGGTATTTAGTTAGATGAATTGGGGCATAAGAAAATCAGCATTTATCTAGAACATCCCACTCTTATCAGAAATAAGTTTTAAAGAACATAAAGGGGAGGTAAGTCAAAGAGCCAACTTGAGAGAATTCCTACTGTTCAAGTTGTACAATTCAACATAATATAAGAATAAGAATAATCAACTGGAAAAATTAAATTTGTACAAGGCGACTACTTCAAAAGAGAAAAGTTAACACATAGTATACAAAAGGTAAATACAACACCAAAGTCTATTTTATATAACAAGGTATATTTAATTATTTATTGACTTTTATAAATGGGAGTGTTTTCATTTGAAAAGTTTGCTCCTTTTGTAACATATGTATATCCAGAAGTATAAATAAAGGAACCTTATTTCTATATTGGTAATTAGAAATGAATGAACTAAAACAAGCAATGGGTTCTGGGTGAAGTAGCAACAATACCACAAACAGGAAAGAAGAATTAGCACCAGTGGTCATATATAAGAGACAGAAGAGGCATCCAGCAGTTGATTAGCACCAGTGGGCATGTACAATAACCATTAAAAAAGAGAACTCTACAGTATATTCCAAAAGCATAAACTGATCAAAAGTGAAGGAGAACAAGGAGAACTACACTCATTCCTAAATCTTCTAGGTGGATGGTCCTCTACCATTACATATTTTTAAACTTCTAATTATAATAAAATATTAATTAGAAATAACCCTTTTCAATGCCAACACACCAGATCATTTGTATCATAGTGACCAGGAAACAGGTCACACAGACAAGTCATGGAAAACCTGAGAAGACCTGATTTCTACAAAATGTACCCAGTCTACAAAAATTAAAGTCTAAAAATAAGTCACATGTACTCCAATAAAGAGGTTAAAAAAAATAATTAAAAATTGAAAAAATAAAAATAAGTCACATGAAGTTAATAACAAAATGAGACTCAGCCTCAAGACCATATTGAGTAAAATTAGGTCTCCTGTTCCCCACAAGTGTCAACAACCCATCCCAAATCTACAATCCAGACTCCCCTGAGATAATGACATTCTTCTTATTCCAGATCTAGTTAAGATTACTAAAAACTAAAATCCAGAAAGTATTTTTTGAATGTTTCGATACAGTCAGTTCAGGTACCCTCCTCTTCAGCCCCCTCCCACCAAGAAAATACATCTCTTGATTTTCATGTTGTATGAAAACATTAATGTGATAATATAAGCTTTTTAGTTCCCTTGCCTACTTTTGGGAGAATGTATGGCATCAAATGTACTTTCTAGGACCAAGCAGCTTACCTGCACTTTTTGTTACAAGAGGAGGGAAAGAAAGTCAAGGATATAAACTGAAGATACCACCTCTCCAGCATTCCCATAAAACTTTTTACAGAGGTAAAATTACATACAAACTGTAATAACTGAGTAGAGCTTAAGACATACATGTTCACTGTTTCTCAAAGTGACCTAAGATATAAAAATTTTTTAAAGTATCCATTTCTAAACCACATTTATTTTTGGTGGGTGGGTATACATACTTAAATGTATATAATTAAATATTCTTATAACTCAATTCAGTCATATGGTAGAGATCATCATTCATTATAATAAAAGCATGAGTTTTAAAGAAGTAGATTTATTATAATATTCCTTAAACATATGGTAATATGGTAGAATTATGGTACTAAAAATAGTGGATGAAAGAATGCCATGACTTTGTGATCTTGATTTACAGCTTATAACACATTTAGTTTTTTAATCACCAAGGACTTACAACATGCTCCAGTAGGTTTCCTCCTACCACTTCCTCCTGGCTCCTAAAAGACTTTATAAAACACATTTATTACACTGCACAAAATTATTAATCAACCAGTCTCTCCCATCAGCATCCAGAGGATAGAAACATGGATTTGTTTCATCCCTAGAGCATACATGATTAAAAAAAAAAAAAAAAAAAAGGGGGGGGGGGGCTAAACAAGTGTTTGAAGTAGATGGAAGATTAAAATATTAGATGTTGCTATCTCTTTGTCATTTTATTTTATTTTTTTTTTTTGGCAAAAGCCCAACCTCTAGCCCAAATATGAGCTCTCCATTCCCAAGCCCTTGTCCTTTTCTATAGTCCAGTCCTGGCATATTAATATAAGCTTTATATAAAGCCAAGTCCTCATAAGGGTTCCTTCCCTGGCCTCACCAAACAAAGTGAAGCCAATGATTCTACCCACGCTTTAAAGTGTAAAGTATGCCAATAGCTACATTTCAGATATTAAGGCTGCAAGTAGAGAGAGAGAATAAAAAAATAATACTGCAAATCTCAGAGCTCAGAAATAGCTTAGAACAAAATGTAGCATACTGAAAAAGGCAAGCCCAAAAGCCACAAATACCAACCCCAACTACAATCACCTTATCTTCTCAACACCAGTCATGACCATGGCATTCAACAATATAAAAAGATGACAAAATGTTTTGCTGTCTCTTTTCCTTCCACACACTGTATTGAGTGAATCTTTAAAGCACTTACTTATGGTAAGTGTTCATGTTCCTAGTAGAATTTTATCGTGCTGATTTTGAGGGCTTTTTTTTTTTGCTTGTTTTCTTTTGTATTGTTATTTAAATTGCGTTATAGAAAACATTCCACTTTGGATCATCTAAGTCTATTTCAAGCAAGCAACATACTCACTGGAAAACATGCATATCATTTAAGCTATACAGATCAACCAAAAAGAAAAGAAAAAAGAAGGTGGAAGGAAGGAAGAGAAGGAGGAAGGAAGGGACGGAGGGAGGGAGGGAGGAAGGGAGGAAGGGAGTATTCATCTTCTACATTTCCTTTAAAAAAATCTATTGGTATTTTGATTGTGATCGCACTAAACCCATAAGTTAATTTAAGGAGAACTGACCGGTTTTACAATATTCAGTCTTCCAATTTGTGAAACACAATACATTTCCAATTATTTCCATATTCATTAATATGTCTCAGTGTTATTTAATAATTTTCTTCTTAGAAGTTTTTGCACACTTCTTATTAGATTTATTCCTGGTCTTTAATAGTTTTGTGTGTTATAAATGGTAGCTTTTAAAATTTTCTCCTTATCATTCCTTCTTATACATAAAAACATAACCTTTTGTGTACTGATTATCAACCAACAGGGCTAAATACATCTTTTCTTGGTAAGAGTATTTTATTGAGGTGATTTACATATAATAAGATACACAAACCTTAAATGTACAGTTCAGTGAAATTTTTACCAATGAATACCACCCCCCATGTAACCACCACCCAGACCAAGATATAGAAAATTTCTATTATTCCCCAAAATTCTCTCATGCCCTCTCCCAACCAATAGTGTCTCTCTAGTTCTCAGATAATCACCATTCTGACTTCTACCACAATAAACTAGTTCTGCTTGTCCTTAAACATCACATAAATGGAATCACACAGCAGTTACTCTTTTGTGTCAAGTTTCTTTCACTTAACATGTTGCTTTGTCGATTCCTCCACATTTTTTAAAGTACCAGGAAAATGTTTTCCATTACATTGTTTAGTATTCCACTGTGTGAATATACAACCACTGTTAACTATTCTGCTCTTACGGATATTTGGTTGTTTACAGTTTTTAGTTATTATCAGTAAAGGCACTATGTGCTTCTTTCTCAAGGGTCTATACCTAGAAGTGGAAACGTGGACTATGCTAAGTTCTAGCATAATATATGTTGAAATACACTAGAAATTCCCAGTTTTCCAAAGTGGCTATATCATTATACATTCTTATGAACAATATATGACACTTCCAACTGCTCTACATGCTTGCCAACATTTGATATTGTCAGTCTTTTTAATTTTAGCCATTGTGTTGGATATATAGTGGTGGCTGTTCTCCAATGAGGTGACTCATCAAACTTGCACCACAAAGATTACCACCACTGCTATAATCTAGCATCATACCCAACATGGCAACTTGTCCACTTTTAACTTGTCCAACTTATTATTTTCATGTGTCTAACTGCTATGTAAATTTGTGTCATTTGTCACTTTCACTGTCACTATTTTTAGGATAATTCTACCTTTTTCCTCTGAGTAATTTTAAGATTTTCCCAGTCTTAAGTATTCTGGAGTGTCACTATAATGCATTTATGTATGGGTTTCTTTTCATTTTTCTGATTGGGATTTGTTGGCTCATGAAATTACAAGTTATCTCTTCACTTCTAAAAAATTCTGTGATTATCGCTTTAAATTTTGCCTCTGACTCACTCCCTCCTTTTCTTCCGTAACACCGATTAATGTATGTTAGACCTACTCATTTTATTCTCCGTGTCATTCAACCTTTCTCCATATCATTTATCTTTTTAGCTATCTGTTACACACTGGATAATTTCTTCTCATATAGCTTACAGTCTACTATTTCTAATCTGCTATTAAACCTGTGTTCTGTTTTTTCTTTTTCTTTTTTTTTTACTTTAGTAATTCTTACTTTCATTTCTAGAAGATATTTTCACAGTCCTTTTTCAAGTAGAGATTTATTGAATTATTAAAGTGACACAAATTTCAGCTGTACAAACATGGTACAACTTCTCAGGGGCAAATCTCATCCCCTCCAACAACATTCCTCATAGCTAAGGCAACTGTCTTTGTAGTATTATAGGGGTTTCAGAGGAGGGATAGTTCTGATTTACCCTTATTGTGAATATGTCATCCACTGACATAACTTTATGAGGGGAATGATTTCCTGTTAAAGCTTCCCACCTAATATAGACAATGGCCTTTAACTTCTTTTTCCCACATTCAACAAGGATATCAAAACTGAAATTCAAATTTATACACACAAGCAAATGTCATCATGTCAAAAAGTGACTTTCAGCATTCCGAACTTACTTCTTTGGGTTCCAGCTTTCACTTTGATTTAGTCTGATTATAGCCCTTACTATCTTAACAATTCTATAATACTTTCAAGAGATCTTAAAATATTTTACATCCAACAGAAACAACACATTCTGATTGTTTCCACTAGAAAATCTGTTTTAGTCTACCATGTTTCCTGAAACTGTTGAAGGTGTGCTCTTTGTAACAATTTTAACTAGAACCTAGCCCTACCTTCTACCCAACTTATTCAAAGTCATTTCATGAGGCAAGCCATTTTCACAACAAATATGCTAGACACAAACTAGCCACAATGCAGTTTATTAACAAATTTCTACTATCCACACTCTACTTGTTCCCTGTCTGTGCAGTGGTAACTAAGATAATTATAATAAATGCATCCAATCCTGACATTAAGAAGTAATTATATTAAGAAGTACACTTCTAAAATGTTCAACTTAAGAAATTTTACCATGAAATTTATGGGTGCCGGAACACAGGATTGTAAGATGTAAAAAGGTTTTATCTCATCTAGTTATACACAATAACTCAGTATTCCAAATGTGTGAATTCATATTAAAGTATGTTACTGAAATACAACCACAGTTAAATGATTCTAGGATTTTATTTGGCAAGATTTTGTCATCTGAACTTACTAGGTAATGAACAAATAAATTTACTTTTAAGCATAATATATAAATGTTTTCCTTAAAAAATTCATCATTTTCTCTTTTGAATTTAGAATCTAAGCCTCAATAAAACTCATGCAATGTTATATTTGTCAAATGCTTAACTAGAATTCTCATGTTCCCTTATTTCTAATACAATATGATATATAAATGTGCTTATTTACTGAATGTTGCAGTTAACTTTTTTTGTTAACTATATATTATAAAATCTACGCATATCAAGGAAAAAAATTACATTCTGCAACAGTAAATTAATATTTTTTTTACTTCTGAGTATAATTTTACATAAAATTTTGTCATATTACACTATACCAATTCTCTGCAATGCTATCTACAATACAAATACTTGCAAAATATTTACTATTTTAAGAGTTTATTAAAATTAAAAGATCAAGGGAAAAAAAGGGCATTATCTTAATGAGTTTTTTTCCACTTGGACAAAAATTAGTATCTTAAAGAATATATAACATATATTGTATGTAATAGAGATTAGGAATAATCTAAATTCCTTAACTTTTATTTATTTTTTTTTACTGATTATCTAATTATTATGTTATTTTAATTAGAAAGCACAGGATACAAAACTACTGACACTACTTGGTATATAATCCTCCAGACTTTTTTCTATTTATGTACTAATATAAATTAACATATATATAAATATATATACATTTAAAAATATTTGTATCATAGTATATATTCTATTTTATAATCTCTTTTTCACATACTAGATTATCATTCCCCTTAAATATGAATTGCAACTGATGTATTTCATGTTTAAAATATTTCTCATAAAGCTTAAGTATTATCAAATTTTATAATTATTCAAGACAAATATTTCATTCCAATTCATTTTTATAAGACAAAATCTAACTTTATAGTTTCTCCAAATCCTTCAAAAAATAAGCCTAAATAAAATGTCTAAAAATAGCACATGTACTTTTGGTTTTCATTTAAAATTACTGGCATTAAATGATATTAGCCACAACGAAGAGGATAATGAATTTTAATTAAGTCTTGCCATCTTAATATCTTATTATACAAAGCAGTTTCCAAAGTAACAAAGACATTAAAAAGTATTACTACAAAAAATTATGTGCCTTTGCTAAACATAGCATTTTGAGGCATCTCCTACGGTAATCTCAGATTACTCAGAAAGAAATGTACTATTAATATTGTGCCAAGGGAAATTATCTAAGAAAGCTGGTACATTCTGCTACCAAACAACTCTGTTAACAGGGGAAAAGAACACTGGAGTCATAAGACCCATCTTAGCTGTGTACCTTTGGAAAATCATTTAACCTCTTAAAAGATAAATTTCTTCTTCAGTAAGATAAAGTTACCATTGGCTCCAAAGAGTTGTTTAGAAGATTATGTTTAGTTATAATTTAAAGTTTTTTTTTTAAAATCAAACTTATTTAATCCTTTGGTGGATCAAATTTTTTCAAACTAAAAAGTTTTGGTAATTAAATCAAAAGATGCATTCCATCACACATCTTGGAATCTTGCTTATTTCTTTTTAAAAAAAAAAAAACCTATAAATATACTATCATATCATAGATCAGAAGTTGGAAAGCTATGGCCCATGGGCCAAATCCAGCTGGCCGTCTGTTTTTGTAAATCGAGATTTACTGGAACACAGCCACACTCATTAAATTATGCATTATCGATGGCTGCTTTTACACTACAACACTTGAGTTGAGCAAATGTAACAGAAACCAGATGGCTGACAAAGCCTAAAATATTTACCACTGGCATGTTACAGAAAAAAGTTTCTTGACCCTGGCCATAAATGACTATAAATTGAATTGGACAATGTATCTAAAAGGAATTAGGGGAAGAAAAAAAATCAAAGAAATATTAAAATATATACCTAAATTTAATGCCCCACAACGTCACTCCAAAATCCTAAAAACAATCTAAGTTTCAAATGCAATTGGATCTAGAATAAGAAAATCTGGGTTACATAAAATATAAAAACAATACTAAGTTTATTAATAGTTTATTTAGAATTGCAAAGTATATATTTGTGCCTCTTCAAATTAAAGTCAATTATTATTTCTATTATAAATAGTATTTATATCTACTTTATACAAATTATATTTTTACCTGCTAATGGCTTGCTCCTCATCAGTTATTCCAGTCTCCCTGAATGCCCTGTTTGATTCCGCCAAACTCAAGGCAATTGCTCTCTGAAGATCATCTTTATCATCTCCAGTGAGATCAATCACATCTGAAAAGCAAAACTATCTTTCTCAAAATTAAAAGTCAAACAAAATGAAAGGTAATTCTTATAATGGAGATTTTATACCCAATATACCCTTTCCAATCAAAGTCAGCACCAACTTAATTCTGTATAAGAGCCTCTCTGAAGAGAATGCAAACACTTTTTAAATTGGTTATACTTTGAAATTTAATGTTCTTCTCTATAAAATATACCTAAAGCAATTAAGAGTATAAATATTTTTCATTACAGAGGAATCTCAATATTTACTATGAAGTCTCTGATTAAAAGCTAATAAGCAGAAAGATTGCTAAAAACAGGTTCTTTAACAACAAAAATTGAAGCCAACATAATTAAACATTTACATATATGCTTTCTGAAGTTAACCCAAATACACACACATTACAGTCGGCTATACTACCTAGACATTTATCAAAGTATAATAATTAAATGAGCTCTCAAAAACTATGTTTCAGAAACTAATTGACCATATATATTTATATTTATATACACTTTTAAAGTCTGGACGAATGTATGAAGCTGTTAACAGTGGTTAATTCTGATGAGGAGGGTTATGGGGAGAAGGAAGTATAAGGATCTTTCACTTTCTATTTTCTGTTCTATGCATTCCTTTTAATTAAAAAAAAAGTTTTCATTTCAGAAAAAAGAAAAATATGCAAGTAAATGACAGGTTTTCTTTTGTTAGAATAAAATAAAGTAGTTAGATGCTGTAAGTGTTCTTCTTCCAAAGAATAAAGTCTACAACTATTACCACATTCAAAAAAACTGATTTTTAATCCAATTTCCCAATATACATCGATTTATTTCCTTATCTCAAAAGATGTCAGTAATACTCCTATTATCATTTAAACAGTGATAGACCACAACATGTTGTTAAGTAGGATATTACAAAATAATGGGATGAGAAAGAGAAAGAAGTATAGCTGTTACTACCTTATCTTTGCATAGTTGGGATTATGCTGGTTGGTATTCTGGACAAGTTTTATAATCATTTTGTTTACTTGTATTCGAGACATGTTAAAATTAATTTTTTTCTTTGTAATCTTAGAATATTATAAGAGGGAAACAAACAAAAGGGTTGGGGATGGGAGATAAAGTGTCTGCATTTTACCATCTGGCTACATCTAGTAGTTATATATAACTACTAGAAAAAAAAATTTTGCACTTAATAAAAAATAAAGTATACTGATAGTTTCAAAAGTCTACTTCTATTGTTATATACACTTTTTTCTCCAAACAGCAGCTTATGAGAATATTAAAAATATTAAAAATAACAGTTGGCCACGGAAGATTTTTTTAATGTTCTTAGAGAGTATAACAAAACCTCACAAAAATGTAGTAAGTAGGGTCCAAAAAATTCAGTCAAGTAGAATGTGCAACAGAGTTATAGAGCAAGTGAAATGATGGCGCATGCATACGTACGTCAGCAGGCCAAAGGTTTCCTAATTCTGGTTTACAAATTCCAAGTCCACCAAACCACAGCTGTAGATGGATATCACCCGGGTGTAGTCATTCAGTCCAGCTGAAATATTGATAAAGAAGCTAGGACTGGAGAGGCATGAAGTGGCCTCATAAAAACGAGAACTACCATGGTCATTAAATAATGACTAGAACTTGGATGAGTAAAGAGAGAATAATGGAAGTAAAGAAAATAACTTGAAAATCACAAAGAAGCAGAAAAACAGGCTTTGGGGACACGATCAATTAGCCCTCAGACTCCAATCTCTCATCCTCCTTGTGTGCCTTCTACGACTACAGAAGCTGAAAAGATTAAAACAAACAAACCTATTTTCCTGATTCACCTGCAGTTATGGTTCTGGATAAAATTTAGGTTCCACCAATCGGATGCATTAGCATGAGATTTGGAAGGCAGACTTGAGGGGGGAAGCCACTATCCTGCTGCTTTTGGCTGTTTTTCTCCAGCATGACTGAACTGATGTGGGCTGTTCCACAGTAGCAATCCAGTATCCAATTTACAGCTTCAGGTATGTCAAAAGATAGACTAGAAGTGGTAACCAGACTCTGCACTCCAATGCCCAGGCACAGCTCAGTGGCAGTTACCTAATCCTGGCTGCTTGTTCCCTGGGCAGCAGCTATAGAGCTATGTACATTCTTGAACCCTGTAGTCCCAAAGGCAGTCTCCTGATTCACTATCTTCCTGACTGTGGCAGACAGAATGGCTTCCCTGGCTGGCCAGTCCTGCAAGAATCTAGGAGTCATTTCAGAAAGCTGAGCTAGAGATCCTTCCTCCATTGCTTCCACTGATTTTTTTAAGAACCTAGTTCCCGGTATTAAATTTCTTCTTTGGAACTATCTAGAGTGTTTACTGTTTCATGACTGACAAGTAAACCAAACTGGCTAGAGCAGAACTCACGTAGAAATGGCAACAAGTTATACTTAGAACTTTTCATAATTTAGCAGTCGTAACTCAAGCAACACAAAAGCAAAAAACTAGGCAAGATGCTTTTAACCCTATTTCATAAATGAGATAACTGAAGTTGCAAGAAATGAAGTCTAATAGTATAATAAAGAATGGTACACAGGCTTCAAATTTAAGTCTTCAAATTATTAAGTCCAGTGGTCTTTCCTCCATACTAGCAGTACCCAAGTGTAATCCATGGATCCTTGGGATTCCAATGACCCTATGAAGGAAGGGTTTCCTTAAGTAAAAAATACTCTCATAATAATACTAAGATGTTATTTGCCTTTCCTACTGGGGTCACATTTGCAGTGATTATGCAAAACAACAGTGCATAAAACCACAGCATCTTAGCACAAATCAAGGCAGTAGCATCAAGTTAATTACATTACAACTATGCATACCCATTATTCAAAAAAAAAAAAGCCAGTCTCTCTTAAATCCTTGATAAAATGAGGAAACTAATTTTATTAAATCACAAACATTGTTTTACATGTTCTTTTAATTCTATGTGACAAAATAGAAAGTATGCATAGTACTTCTGCTCTATATCCAAAGTATGCTGTTGGTAAAGAAAACACTAGTACACTGCTTGAGTTGCAAGCTGAACTGATTTTTTTTCATGGAGCACTATTTTTACTTGAAAGAACAACTGACAAACTACAAACTATGATTATTCAGACGTCAGTATTTGGCAGACATTTTCTGAAAAATAAAGTGAGCCTGTCACTTGAAGAACAAATGAAGAGTATTTGTTGCCAATGATAAGCATGGAATTTTCAAGCAAAAACTGCAACTTCAGAAAACTTGTTTCTACCACTATGAGCTTGACATCTTCCCAATACTTAAACACTTTTCTGGTGAAATCAAGTGATATTAACAATTTCTATTTGTTTTATAATGTAGACTTTCTTCCAACATTTGGAAGGAAACCTTTGCCAAATTACCAATGTGCTGTGTTATTAAATCATGCATGGATAAACAATCCATTCAAAGAGCAAGATAAGACACTAGGAGCATCTTCTGTTGTAATATTTGGTCTCTGACCCAGTTCCTGACATAGAGCTCCTATATCACTTGGCATTTCCTAGCTTGATAGGAACATATTTTGCTCTAAGGAGGTGACTCTTGGTGGGTTCCTAACTAGCTTCAGGATGGGCCACTGGTCATCAGAAAGACTAAGCCCTGATGAGAAGCTTGGAACTTTGAGCCCTACCTCCCATCCTCCAGGGAGACATAAGGACTGGAGATTAAGTTAATAATCGATCAGGCCTACCTGATGAAACCTCCATAAAAATCCCTAAATTACAAGGTTTGGAGAGCTTCCAGGTTGGTGAACATGTCCACATGTTAGGAGGGTGGTGCACCCCAACTCCACACGACAGAAACTCCTGGCTTGGGACCCTTCCAGACCTTACTCTATATACCTCTCCATCTGGCTGTACATACTTTATCATAGTCTTTATTATATAATAAACCAGTAAAAGTAAGTGTTTCCCTGAGTTATGAGCCATTATAGCAAATTATCAAACTTGAGGGGGTCTTGAGAACCCCCAATTTGTTGTAGCCAAGTCAGACAGAATGTGGGTAACCTGGGGACCCACTACTTGTGATTGGTGTCTAAGGTAGGGGCAATCTTATGGGACTGAGCATTTAGCCTGTGGGGTCTGATGCTAACTCCAGGCAGATGGTATCAGCATTGTAGAACACCCAGCTGCTGTTGGAGAATTGGTAGTGTGTGGGGGGAAAAAACTCACATATCTGGTGTCAGAAGTATTATAAGTATGATGAGAGGAAGAAACAAGCAATTATAGTCTTTAATGCTAGAAAGGTTAGCTGACCACAGACTATCAGTTCTTAACTGAAAAGCTGGGATTTGTTCCTTTAAGCGATGGAGAAGGTTTATTTATTATTTGTAGTTTCACTATAATTACAATAATTTTCTCCATGATGTTCCCATTACTTCATAAAGCTTCTTCTTTCCATAGGTCATTTTAGAACAATATAGAAATCTTGAATTATTATAACCTACTCACATACCAAATACATATGATTTTAAGCACAGATATTAAGAAAATAAAACTTTATTTTAATAGAATGGTTAATCCTAAATTTATTTTTCAGGAGTTTAATAGAATGATTTCTGTAAAATATGTAATAAACTATAAAATAGCCCTCTATGATTTTCTTATGTGTTTATTCAAAAAGGAACAGAGAATAAGCTTAGCAGTAAACAATTTCTAATTGGCAAAAGTCAACTATAAAAACTTAGCCTTTGTAAAAATTCCATCCAAGTACCAAAGTACTATGAATATTTTTCTGTCAATGCCAAGGGAGGACCTTGGTAAAACACCAAACTTTGTTTGAACCAATCCTCCCTCCGGTATTAGTATTAGCATTAGTGTGAACAGAATTCAAGGGCACAAGTGTGTTAGTGCCAGTTGAATAACACTGTAGAAAATCACGTTACAAAAGCCTATGAACAGTAATCTACAACATTTCAAGATTGACCAAAATAAAACATTTTTTCCTGTAAAGTCAGAAATATATATACCAAAACATAACATCCACCCTAATAAATCTTCCACTTTCTAAAAACTTACACACCAACTACCAAACATTTCTCTGCTAACTCCAAAACACAGAAAGTCATCAACTTAACAATAAATTAGACTTCAAATGTATGAATTGTTTATCACTCAGTTTTTCTCATGAAAATGGTATATAAAATGATATGAGGCTTCCAAGTTAGTTCACAAGAGCCAATTTAGCCCATAATCTAATTGAATATATGCAAAGATTTTTATTTTAGAAAAAAAAGTTCTTTCATTATTTTCCTTACCTACATAAGGCTAAACCTAGGGGAAACACTTTTTTATTTTTAATAAGCCAAGCTTATATTTACCACCAGCAAAGATTTCTAGGCAGGGGAGTGATATGAGTAGAAATAACTGTTTTGGGAGTTAGAAGGGTTAAAAGTGCTGAATAAGAGTTTGAGAAGAGTTGTAATAAGAGTAGGTACCAGAGCAGAAAAACTCTCTGGCCCACCAAAAGGACAGGGATACCCTTAAGAGAAAAAAGCAAATATGAAGAAAGAGATGGTCAGCAGATTGGAAATGAGAAAAATACCATTCCCACTCTCACTCTGCTTCAACCACGGTTGTTGTCCTCACCATTCACCTCCTGAGCCGAAAACATACTCCTACCTCAAGACCCCAGCCTGGGACACACCTCTCTAAGACATCCTTGAGGTTCCCGCCTTCACTTCCTCAGGTATCTGTATAAATGAGACACTTCCCAACCAACCTTCCATCTAAAATAGCACACCCCATGTCTGAACTACAACCTCACCCCTGCCAGCCTCTGTCCCTCTACCCTGCTCTATTGTTCTTCATGAACTTACTATTATCTGACAATATTTATTTATTGTTTACTGTCTGTCTTCCCCCTATGTAAACGGAGACATTTTTTGATTTTTTAATGGCCTAAAAGAGTACCTGACACATATTAGGCAATCAATAAATATTTGTTAAGCAAATAAGGTTAATATCTAGACTATGGAATAGAAATAAAAATTAATGAGTCATCTCCACAGTGGCACTAGTTAGAATACTTGAGAATATATACTTTATCCAAAATTTTTTCTAGTAAAAGGACAAATAGCATAATAAAGTATCATGTTAAAAGAATACTTAAAATCAAGAAGACATAAGCAACATAAATTGTGTTGCTCATCCCACTCTCCCATTCTCCCCTGCCGTCAGTCAGTTCTCTTAACATGTTCCTACTTTTCCAATCTTCTCATTGCTAAACTCAGATTCTCCAAAACAGTGATGTCCAATAGAACTTCCTGTGATGATGGAAATGTACTATTATCCGTATTGTCCAATAAGGTAGCTACTAGTCACATGTGACTACTATTGACCATTTTAAATGTATGTATGGCAATGGAAAAAACTGAGTTTCAGTATTACTTAATTTTATGTTTAAATTTAAGTCTCCACATGTAACTATTGGCAACTGTATTGAACAGCTCAGCTCTAAATGGTCTTGCTCTGTTTTTAATAATAGCTGCTAAATTTATAATGGCAGCATTAGTAAGTAAGGAAAGTAATAATAAAGGAGCCATTCTTGATTTTTGTCATCTATTTTACTGTGTTTTCCAACTTGGAAAAAATTAAAAGTTAACATTCTATATTAGTCAACAAAAAGTGCAAAGGCCCATGGCCATCATTCTGTCCTAAAGTTAAAGAAAATTCATAAAGTTATACAAGTAATTCTACAGTATATGTCTAATATAGAATGTAAGTCTAATTGCATCCAATCAGTTACAAGTAATTTTCATACCATTGTAGCATCTCATTTTTAAGTTTAATATTGACTTTTGGTGTCATCAAAATAGTTTTATGCATTAGAAATCTCTACAGAAAAAGACTTAACTTCCATTTCACTAATTTTTTTTTTTCTATCTGCAGATGCTTGTTTAACAAATTTGGTGAATGGGAAAAATATCAGTGTTCAATTAATAAAATCCTAAACTGCTTAACATAAGTGATTTGCCCTCAGCAGGGATGAGAGCACTAGACTGGGATCTATTTATGAAATGTGCTTTAAATCACTTTTAGGCTAGCCAAGCAATATAACCAAGATTAGAGTTCTAGGACAGAACTTCAACATTTTTCTCACTTTCTATGCAATCCTTACCAAATAATTCAAGTTCTTTTGAAGGATAGAAGAAAAAAATACAGTGTGTCTTAAAAAAAAAAAAAAAATACAGTGATTCTAAATTTTTGAAGGGTCTACCACTTAACACTCACTCCAATGTGTTATACTAATTTCTCTAAAACTTAAGCCAATATGCGGCATTATTTTCTGTGTTAAAATTACCTACCCAAATCCCTCTTATCTTTTGATCCATACTTTGATTGCTCAATTGTAGCACATCTCGTTCTGGTGGGTATATACCGTTTTTTTTTCCTGTTTTAAAGAAGTTCAAAAGAATTTAATGATCATGAAAGAAAGAATATTACGATTTGATTTCAAATTGGGCAAAAGCCTTATATGGTCATGTCTATGACAGAGTTTGCCATGACACAAAGACTTCACACAATCTCTTCTCTGATTATTAAATACACCTATGATATCTCAATATCTTGCATTGTTTCCTAGTTCCCTTTGCATTTTTAACCGCAAAACTCCTAACACAGTAATTTTATTTCTCATTTAAGCGAGAGGTAGGAGGCACTCATTTGACAATTCACAATATCCAGTCTAGACAGGAGATATAAGTAATTTAAAAAGGTGCCTCAAATTTTTGCTAACAGTACTACAAAATGGTTTGGGTCTTTTCCCAGAATTCAACAGAGTATTATATTACAGTATGGAATGTTACCAAAGCAATACTTTCTAATTCCTTATTATGCAGAGTACAAGCTTTCCTTGAAATGTTTCCTTTTTCTCTCAAAAATGAAAGGTAAAAATACACTGAGAAGGCCAACAATTGAAAATGTAATTACTCCGTCAATATTAAAGTTCACAAATATGTGTTCTAATCAAGTGACATAATTTGCTTTCTCTTCTGATATACTTGGGTATATGAAAATTTCCCAGCAACCCCAAAAGTGACTTCTATGGGATATTAGTTTGAAAGCTAAATTTTTCTAGTCATCAAAAAAACATGTATTTTAGATCTTCTAAAAGAGACCTTCAGTAATAAGCTATATTCTAGCTTATAACAATAAAGAACCATTATATATTTAGCATCAGAGACTTTTATCTCAAAATATAGATGTTTTGTCAGCACTACAACCAACAGATGACACACTTAAAGTTAGCAAGGCTTTGTTTATGCTTTAGCCTGGTTGTAACAGACTTTATACTTAAAAAAAAAAAAAGAAGAAGAAATTGAAAAATAAAAACCCTTACCATATTTGCAAGAATTAAGTTCGACTATGGTCAATTTTCAAGTAACAATGCATTTCACATAAAATTGAGAAAATGCTCAAAAAGGGTTTTATATCTAGAACAATCCCTTGAAAACTTCCTCACACTCTGATCACTCCAATACTCCACACTCCTTCAGCACTTACAGAGTTTTCTCCAAGAAGAGGCCTGAGTTTGAATATATATATTCATTTATAATTATTTTCTATCCTTCCCACGTTTTACCACCCCATCCAAGAATTAAAAATACAGAGATTTCATTTCTCCTCAGCAATTACAGCATAGTAATTTAAAGAATCTGCTGAATGCATGACATCTACTTACTTTCTCAGTTTTAAACCTTGTAACACTTGGTATTATACAAGTGTCATAACACTTGTAGTATTATTATGGCACTACTAAATTTAAATGCTGAATAAAGAGTATTTCCTAAAGGCAGTTGTACTTCTTAGAACTTTATGAAAGATGGCACAAATTTGTTAAATAGAAAAGAACTATTGTCACCTCACCAGCTACATTTTTCTCAGTTTAATACTAATACTATTATAATACAATCACCCCACTATATTTCTACAAGTTTTTTTCTCAGTAATCGCAAACCAACTTTATGAATGCACTACCCAAATTATTCAATTATTAAATATGAATTTAGCATCCTGGTTAGAAGGACAGCTCATTTTATCAATAAAGAAACCACAACAACAAGCAATTTGCTCAATAAGATAATCAATAAGATGAAACCAGAAACTCCATCTCTCTACCATTTCTTTCAAGTGGAATATGAAAGTACTTAGTGCATATTTTCTGAGAGCTACACACATACACACACACACAAAAAATTTTTTTCAATTATCAACAAATGGGACACATGCTTTCTGAAATCAGGTTCCTTTCTCCCTAAGAGCACCTAATCAAATCTCTCTTTTTGTCCATAACATTTTCACTATTCCTTGTCAAAAGTCTTTAACAGGTGTTAACATGTGACTTAAACAATATTTTCTAATTTTCACACAGCAAATAAGACATCATCTTTAATGACAGTTTTATAATCCTAATTCTCCCCTGCAAATCTATATATGCTGTCCCACGTCTCAAAGTCTACCATCTATATTGAGTTCACAGCTATCGTTCTAAAATCTTTCCATCCTTTCAACTAGAACACTGCACCATGTTTACTCAGTTTTGTCTCCTTCATTTTAACCAGCTGTCTTCAGTCAAAATCTTTCTTTTTTTCCTTTTTCTACCTAATTTCATTTTCCTCCCAAGTCTCAGAACCTTGAAAGATACGTTATTCTCACATACTAATTCCTCCTCTATTTATACCACTTCTCTTTTTTCCAACTTCTTATAACAAGCTTCTCAACCCTGTTCAAGAGAACGTTCATTGGTTTCAAAACAGCTTTTTTACACATATTATCAAAAACAACTCAACAAACACTTTTTGAGAAACAATAACATCCTATTATAATGGTGGGACTACCAATGGTCTCTTGCCCTTTTAAGTTTAGTTTGGTAAGCAAGAAAGGCACAGCAAGTAATTTCAAAATAGCACAGTACCTGTTAACACAGAAGTATGCTCTGGGTGTCAGAAAAGCCCATGGAGACTAGAGGAAACATTCTAGAGCCAGCAGCTCTTAAGCTAAGTCTTATAACATCAGAAGAAATTAGGCTAAGGATAAAGGCTGGAGGGGATTCCAGACAGAAGGAACAACAAGTGTAAAGACAGAAGAAATTAAATAGCACTGGGTGAATGAGAACTTCCAATCTATTCTGTATTATCACAGTGTAAAGTGAGAGGAGGAAAACAGTAGAAAATGAAGGTAGAGATGTAGATAGGGGCCAAACCACACTTTGTCTTGAACTTGGACACAGCAATTGAGTCTGTCTTACATACATAAAACTTCTCCCATCACCTATTACATGTGTGAGATAGGAGTATCCTAGCTTTGGCTGACATAAGACCATTTTGGGAGCAAAAACACTAAGATTACCTTGAAATTTTGAAATTAAAATATTTTATCAATGAACATTAAACAGCATTTAATGTCAATCAATAGCTATAAACATCTATGTGAATGGGATCTTCCTGGTTTTTTCCTAACTTTGAGAAAGTCTATAAAACAAAATCAAAAATTCTCTTTAAGTACAAGTTAGTAATCAAACTTCTCAAATCCAGAATGCATAGAAATACCTACATTTTATATAATGCAGTTATTACACCATAATGAGATAGAGATAAATGAACATATTTTTCAAAACTCAACTATATAAGCATAAATTATTCATATTATGAAGAAAAATTAGAGTCCCGTGTAAAATTTTCCATATGTATGTATGTGTATATGTGTATTTATTTATTTTGTTATGTTGTAGTAAGCCTTTTTCCAAGATCTTTATTCTGGAGAGGGGTTGGAGTTAAGGGAAGGAAAATTCTGTTAAACAGTAAATCTATCAGTAATTAGAAACAATACTTTATCTTCAAAAATAATACTAAGATCTCTACCAACACTTAACATCAATAAAACAAATGACTGTGCCCCATTTAAAATTCTAGAAACTTTCGTTTCTTTAATGAGTAAGACCTTTAGATGTTCCATATTTCAAAACAATGAATACGATATGAAATGTTTTATAAAAGGATATACAACTTAAATATAATCTTTTACTCCTCAACTGAAAACAAATATAGCAACTAATAAAAACATACGCGCCTTTCAACTACACCAAAAAGAACCAAAGCTGAAGTCGTTCCTTTTTTATTCTTCACCTCTGTTTAAACAAAACACAGCTCCAAGAAAAATTTTTCATTATATTCTAATTAAAATATTAAGAAAGAAAAAAAAAAATATTAAGAAAGAGAAGTAAACTTACTCGTATCTGCTTGGCTTCCCACACTGATGTATCTATCATTGCCAGGTAGCGCTGTTTGGTAGTAAGTTGTCTCCTCCTGCTGAGGGGTCTTGGCATTCTTCGCAGTAAGGAAAGCCACTGCTAGTTCCAAGTTTCCGTTACTATCCTTCAAATATCAAGAACGGAACATCAAATATTTTGGAATAACTCTATACATTCTCATATAATTATGTAATTTTCTCCATAACAACTAATACTAATAGTAAAAATCATTTTCAGATTTAAAATTATTCTATGTGATTCTTAATTTTACAGTATAAATTCACTGTAAACAAAGTAGACTACATAAATAGTAATTCCTTTTTCTATTAATTAAAACTACTAATATAATGTAAAAATCAATTCTATAACTAATTATCCAATCATAACTTACACTCCTAAACAAATGAACAAACTAAAAAATGTTTTCTGGAACTGGCCACATAAAAGGGTGAAAAATAAATATTTAAAATAGTACTTCAGCAAATACAAGGACAATAAAAGATATTCCCTTTAGTGTGTATGCTGAATGCCTACCTAGAGGCAAACTAACAAGCAAATATCAAAGACTCATAAGAAGAAAACAGCAAAATGGTCTGAAGCTTGATAGAAAGACACACAGAACTCCTAGGAATACTCAATACTATCAAGAGGAAAATCCTACCCAAATTAAATGTATAAATTGTATGTAGTTCTCATCAAAAGTATACCTGGACACTTTGTTATAAAGCAGAAACTAACACATCATTGTAAAGCAATTATACTCCAATAAAGATGTTAAAAACAAAAAGAAAAAGTATACCTGGACAAAATTATTCTAAAGTTAATTTAGAAGAAAACAGATGCTAAAAAACTAAGAATTTTTGAAATAGCAAAAACTTGCCCACTTATCTCTATATTCTCTCCACAGTTAACAATAAATATAACGCTAGCTCTATGACAGCTCACTGAAACCACATTATGAAATCCAGATATTAGTAATGAAGTTATCTTTGTAACAGAAGGCCATAACCCACAATACTACGTAGGCCTTTAGAAGTTTAGCATACACACGAAGCATAATAGGAAGCCAGTGGAAGGTTTTGGACAGAAATGACATGGTATGACTTACATTTTAAAAGGATTACTCTGGCTGTATGCTGGGAATAGACTATAGGAGAGAATGGGTACAAGCAGAGAGTCCAACATTATTTGCTATCATATTAAACGTGGGGAGGGATAAAAGGAGAAAGAACAGGATGATTCCAAGATTTGAGGCCTGAGCAACTGGAAGAATGAAGTCCCCAACCCATCCTAACCCCAATTCTAGCAGCCTTTGAGGAGAGAAAAAAGTAAGAGTGCAGTCTGAAAAGCACCGCTGTTTTAAACTTTGTTATCTGTCACAACCGTTATAAGATTCTTAAATGAATCATCCAAAATATGGGTTTAGCATAGTCTATAGTTAGATAAGTAAACTAGTCGTAAAATAATTGTAATAACAATGGCTAACATTTATTGAACGCTATGTGCCAAGAAATGTGCTAAGGGCTTTCCATATACTCTCTCATACAATAATAATAAACTGAATGCAGCAGGGATCTACACTTACTTTGGAGGTATAAATAAATTCTCAAAATAAAATACAGTAAAAGTGCTAAAATCGATCAATGACATTGCGGCTCCCAAAAGTAGACTCCTTGTCAGTATATTGCTGAGAGAGTCAACTCATTATTAAACATCTTACAAATTTATATTGAGCAACAATTAAGGTTTAAGTACACTGTTTTCCTCCCCAGATACTGGTAACTGAAACAAAAGTTTAAAAAAAAAAAAAAAAAAAACCATGGTCACACAACCTACCTCAAAGGAAATGCGGACAATAATTTAATTTTTTACGTTTATTTAATTTAGCATATACTACGTGTTTCCCAAGTTAAAAAAAAAAAAAAAAAAGTGAATTCCCCAAATTTGCCCTGACAAAGTAATGGGTGTAGCCCCACACTCAGTGATACAGAACGGGAAAGGCAATTTCTGAAAATAGACATGGAATGATTTAATCATATTTAGCAGAATAAAGAAAGGACTGGCAATCATCTAAATGTCATAATCATAAAAATTGAGGTACAACACTTTTGCTTCCTCTCCAAATACTTACAGTGGCATCATAACCATGCATTAAAATGCTCCTAACAGTACTGTTTCATCGTTTTCCTGATGGGGAAAAAAGCTGAAGCAAAGCTTCCAGTAAAAGCAGAAATTATGTGAGGCACTGGGATCAGGCAGCTTGGTTTCTATCCAAGCTCCTGCACATACTATGTGATCTTCAGCAAGTCACTTTAACTTCTCTGTTTCCTTATCTTTTAAAAAGGGGATAAAAATAATACCTACGTCATAGTTATTAGGAGGATGAGTTAGCCACATAAAGTACTTAGAATAGCACTGTAGTGCTTAATAAGTGCTAGTTATTATCACTACAATTATGATGATTATGATTACAATCATCCAAAAGATAGATTATTTCTAGAAACAAATGAAGAACTTTTGGCTCAAAATCAAAAATGATATAATTAATGTTGTCTCTCAGAGCAACTTGCAAAGGACTGAAGCTATGTGTATGCCCATAGCAGCAAAAATGCTGTACTGCTGTTAGCCTTTGGCAGCAATCTATAAATAAACTTAAAATGCAGTTCTAGTTCTTGAACATCTTTCATTCACTTGCTCTCTTTCAATGTGCATATCCATGTGATTTGACTCATCTGGGTGCCACTGTGTGGAAATGAGCATACTTCATAAAATGTAACAAAAATCATGCCCTTCATTTAGTGCATAATAAAACAGTTTGATGTTGAATGTTCTTAAGGTGCAATTAATTGAACGTTAGCCAATTTATATTTCCCCTTCTTGGAAGAAAAAAATGTAACTTCTGATACTCTATTAATTTTCTCCCACCTCCTCTTCCTCCTCCTCCTCTACCCCACCCTACCCCCCACCCCCAATTAAACTCTAAAATCATGTCTCTTGGGTAAAACCAGCCATTAGCACTTGGATTCACTTCCCTCCTTTGTGCATGAAAAGTGTTTCACATGGAGAGGTCTTCTTTCACTCCAAGGTATCTTGGAACATTAGGCTGCTAAAAGCTAACATGCTTGAAGTTGCAGTATGTTATGTTAAGTAAGGTTCTTACTTTATAAAAGTTCTTCCCTATATCTCTACTACTACCCATGGTATAATTAAAAAACTCAAGTTTCAAATATGGTAGGCAGTGGAGATGAGGGTGTACTAGAAACTGTATGTTGCAAAACAGAGGCCATACCTTCAAGGCTTGCTGTAGTATCTGGGCATCATTAATCCCAGTAATTTCTCTCAGCTGGTTCAAAAAGGTCTGCTGGTGCTAGAGGAAGGGAAAAACCAAAAGTGTTATCTATGAAATCTGAAAATATACAAGGACAAGAAAATAAATGACCTTTGGGAAAAAAACAGAAAACACAAAATAAACTAGAGTGAAAAACAAAAAAACAATAGAACTTGACAAAGATTGAATAAATTTCATTCTTTTAAGAAGAATGAACCATACTGTGGTAGCCCTTATTCCATTCTCACGTTTCTAAAAGCCCATTCTTCACTGACTAATTTATGCCTCCCAACAAGAAAAGGAGTGATCTGCCTGATGGCTAAACTTAAGAAGAACTAAGGAAAACAGGTATTCATTGGGCTACTTTAACTAGGGGATGAGACCACAAAATGAAATCCAGGCAGCCCTATTAATCGCTCTCTCTACCTAAAGTCAGCCAGCATTGAGGCACCTAGGATGTTTGGAAAAAACATGCCTTTGGCAGGCCAAGCACTAGGTGGATATATTACACCAGGGGGAATTCTACCCTATTCAAGGAAAAAAAGAATCATCTCATTTTCCAACCTGTCATAAAAGATCCCAAATAAAATTGATCACTTGCCCCCATTTGCTTTAAATCTGTTTATACTCTATTGATCTATATAATCGACTATACTCTACTGGAGAGAAAAAGAGGTAGGATAAGATTCTACTACCAAAACCCTGCCCCTAAACTTCCCTAATTAAGAACCATGCTCCTCTCTACATCTCTGCATTTCTTAAAACAAGTCCCCCAAAACTGTAAGATGGCACCATGAAATAAAGAAAGCTCAATGGATATGACATGGAAAACAAGTCACCACTAGAAAAAAAGGATCTGCTGAAATCTTCTGTCTTCCCCCTAAACATTCGTATGTGACAGTCACTAAATGTCACTCAATGTTTCCTCCTCCAGCATCCTGTCCAAATTCTAGGTAGGGTAAAGGGCAAAGGACAAAGGGTGTCTGCTAAATGACTCTGCGTTCTTTAATTTGTACAGGTATTTACAAATACCTTTGATATAGATGAACCTAGAAGCACAGTTTGATTTAAGCAAACTGTATATTTTTAAATAGCAAATATATAATCTATATAGAAGTTAATCTTTACAAAATCATATTAAGCTAAAGTGGTAAAATACAAAATTTTGTGTGTATATGTTAATGAGTACAAGGTAAGATGTAAAAAAGAATGTAAAACCCAGAAAAGTTTACAGAGCCTGCATTGCAGTAGACTCCCAATTCTTCTCCCATCTCTGTACCCACACCCTTTACCACTTCTCACTTCCTCTCACTAGAAACACGATATATTTCCTTGTTGTACTGATGACAGGCTTGGCCATGTGACAAGCTTTCATCAATGGCATATTAGCAAACAGCATGCAAGCAGACATGAAATGTGCTCGCATGGTTGGGCTTGCCCTCTTGAACTTCTGCAACTTCATCGAGAACATAAGCTGGGTAGCCCACTTGCTCCAGAAGAATGAGGTATGTGTTGCCCCAGAAAAATGGGGCACGTGAGAAGAGCCACCCCAACCAACCAATCTGAACACGATGACAATATTTTGGTATGCCACTAACTTTTGGTGCGGTCTGTTACACTGATAGTTGACTGCTAGAGAGTACTATAAGAATACTGAGTATTTTATGAAGAGAAACAACGTCTAAAACTTTTTTTAATTAATTAATTAATTATTTAATCTATCTATCTATCTTTGGCTGTGTTGGGTCCTCGTTGCTGCACGCGGGCTTTCTCTAGTTGCAGCGAGTGGGGGCTACTCTTCATTGTGTTGCGTGGACTTCTCATTGCAGTGGCTTCTCTTGTTGCAGAGCACGGGCTGTAGGCACATGGGCTTCAGTAGTTGTAGAACAAGGGCTCAGCAGTTGTGGCTCACGGGCTCTAGAGCACAGGCTCAGCAGTTGTGGTGCACGGGCTTAGTTCCTCTGTGGCAATGTGGGATCTTCCCAGACCAGGGCTCGAACCCGTGTCCGCTGCATTGGCAGGTGGATTCTTTTTTTTTTTTTAAACATCTTTATTGAAGTATAATTGCTTTACAATGGTGTGTTAGTTTCTGCTTTATAACAGAGTGAATCAGTTATACATATACATATGTTCCCGTATCTCTTCCCTCTTGCATCTCCCTCCCTCCCACCCTCCCCATCCCACCCCATCCCACCCCTCTAGGTGGTCACAAAGCACCGAGCTGATCTCCCTGTGCTATGCGGCTGCTTCCCACTAGCTATCTATTTTACATTTGGTAGTGCATATATGTCCATGACACTCTCTCACCCTGTCACAGCTCACCCCTCCCCCTCCCCATATCCTCAAGTCCATTCTCTAGTAGGTCTGTGTCTTTATTCCTGTCTTGCCACTAGGTTCTTCATGGCCTTTTTTTTTTTTTTCCTTAGATTCCATATATATGTGTTAGCATACTGTATTTGTTTTTCTCTTTCTGACTTACTTCACTCTGTATGACAAACTCTAACTCCATCCACCTCATTACAAATACCTCCATTTCATTTCTTTTTATGGCTGAGTAATATTCCATTGTATATATGTGCCACCTCTTCTTTATCCATTAATCTGTCGATGGACACCTAGGTTGCTTCCATGTCCTGGCTATTGTAAATAGAGCTGCAATGAACATTTTGGTACATGACTCTTTTTGAACTATGGTTTTCTCAGGGTATATGCCCAGTAGTGGGATTGCTGGGTTGTATGGTAGTTCTATTTGTAGTTTTTTAAGGAACCTCCATACTGTTCTCCATAGTGGCTGTATCAGTTTACATTCCCACAAACAGTGCAAGAGTGTTCCCTTTCCTCCACACCCTCTCCAGCATTTATTGTTTCTAGATTTTTTGATGATGGCCATTCTGACTGGTGTGAGATGATATCTCGTTGTAGTTTTGATTTGCATTTCTCTAATGATTAATGATGTTGAGCATTCTTTCATGTGTCTGTTGGCAATCTGTATATCTTCTTTGGAGAAATGTCTATTTAGGTCTTCTGCCCATTTTTGGATTGGGTTGTTCGTTTTTTTGTTATTGAGCTGCATGAGCTGCTTGTAAATCTTGGAGATTAATCCTTTGTCAGTTGCTTCATTTGCAAATATTTTCTCCCATTCTGATGGTTGTCTTTTGGTCTTGTTTATGGTTTCCTTTGCTGTGCAAAAGCTTTTAAGTTTCATTAGGTCTCATTTGTTTATTTGTGTTCTTATTTCCATTTCTCTAGGAGCTGGGTCAAAAAGAATCTTGCTGTCATGTATGTCATAGAGTGTTCTGCCTATGTTTTCCTCTAAGAGTTTGATAGTGTCTGGCCTTACACTTAGGTCTGTAAGCCCAGCTAAGAGGGAAGTTTATAGCAATACAAGCCTACCTCAAGAAACAGGAAACATCTCGAATAAACAACCTAACCTTGCACCTAAAGCAATTAGAAAAAGAAGAACAAAAAACCCCCAAAGCTAGCAGAAGGAAAGAAATCATAAAGATCAGGTCAGAAATAAATGAAAAAGAAATGAAGGAAACAATAGCAAAAATCAATGAAACTAAAAGCTGGTTCTTTGAAAAGATAAACAAAATTGATAAACCATTAGCCAGACTCATCAAGAGAAAAAGGGAGAAGACTCAAATCAATAGAATTAGAAATGAAAAAGTAGAAGTAACCACTGACACTGCAGAAATACAAACGATCATGAGAGATTACTACAAGCAACTCTATGCCAATAAAATGGACAACCTGGAAGAAATGGACAGATTCTTAGAAATGCACAACCTGCCGAGACTGAACCAGGAAGAAATAGAAAATATGAACAGACCAATCACAAGCACTGAAATTGAAACTGTGATTAAAAACCTTCCAACAAACAAAAGCCCAGGACCAGATGGCTTCACAGGTGAATTCTATCAAACATTTAGAGAAGAGCTAACACCTATCCTTCTCAAACTCTTCCAAAATATTGCAGAGGGAGGAACACTCCCAAACTCATTCTACGAGGCCACCATCACCCTGATACCAAAACCAGACAAAGATGTCACAAAGAAAGAAAACTACAGGCCAATATCACTGATGAACATAGATGCAAAAATCCTCAACAAAATACTAGCAAACAGAATCCAACAGCACATTAAAAGGATCATACACCATGATCAAGTGGGGTTTATCCCAGGAATGCAAGGATTCTTCAATATACGCAAATCAATCAACGTGATACATCAAATTAACAAATTGAAGGAGAAAAACCATATGATCATCTCAATAGATGCAGAGAAAGCTTTCGACAAAATTCAACACCCTTTTATGATAAAAACCCTGCAGAAAGTAGGCATAGAGGGAACTTTCCTCAACATAATAAAGGCCATATATGACAAACCCACAGCCAACATTGTCCTCAATGGTGAAAAACTGAAACCATTTCCACTAAGATCAGGAACAAGACAAGGTTGCCCACTCTCACCACTATTATTCAACATAGTTTTGGAAGTGTTAGCCACAGCAATCAGAGAAGAAAAAGAAATAAAAGGAATCCAAATCGGAAAAGAAGAAGTAAAGCTGTCACTGTTTGCAGATGACATGATACTATACATAGAGAATCCTAAAGATGCTACCAGAAAACTACTAGAGCTAATCAATGAATTTGGTAAAGTAGCAGGATACAAAATTAATGCACAGAAATCTCTTGCATTTCTGTACACTAATGACGAAAAATCTGAAAGTGAAATTAAGAAAACACTCCCGTTTACCACTGCAACAAAAAGAATAAAATATCTAGGAATAAACCTACCTAAGGAGACAAAAGACCTGTATGCAGAAAATTATAAGACACTGATGAAAGAAATTAAAGATGATACAAATAGATGGAGAGATATACCATGTTCTTGGATTGGAAGAATCAGCATTTTGAAAATGACTCTACTACCCAAAGCAATCTACAGATTCAATGCAATCCCTATCAAACTACCACTGGCATTTTTCACAGAACTAGAACAAAAAATTTCACAATTTGTATGGAAACACAAAAGACCCCGAATAGCCAAAGCAATCTTGAGAACGAAAAATGGAGCTGGGGGAATCAGGCTCCCTGACTTCAGACTATATTACAAAGCTACAGTAATCAAGACAGTTTGGTACTGGCACAAAAACAGAAATATAGATCAATGGAACAGGATAGAAAGCCCAGAGATAAACCCACGCACATATGGTCACCTTATCTTTGATAAAGGAGGCAAGCATATACAGTGGAGAAAAGACAGCCTCTTCAATAAGTGGTGCTGGGAAAATTGGACAGATACATGTAAAAGTATGAAATTAGAACACTCCCTGACACCATGCACAAAAATAAACTCAAAATGGATTAAAGACCTAAGTGTAAGGCCAGGCAGGCGGATTCTTAACCACTGCGCCGCCAGGAAAGTCCTAAGACTTTGTTTTCACTTCGTATTTTGTTCATCTTTCACAATAATGTCAGCTAAATATCCTAATAAAATAATTCAGGTGCATGGTTCTTCAGCTCATGAATTTTGACTGAAAAATGAAACAATAAAGAGAAAAGGATCAGGGTGGGGGTGGGGAAGAAGGCAGAGTGGGAAGGAGAAAAAGTAAATGTATTTTCTTAACTAAGTTAGCAAGAAACGGGACGGAGATCTAAAGAGGTGAACTATGAGAAAAATTCTAAGTTTATGGAAGAGAAGTCACCTCATTTGTCAAGTTTTCCCCTTTGTTATTGGCATCTTCCAGCTGTGCTTTTCCTGTCTTTGAAAATGTGCACCTTCATTTCCTACAATTATATGTTTTTGTTGCTATTATTTCTGTTGTGATTAAGACCCTGGTCTTCTTTCAAGGTTTGCACCTTCTTATTTACCAAACTTCTGGTCTGATACACCCTGATCCTCAACTAAAAATGTCCTGCATATGGTTCTCTCCTCCTTGACTAGCGATTTTGGATCCAAGGTGGATCTAACCCACTATCATTTCTAGAATTCCTTTTCTGAGCTCTGAGTTCTTCCTTGTATGGATTTCTTATCTACTACAGTATAAGGAGGTGGGTGCAACCTGTTCACACTGCGGGACCAAGAAGAGCAAGACACAATGTTCAAAGAGATTCAATGGCTTGCAAACACCACAAAAATCAATAAGCAAACAAACCAAGACTATCTACAGGCCTTCAGATTCCTTCCTCGATGTAATTTTTACTGAGTGATGACATCCTTAAGTGTCTACTACATGCAAAATCCAGTACTATGCACTTCAGGGAGAAGAAGGCATCAGTAATTTCAATATAAAGTTAAGGATCAGAGTGTTTCACAGAAATTCCTTCCCTCCCACCTCCGTTGATCCTACGTAATGCTGGGTCTGTTTTAAATCTGTTTAAGTAAGACTACAGCATATTTAACATTGGTATAACTTCTTGAGAATGCAAAAAAGGATCACTGGCTTAAGCCAAAAAAAGAAGACAAGCATTTATTATGCTCTTGCTGTGTGCCAGACTGTTTTAAGTGCTTCCGGTGTATAATCTCATTTAATACATGTGCACATGCACACACATAAACCCTCTAGAAAGTTACTCTCATTTTATAACTAATAGAATATTTAAGAGACTAATAAGTACAGAGACAGAAATGACTGACTAATTTTTCAACTTCCACAGCCCATGTCTCTTCCACATTTTCTCTATGGTATCTGATTCTGCAGATTAAAGATTCAGTGAAAAATGAAAACTCAGCCCAAAAATCCATTACTATGCTGACATAAAATACTTAGATAATGGTACAAGAAAACTGGAGCACTGATGACCACAAGGCAGGAAAGCTTTCTGTGTTAAGGGGTGAGTGACTCTTAAGTCAGTCCTTGGTTCCTTTGACTGAATTTCTAAATATAAATAAAACTTGGTTTAGTGCAAAAGAAAGAAAGACAAAGGTTTCCATCTTCAGGGGAAAAAACGGTAACTCTTAGAATAACCTCTAAAAAAAACTCAAAATTTCTAAGAAAAGAAGAAAAAAACCCAATTTGATAGAAAATCCCAAAGTATTCATAAGCTTCAGAATCACATGC
The DNA here is from genome assembly GCF_965194825.1 of Balaenoptera physalus. Classification (NCBI taxonomy): domain Eukaryota; kingdom Metazoa; phylum Chordata; class Mammalia; order Artiodactyla; family Balaenopteridae; genus Balaenoptera; species Balaenoptera physalus. The sequence continues at coordinate 118,354,052 of NC_138891.1, read as the reverse complement.
CCTAAACTTCAGAATCAGCATTGCTAGGCACCAAATGGTAAACATTTCAAAGTTACCTATCAATGAAAGGACTAACTATACTACTGCCTTTAAGGTACATAACCATACATATATCTATTTTTACAAATACCTTCTGCATCTACCTAATTAACACTGAACTGCCTTACTTCATGTTATTTCTTACCATAACAAAAAGTTCCCAAACTTCATTGACAGATAATTTCAAGTACATAATATATCCTTCAAGTACATCTTTGTAAGACCCAAACCTGCCTCTAACCAGATATATAAGAAAAAAAAAAAACTTCATTTCATTAGTCTTGTTTTTTATTTTTATCCGTAATTTTAAGGAGGACAACATGATGACCTTTCATTTCCCTTCATATGTAATAATCTATGACCTCTCTGAGGAATTTTCCTACAGTACAACCCTTCTCATGGCTTAAAGGGCCCTTTGCATGCCCCAGCTATCTCTAGCTTCACCCTGCACTACTTTCCCCTTCTTCCTCTTCCCTCTTTCATTAGGGTCTACAAAATACTATTCAACTTCCTAATTCAAAGGTCTAACCTTTCTGTTAAGGTTAAAGGTTCCCCTGACACCACAGATTGTAATAACATACTATGTTAATCACCAGACTCTAAATCGAAGAGAGCACAAGACTGTCTATTTCGCTCATCACTGTGTTCCTGGTAACTAACTAGTACAGTGTCTGGCACACGGTAGGAACTCAATAAATATTGACTGAATAAATGAATATAGCAGAGTTTGCAGAGGTGAACTGGAGTAAGTCAGATCACAGGGCTTGAACTCATCCACAGGAAGGAGGTACAAACTAATTACTGGAGATGGGAACAAGAAGCATGCGTAAATCATGCCACTTAGCAAATTTTCTACACTTTCCTACATTGCACCTAGAAGTTCACAGAACACTTTATAACCTAGTTCTGGTCCTGTCAATCCTGCCTGAAGGAGAGTGTACAGTACAATATTGTTCAAATTCCCAACTGCAAATAATTTACATATTAATCTCAAGAATAGTTGGGGTATCCTGTATTTTCTACTGCCACAGAGTTAAGGTTTATCTCAGTCTTGCTGGGTTAACAGCACTTTATTTTTTACTTCTTAAAATAAATTAATCACATACCTCTACAGATGTATAAATCTAAAAGTATGCTTTTTTATTTTTCACTATTTACATTTAGCCTTAGAAATGCTAGAAATTCTGAATTTAGTCTTTTCCCATCTTTTTATAGAATTCAGAGCTACAATCTTAAGCATTATGTAATGCCCCCCCCAAAATAAGAAGAAAGTGAAGAAATGAGATACTTTGTTCGCCCTCAATGTTTGTTTCCATCCTTCCTCACCTAAGAGTTCATACCCTTACCTTCCACTCCAGCCCTTCAACCAATCTAACATCTGCATGATGTCCATGCCCCTAACAGAATCTTTCATCCCTATTAACTGGCAGATATAAGACATGCATCAGAAGTAGAAACTCTAAACACAATTTTCCCCAAATATACTGTTATACAGCGCTATAAGCTAAGTTCACACAAAGTTAAATACATATCTTGGCCAAATAAGAACCTAATACCATGAAACATGGTTTCTATGGCAATATGCATTTAGAGGTCCAAAAACCCAACTTGCAAAATCTTTTGGAACTGTGTTTTTAAATTAGAATGCCTATATTACGGAAAATGTGGGTAAACAAAACTTTTGTGAATCAAATCATATCCTTGAACTGCAATGTTTTCAGTTTAAATAAAGTATATATTTAACTTGTTTTTGATGCTAATGATCTGGCTGATTCCTAATATACCTCTCTAAGATATATAAAATCTTTGTGTCCAATTAAATCTTTATGTGTCTCTTGGTTTCTGTACTTAAATTTTCATAATTAACTTTCAGTCCAAAAATAAAATCCCTTATACTAATAAAACAAAATAAGCATGCTCTACGTAGAACTTTCAGACTAGAATACTACATAATTCCTAGCAGCTATATGTGTCACAAACAATTCCTTAAAGCAAATACAGTATTTGGTCACACTAATTACATTCATAATACATCCTACTGACTATTAGGAACTCCATTCTTCTAGATATAATGTTAGGTTTAATAAAGCTTTCTTTCCCGGACCCATAAAAGAGCCATTTGCAGAAGCCTTCAGCCTCCAGCACCTCAGCAAACTTGTCTTCCATCCAGTGGGCTTCAATCACAACCTCTCCAATAAGAACTGAATCTCAGTCTTGGAGCTTGGTAAGACCTCTCCCAAATGTATTCCTTCCTTTATTCTTTAGAGTTCTCTTTGCACTTTAGCAGCCAATCATCTATTACTAGTCAATACTTCTTTGTATTAAGCTTTCCCTGTTCAAATTACTGTGTAGTTTCTGTGTCCTAACTGGACTCTTACTCATACAACTTCCTTAAAAGCAATTTTTGTATTCTAATAATACATTAATGATGCAATTCTGTACTTTTAAGAGAATAAGTCTCAAAAACAATAGGAAGAGGAAAATTAACCATAAATGGTAAGTGCTATCCAAGAACCACCGCTTATTGAGCACTTATTAAAAGTGTATAAGGCACCAGAGATTTCATTATGTGGGCAAGATCAATTAAATCATTGGCCATTGGTGACTGAGCTCAATCTCTAGTCCCTCTCTCCTCCTTGAACTGGGGAGTGGGCTGAAAGTTCTAACTCGCTAATCATAGTGGTTGGTTTTTCTGAGGCACAGCCCCCATCCTGAAACTATCTAGTCCCCCAACCAGGAGTTATCTCATTAGCATACAAAAGACAGTAAATTTCTGTGGCAGAAACCAGGGGAAAAGACTAAATATTTACTTTTTATTTTACCACACCTAGCCTCGTACAGCTACTTGTAGATAACAGAAGGCACCAAATTGTTTTGTTTCTTTGTCCTTGCTCATGGACTTCTCTTCGTTTAGAATGCTACCTTCAATCTCCCCATACATCTTCAACATTACCTCCTCTATGAGGCCTTTCCTGTTCTTAGATCCTCTCCTTGGTCCTACCAATATATCCTGTATATACTTCACTTAACTTCTAATATAATATATGCATTTCTGGCTCCCACCCACCAAACTATAAGCTTTTTTATAGTGTATTATTTATTTCTCTATCTGCTTAAGACAAAGAATAAATGAATGGATGGACATGATAATGAGAGTCGACTGGGTATCTAGGCAGAAATGTGTAACAGGAATTGAAAACCTGAAACAAGAGTTTATGTGAGGGTGAAAATTTTATTTTGAAAATACAAACTTGGTAGTAGTGAACATATATGACTGAGAAACTACATAATCTCTCAAAGCTTGCAAAGAAGAAAGCAGAAAATCAAAGACTAAACCTTGAAAAACTCCTACAGTTAAGCAGACACACAGGATATGGTATTAACAGCCAAATTTTACCATGCTGTATTGCCCAAATGTAAATAGTTTAAATATATGATAGTACACAGCAAAAGCTGACAAGCTTACAAAAATCTTGCCCATAGCTAGGCCTACTTGCTACTGTCTTCTTACCCATCAATTCTCAACTTCTTTGTGTTTGTAGAACTTGTTCAAATATTAAATATTTTTGGCAGCATACTTGAAAAGGTTTAAAACTTTCACCACAACAAAATTCAACAACTCCTAAAGGAAGTGGTAATAATTACAACACAATTATTATTCCAGTACAACAGTACTGTCGCATGGTATCTGCAAAAGGAGTTATCACACTGCACAGTAGTATCTCACCCTCTTGATTATCCAGGCACTAAGACATGCTCACAGGCAAAATATTGACAAGTTCCAATACATAATAGTTATATGGCACTAACTTAAAAGTAAGCTATAATTGTTACCTCTTATTCACAGCAAGTGTATTCCACTCTACACTAAATCACAAAACCTGTTCAGTTCAACATTCTGCTTAAGAGATACTAGCATAATCACAATACATTTACTAAGCTATAGCAAAAAGAAAAGTTTTAAACTATGATCATACTTGGTGGCACATCTCTGAAGATGTGACAACAAAAAGGCTGAGAACACTACTCTTAAGACAAAGGCTATCAAATAAGTACCAGGGTCACAGATGGAATGTGGATGACAACAGCAATAAAATCTACTCCGAATGTTTAATAAAGATATTTTACAAGAATATCCTGATATACATATATTACTTTCCTTGGCTGAAGCTGCAATTGCCAAGTTAGCTTCTGTAAAACACTACCATCTGTCAAATTAAGCTAACCTTGTTATTCTGGTTTTTTAATTTTGGTTACATCTGAGTTAACAGTTGGTTTTTGGTTTTAGTGCATAAAAGCTACACAATAGAACATAATAAATGTATGTCTATTTTATATTTATGCAAGCTTCAGTAAAACTATAATAAAAATACTTTAGTTCAAGAAAGAGTTCCAGAAACCTCCTTTCCTGTCTTCCTTTAAAACAGTTCTAACTCAAGGATAAAAAAATACTGCCATCAAGTGGAGTATTAATGGGAAGGAGAAACTTTTCAATAAAGCTGCTGGTTCTCCAGATGAGAAAAATCAACTCGGACACCTACTTAGACATGCAAAATTCAAATCCAATTGGAATAAGACTTAAATACCAAAAGCAAAACAAGAAAAAGATTACACGGCAATAAAAGAGAATATCTTTATGAAACAGGTATGAAAGATCAAAATAAAGGAAACTAATTACATATAAGACTAAATCAAAATGGACTCCTACTCATGAAAGAACAACATAAAGTAAAAAGACATACTGATGAACAGAAAAAGATACTTGCAGAATATGTAAGTTGGAAAAAAAAAAAGTAGTATATAAACTATAAAGAACTCCTTAAAATCAAAAAAGGTAAAACAATCTCCCCCCCCAAGAAAAAAAAACAGAAACAAGTGTGAATTTCACAGGGAAAAAAACCCTCAATGGTCCATAAACATATAAAAAGATAACCAATTAGGTTATCAACACCAGAATGGTTAAGTTCTTGTGTAACCATAAGTATAAATAACCACCACATATGCTCATATGCTTCCTTCTCTATCCCACCAAAGCTTCACATGCTCAGATTCACTGGGTGCCCTCCCTCTGATGCCACAAGCAAAAATGGAAATATTATCAGTTCTATTAGTTCTGCAGGCTTATTACCAACTTGAAGTCCCAGCCCCACTGGGGAAGAAGCCCGGAAGTCAGTTCTGAGAATATGTATGGTACAACTAGAACAGGAACAAAGAGTGTCCATGACCCCAGGAGGCCTGTGCAGAGAGCTCCTTCTTCCCTCCAAAAGCTGGAAATTTTAGACCTGAGGCAGTGGACTGCTGCTAATTTCCTTTCAACCCACTTCCTTGGCCCTGTCCTGACCCAAAGTCTTTCTCTAAGGCCTCATGGGAAGACTTTAGGGGCCCTCTCTCTGACACACCAAGACCAGCTCAGAGGCCTCAGTGGAGGATACAGCAAGCCCCACACCTCCAGCCCAAGCTTGTTTCTGTAACTCCATTTCAGAGAAATGAGACATTTGATTTTGCATGTATTCTGGCTCAAATTATGATGCATAAACTTTTGTATATGCAAGTGTATGGTTGGTTCTCACATTAGTGCAAGCACAGCATCAGATCCTGGCCACTAATGGTTCTTCATTCCTGGTCCCTCTCTCTACACTCCTCCCCCACATCTTTCCCCTTCACTAAGGACCTAGCTCTCAGCTCTGCAGCCAATCCTGTCCTCAAAGCTAGTGCCACTCACCCCAACAGAGCCACTTCCAGGCTGAACAACACCAACAAAAACCCAACAAATAATAAGTTTCTAGTTCAAAACAAGCTATTCTTCTGTCTTATTCTCACATGGACCAAAAACCATACGAAAAGTCTTTCTCTGCTCAATTGTTTACCTGTCCACAGTTCATCCCACCCCATCACTGGTCCCCCAAGTTCTTTCCAAACTTCCAAGCTAACTACAATGTGAAAGTATTTTTGTACCCTGTGGGAAAAAAATACACATCATAAAGATTATTCTTGTGTGTGCTATTAATTATTAAAGAGATTAATGCTAGTCTGAGGCATGAAGAAGAAAAGGCTTTTCATTCCTCAGTAGTGAGCATTCTTTATGAGGTATCACTTTAAAAAATATAAAGTGAAGGAAAAATGGTGCAATTTCATTTTGTTTTGTAAGCATATCAGTACATGCTCCTAAGTGTTTTACCTCTAGGAACATCTTTAACTTTTTTGCCATTTTCAGACTTGGAAAAATAAGTAGCTTTTGTTATTGCTGATCCTATGAGAATGTAAAACTGAATAATATATGAGAAACAATACTTAAAAGTCATATAAATATAGACAATAAGCACATGAAAAGATGTCCAAAACCATTAGTCATTAGGGAAATACATACTGACTCCACAATGAGGTACCACTACATACTCACTAAAATGGCTAAAATATAAAAATTGACAATACCAAGTGTTAACAAAGATATAGACCAACTGGAACTCTCATACATGGCTGATGGGAATGTACAATGGTACAACCACTTTGAATAACCATTTAGCCATATCTTACAACAATTCCACTCCTATGTATTTGTCCAAGAGAAATACTTTAGAAGTACATCAGGTACCAAAGTAATGAACTGTCCTTTAAAAGCAGCAATAGAGAGGGATGTGGGGCAGTTTACAGAGATACCATAAAACATTACTAAAACTGGATGGAGAAATCATGGGGAAAATAAGGGAGGAGGATTAAAATGAAGTCATCGATAAGTTTTTCCACAGACAAAAGGCAGGCTAGGACTTCCTTGGTGGTGCAGTGGTTAAGAATCTGCCTGCCAATGCAGGGGACACAGGTTCGAGCACTGGTCCGGGAAGGTCCCACATGCCGCAGAGTAACTAAGCCCGTGCACCACAACTACTGAGCCTGCGCTCTAGAGCCCACGAGCCACAACTATTGAGCCCACATGCCGCAACTACTGAAGCCCACGTGTGTAGAGCCTGTGCTCCGCAACAGGAGAAGCCACTGCAATGAGAAGCTCGCGCACCACAATGAAGAGTAGCCCCGCTCGCCACAACTAGAGAAAGCCCGTGCAGCGACAAAGAGCCAATGCAGCCAATAAATAAATAAATTAATTAATTAATTTTTTACAAAGGCAGGCTAAGGACATGGCGGGGGGGGGGGTGCAGGGGCAAGGACCATAGGGTCCTGCTCTGTTTCACTATGACAAGATCAGGGTGTAGCAAGAAAACTCTGGATAGCTGTTTATAAAGGTCTCCTAGGGTGACATTAGCTTGGAAATTATTACATTTAAGGGTGTGATCTTATACTATCAGTGTCCCAGAGTAGATTGGCATGTTTTAGTCCACAAGAGTAAAAAACAAGAAAGAAAATAAACCAAACCATTTGTTCATTTGTTGGGGGATGAAGCTGAAAAAATAAATAAATTAAAAAAAAATAAAATAAAAGCAGCAATAAAACAAAAACATCCACTATTATCACTTCTAATCAACATTTATCATATGTCTTACCTAGTATAAGAAAAAATGAAATTATAGGCATAGAAATTGTAAATAAATAAAACTGTCATGATTTATTTACGGTACGATCTTTTATGTAGAAATTCTAAAATTATCTATGAAAGTTTTAGAGTAAAGTTTAGCAAGGTGGCTAAATATAAGATCACTATACAAAAGCTAGCTGCATTCATACACACCAGTAACAAATAACAAACATTTTAAAGCACCACGTATTATTGTTATCAGAAAGTATCAACTACATAGGACAAACAATGTGTAAGAATTCTACTGTTAAAATTATAAACTAAAAAAAAAAAAATTAAAGAAGACCTAAATAAAAAGAAGTATACCCTGTTCATGGATAGAAAGACTCAATATCATAAAGATGTTAATGATCCCAAATTGGTATATAGATTCAATAAAATTACTAAAAAACTCAAACAGGGTTTTTCAGAGAACTTGGTAAAATTATTCTAAATTTTCTAAGGAAGATAAAGTACTTTAACACTTTGGAAGAAGAGGGGCAAACTTATTTTTTCAGTACTAGAGATTACTATGAAGCCAAAGCAACGAAGACAGGATGGTATTCACAAAACGAATGACGGAACAAAACAGCAGAGGGTGAAAAAAAGCATTTTCCATAAAGCTTTTATATATGACAGAGATGGTATGTCAGTTCAGTGGGGGAGAACATTATCTTTTCAATAAGGTAAGATTAACAACAACAAAAAATCATATACAAAATAAAAATTAAATTGGATCACTACCTCACACCAGGTACAAAAAATTAACTACAGACCGTATAAGGTCTAGATGTTACAAACATAACTTTAAAATTCTTATTACTATATAGATGAATTTCATTTATATATCAAGGTGAAAAAAGTTTCCAAAGTTAAAACAACTAAAATTAAAAATATATACCTTCAAGAATTCAGAGCGACAATAAAAAGGAACTCAAGGGGAGAATGAAGACAGGATTCAAGCTGATTACAATCTCAAATGAAAATAGAGGGATGCGATGAGGGGACTATATGGTTAGATATAGGTTACTTTCAAAGTTCTCACTTGTGTTTTAAGTAGTGCATTCAGTGTGTACTTATCATTAAAGATTAATATGCTATTTCATAAGTAAATAAAAACATATTTGCATAGATAGCTGATCATGATCCAACATTTATGATTAATTCGATTCTGTGTACTTCAGAACCAATTAGTGTATACATTATTAAAACAAACCCACAAAAAAGTATCTGACCACCTGTGGAGGGAGTAAATACAGAATTGGCATTACAAAAATTATAATGTAGACAAAGTAAAAAGTTATCCTAGCACATAGAGCAAAAAGGGAAAGAAATTATGAAATTTGAAGCAAGGTAGAGAGATGAATGGTATCTAATATTCAAATGATGTAGTTTCAGAAGGAGAAAGAAAAAAGGAATAGAGTAGAAGTAATAATTCTTAAATATATATCTTTTTCCTGAGAAGAACACTAAAGTTTTCAGATCAAAAATCCTCGCCAGGATGGTTAAAAATACACACACACACACACGTGTGAAATTTCTCAATTTTAAAACCAAAGAAGAAATCTTATAAGCTTATACAGAGAGTTAACAACTTATCTACAAAAAAAAAAATCAAACGGTATTAAACTACACAGAAAAACATAGTTAAAATTAAACACCTAAATACTTATTTTTAAAAAACTTATTAGCTACTAACATGTAACACAATTAAGTAATATTTTTGATGTAAGGTATATTGCAAAAAATTTAAATACCATCATTTAAATTAGAATTCCATATTATCCCAACAAAATCAAGAATGCTATAAGTAAAAATATGCTAAACAGTCTTATCTTATTGGGGGCACAGGGAAGGAGAGAAAACTATTAATTATTTACAGAAAAATATGTTTAAATATATTTGTTTAGAATTAAAAGAGCAGAAAAAGCTCTTTAAATAAATGAAAGTCAGAGGGCAATAAAAAGATTAAATTTGTTATCACTATATATGTAAACGATGAAATCTTACTAAAAGACCAGCAAAAACACAAGTTTGGATTCGATCCATTAGAAATACAAAGATAATTTGATGAAATTACATTAAAAGTAGAGACATCAATCTCTCTCAGAACTTAAGACATAAAGAAAAAAAAATGAAATATTCAAATGACACTATAAGTATTCATTTAATATATAAATATAGAACTCTATAACTCTCAAAAAATACATATCCTTTTCATATGATCATTAAAACCTCATGTACTTAGTTGTAAGAAATTCTTAATAAAATTCTAAAACTATTACAAATCATATTCTCTAAACGCACTGTTTCAATTGTGTTGAAACTAAGAATCCACAATTTTAAAAATGCAACAAAAAAAGCAAAACAAAAAATATTTTTAAACAATGAAAGAAAACATTTTAAAGATACTAGTCAAAATTTGGAAAGCGTAACTAAAACTTGCTCTAAATAAAATGGTCAGCCTAATATAGTCCTATTCATCAAAACTTCAAAGTAACAAGTACTTAGGTTGAAAGATCAAAAATAGTTAAAAGCTACAAATTTTGAATGGTTTAACCTAATGCTACACTAAACAATTCCAAAAGTGTAGGAAAAAAACAAAAAGCTTTCTAATGCTTTTATGAGCTAACCTTAATAGCCCATATACATATAAAAGCAAACCCTGTAACCAATCTCATTTAAAAACAAAAATTCTAATTTTTTTTAAATTTAGTATACTGAATTTGGAGGCATCACGACTGAATGCGATTTTGCCAGAAAGCAATACAGATTAATGGTTAACAGCAGAAGCCCCTGAGTCGCGTGGCCCAGAGTTTAAATCCCACTCTTAACATATACTAACAATGAAATGTTGCTTTAGTTCTTAACTTCTCTATTACTGTTTCCTCAACTGGGACATGAAGGTAAAAAAAAAAGTCTCCACCTAAAAAAGTGGTTGGGAAGATCAAATGAAAAAAACTTATAAAACTCTTAGCACAATTTCTTAACATAGTACATAGTAAATATTCCTTCTGTTAACAATCGTTCTTATTATTGACATATAAAATATCATCAGTTGTTGCAAAAAAAAAAAGACATTTGATAAAGAGTCAACATCTAAATCTGACTTCAAAGCATTTTAAAAACTTATAACTGTAAGGACATTTCATATTACAATGAAACAATACATAACAGAAACTAGTATTAACCCTAGTAGTATTCTGTAATCTTAGCTAAAACAATAAAATAGTTTATGAGTAAAGAGGTGTAAAGATTGACAAAGAGGAGGTCAGATGATAATTATTTGCAAATGATATGGCCTGCATACAAAGAATATTGAAGAATATCAACAGAATATTAGAACTAATGAAAATTCATTAAGGCAGCTGGATACAATGTCAGTATAACGAATCAAAATTAGGTGAGAAAAGAAAGGAGTAAAAAGGGAATAAGCAGCTGGATCCCTTTCTCTCTGCAAACCAAGTCTTATGCTAATACCAAGATAACCAACTATTTCATACTAAAGAATATCCATTTTATATAATGTTTAGAGTGATTTATATAATGTTAACTGTCCCTTGAAATGTTGTATTATATTTTTATAACTTTAGATAATACCTAAATTAGAAAATACTACATTTTTTTAATTAAGAAATTTACCCTGAATTCAGCTTGTATTGTTTTGCAAGTTTTGTTTTAACTCTTAATTTGGTTAATCTGTGACATCCTTCCCACTTAACCCCCAGTATAACTAAGTGAAAGTTGACTGTTGATCCATAAGATTCCTTCTGCCTCCATCCTCTATTTCTTTTTTATCCTCCCTGTCTGGAATAAATGTATGCTTAGCTCCACTAAACACTCAGATCTTAAAAAGTTGCTCATGTCTAATCATACTAACTTTAAGGCTTTAAAAGAAGATTCAGAGGCATTTAATGACTTGCCCAAGGTCATAGAAAGGTGATTTAGATTAACCCACATCCTAGTCTTTTCACTACACGGCCTATATTCTAACAGTTGTCCACACTTTCGAGCTTTCATCGATTCTCAATAATGTTAAATTGTGAGATTCAGTTAGGGAACTAAAATAACCCCTGCGCTTGCATTCCTTTTAGAAAACACTCACTCATTCATCAAATATTTACTGAAACCTACTACGTGCAAGGAGCTGTTCTAAGCCCTAGGGTGAAACGAAATAGGCAAAATACCTTCCCTTATGAACCTTATATTTTATTCAACTCAGGAGGATACATTTAATGAAAACAGTATCCAGCTCACTTAACTCTACAAATTAACTTGGTCCCTGGGAGGAAGGCTTCTATTTTGCTGCCCTAAAGAATCCTTATTTGGTAGTGTATATATGTCAATGCTACTCAGCAGCATAGCACAGGAAGATCAGCTTGGTGCTTTGCGATGACCTAGAGGGGTGGGATAGGGAAGGTGGGACGGAGTCTCAAGAGGGAGGAGAAATGGGGATATATGTATGCATATGGCTGATTCACTTTGTTGTACAACAGAAACTAACACAGCATTGTGAAGCAATTATACTCCAATAAAGATGTATTTTTTTTAAAAAAATCCTTATTTGGGACCTGAATCTATGAATCAAATTTCTGAGATGCAAGGATCCTACACTTAGGTAAATATCAAGCACAAAGGCTGAATACACATGTTCAAGAACAAAATTATGACAGAATTTAACTGTAGCTAATCTGCTGCCAACTCCACCTCACCTGTATCATCTTAAACCTCAAAAAAACAGCTCTCTGCAGTTACACTTAATCTCATAACTCCCTGCCATTGCTAAACTTGAGCAATCAAGCAAAGAACACATCAGAGGAAAAGACAGCCCTTGCCTTATGTTACCCTGTGACAAGCTACTCTGTAGGTGACAAAAGACATATGAGTGTTGTGCTTTTTTTTTTTTTAATCATACATCCTTCTGGAAGAAAAAAAAATCTTGAAAAATAGAAAACTGTTCCAACTACCAAAATACGGCTCTTTGTATAAAGCTAATATTATATATGAGCATACAACACACAATTTTTTAAAGGAGAGCAGAAAACAGGCTAAGATTTTGGTTATGCAATATGCACTAGACACTTCTCGTTTTACTAATAATTCATAAAGTTTCTAATTTAAAAGCAAAGGGTTTCACTTTTGTTTCTACTAAAGTAGTTCATTTCCTAGTTACTTGCTTGAAGTCTACTTCCTAGTTACTAGCATGGTGGATTTAAATCGTCAATTCATTTTAAGTGGATGGTTTAAGGTATTTGAACCTATATGAATATTTTAAAATAGTTCTGAGTAACAAAGTAATAGTATATTAATATAGAAAGCAAACACATTACATGTTTCTTTTAAAAATAATACATAAACACCATGATGGAAGTATAAAAATAAATGCAATTGTATTGCTCTAAAAAAATGTCCACAGTATCAGGGAGATGATCTGACAGACACACACTAAAAACAGCATCATAATGGTAATATTTTAGACTAACAACTACTCCCTTTGTTTAAGGAGGGGACTCAGTAAACTAGGAAACTGGACTTGGTGGCCAAGATCACTTTCAGTAATTTGATTCTTGATTCACAATTTTATGCATAAACCTCTGAATTGGGCAGATCTGCATTACCTAATTTTATGCTAAAGAAGTACTTTAGTCCAAAATCAATTTAAAAAACTCACAAATTTCTTGCCAATGTTCAAATTTAAGAGATGTGAAAAATATGAGTTATATTTCCCACTTTGAAACACATAGGCTTTAATATTCAACTTTGAAGAGAACTATAAACAGAAGCGACACCAAACCTATCAAATATTGCTTAGTATACATAGGACCACAAGATCCTCCTCTAAGTATTAACACTTTGTCACGTACTCAACATCAAAAACTAAAGTTTAAGGTATTCCAAACAGAATGGAGGGGATTAGGAGATAAACTGTTCTAAACTCCCATTATTAAATCTAGAATTATTCCGCTGTAAATAAACTGCAGTCTGCAATAGTCTTCTAAATTAACCAGTACAGCACACAAGAGTTCCAAAGACAACTTTCCCAAAGTGCCTAAACTAACAATGCACTATCCTTGCTTTCCAAAATTCTTGAGCATCTTCAATTACCTCAAGTACTATAATAAAATTCTAAAAATAATCTCAAAGCAAAAACTTAGCAAGCTGGGTGTATACATAGTCAGCAGGACAGCAGCCCTTATTCTAAAATCAAGCACAGGTAGGATATAACAATGCCAAAACTACAACAGGGTGGGGCATTCACTACTCTGCCAGAAAAATCAAATATACTTTTGGTAGCTGCTCTCTGTAAACGCTGGTTACCCCCATAATTCCAAGACGAGTAAAGCAATCTTTTCCTTTTGTCCAAAATGCTTTTCACACCAGTGACCACCCCCCCACCCCCAAAAAATTAAGTCACAACCAACTACTTTTCAGGATATGGTGCAAGCCGTGATAGTGCACTTGAGATTCTGAAAGCAAAACCTAGAAAAAAAGTAGCATCTCTCATTACTTAACGTAAAAGATCTGAAGCTTCACAAACCCAGATTTTTTTCTTAAGTGAGTGACCATTTGAATGTGTGACTGAGGCAAGAGTAAAGGGTGAACGATGGAACAAGGTCAAACTTAGGGGACAAAGGATTCCTGGAATAAACATGGCCAGAAAGGTTTCCTTAAGGGACAGTTTCTATATTCAAAAAAGAAAAAAAGAAAAGAAAAAGAAACGGAAGGAAGGAAGGAAGGGAGGAAGGAAAGGAAGGAAGGGAAGGAAGGGAGGAAGGGAGGGAGGGAGGGAGGGAGGAAGGAAAAGGAACCAAGCAAAGCCTCTGCTTTTACACTGAGTCTACCTGGTTAATGTACCTGTCCCGCCAGGCCGGCTATTCAATGCTGGTGGAGACCCTTTTGCAAAATAGCAGGCCTGGAATGCTCCTACCTTGGAAATAAAAACTGGGTTCAGAAGGGATGACAACCGGCTATTCCTTTTTTTAAAAAGAGGAGGAAGATAAAGTTTAATTAAGAAGCCATATAGAGGAGTGTAGGAATGTGAGGTCGCGCTCAACCAATACCTGGCACCGTCTGTTACAGGAAAACAATCGGCAAAAAGGAAGTGGACTGAAACCCGCTAACTACACCCCGCTTTCCACAAGCAGCCCGGAACTGGGCGCGACGCCCCCAAAGCGGGTAGGGGCGGGGGGCAGCGAGGGGGAAGCCCGGGGCAGAGGAGGCCCGGGCGGCGGCGGGGGAGGCCGGGGAGGTCCCGGCCGAGACGGGTGAGGGCGGCACGTCAGAAGGAGGAGCGGGGCCGGGCCGCGCCGGCTCGCGGCTTCGCCTCACCTTCTGCGCCGCGCTCTGCTGCAGCACGTTCTGCTCCACGGTCATGGCCCCCGCAAAGCCGGCGGCGATACCGGCGGCGGCGTCCGGCTCCTCGAGCCTCCGCCGGCCCTGACTGCCACGCTCCGCCGAGCTCCAGGGAGCGGCGCGGACGGCCGGGGAGGACAGCGCCCCCGCCAGCCAGGCGCGAAGGCGATGGCGGCCGGCGTGCGCGGGCACCGCGGGCTGGCGGCGAGGTGCGGACAGCGAGGGCCACGGCGGCGGCCCCACGACTCCGCGCGGCCCGCCTTAGCGCGGCTCGTCGGCCGCGGCCCGGGCCATGAGCGGGCGGCGAACGCTCGGCGCGGGAGGGCGCGAGCAATCCCGGACGCGTCACGCGCGCGCTCCTTCGCTTGGCGGCTCGCGGGCCACTGCGGGGAAGGGAGAGGGGACAGAGGGAGCGGCCGGAATGGCGCTGTCCTCCTCCCGCCGCGACTCCTCCTCCCTTCCCCCAACCGTCGTCACCGCCCCCGCCCGGCGGCTCCTCCCCCGCCGAGCCCCGCCCGCCCGCCGGCCGCCCTAACCCTACATTATGACCCGCGGGGCGGCGGGGCGGGGCGGAGCCGCCCGGAGCCCCGCCCCCCGCACCCGCGCTCCCGGGGGTGGAGCGAGAGAGCGCCACGCGGGCCGGGCCTCGGAGCCGCCCCTGCGGCAGGTTGCGCGACGTCTGCCCTTGGCTCCGCGATGCTCCAAGCCGAGGGCCGGAGGGCAGCGTTTCTCTCTGTGCCCAGAATTTGTTAGATCGCTGGCTTTCCGAACTCCTCCAAGACAAAACATTTCCCTCCAGGCCGCATAACGTCCCAAAACCGCTTTGGGTCCCGAATCCCAGCTCCTTTCTATGTCTCTGGTCTTTCTAGGAATTTCACAAGCAGTAAACTCGCCCGAAGGGAAAAGTCAAGTGTGGTTTAAGCAAAAGGCTGTCAGAAGCCCTTATGCTGGAATGTACTTTAATCCTTAACTAATCATTACGTAAATGAATATTGATATTCTCTGCCTACTTCTTTCATTCAAACATGTGTCAGTCACTGCTAGGCTCTGGAGAAGTAAGGTATATTTTCCAAAGGTTTGATATAAATGAAATACGGTCTATACAACAGACAATATTACAAAAGTATCACTGCCTAGATGACACATCACCTAATATCCCAGTTGCCAAACAATTATCTGTTAACCACCCTGCTTGGAATACTTGACTATATGTGGAATTGTAAGGAAAACCTAATATTGAGAAAGCAATCTGTAGCCTCAAAAATATCTTAAGTTTCAGGAGCTAATCTGGGGATAGGAAACAGCGATGTGAGGGTGATGGTGTGGTGGGAGAGGAGGAATAATCAGTGCGTATTGTCACAAATACAGTGCACACATATGCAAATCTGGATATAGTTTTTAATCTGATGGCAAGAAAAGCAAGTTTGGTACGTGATCACTGAAATAGTATCAGGTTTACTTTAATAATCATGGATTACAGTAACTCCTAAGGTTTGTAATCAGTCTGTGCACTTTACAAGCTGTCTTTGCTCTGCACCTTAGATGTCTTCAACCGCTTTTGAGGTCTTTCCCTTGAGTTTTCATGTTTATTTGCTCATTTGATTTTGACAGATTACAAATTTTATTTTACATCTCTAACAGAAGACTTTGAAAGGTTGTGAAGTGGTTGGAAACCCAGAATTTTAAGGAACAATGCAACAGTTCTGATAGAATGCACACATTTTTTATAAACGCTGAGACCCAAAGAGGGTGACTTGTCAACAAAAGCTTACTACAGCCCATTTTTCCTCATTTATAGATGAAAATTCTTTCCACATATCAACTCCAAGTTTGTCTGTGTTACAGATTTTTTAAAAAATCTATCCAGTTCATGACATTTGAATTTAAGAAAGTTAAATTTAACATAAAAATCTGGTACTGTGGTTTTATAAGGATATTGCCAGACACTAAAGTTTAGTTTCTAGAATTTGGCAATAAATGTTCCTCTGAGTTAGATTTTATTTTTTATTTTTTTATTTTTATTTTTAGTTTTTTAAACATCTTTATTGGAGTATAATTGCTTTACAATGGTGTGTTAGTTTCTGCTTTATAACAAAGTGAATCAGCTATACATATACATATAACCCCATATTTCTTCCCACTTGCGTCTCCCTCCCTCCCACCCTCCCTATCCCACCCCTGAGTTAGATTTTAGTTCCACAAAAAAATTATCTTACCAGTGTTTACTATATTATTACCAAATAAAGCTCTTTATAGGGTAGTTTGTACCTGCCCACTTTGATCATTCCCTGATCACTTTTGATGGTTTCCTATTTAATTTTTTTTAAATCTTAATTGTGGTTTTGTAAAACTTTGAGAAGTAAATTTCATGTTTCCTTATATGTAATTTTTTTTCAGAAAGCATACAATCGGAATGAATAGAGGATAAAAATGTGAGTATTTGAGATAAATTTGAACATAAGACCCATTGCCAGATATCTTAAATCATTTTTAAAATGTGCCCCAATATCAGTTTTGCTGTTCATGTGTCAGCCTTAATATGGATGGTTGTTGGAATTATATATCCTCATTATATTATTTAATAATTCCTAAATTATTGCATTGCTCTGGATTGTTGACACTTAGGTAAGCAAGTAAGGTGATAAATTGCATATAAAAGTTAATGTTTAGTTTTTTTAATTTATTTTTATTGAAGTATAGTTGATTTACAATGTTGTGTTACTTTCTGCTGTACAGCAAAGTGACTCAGTTATGCAAATATATACATTCTTTTTTAAACTCTTTTTCCATTATGGCTTATCCCAAGATATTGAATATAGTTCCCTGCGCTATACAGTAGGATCTTGTTGCTTAGTCATTCTATATGTAATCGTTTGCATCTACTAACCCCAAACTCCCAGTCCATCCCTCCCCCATCCCCACTTCCCCTTGGCAACCACAAGTCTGTTCTCAATGTCTGTCTGTTTCTGTTTCATAGATAGGTTCATTTGTGCCATATTTTAGATTCCACACATAAGTGATATCATATGGTATTTGTCTTTCTCGTTCTGATTTACTTCACTTAGTATGATAATCTCTAGTTGCATCCATGTTGCTGCAAATGGCATTATTTCATTCTTTTTTATGGCTGAGTAGTACTCCATTGTATATATGTACCACACTTTCTTTATCCATTCATCTGTCGATGGATATTTAGGTTGTTTAAATGTTTAGTTTTTAACACAAAGTCTATTCTTCTATTGTGGATCAAAATGATGTTTCTAACAATATTTAATATTATATCTTATATATGAACCAAGGACATTGGTATTATTCTATCCTGACTCTTTATTTCTTTTCGTTTAGAAAGGGTTTGAAAATCTGTTTCTGGACACCCAAAGTCTAATATGTTGCCAAAGCACATCTGTAAGATATGAACAAGTGAGAAACACTCAGTTCACAGGGTAGATTTGAACAATTGCCACAATAGAAGAGTGTTTTTTAAATCTACTTTGAACAGGATTGGAAGTATTTTTCTTCTTAAGGTGTATTGACATTCTGGGACAATTTTGTTTCCACCAATAAGGGAACCATAAGCAGTCATTCAAAGAGGAGGTTTCTATGATGTCACAATAGCACCACTCAGCAATAGAGTGTTCGGAGATTGGAACCTGTAAGAGTACTTCCTGACTAATACATGCACAATAAAATGCATATTGAATTAAATGGGCAGCCATGAAGGAGAGAAAAACAAGTTTATTTACGCTTTTACAGTGTGTGTCTAACTCTAACTTCTCATTCCAATCGGACAGCTTTGTGGTCCTGGCAGCCATATTGTTTTATAAATATATCACTATTAGTATCTCCAGCTATCAGTAATGCCTCCCACACTGAAAGTCTCCAGATGTTGCTTCTTTGGTCAGTGTATTAGTGTGCTAGGGCAGCCATGACAAAATACCATGGACTGAGTGGCTTAAACAACAGAAATTTATTTTCTCAAAGTTCTGGAGGCTGGAAGTCAAAGATCAAGGTACCAGCAGGGTTGGTTTCTCCTGCTGCCTCTTTCCTGGGCTTGCAGATGCTGCCTCTGCATATTTGGTTGACCGTCTGTATACACACTCTCCTGGTGTCTCTTTCTCTTTTTATAAGGACCAATCATATTGGATTAGGGCCCCACTCTAACAGCCTCATTTTAACTTAATCCCTCCTTAAAGGTCTTATCTCCAAATATATTATTCTGAGGTACTAGGGGTTGGGACTTCAAACTATGAACTTTAAGGGAACACAATTCAGTTCATAGCAGTTATTTTTAGCCTACTTTACTTATAATCCTATACTTCATGCCTATGTGCCATCAAATATCCTTTTTTCCTGCCCCATCCCATAACCTCTTAGATTGGCAAGAGATGCATTAACACATTAAAAGATAGTATCTCCACATTTTCTGCCAATATTGACACTTCCAATTAGAATAATTTTGAAAAACTGAAAACAGATTCTAGTTGAATGTGAACTATATCTTTGCAAGGTCTACGTGGAGAAAAAGCTATACTTCATCAACTGAAAGCCAGCACAATAAAGTGGAGATTTCTTGCATGAATCACTTGTTCTTCTTACCTGGAACATGCTCGAAGGCATACTCTGACAGTGAAAATGGTTTAGAATCCCAGACCCTTTCTCATTTCTTACCTCTCTTCCCCTGCTATAGTGGTAGGCAAACATTTCCCTGAAATTATCCTGTGACACATATGGGCAGAAAAAAACACATCAGAAAGTGACTAATGTCACTTTTCAAAACCTCTATCTCCCTTATTCAGGGCATATGCTTACTACGTATGTCCAAATTCCAAAGAGCAACTGAAAGACTGATAGCTCGGTTATCTTGGCCAACTTACTTAAGCCTTCTGCATATTCCTTGCCTATTTGCTATCAGGAAAGTTCCTTGCCCTTCTATTGCTCTGCTCTGAATCATGGAAAGAACTACCCATGCATATCCCACGCTCTCAGCTCAGCTGGCTTCAGAATGGATTGGCCAATGAAAGGGATAGGTGGGGTATTAGAATGTGAGAGAAAGGGAGAAGCCAGGCCATTCTGCTTTCTCCTTCTGCCTCTCCCCTTGGAGGCATCTCTTTGAGCTATGTCTCTTTGGTGGTTCCACTTTTCACCAGATTGGCCTACCCTGGTTCAAGGTCCTCCTGCTGAAGCAAGTCCCTGAGCTCTGGAAATCTTGCCTCCTTCCATCATCTCTCCAAATTAAGAGTCATAATAATTTCTTGCAGTTGCTAAACTCTGATTTAACTCACTGCCCCTTTTTGGTGTACTCCTCCCTTACCAGTGTAACCAATCCTTTGAATTATCCCTTGATTTAAATATTTAGAGAGTATTGTGTTTTTCTGACACGACCTTTACTGTCATATGTTCTCTGGGTCTCTGTAATCTATAAAATGAGAATAATAATATAGGGTTATTTTGATGATTATATGATTAAGTACATGTAAAATATTTAGAACACCATAAGGCACAAAGTAAGTACATAATAAATGTGAGCAAGTTCTTGCTATGATTATTATTAGGGATTCCACATGATCTATAAATTGAGAAGTTAAAACCATCAGATGAACACCAAGAAGAACTATTCAGCTGGGTGTGAATATTCTGAGTCTAGGAAAACAAGACGAGTAGCAGAGTTAAGTGAGATCAGTTTACAAAATCTGACAGTCTAAGAAGGGACTGTTCTACTGACATTTCTGTAGTAGTTTCATATATCATATAATGTACAAAAGAACTAGTTTAGTTATTCCTGGGCAACTACTTTACCACTAATTTCAGACCCCTGATGATCATTTGTGTTCTCTCTTAGATAGTAAAAAAGACACAAAGTTCAGATATGTGTCTTTAATTTTTAAAAATACATACTAGAGATATGGCAAATCAGAAATTTATTTTTGGACAAACAAAGCTATTAGCAAGCAGAAATAGAACAAAAGGAAAAAAACCTTAAATATTAGGCAGAAGTGCTACTCATTTTTGGATTCTGCACAACAATGTTTATACTAAATAGGTGCTCAATAAGTGTAATTAAAATGAATTTATAAACAAAAGTAAAACCAAATATAGGGCTTCCCTCATGGCGCAGTGGTTAAGAATCCACCTGCTAGTGCAGGGGACACGGGTTCAAGCCCTGGTTCCCGAAGATCCCACATGCTGCGGAGCAACTAAGCCCGTGCACCACAACTACTGAGCCTGCGCTCTAGAGCCCACGAGCCACAACTACTGAGCCTGTGTGCCACAACTACTGAAGCCCATGCGCCTAGAGTGGTGCTCTGCAACAAGAGCAGCCACTGCAACAAGAAGCCCGCACACCGCAACGAAGAGTAGCCCCCGCTCACTGCAACTAGAGAAAACCCGTGTGCAACGACGAAGACCCCACGCAGCCAAAAATAAAATAAATAAAATAAATAAATTTTAAAAATAAATAAATGAATAAAACCAAAATTTAAAAATCCCCTTTCCTACTTTCTAGGCTTTCAGAAACTGTTTTTAGTATATTTAGAATACCTATACCATCTAATAAAATGAGATGTGTATACAATAATCTACTATTTTCTCAGTCTAGTAGTTTGGTCTGTTTTTCATTAAGAACAACGCATGGGAGGTCCTCGGGAAGATGGCGGAAGAGTAAGACGCGGAGATCACCTTCCTTCCCACAGATACAGTAGAAATACATCTACACGTGGAACTGCTCCTACAGAACACCCACTGAACGCTGGCAGAAAACATCCGACCTCCAAAAAGGCAAGAAACTCCCCCCGTACTTGGGTAGGGCAAAAGAAAAAAGAAATAACAGAGACAAAAGAATAGGGACGGCACCTGCACTAGTGGGAGGGAGCCGTGAAGGAGGAAAGATTTCCACGCACTAGGAAGCCCCTTCGCGGGCGGAGACTGCGGGTGGCAGAGGGGGGAAGCTTCGGAGCCACGGAGGAGAGCGCAGCCACAGGGGTGCGGAGGGCAAAGCGGAGAGGTTCCCGCACGGAGGCTCGGCGCCGAGCAGCACTCTCCAGCCCGAGAGGCTTGTCTGCTCACCCGCCGGGGCGGGCGGGGCTGGGAGCTGAGGCTCGGGCTTCGGTCGGATCGCAGGGAGAGGACTGAGGCTGGCAGCGTGAACACAGCCTGAAGGGATTAGCGCACAACAGCTGGCTGGGAGGGAGACCGGGAAAAAGTCTGCAGCTGCCGAAGAGGCAAGAGACTTTTTCTTGCCTCTTTGTTTCGCGGCGCGCAAGGAGAGGGGATTCAGAGCGCCGCCTAAACGAACTCCAGAGAAGGGCGCGAGCCGCGGCGATCACCGCAGACCCCACAGCAACAGGGGCACAGAGGAAAAAAACGGAGAGACTCCCGCACAGAGGCTCGGCGCCGAGCAGCACTCACCAGCCCGAGAGGCTTGGCTGCTCGGCGGGCGGGGCTGGGAGCTGAGGCTCGGGTTTCGGTTTCGGTTGGATCGCAGGGAGAGGACTGGGGCTGGCGGCGTGAACACAGCCTGAAGGGGTTAGCGCACCACAGCTGGCTGGTAGGGAGTCCGGGAAAAAGTCTGCAGTTGCCGAAGAGGCAAGAGACTTTTTCTTGCCTCTTTGTTTCGCGGCGCGCAAGGAGAGGGGATTCAGAGTGCCGCCTAAACGAACTCCAGAGAAAGGCGCGAGCCGCGGCGATCAGCACGGACCCCAGAGACAGGCGTGAGACGCTGGGGCTGCTGCTGCCGCCTCCAAAAAGCCTGTGTGTGAGCACAGGTCACTCTCCACATCGCCCCTCCCGGGAGCCTGTGCAGCCCGCCACGGCCAGGGTCCCGTGATCCGGGGACAAGTTCCCCGGGAGAACGCACTGCCCACCTCAGGCTGGTGCAACGTCACGCCGGCCTCGGCCGCCGCAGGCTCACCCCGCCTCCTCTGTACACCTCCCTCCCCGCGGCCTGAGTGAGCCAGAGCCCCCGAAGCAGCTGCTCCTTTAACCCCGTCCTGTCTGTGCGGGGAATAGACGCCCTCAGGCGACCTACACGCAGAGGCGGGTCCAAATCCAAAGCTGAACCCCAGGAACTGTGCGAACAGGGAAGATAAGGGGAAATCTCTCCCAGCAGCCTTAGAAGCAGCGGATTAAAACTCCACAAACAACTTGATGTGCCTGCATCTGTTGAATACCTGAATAGACAACGAATCATCCCAAATTCAGGAGGTGGACTTCGGGAGCAGGATATATTAATTTTTCCCCTTTTCCTTTATTTGTGAGTGTATATGTATATGCTTCTGGGTGCGATTTTGTCTGTATAGCTTTGCTTTACAATAGCTTTATTTTACTTCACTATATTATAGCCTCTTTCTTTCTTTCTTTCTATTTTTTCTCCCTTTTACTCTGAGCCGTGTGGACGAAAGGCTCTTGGTGCTCCAGCCAGGCATCAGGGCCGTGCCTCTGAGGTGGGAGAGCCAACTTCAGGACACTGGTCCACAAGAGACCTCCCAGCTTCACGTAATACCAAACGGCAAAAATCTCTCAGAGATCTCCATCTCAACATCAAGACCCAGCTTCACTCAACGACCAGCAAGCTACAGTGCTGGACACCCTATGCCAAACAACTAGCAAGACAGGAACACAGCCCCATCCATTAGCAGAGAGGCTGCCTAAAATCATAATAAGGCCACAGACACCCCAAAATACACCACCAGACGTGGACGTGCCCACCAGAAAGACAAGAGCCAACCTCATCCACCAGAGCTCAGGCACTAGTTCCCTCCACCAGGAAGCCTACACAACCCACTGAACCAACCTTAGCCACTGGGGACAGATACCAAAAACAACAGGAACTACGAACCTGAAGCCTGTGAAAAGGAGACCCCAAACACAGTAAGATAAGCAAAATGAGACGACAGAAAAACACACAGCAGATGAAGGAGCAGGGTCAGAACATACCAGACTTAACAAATGAAGAGGAAATAGGTAGTCTACCTGAAAAAGAATTCAGAATAATGATAGTAAGGATGATCCAAAATCTTGGAAATAGAATAGACAAAATGCAAGAAACATTTAACAAGGACGTAGAAGAACTAAAGAGGAACCAAGCAATGATGAAAACCACAATAAATGAAATTAAAAATACTCTAGATGGGATCAATAGCAGAATAACTGAGGCAGAAGAAAGGATAAGTGACCTGGAAGATAAAATGGTGGAAATAACTACTGCAGAGCAGGATAAAGAAAAAAGAATGAAAAGAACTGAGGACAGTCTCAGAGACCTCTGGGACAACATTAAACGCGCCAACATTCGAATTATAGGGGTCCCAGAAGAAGAAGAGAAAAAGAAAGGGACTGAGAAGATATTTGAAGAGATTATAGTTGAAAACTTCCCTAATATGGGAAAGGAAATAGTTAATCAAGTCCTGGAAGCACAGAGAGTCCCATACAGGATAAACCCAAGGAGAAACACACCAAGACACATATTAATCAAACTGTCAAAAATTAAATATAAGGAAAACATATTAAAGGCAGCAAGGGAAAAAAAACAAATAACACACAAGGGAATCCCCATAAGGTTAACATCTGATCTTTCAGCAGAAACTCTGCAAGCCAGAAGGGAGTGGCAGGATATACTTAAAGTGATGAAGG
Source organism: Balaenoptera physalus (assembly GCF_965194825.1). Taxonomy (NCBI): domain Eukaryota; kingdom Metazoa; phylum Chordata; class Mammalia; order Artiodactyla; family Balaenopteridae; genus Balaenoptera; species Balaenoptera physalus. The sequence goes on along the minus strand of NC_138891.1, from coordinate 118,329,532 downwards.
AGAAAAACCTGCAACCAAGATTACACTACCCAGCAAGGATCTCATTCAGATTCGATGGAGAAATTAAAACCTTTACAGACAAGCAAAAGCTGAGAGAGTTCAGCACCACCAAACCAGCTTTACAAAAAATGCTAAAGGAACTTCTCTAGGGAAGAAACACAAGAGAAGGAAAACACCTACAATAACAAACCCAAAACATTTAAGAAAATGGGAATAGGAACATACATATCGATAATTACCTTGAATGTAAATGGATTAAATGCTCCCACCAAAAGACACAGGCTGGCTGAATGGATACAAAAACAAGACCCATATATATGCTGTCTACAGGAGACCCACTTCAGACCTAGAGACACATATAGACTGAAAGTGAGGGGATGGAAAAAGATATTCCATGCAAATGGAAATCAAAAGAAAGCTGGAGTAGCAATTCTCATATCAGACAAAATAGACTTTAAAATAAAGACTATTACAAGAGACAAAGAAGGACACTATATAATGATCAAGGGATCGATACAAGAGGAAGGTATAACAATTGTAAATATTTATGCACCCAACATAGGAGCACCTCAATACATAAGGCAAATACTAACAGCCATAAAAGGGGAAATCGACAGCAACACAATCATAGTAGGGGACTTTAACACCCCACTCTCACCAATGGACAGATCATCCAAAATGAAAATAAATAAGGAAACACAAGCTTTAAATGATACATTAAACAAGATGGACTTAATTGATATTTATAGGACATTCCATCCAAAAACAACAGAATACACATTTTTCTCAAGTGCTCACGGAACATTCTCCAGGATAGATCATATCTTGGGTCACAAATCAAGCCTTGGTAAATTTAAGAAAATTGAAATCATATCAAGTATCTTTTCCGACCACAACGCTATGAGACTAGATATCAATTACAGGAAAAGATCTGTAAAAAATACAAACACATGGAGGCTACACAATACATTACTTAATAACGAAGTGATCACTGAAGAAATCAAAGGGGAAATCAAAAAATACCTAGAAACAAATGACAATGGAGATACGACGACCCAAAACCTATGGGACGCAGCAAAAGCAGTGCTAAGAGGGAAGTTTATAGCAATACAAGCCTACCTCAAGAAACAGGAAACATCTCGAATAAACAACCTAACCTTGCACCTAAAGCAATTAGAGAAAGAAGAACAAAAAAACCCCAAAGCCAGCAGAAGGAAAGAAATTATAAAGATCAGGTCAGAAATAAATGAAAAAGAAATGAAGGAAACAATAGCAAAAATCAATGAAACTAAAAGCTGGTTCTTTGAGAAGATAAACAAAATTGATAAACCATTAGCCAGACTCATCAAGAGAAAAAGGGAGAAGACTCAGATCAATAGAATTAGAAATGAAAAAGGAGAAGTAACCACTGACACTGCAGAAATACAAAAGATCATGAGAGATTACTACAAGCAACTCTATGCCAATAAAATGGACAACCTGGAAGAAATGGACAGATTCTTAGAAATGCACAAACTGCCGAGACTGAACCAGGAAGAAATAGAAAATATGAACAGACCAATCACAAGCACTGAAATTGAAACTGTGATTAAAAACCTTCCAACAAACAAAAGCCCAGGACCAGATGGCTTCACAGGTGAATTCTATCAAACATTTAGAGAAGAGCTAACACCTATCCTTCTCAAACTCTTCCAAAATATTGCAGAGGGAGGAACACTCCCAAACTCATTCTACGAGGCCACCATCACCCTGATACCAAAACCAGACAAAGATGTCACAAAGAAAGAAAACTACAGGCCAATATCACTGATGAACATAGATGCAAAAATCCTCAACAAAATACTAGCAAACAGAATCCAACAGCACATTAAAAGGATCATACACCATGATCAAGTGGGGTTTATCCCAGGAATGCAAGGATTCTTCAATATACGCAAATCAATCAATGTGATACATCATATTAACAAACTGAAGGAGAAAAACCATATGATCATCTCAATAGATGCAGAGAAAGCTTTCGACAAAATTCAACACCCATTTATGATAAAAGCCCTGCAGAAAGTAGGCATAGAGGGAACTTTCCTCAACATAATAAAGGCCATATATGACAAACCCACAGCCAACATTGTCCTCAATGGTGAAAAACTGAAACCATTTCCACTAAGATCAGGAACAAGACAAGGTTGCCCACTCTCACCACTATTATTCAACATAGTTTTGGAAGTGTTAGCCACAGCAATCAGAGAAGACAAAGAAATAAAAGGAATCCAAATCGGAAAAGAAGAAGTAAAGCTGTCACTATTTGCAGATGACATGATACTATACATAGAGAATCCTAAAGATGCTACCAGAAAACTACTAGAGCTAATCAATGAATTTGGTAAAGTAGCAGGATACAAAATTAATGCACAGAAATCTCTTGCATTTCTGTACACTAATGACGAAAAATCTGAAAGTGAAATTAAGAAAACACTCCCATTTACCACTGCAACAAAAAGAATAAAATATCTAGGAATAAACCTACCTAAGTAGACAAAAGACCTGTATGCAGAAAATTATAAGACACTGATGAAAGAAATTAAAGATGATACAAATAGATGGAGAGATATGCCATGTTCCTGGATTGGAAGAATCAACATTGTGAAAATGACTCTACTACCCAAAGCAATCTACAGATTCAGTGCAATCCCTATCAAACTACCACTGGCATTTTTCACAGAACTAGAACAAAAAATTTCACAATTTGTATGGAAACACAAAAGACCCCGAATAGCCAAAGCAATCTTGAGAACGAAAAATGGAGCTGGGGGAATCAGGCTCCCTGACTTCAGACTATATTACAAAGCTTCAGTAATCAAGACAGTTTGGTACTGGCACAAAAACAGAAATATAGATCAATGGAACAGGATAGAAAGCCCAGAGATAAACCCACACACATATGGACACCTTATTTTTGATAAAGGAGGCAAGCATATACAGTGGAGAAAAGACAGCCTCTTCAATAAGTGGTGCTGGGAAAATTGGACAGGTACATGTAAAAGTATGAAAATAGAACACTCCCTGACACCATGCACAAAAATAAACTCAAAATGGATTAAAGACCTAAGTGTAAGGGCAGACACTATCAAAATCTTAGAGAAAAACATAGGCAGAACACTCTATGACATACATCACAGCAAGATTCTTTTTGACCCAGCTCCCAGAGAAATGGAAATAAGAACACAAATAAACAAATGGGACCTAATGAAACTTAAAAGCTTTTGCACAGCAAAGGAAACCATAAACAAGACCAAAAGACAACCATCAGAATGGGAGAAAATATTTGCAAATGAAGCAACTGACAAAGGATTAATCTCCAAGATTTACAAGCAGCTCATGCAGCTCAATAACAAAAAAACGAACAACCCAATCCAAAAATGGGCCGAAGACCTAAATAGACATTTCTCCAAAGAAGATATACAGATGGCCTACAGACACATGAAAGAATGCTCAACATCATTAATCATTAGAGAAATGCAAATCAAAACTACAATGAGATATCATCTCACACCGGTCAGAATGGCCATCATCAAAAAATCTAGAAACAATAAATGCTGGAGAGGGTGTGGAGGAAAGGGAACACTCTTGCACTGTTGGTGGGAATGTAAATTGATACAGCCACTATGGAGAACAGTATGGAGGTTCCTTAAAAAACTACAAATAGAACTACCATACGACCCAGCAATCCCACTACTGGGCATATACCCTGAGAAAACCATAGGTCAAAAAGAGTCATGTACCAAAATGTTCATTGCAGCTCTATTTACAATAGCCAGGACATGGAAGCAATCTAAATGTCCATCGACAGATGAATGTATAAAGAAGATGTGGCACATATATACAATGGAATATTACTCAGCCATAAAAAGAAATGAAATGGAGGTATTTGTAATGAGGTGGATGGAGTTAGAGTCTGTCATACAGAGTGAAGTAAGTCAGAAAGAGAAAAACAAATACAGTATGCTAACACATATATACGGAATCTAAGGGGAAAAAAAAAAAAAAAAGAAAAAAAAAAAAAAAGGCCATGAAGAACCTAGTGGCAAGACGGGAATAAAGACACAGACCTACTAGAGAATGGACTTGAGGATATGGGGAGGGGGTGGGGTGAGATGTGACAGGGTAAGAGAGTGTCATGGACATATATACACTACCAAATGTAAAATAGATAACTAGTGGGAAGCAGCCGCATAGCACAGGGAGATCAGCTCGGTGCTTTGTGACCACCTAGAGGGATGGGATGGGGAGGGTGGGAGGGAGGGAGATGCAAGAGGGAAGAGAAATGGGAACATATTGTATATGTATAACTGATTCACTTTGTTATAAAGCAGAAGCTAACACACCATTGTAAGGCAATTATACTTCAATAAAGATGTTAAAAAAAAAAAAAAAGAACAACGCATGGAATTTTTTTATGTGAAGGTTACTTAAATGGTTCTGTTCAAATCTACCATAGCTTTAGTTTGGGCTATCATAAACACCTGCAATTGTGTGGCAATATTAACTGAGAATAAATCTTGTATAAGCGAAAATAGGATAGCATTTTTTTTTTTTAATGGGGCAGAAGGAAAGAAGCTTTTTTATTTATTTATTTAATTTTGGCTGTGTTGGGTCTTTGTTTCTGTGCGAGGGCTTTCTCTAGTTGTGGCAAGCGGGGCCACTCTTCATCGCGGTGCGCGGGCCTCTCACTATTGCGGCCTCTCTTGTTCCGGAGCACAGGCTCCAGACGCGCAGGCTCAGTAATTGTGGCTCACGGGCCTAGTTACTCCGTGGCATGTGGGATCTTCCCAGACCAGGGTTCGAACCCGTGTCCCCTGCATTAGCAGGCAGATTCTCAACCACTGCGCCACCAGGGAAGCCCGGATAACATATTTTAAAATTAGATCCTATTGGTTTCAATTTCAGAACCTTCCCTCTAAGATTGGCCTTACTGTCAGGTGAGTTAGGTTGACTATTCTAGGCCTTCTATTTTGCACAGGGTACGAGAAACAGCCTATGATACATTAGAACCAGCTACTATTTTCCATACACTTACTGTGGGCCAGGACCTATGCTAAGCACTTCACAATTCAAGCAATTTAATCTTTACCACAACCCCATGAAGTTGGAATTATTACACTCTTTTCACAGAGGAAGAAATTGTGGCTTATCGTTTAAGTAAATTATCCAAGGACACACAACCAAAACATATTAAACTGGATTGAATTCAGGTAGAAGGTCTGCCTGACTTCAAAGCTTTGGCATTTAAACCCTCTACACTGTAGACCAGCCATTTTTCAAGTGTGGTTAATGGATCCTGGAGATCCTCAAAACCCTTTCAGGGGGTCTGCAAGATGCTCCTTTTACCAACTATATATCTGTGTGAGACCAGATTTTCCTCTTATGCTTCAACCCAAACAATATATAGTAACAGATAGAATGTAGAAGCAAATTAGAGATTTCTGTTGTCTTCTGTTAAACCAGATATCAGAGATTTGCAAAAATGTAAAACAATGTCATTCTTCTTGCTCATCTTTTTTGTTTTGGAAAAGGTGGTCACTTTTCATAAAAGTAATATTTATATTAAAATATAATGGATTTCTTGTTTTTAAATGAAATAATAAATAAGTATTTTTGAAATTTCTCAGCTGTAACTTCCAATATGAAGGGTATACAGCCTACAGACTTAAAATCTCATTGGGGTCCTCACTAATTTTTCAGTGTGTAAAACAGTCCTAGAAAAAATGCAGTCCATTTCAAAAATGTTGAAACCCACTGCTGTAGACTTCCACTGTCATCAGGCATTTTGCAAGAACTAGAAATAAAACTGATCTGACAATTCTTTATGTCTCTCAGGTATCAGGTATCACTATGGTGATCCTTTGAGAAACTGAGGTAGAAATAAATTGAACCAAAATTTCTTGCTTACTTAAGTGCCATTCAAAAGCTAGTTTAGCTCTAGATTTAGAAATTATCATGTAGAAAAGTAGATCCCTAGAAATATGTGAATGAAAAAATAAAGCAGAGTAGGTGACTTTACTTTCTCTGTTGTTGAAAGGATCAAAGAAGACTTACTTCAAAGTGCTCTGAAAATGGTAGAGGACAATTCAAATGTATGCTACTGTTATAAGTTATTATAATATTGTGGTAGTACGAAATTATGGAAATTAGGAATTGGTTTTGAGAGCTAGCTATAGTGCTATTTAATAAATATAATTTTATTGCACTAGCTAATATAATATGTAGCTATATTATACATGTTATAACTAACAGAACATAATAAGTATTATAAATTTATATTTAAGTGCTTTACCATATATTAATCACTTGAATATATGGTGTCTCATTTGATCCTCACTAACTATGCTATGGGACAAGGCAGGACATACTCTATATCCATTCTACAAATATGGAAGCCTAGTCTTAGGGTGGTTGAGTGACTTGCCAACAATACACAGCAAATGTATGGTCATGTTAAACCTTGTACCTAGCATAATACCTCAGCAAGTATTTATTAAATAAAAAAATAAAGAAATCAGATCGGACTCTTAGTCCAGTGTATTAGCTCTGGCGTATGCTGATTTAAGAAGATAATATATTTTGCAACACTGCCTCATTTGCCAACATTATTCAAAATGAATTCAAAAAGGTACATTGTGGTATTGACTTACCACTCACTTATGCAGATCTTTGTCAGGAGAGCAATAACAGATGAAGAAGAAATGCATTCTTATATTAAGGGCTTATACTCAATCCTCAAATTTATTTTTTTCTGTCTTCAAAGAGTAAGTGATGCAATGCTAACTCTTTTTCACATGGCATGTTAGGATTAACTTCCAAAAAACAGAAACACACACACACACACACACACACACATATGAATTTCACTGGAATTCCAAAAATATGATAATTTTGCCAAACGAATGGAAGTTTATTATATCTTGTTTATGACCAGTCCACTGAAGACAAACCAATGATCCCACCCTATTGACTCTTGAATTTCAGTACCATGGACAAAGACGGAAGGAAAACAAATAAAATCAACCCCCAAAAGCCTACAGCCTTCTGGGGTGTCAGCTACAGAAACAATGTCATAGTGTACCAGGTAATGAGGAAACCAGGAATAAGGAGCACCTAACTCTTCCTAAAGAAGATGGTATTTGCTCTGACACAGTTCACAATCTGGTAGGAGAATCAAGAATATAAACAACAAAATAAGAGATGTTAATAAGCAAATTTATTTACAAATTACTGGAAGTCAAAGGAAGGAAAAATGGACTTAGTCTAAGAAAATAAAGCAAGGTTTCACAGAGAACGTGACATTTGATATAGGCCTTGGTGGAGAAAGAATGAAGTAGAAGTAATTGACAGCACAGGTCTCGTGTCCCAGCCTACTGAATAAAGGTACTAAAAACTTGAACTTTCCTTTACTTTTGGTTCACAGAAACTTGAAGTAAATGATCATGAACCTATTGTATTTGTTTTGAACCAGTTACCTGGAGGAGATGGGCAGGAAGCCCTGTAGCCAGAATCTCTATAACAGTTAGCTGGTGAGTAGGAGGCACTGGGTGAAAAAAAAACACCCTTCAGTATGGCAATCACATTTTTTGAACGTTGCAGAATCCTCATTCACTTAAATGGAATTATCCACAGCTGTGCATATGAATGGCAATTTCTGGGAAGACAAGAAGTCTCCAGAACCACTTGGGTTTATCTCCTTCTTTATGTAACTATTGCCAAAAGTGGCTGTACACTTGGCCATTAAATAATCTTACTCTAATGTTCCAGATTTCTCCGCCCTTGTTTCAAGTCTTTCTGGAAACTCTTATCTGTTTTCTTTCAACAATTCCATCAAACTAAGACTATTTTAAGAAAACACCAACACTTTGTACTGGGTGTATCAGGGGTTGTGTTTTTGGGTGGAGGCAGCCCACTATCTGAATCGCATGTTTGGACAAATGGCCATTGTGTCTTGGTGAGAGGTAGGGCTCCACCTACTGCCACAGAAACCAAAATGACAGATACTTGCTCTCTCAGATCCATAGAATACTCTGCCAATCAGATGCTTCCTCAGTCCACTGAATCTTTAGCTAGTGAGGCAAAAAAAGAGACAATTGAGAATTATTTCTGGTGGTGGGAGTGGGGGTCAAATGGGAGGATGGTGGTGATGAGGGCTTTGTGAGTGATGTCCAGCGTCAAGCCAAGAATGTAGCAACACGCTGCACTGACAACATGAAGGTCATCACTTTAGCTTGGGTTCTAACTTTCCATCTTCCCCTGGTTCCAACCTATTTTTCCAATCCAAATTCTCTATCCTTCTTTTTATCCTGTCAACTGCCAGGTAGGTTTCCAACACTTTTTTCTTAAAGGCAGAATTGATTTCTGTCACTTTAGCAATGAAGCTTGACTGACACAGTTTTTCCTAAGTAACAGAATGTATAGCGTAATTGTATCTTGTAGTATTTCTAATTGGACAATTTTTATGGGAAATCCATTTTAAGAATGTCCTAATAATTGTTAAGTGACAGCTGATTACATGCCAATGGAAAAATGTCTTTATGATTGAATATGAAGAAAGATATCAATACATTAATTTGAGTAGCTCACAAGGACGCCCAAACCCAAGGGGATAAACTTTCACTATACTTGGCAATGGTAATGCTTGCTAATTATAACCAGAAATGGCTGGTTATTGGATATAACCATTTCTCCAGTTGGGAACAGTCAGAGGAAGGAATAAAACTAGGAGATGGGACGGGCAGTTTCTTAGCAGAAAGACTGAACTGAAAAAGAACCAGAGTACAACAAAAAGGAATTCATCCATTAATTTATTCATTCAAAGAACATTCAAGGAATGTTTATGCACTAAGTGAAGAGAGACACAAAGAGAACCAAAGAGGAGTCCAGCTCTCAAGAAGTGTATGAGAATATAGACGTGTAAAAACTTATTATAATGGTACAAGGCTACCAGAGTTACCTGTAATATTCCATAGGTTTGCATATTAGTTTTCTATGCTGCATAATAAATTACCACAAATTCAGAGGCTTAAAATAACTCACTTTTATTATTTCATATTTTCCATGAGTGAGAAGTTCAGGCCCAGTTTATCTGGGCCCAGCTTACCCTCTGCTCAGGGTCTCACCCAGCTGCAATCAAGGAGGCACAAGGACTTGGATCTCATCTGGGCCTGGGGTTCTCTTCCAAGCTTATGAGGCTGTTGGCACAATACCTTTCCTTGCAGTTGTAGAAGTCCTAGCAGTTTTCTTCTTCAAGGCCAGCAGGAGAGAGTCTCTAATCCTCTTAGGTCAGACACACCCTGAAAATCTCCCCTTTGATTAAGTTAAAGTCAACTGATTAGAGACCTTATTGTATCTGCAAAATCCCTTCACCTTTTCCACTTAACATAATCTCAGGAGTGATATCCCAAAACATTAGCCATATTCTATCGGTTAGAAGTAAGCCCCAGGTCCCACCGACACTCAGGGAGAGGAGATTATAAGAGGCATTTTCAGTTCTACTCAACAAAGCTTCCTTCTGTACATTCTCGTCCAGGGATTATAGTCTGAAGAAGAGATAGACAAGGACATACCTTCTAACCAACTTGCATTGACAAGTATTCAGGTTAGCTGTGACTCAGCAACTCTTCATCCCTTTTATTTTTTTTTAATTTTTACTTTATATTGGAGCATAGTTGATTAACAATGTTGTGTTAGTTTTAGGTGTACAGCAAAGTGATTCAGTTATACATGTTCATGTATCTATTCTTTTTCAAATTCTTTTCCCATTTAGGTTATTACAGAATAATGAGCAGCGTGCATCTCTTTTAGAGATATTTATCCTCTTTCCCAAGCCCTTACATTTCTCTATATCCATATATATGTTGTTTCCAGAGATAGGTTCTTCTCATAATTTAGAGAGAAGATTGAGCCCAACCTCAATTTAACTAACATTAATGAACTTCCATATGTATGAGATGAGGAATGGAGTGACCTTCTAATTCCCTCATGCAGTCCTCAATCTCATCAATGGTATGACCGGACAACATCTGGCTAATACCAGAAAGAGATGGGAGGGTCCTGGTCCCCTTAATGAGAGCTATAAATTTGCTGTGATTTTTTAAAATACATGTTTATTGGAGTATAATTGCCTCACAATGCTGTGTTAGTTTCTGTTGTACAACAAAGTGAATCAGCCATATGCATACATATGTCCCCATATCCCCTCCCTCTTGAGCCTCCCTCCCACCCTCCCTATCCCACCCCTCTAGGTTGTCGTAAAGCACCGAGGTAATCTCCCTGTGCTATGTGGCTGCTTCCCACTGGCTATCTATTTTACGTTTGGTAGTGCATATATGTCCATGCCACTTTCTCACTTCGCCCCAGCTTTCCCCTCCCCCTGCCGTGTCCTCAGGTCCATTCTCTACATCTACATCTTTATTCCTAAAACCATTCATCCAGACCAGTCTAGAAAAGGCCCAGTTGATTGTTTCTATTTTGCTCCCATGTGAGAGGATGAGGGTGGCCACTGCCCCATCTTCAGACACCATGTGCTACTTCCTCTCTGGCAGTGCAGTATGCCATTGTGGGGGACGGTGGACCTTTGAAGCTTCTTTCTGGGCATCTTGGATCATCCTGCATGAGGACCATCTTCCTACCCTCCAAAGGGATTAATCAATGAAAAAAGGTAATACTAAGGGTACATGACAATAATGGATCCTGGGAAGTTTTGAAGAATACCCCCGAAAGTACTAATCAGTAGTCTGAAGTTGCCTGGAGGCTGGAAGGGGTCTGACTTTCAGTACTGTGTCCAAAAGATGAATATGGGGAAACAACAGATCCTTGTCGTGGATGCCCTTCGTAACCTGAACAAGCACATCCTGCTGGGAACATACCAATAGAAGAAATGACAAAGAACCATGGGACTGCCCACATCTATCACCCTAGAGACTGAGAACCTCTCTGTAAGGTAATGTGACTTCTGTATCTGGTAACCTCACAACCCCAAGGCCTACAGTCTTAGCTTTGGACTTCACTGATTGCTTTTGCAGATGTCTAGGGCTCAATTAATTCATTATTATGGCCTTGAAAAAATAAAAGTTAGTGAGAATATCATGTTGTTGGCACTTACTGACATATGACCTTGACAAATCAATAATGTTAAAGACCTCATACTTCTGCTATGTTAAATTTATTTCCAAAACCCTTCCTCATTATAATGTAAGGTGATAGAAGAATGACAGTTATACTCCTGCCCTTCTCTGCTCAATAGGAAGCATAAGATTCCCCCACTCTCAACTCATATCCTCTGCTGGTTAGGGGGATAAAAGTTATACTCTCATGTGAGCTTCTCTTAAGGCAGTAAGTACCAAATGAGAGTTATAGCTTATACAAATTCAGAGAGCTCAGCCAGACCTCAGAGATTCTGATTCAGGAGAGCTGGGTACCCAGCATCTGTGTAGATTTTTAATTGATAATACATGCATATAACCAAATTTTACATTTCAAAAGGATACACAGATAAAAATATTTATTTCATCCAATCCCCTTGTTTTCTTCTGTGGGGACAATTGTTCTTACAGTTTTTTTTCCCTGTACTTTGTGCATACACAAAACCAGAAGAAAAAGCAGTACATACACTTGATTCTTTACCTTGTTTTTTTTCATTTAATAATATATATATAGGAGATTATTTTATGTCCTTAAAAAACACATACTCTGAAAGCATTTCAATAGACTGAAGACACTGATAAAAATCTTCAATGACCATTAGGCTCTTCTCATAGTCTGTAGGGGGCAGTTCTGGGCTAGAACCACACAGATCAAAAGATTCCTTCTAATCCTACTCCACCTTCTCTTTATTCTTATCTACCAACCCAAATTTACCTGCCAGTCGAAGTTTGCAATTCTTTTTTGTCATTTAAAATATAGAGCTTTTACGGGACTGGCTAGTACACTGGGACCTTTGTTCTAAAGGACATAGGACATAATTATCCCTCATAAAATTCTAGCCGTTTTATTACTCTACTTTTGATATTTGTCATGAAGATAGTTAACAGAATTGCAGAGTATTTTGTTTGTAAATATTTATACTCTAGAGACTCTAAACTGTATGCTTAAGGGCAATATGGTAATCTATTATCAAAGATAAGCAAAAGAAAAGTAAAAGCAGACATACTAATGGGTAAGAATTTGGATTTGAAAAGAATTTTCTTTCCTCTTACACCATGGATCAAACTGAAGAATATTATACTAAGTGATTTAAACCAGGAACAGAATGACAAATACTGCTTGATACCACATATGTGAAGGATCTAAAAATGTCAAACTCATAAAAGCAAAAGATAGAATGGTGGTTGCTAGGGGCTGGGATGGGGCAGGGGAAATGAGAAGGTATTAGTCAAATGGTACAAAGTTTTGGTTATGCAAGAAAAATACATCTTAGAAATCTACTATACAACATAGTGCATGCAGTTAATAACATTGTACATATTAAAAATTGCTAAGAGGGTAAATCTCTTGTTAAATAATTATTATTGGATAATAATAATAGTAACTAGATAGGAGAAAAAAAAGAAAAGAATTTTGCTTTCCTCTTAAAACTTTCATTTTGTTCAAAAGCATGTACTAAACAAAAGTTTAAGAAGAGTCATTTTAATCTTCCAACTAGCTTTATTGCTTATTCAACTTGGCCCAAAATTAATCTGGAAATTACTTTACATTGAATAGACTGAAAGTGATTACACATACATACACACACACACACACACACACACTCACACACATACACAATCACACATCAAAAAGCCTCATATCTGAGAATTACCAACTTAAGGTAATTGGGAACAGTAAAGTAGTTTCCATTCTGCTGTGGTTAGAATTTACCCAGCACAAGTACTTGCTGTTTAAATATTTATTAACATGTTTAAATATTAAATAGAAAACCTCTCAGATACTAGACATGCACTAAAACAAATTGGAATTGGCTTCTGAGTTTCAACATTGATATTCTCTTTGGGAACAACTGACAAAAAGAAAACTTAATGACAAAAAATTGTACTCAGGGATGTCCTCAAAGCCAAAAATTATATTTATATTCTGTTTATTAATAACTAAAAATCTAGGGAAATTTATATATTCTTACTCCTCAATTCAGCTAAATGAAAATCTAAGATACTTCCTTATTCTTGGACTAAGTTGTTGAGGAATGCAAGTAATATGTACACAGTTGGGAATTATTGTCTTCTCTTTTTTGGAGATAAAAAGATTCTTCAGATTTTGGTGGGGTTTTTTTTTTTTTGGTATTTGTTTTTTTCCGAACATAAAGTTGGCATTTGAAAAGAGTATATTCTGCCTATATAACAGGATTCATTGAATTTAGAAGGTTAAGTAGTTGCCTTTCATATTCTGGATAAAATATCATACTAATAGTTGCTCATTTTTCACACCTTAATGTG